>NC_054057.1:47940989-48568035 GCF_017639655.2 Falco naumanni | reverse complement strand
TCATTGCCCAATACAGTGAGCATAATTAGTTTAGTGCAGTGTTTTCATTACTGTCATCACTAATGTGTCAGGTTTTCCCTATGGAGAGTAAGTAATTTGGCCCCTTTTAAAGTGTCTAATCCAATGGTTTCAATCTAGTGGTGAGTCTGAGCTGAGTTTCTCTACAGGGAGAACTTGTATGTGTGGAAGAGGCTTACAGTATTTTGCCCATTTCTATTTACAGATGTGGACAGTTCTTCAGTGATTATGGTTCTGTGAAGAAGAGATAAAACTTTCAACAGAATAGGGCTACAATGACATCTGAATTGATTTTTTTTTCCCAGCTAACAACTTGACAGTTCACTCAATTACAATAGAAGGTAAATCCATTCAGTGTATGGCAATATAATTATTATGACTAGTTATTAATCCATTCTTCCAAATTATTTAAATAAAATTAATTATCATTCATTAATTTTAAAGGGTGAAGCTACTTAGCAAATTTTCAGGTTGGGCTGAAAAATATTTTAATTTGTTCCAACTATATTTTGTGTTCATTTAATTTTTGTTATATTCCCTTCATGACATAAATAGATTGATTACTCTGAAGATATTCCATTATTCTGCATTTTTTTTTTTAAAAATCAGGTCATAAACTCATAAAATTTAAAGGCATGTTTCCTCAAATTTCCAGATGTCTGCTTACCTGTCTGTCCTGGAGGTTGTACCACCTGAGTGATCTTTGTGGGTTTGGCTCTTCCATTTCTATATTTCACAACACTTGGCAGACAGTTTTACTGTGGTCTGTTTTGTTTTGTAATTGGGCAGAGTGGCTACAGCAAATCTTGTAACCAATGTGTTGAAAGGTTAACAAAACACACAAAGCTTGCTCTTGCTGTCAGAAGAGCCTCTCAGCATCCTGTTTTTCCTCAAAGCTCTTGTGAACCAAGTTTCATCTAGTTTGTAACAGCCTTTGTGAGAAAGTGGCTTACTTTAAAAGACATTGGTCAAAACAGCATTTTGGAGCTCCATGCAGATCTCAGAGGTTGCAATATAAGAATCTACTCAGACAGGATAAACCTTTCAAGTTACCTCTTCCCATGTCCAGTAGAGAAGTAGAAGAGGTATAGAAGGCTCCTGTGAGCACGGGAAACCCACAAAGAGGTATTTTCTTTATTCACACCCTTTATCTCCTGCTTTCCACCAAAATGGAGGTCTCATTCTGATCCCACATTCCAGATCAGCCAGCAGTTGCCTAAAAAATTAAGATGATCTGCTCTTGGCCGTGCAAAAGTGTGAGCTTGTTCATCAGTTCTGCTGTGTGTGAGATTCGCTGTGTGATAGATCGTGCAAATTTGTCCCTGGTTTTAAGGAAAGCATAATCATGTTCTATGTTAATGTGAGCATGTTTAATGACTTTTAATTTTTTTAAAAAAACTTATTTAATATTTTTAAGTAACTATTTTTATTCTTGATGGTAAACCTGCTTATGCTTTGTAAATTATTTCCTTCCTAAGGAGCCATTATGAACAGATGAACATTCACAGAAGGGCACAGAAGCACACCGAAGTCCAGCAGCCTATTTTTCCCTCCTGTTATTTCCCATTGCCCTGCAAGGAGATAAACTTTACTAAATAGGAGTTTCTGTTTAGCTAAAGCTTGGATAAAATAATGTGTAATGCACTCTGCAGTTTAGCCTGTGTTAAAATTCAGATATCTGCCAAAATTTAACAGGATTCATAGCAGTTAACATTACCAATACCCCAAGCTACTGCCTAATCTCAGATTCTGGACTAGACTAGACTTTTTATATTTCCAAGAGGCCAATACTTGATCAGCCATTCCATCTCTGATCTTGTTATTTTATTCAATAATAGTTGACTTAAATACATTCAGTATATTTTTTCAGCCTTGCTTACAGCTTGTGCTGGTGTGATGATTTCATAAAGAAAATAGATATGCTGTACATTTGATACAAAATGTGTAATAAGTCATGGTTCTCTCTTTCAAGAAATTCAGAAAAGAATCTGCTTCTAATTAGTGCCAGTATTTTGATGGATTTGGCACCACTATCTCATGTTGATCCTGGCAACATTTATTCACAAAAATGGGTTTATAAACTGTAATCAATTCAATCCTAACTTTTCCTTGTATTATTTATTTACACTACGCTAGTATCTAGAAACTCTAATCAAGACCAGACATGTATTAAAAGACAGATTTATACAAAATATTTCGACTAAAAAAGCCTGTGTCCTGAGTCAATATTTAAATGCAGGAAGGAAAGGAGAGGAGGAAGACAGTCCTTGGGAGGTGAAGTCACTGGCTGTTGTCACACAGAGTGCTCATGACCAAGAAAAGGAAATCTCAGTCTAAAATGTCAATGTAGTGCTTTATCAACAGGCCTATGTTCTTAAATCAATAAGATATCAGTTATTGTAATGAGCAACCTGGCAATCAAAACCACATGCTTTAATTTTATCACCACGGGTATCAGTAAGGATGTTGTTAATGGATTTCAGTAAGGAATAGATCAGTCCCATGAGGCTAAGAACTGGTGAGATAAAGGTTCATTACCTGCACCAATATATAGTGCATGATGCTGGAGCATGAGAGAATGTGATGTTGGGGGTGAAAATACTGCTGCAGTGATGAATACATAACAGCAAAGCAAGCAGCTAAGAAAGGAGAGGTTTGTTCTTTGGTTACAAAGAAATTTAATTTGATTATAAGTTTTTTGCTCCCTGGCAATGAAGCATACAGGTTTTATGAAGGATGTAAATTCCACAACTGCCATTGCCATTGTTCTTCTTGACTAGCTCTTTGTGGCTGTATTTATACTGCAGTTGATGGCCTGATTACAGTTGCCTGATCATCTTAATTCCCAAAGGCCCTTTAAGAGCAAGCTGAAGTTCAGTGCACCGTGCCTTTTATATCCTATAAGGCCCTACCAGGATGGAGAAGGTTTACTGGGTATGTATGGTACATTCATTTTGTGCAGGGTGTGTGGACATCTATTGCATTTGCACAAATGATCTGCACACTACACAGGAGGTCTTAACTCTACCCTTCCCCTAAATAATAGGAGAAATGTTCTGCTAAGCAACCCTTAGACACAGGGAAGGTACTGACCTAGAAAGCTTGGCACCACTGTTATAGGTAATTACATTTTTTAATGAATAAGAAATGGGTTTTTTTTTGTTACATTAGATACTTACATATGCATAGAAGTACTCTTCTAGGTAGGTATGTAGGAAGTGGCCTGACTTCATACTAGTTAGAAATACAAGGTGTCGATATCACCACTTTAATGTACTGTGCTTGCTCAGTTTGATGCACCCTCTGCTTACTAATTTCCAGCACATGCACAAACTGAGCACTTGTTAAATAAATAAACAAACAATTTACCAATAATAAATAATAACAACAATAATAATAGAATTATGAAAAGAAAAAAAAGGAAGAAAGTATAGCTAAAGATAGATGGTGCCTATCATCCCAGAGTTACTGTACACATTTAGACTTGGAGACCCAGATCATAAACTCCTCAGATCTTCATTTGAAGAGAACTGGATACACAAAAAAAGTTGTAATTTACAGAGGGGGGAAAATAAGATTAGAAACACTTCTGCACAAACCATTTTCTCCTATAATATAGACTTACATTTTTAAGAAACTCATTCTCAAGACACATAGCTTGTGTTGCACAGACAGATGCAGTAAGGTATAAATCAGCAAAGAACTGGAAACTGAGCCTCACAGGTCTCCATATTCCCACACATAACTTTGAGGGCTGTAGAAGCAGTAGATCTGTATTTTCACAAAGCTATGCCTAAGCCTGCAAACCTAATTAATAAGCTACTGAATGAAAGCCTGGCCACTCCCATGACGACGCTTATTTCTGACTAGGTTGTACCTCTCATGGCTGTGCAGCTTGTCATTGCTTCTGTTACAACAGCTGGCTCAGGAGTGACTTGTCTTTTGATATTCCAGTTAAATATGAGAAGTATTCTTCATCTGTGACTTTGGATCACTTTTTATTTCTGAGGTGATATCTGCTGAGCAAATAAAAGAGCAGTTAATAGTGTAAGATTCAGAACATGTTTCCAGAGACGAAGCAATGTATCACAATTAACAGCCCATACTGAGCCTTTCATTGCCCCCCACACCTTGAAAGATCGTGCCTCATGGCTTTGTACTCCCTAAAGAAAGGGCTGGTATTCATCACCTCAACCGAGTCAAGTTTCTGACGTATCTTATATGGTTATCTGTCAAACAGGAAATGTTGAAAAATAGCCTAAATTACTGTCCTAAAGTACTTGTAGTTTGCATTAGCTCTTTAAACAGATGTGTTGCTGCTGCTGTTACTTTTCTTTTTTTTGGTCACATTTCTGTTTACATAAACTGATACTTTACTAGAATTCATGCTGGGCATCCATTAATGCCTTTCCATATAATCCAAAACCATAACAGATGTTACTAGTCTTCAAAAAGGATTAGGAATTTTTTTTTTTTTTTCACCATCAACAATAATATTATACTGGGCTAGGCAACAAACCCATTAGGAAGCCGAATTGATCCATACAGCTGTGAAAAACTGAGAGGGAAAATGCAGCAACTGATGGTTGTATGGAGTGTTATATACTATGTATGCATGTATAGAAGATACATACTATAAAGATGACCTACAAATTTCACAGAAAAGTATTTTGTTCTGGTTTTACCATTCTCCTGATGAGAAATAATGATCTAACATCTGCTGTGCAGTCAGAGAAAGCTTTCTGTCTGTCACCTGTTCACTCTAGTATTTGTCACAGTGTGTAGCTATTAGGAACAGGTGGAAGAAATCACGCCCCTTAGCTACAGCAGCCTGACCTCGGCAATTAGGCTCCCTATACTCTGCGCAGAAAGGTAGATATTTTCAAGGGGCTATTCAGAATACCTGTATTAGGCAGCAATTAGGAATCCCACTTCAATTCTTTGAATCACCTCTAAATGTAATTTTCTCTGTTAACTGTATAGAGAGCCTCGATGTTCTCTGGCTTGGCATTGCGAACATCCCCCTTCTGCTACAGCACACACTTTCAGTGGGGCTCAAGGAACTAGCTGTGAATGTTGGTTTGTTTTTTTTTAATCTTATGCATGTAGTTTGTAGACACTAGGTAACACAGTTACAGTTTAAGCAACTGTTCATGAGTCTGAAAGTTTTTCCTGAGTGGCTACTTTTAGAAGATATATTCGTAATCCTTATTATTCAAGGTTTAATTTCTGATTTAATATTCATGTCTTTCAAAGACTTATCTAAGTAATGGGAACTCCTGGAGCTGTGCTGAATTCACAAACTCATTTTGCTCAGACCGGTAGTGAGCATGAAAATTAGTGCACCTCTTTGAGCTGATGCTAAAAATCGGTTTGTGCAGTCTTACCAAAAGAATGCAGTAAATGTTTATGTTCATTTATACACACATACAAATATTGGCATGAAAACATTACTTTTTGTACATTTCTAAAAACAAATTGTATTTCTGGACAACAAATGAATGAAGAATTTTGATGTTTATATTTAAAAATTCACACTAAAATCTCATTTTAAGAGTTCGTGTGAATCTAAGATTAAAACTATATATCCAAGCAAAATGAATACTTCTCAATTTTAGATATTGAAGTATCTGCAAAAACTTCCCAAGAATCTGCTGGATAAATTCTGGAAAATAAAACAAATTAAAATTCTACGATTTAACAAAATTTCAATAAATTCCATATACATGTTAAACTATTCACATTCATACACATTCCCTAAATGGTATTTCACAAGCAAGAGGGAGAACTACTGAAGGTATTGAGGTAAATGAACATACTAGAGTTACTAAACAAGCTGAAGTAACTGAACTGTGTAATTAAAAGTGCTTATTCTAGGAGAAAACATATGACTGCTGTTGAATATAATGGGATTTGGTACAAACCTGGAGTCCCCCATATGCACAGCGCTGTAGTGTTTCAAAGATATTAACCAGTTAAAAAAGACAGTAAAATATTCAGTATTAAAACTTATGGCATTGCTGTAGGAAGAATGTTTTATCTATTTTGGGACTTGCAATAAGCTGTACAAGAACTTTCCCCCTCTATGCCAGTAAACCAGCACCATCTAACACCAAATGTAATTAGTTACAAATTGCCTGTTACAACTTAATTAAACTTCCTTGCCTCTCTGCAGCTTAAGCAACATGTAGATTCTTTTATGTACTTGCCAATTAGTGTATGGGGATTCTGCTTTCTAATTGGATAAAAAAGTAATAAACTGAGCAGTGTGCTGTTGATATCCAGAATTGACTTTGTTAAAAAAATAGTGGAGACAGGTTTAATGCTTCAAATATTTATCTCAATTGAAAATGATTAAAACAATTTGAGGTTCCATTAGATATAGATACAATCCTTTTGTTAACAAAGTCCATCTGGTCTAAGAAAGAAAATTAAGATTCACTAATTGAAATTTGGAAGCTTTTTTCCAAACATGCATAATTCATACTGACAGAAAACAGAAGCTGCTATTCACCACAAACTGTCAAGTAGATGAATGTTTCATTTAGATGGAATTTAAGATTTCACCCAGCAAGAATCTACAATGCTTATAGTAAGTCACAGTCCGAGAAAAGAAAATCTGTTCTCTTTTTACTGGCGCAGTGTTAAAGTCTTCTCTTTTTCACTGTGAGGCCATCTCAACCTTAAATGGCACCACATTTGACCTTTCTTGTTGCCAGTACTGGAAGGACCTTTCTAGCCCATAAGCATTATTCAACTGTGCAATCCTGCAACTTCATTAGCTAGTGATTCTCCTTTTTTATAAATTGTCATGTATTTACAGAATGCTTCATTTGTGCCAGGATTTAATTCCGTTTTATAGGAGGGCTACATTTAAGTATTCCTCTCCTTGGTTAATTTTCTTCCCTCCTGCCCCATACTCTGTCCCTCAAAAAACTATCTCAGACAATTTATTCATTCTACTAAGTGGTGCCACAAACAGTTGCATTAGCGCAGCTGAGCAAACTGCAAACTGAGATGAAGACTGGGAACCAGTAACTGTGGAGAAGATGAGCCAGGAAATTTTAGGTCATTGTGGCCACAATACACTGCACATCATGGGACTATGGCAAGAGGAACATTAGCATAAATCCTCTCTGCTTCGGCTCTCCACCCAGCCCTGGCACAGCCGCAGGTGACCTTCTTTTCTAGGTATGATATTTACCTTTATTCATAATTTCTGAGCTGTTTCTTTATTGTCTTGACATTTTTGAAGCACAAATGAAATTATTACTTTTCCTGAAGAAATGTAGAAAGTAGCTTGTATCAAACATATTGTTCAACTTTATTTTTTTCATATTGTTCATGTTTAACTTTTGATGGATCTTTGCCTGCATAAATATCCACTAAATAATGAAAGGTCAGCCTTCATGGAAGATGCTGGCAGTTCTATCGCTAATTTTATTGGTGATATACTTTCTTTGTTACCCATCACCATCCACTGCTCTTGAAAAAAACAAAACAACCCAGCTCTAAAACATAGTGGTTATCAAGCAGTGATGGGGGAAGAAACTGGTGAAATAGGTACAATAACTGAAATTTTCCCTTCTACTTTACAGCATGCTCTGGATGTATTTTGTATCGAGAGAGAGCTTTGCTGAGCTGAGATAAATAATCGCTCAAGTCAGTGTGCTCAGGAAAGAAAAAATCAAAGCTACAGCACTCTGAAGGAAGCACAGGTGTTTTCTGTTCTCAGTGAACCACCTGATTATGGATACATGCGGTAAAGGTAACAGAAGTGTGGTGTGATTTGATGATAATTTGGAAGATGAGAAAAATTGTTAGGAAGGTGTATAAAAAAGTGGTGTGTAGATTCAACAAAGTCATGTAAAAGAGTATGGAGAGCAATCCATTGGTCTACACAGCTACAATGAGGCATACTCAAAATGAAAAATACTATGACTGTGAGTGCTGAAGAATACGGTTGCAGCCAGCAGCAACGTGGAAGGTGCCTGACCTAGCCCAGGTAGCTGCCACAGCTGCCCCGCCGCATCCACAAAGAATTCCATAGTGGCTAATTTAGCCTATCCCTCAGGTATCTTGTCCAGTCTAGAAAATCTTACTCTATACTTCCAGGATATGAGAGACTGAAATATTTTTTTTCCTCACCTCTGTGAGACCCAGAAGATGGGTCTCATAGGATCCATAGGCCAGAAAATTTGTTTTTCTGCAGTTTTCTCAATGGCTATAAATCCAGCCTGGCAACCATAAATGTTTTATTTCAGAAATAGCAAAACCAAATTAACAGCAGTGACTAGTAAAAAAAAAAACACCAAAACTCTTATTGATTAAAAACTTCAGATTATTACTAATTTTTGGCTGAACAGGATAGAATTAATTTTCAATAAATGTTCTGTTCACTAATACTTCCTTCAAAACTGAGGTGCATTTATACAGCCCTGAAGAGAAAGCTGAAAGATTGCTCAAAATATACCTTCCCAAGCAAATGCAAGGATTTTTCTGCTTTCCCATTTCATACTTTTCTCTAGAAAGTGTTATGACCCTCTTTATATATACAGGGGCAAATTCAGAAGCATGTAATCTGAGATATATTTTAGATTTCTCTATTTTAGCTATTTAAACTATGTAGCTAGTAGCTAGAAAAAGAACATTTCTGGTACAATTGACATCAGAGGAGCAGCGAGAGCTTCTCAGCCTATGTTAATCTGAACCCCCACATGTCCAAATGAGAGATAATAAACCCTAACTCAAAACACCCTTTATGTTCTAATTTTCTGTAACATACAGGACAAAGCAGAGGGAGCAGAATAAATCTGCATACTATGATGCAAAACTTTTGGATTTAAACTGGGATTTTTTTAGGTTGTGGGTTTGGGTTTTTTTTTTTCTTTTGAGTTATTTATTTATTTATTTATTTATTTTTGACGTGATATTATTTCATGGTTTTCAGGTGTGTTTTCATTAGTGGAAAGATGGCTTGCATGACCTAAAAGCCTGTTACATCCTTCTACTTCTCTGAATAGAAGGATGTTTCCACGGGAACCACTTACAGTCTTGTCGTCTGGGCTGTAACCGTTTAGCCTATGCTACCTTGAATATATTTAAATATATTTACTCACTTCTTGCAAACTCTCTGAAAGGTTTCTTTCCTTTGTGCTCTCAGTCTCGTTTGCTACCTGCCCACCCTCCTACTCTTTTTTCAACAATTTCTTGACAATTTGAACTCTATAGCAAAAAGCAAATACAGGCCTTTTGCCTTTTCCACAAGTGTGTTTTACTGTGCCTCACTGTTGTCAGGTGATGGAAAACCACACCTAGATTCCTGCTGTAGCTGTAATAAAGTGACAAATGGCTTAGTATAAAACTAACACCATGGTTAACAGCAAGTGATGTTATTAATGGAATGCACAATCTAGTTTTCCCACCTTAACTCATAACTATCAGTCTGAAGTTAATGATCCATTTTTTTTCATTTATGTCTTCATGCACTGACCCAGTTCTAACTAACAGCTAGAACCTCAGCCCCCAACACTAAGAAAAAAAAAAAAAACCAACACCAAATTAGTCCAGTATTCAAGAATTAAAGCTGAAACACATTTACTGAACAGACATATTCCACTCCCAGCATGATCTGAGGTCTCAATTTGACTGCTTGGTTTCCACTAGTTGCATAGAGACCTGGTAGATGGCCAGGAGGAATGATTTATGACAGACCTGTCTTTCACAAAATATGTCTTCCCTCTGCTCTTTACCCCAGCAGTAGTCAGCAGGGACAGATTTCTAGTAAACTGCAGTATAAGTATCAGACTGGAGAAGAACAGTCAGATTATCCAATACACATAATACCAATGCTGCCTAGGCCTAAAGCACAATCATAACCCTTTAAAGCCAATTTAAATTCTCCCATTCACCTCAGGGCTTGCTTTCAGGCCACAGACTTGGTCATGAAAAAGTGTAAGCATTTCACTAAACCTATTGAAGCATCAAAGTTGAAGATGTGACTTGGGGTTTTGCTGGATCTGGGCTGTCATGTGTTCCTGCAGACAGAATGTATATTGATACATCCCACAACAGGCAAAGTCTCTAGTTATTTTTAGACATAATATCGAAAACTTCCATACTGGTTTTAAGAAATAGGACAAAGTGCTTCTCAGTCCCCTCAGAAAACATTCATTACTACCAAGTGGAGATATGACAGATTAAATTTCTCCATAGCTTCATCTTCAAGACTTGTTGAAAGTCAATTTTTTTTTTTATTGGTAGCCAGAAAATGAAGTGCCACAAGTTACTGACCACATCTTTGTGGCCAAAAGCTTCAAAGGATGGATGGAAAGGATGAAATCCAACAGAACTAATGCCGAGCTTCTACTGTAGACATGTATATTTGAGTTTGTTTCTTTTTGTTTCTGTTTGGAATTGCTTTACACTTACTGTACAGTTGACTAGAGGACAAAAATTTGCATCACAGTGAATTGCAAAAATGTTGCCTCTGCTACAGTTTCTGCTAAGCTCCATCCTAAACCAAAATGTTATGCACAATGAGCATCTGGATTGCAATTATGCCCTCAAATGAAAAAGGCAGCCAGCCTTGCAACACCAGTCACAAGCCACTGAAAATCATGCAGAAGGGCTAGTCTTACAAGGAATAAGATCACATTAAATGAGTAAACACTTGTTACATTGTAAAAATCTTGCTTTAATGTTTATCCTCAGAATGATCCAGTGTTGAGTAGATTAATCTGATTTTTCTACTGAAGTTTATAAAAGATGCTTCAGCACTAAAAAACTATTGTTAATCATAATTTTATTTTAAAATTTGAATTTCAAGCCTTTAAGACCATGCTTCAGCACTAAAAAACTATTGTTAATCATAATTTTATTTTAAAATTTGAATTTCAAGCCTTTAAGACCAGTTTCAAATCATGCTAGCATTAGTCAATTTATGCTTATATTTGGGAGATGCAGCTAACTGGAATAGAGTGAGTAATTTGTACAATTTTTTGGATGGAAGAATAACTAAAGCACACAGGAAACTTAGAAACTTGAGTCCCTATGAAAAACAGTAGGACTTCCACTCCTAATTCTACTCAGAGCTTTAGGACACCCCTTCTCCCTTCAGTGATACCATTTTTATAAGTCATGTTATAGATTCTATCTATGGCTTATTACCTGATTTTCATACATAGCTCTCCCATTTGATTTCTTTCAGAGTTTTTGTTTGCTTGTGGGATATATTTGTCAGTATTTGCCATATTATATTGAAGTGACTTGATTAGATTTCTTTTTATTGGTAGAATTAATTATGTCTAATTTTTTGTGCACTGCTAACAGAATGCTTGATATGGTACAAGACAGAAAATAGATTGTAGCCAAAAGTTAAACACTTGAAAGAGAGCTAAGAACACAAAATTGAAGAAAAAATTAATAATACACTTTTTTTTTAATATTGACTCTGTATAATAAAACTGAGGAGAAAGTGAAATATTTAGTGAAAACCATGAGACGATTCTAATATTCCAAAAAATGTAACACTGATAATTCTTCAACTATACCTTTCACTACTAGAAATCACTTATTAATGGTAGTTCTTAGGTGTGCAATACTTAGTTCATAATTAAGGCCACAAAATGTATTAAACTGCATACAAACAGGAGAGCTCTGTGAGGCATTTACATTGCTGTGTAATGAAAGGCCATTTCATAGGAAAGGAGCTGCATTTAGATAATACAAACTAAGACTGTACCTCTTTCAGCCTGGAAAGTGTAGAATAGTTTTTTCCTATGGACACCCCAGACAAACTTTAAATAAGTAGAATTTAAGTGTCCAGGACATTGGGCCAATAATATTCTCTTAACCATAAGTAGTCAGAACCTTGATTTCTTAAAGTCATCTTGTCTTACGAACACCCAATAATTTTGAACTTCTCTAAAGTGCAGTGGGTGACACAGTGTGATTTTAGGTACTCTTGAAATAATTATTTATGTGGGATAGCTTCTCTGAAGTGTGGGGAGGAGTTTGGTTGTAATTATAGGATTCTATGCTGTCCTTTACAGAAATAGTTCTCCTTTTCCCAGGAGAAAGAAAAAAGATATTCAGAGCATTATCGGACTATCACACTATACTTTGCAATTAAGATACACAGGAATTAAAGGCAAAGACAAAATGGATAATATGAGCTAAATTATCAGTTGACAAAAATATACTTCTAGATGTTTGAAGAAAGATCACTAGCAATGTTCCATAACTGCAGTTTGTGAATCAACGCCCAAATGTCTGTGTCAACAATGTACCATCAAGACCTGAATGCGAGAGACTGAAAAGGAACTGATCAAGTCTATTAACACAATTCCTTTATTTCCACGACCTTGCATGCAGTGGCCCAAAAAAGCTCCTATGGTCTTACAAGTCTCATTTCACCTAAATCAGCTGCAGATGATAATAAATAAATAAAATTAAATATATTTTATAAATATAATCAATTAAGCTGGAAAAGCATAGTAGAAATGGGAAAATCACAAAGGTTATTGTACCAGTTGTGTGCATTACAAAGCAGTAGGTAATATAACATGGTCTTCCATAATAATAACTGGAATGTAAATCTGAAAACTCATAGATAGATTCACAGGGGCTGTACATAGTAACGTAATTTTTAAGTTCCTTCATTTCCTTCATATGTTTTGCCTGTGAGCTGGAACACTGTCTCACTGTGACTCTGTCCCTATCTTAACATGCAAATATTTATATGTGAGCCACAGTGAAGCCAAATTCCAGTTCAGATCATACTGGACATTACTGTTGTACTTCATACACCGAGGAGTTCATGGAGATGGCTGTACACACTTCATTAAGATGCTGTGGTTAAACACGGTACATAAATGTTTTTGAGGTGCTGTGATGTTTGTTATGGATTTTTTAAATAAATAAAGATTAGCACTGCAGACTTATTATGTAAAGTACAAAGTTGTCATGATTCAGCACCTGATGTGTCTAAACCTCATTAAAGCAAAAGAAGGTTAAGGCTACTTTCCAGCTTCCAAGATCAAGTCGTGCAGAAAGCACTGTATAAATGGATTATTAACCCTAAATAGTTAACTATATTAATACCTGTTCCCGCTCTTTTGTCAGGTATCAGGCTGTCAACAGATTAACTCTTAATACTTAGCAGGGGAGCTGTGAGTCGGTTGTCAAGTGTTTCAGAATGTACTGAGCTGGAGTGCACTGACATCTAGCAACCAGAGTCCCTAGATGTGGCCAACCTCAAGTGATCATTGCTGTGGCTTTAAGATGGGAGGAATTAGGAAAGCAAAATTACAAGAGCAGCAGATGCAGCTGACAGTAATGCTCTTGTTTATATAAAGATTCTGCAAGAAGCATTAAGGTAGAAGAAAGAATAGCATTCCCTGTGCTGTTGTGAGTGACATCCATTGGAATCTGTGAAATGATTTAAGTCTAGATCTTAATGTGCAAGAGTGCCAATCTAGTGGAGCCACATATTGCTGCTAATTGGGATCCTTCAGCTCTGAAGGCTGTTAGTTCTCAGCAAATAAAAGAGCAGGAGCAGAAAAAAACATTCTCCTAGACTAGATCAAGTTATTAGACACTGTCCTTGTAAGTAATTATATATATATAACTCCAAAAAAAAGTCTTACACAAGCTGCTCAGCCCTTTTCAGTCTAAACTCTGACAAACTATGCTAAATCATCACTAAATTTAGTATAATTTTAGTTCAAATACTTTCAAAAACCCTCCAGTGATAGTCAGCCTGGGCACTTGTTTTTCTCCTTTAAATACGGTCAGTTCAATAATGTTGGACAAACTGGCCTCATCAAAGGAACATAAAGATCACAAATAATTCCTTTCTATCGGGCAACAAAGTAAAGTTGGTAAATGAACCAAGCACCCCTTACTTGTTATTGAATGAATGGGATGCCTACTTCCTAGATTCTAGACTCTGTCATTAAGCCAGATAAAATAAAACAAATAAAAAACCCCAAAGGCAGTGTCCATATTTACTCAGAAAATGTCAACTTTATTCTGTTCCTGTCATGCTGAGCGTCTCTTCTTTCCCAGCTAAAATCTAGGGGAATACACAGCTGCCTTTTCAGCTGCTTGTTTTGCTTTCTTATGTTTGCAGATTAGAATGAAGCTTCACATAGATAAATTAATAAAGTCCCAAGCCCTGATTCAATTTCTCCAAGGCTTTATTACTGAAATGTAACTGGGCGTATTACAAGATAGAACATTCATGGAGAGTACACAGCGTTATAAGCTAGTCTGAAAATATCATGCATATTCATAATATTCCTTTCTTCAGCTTGAGCCAAGAACAGAAGCACAAGACCATTTCTGTAATGTAGACTGTTTTAATCAGCCTAATGAAAGGATGAGGCTTAACTCCATTTCAGTTTCAGACTCCTGCTTCAATGTGGTACATGAAGTGATGGTCTTGGGTTCTGCTGCCTTGCAGATGTAAGGAAAGATGACGGGATAGTGTTCTATGTGTCTGAACTTGTGTGGGACCAGCTCATCTCCAAGCAGATTACGTACCCCTTTTGCTGAATGCAGCAGTCCCAACAGACGTTTCCCTGGCTACCTGGGCATGAATATCTGAGAGTGTATGAATAACTGGCACTATGCTGCTGCCCCTGTACACCCTGGCAACGTTCTTGCTTGAAAAGCCAAAACTAGTTAACAGGAGGTTGAGCAACATGAATTTGCCTTATTGAAATAATGACATGTTTTCTTACTGAAAAATAAAAATAAAACCTGTTCATTTTACCCAACAAGAGAGGCATTTGTGTTCAGTAAAGACATAAAGAATTTTTGTCACAGCCATTGCAGTGCTGTGAAACGTTTATTCAGCTGCCAATGCTCTACCATCGCTTCATAAAATTCCTTTATTTAGCAGCTAACCAGTAACTGCAGCAACAATTAAGCATGTTCCTTTCAGCTGGATAATTAAATGTCAAAAAACCTCACCACTCAATATGTAATTCACTCAACATCTTGTTGTTTGAAGGGACTAGTGTTCACAGATAGGATGGATTGAATTCCTAACAACATCTGGCATGAGCAATGGACTTGGCTGTCTCAGTAATAGCATTACATTCATGGTAGGAATGACAGTTAAATGTAGAGAGATGGATGGGCCTTTTCTCTGAAGTGGCAGATTCGTGGTTGTAGCCTAATGAATCAGTATGTTGTAACCCCTGGCCATGTACATACTGGCCTGTTGGTAGTGACAAGCTGCATCAGGAGGTCCAGAGTAAATTGTAGTTGTCAGATCTAATGGAGAAGGATGCTGGCTTATAAGTTACTGGGAAAGCTGAGTATAGTTTCCATTCCAATAATCTGGATCAAAACACTTCCTGATCGCCTTGGTCAATTTATTCTGTCACTTAATTAAACAAAAAGCATTAGAAGTCTCCACAGTAAGAGCAAAGGACAAAAGGAGACTCTTTAACCTTGGGAAAAAACAAATCTAGATGTTAGGTCTCAAGCAAAGTTTCTTTTTTTATAGGATCTGAGTTTATAAAAAGATTCAGTGCACTTACATGTATTAATGTTCTGGATGTCCTGAGTTTGTAGTGTGTTTTGTACATTGAAAACACTGAGAATGAAGGATGCTCATTGTAAGCCAGGCTTTTGACAGCATCCTACAATAAGACACAGAAAAAACTTACTTAAAAATAGTGATTCTTCTAACATACAAATTGATCAGATTATGATCCAACTCCTGAAGAAACAGTATTGCAATTAATAGATTAAAAAGAGTATATTCACTGTATGCTTCTGATAGGTTGAGAGTGGGGGAAGGGAATATAGATAAAAAGCAACAAAGGAGAATTTTGTTGGTTTGGGGTTTTTTTGTTTAGTTGGGGTTTTTTTAATTGTCTTCTGCTTAGCAATTAGCTATAACTCATTGCTGGACTTTTTTTTTTTTTTCAGGCCTCCAAGGACACAGGGGAGAAATAATAGATATTTTGAATGCACACTATTGACACTTATCAATATGATCCCTTCCACCTTTTCTTAAATTGCACCACATTAATTAGCTAAAGTCTAGAAGGAATGATGCCTGAGTAGTCTGGACTGAACAGACTTGTCCCTTGAGAAATTAATTCAGTATATACGTGTCCATTATTAGCATTTTCCTGCCTCACTGAAATATATTGTGCTGAACTATGAAATACCTAAAGCAGAAGCCATTATGCTGCAGATCATAATATATTCTGCAAAGCTCCAAAGAGTGCATTTTAACCAGCTCTGTGTTTGCACAATTTTTTTTTCTGTCTGCTGTTAATATGTGATGATTCAACCCTGCTCCTTCTTTTCTCTGTCTCTAAGCACTTTTAAAAACATGATGATTTGTTTTGGAAGAAAAGTTATTTCCTGATGACATATATTTATTTATTAAGGAAATGTACATAAATTCTTGAGCTATACAGAAGCTGTTTTCAAGAGAACTCTTGAACCAAAACAAATTAAATAACAAGGGCATTTTTTCACAAAAACTATAATGTGGTCACTGTATTTTCAAAGGAGACAGGATTGTAGTTTAGGTTCACTAGTGACATGATCTCTAGGACACAATCTTGTAGCAGCTTTTATTTTATAAATCATTCGATTGTGAATAAATGCATTCGTCCACAGGGAAATTTTATTCTTACTTATAACCTGAAATTGTACATTGCAGGGAGAGGTATTAATTACACACATGCACACACATTTGTATTGGTTGCTATTTTTTATTACTGTTAGTTAGATTGTACTGTGTACTTATTTATTTCAGCAATATGAAAAGGTCCAAGCCAGGGAGATTCTTGTGTTTTGCCAACTGTAGTCTGAGGGCCACAAAGTAGCACAGCAAAAACTGGTTTTATTTTTTCACAAAATGGGCCTACTAGATTTTAAGATTCCTGTACAGGGTGTTCTTAGAGACTTGTCTTTGCACAGTGCCTGGAACAAAAAGTCTGTAATTGTTGAGAAAAACAAAAAAAATTAAGAAATATTAATTAATAATCTAACTAATAATGGAAAAGCATACATAAATATCAAATTTGAGGTCATGACAGCTAGTCTAAGAATGATTTTTTCATGTATTGGGAGAAACCCAAAAAGATTTAAGATATTTTTGGAACACAAAGTATCATTTTTTAAGAAACATCACGTATGTCCATCACCATCTGATCAGATAAAGTAATTTATTCTGAAAATATTTTTAAAATGAGACAAATTTCTGAAGGAAAAAGTTGTCTTCAAGTAAAAACATGAACTCATTCTGGTTGGATAAAAGTTTTCTCGCTGTTCACTTTTCTTAAACTGATCACAATGTTTTTGCAAAATCAAAAATCTTTTGCAAAACATCATTTTTCCATATAAAAGGCTTTGAAAAATATACACTGTGTATTTCTACCTATTACAAGCATAATAATAAGTCAATTCATCTGGCTTTCACTGCGTTTGTAATGGGAACTGAAGGCAGCAAAGGCTTTCCTGGCAGGGTACATGATATGGCAAGGGTCCCACTGATTTTATAATGACTGTTGTGACAGTGGAGTTTTTCTTGCTTTTTCTTCGACATTTAGAGTCGATGTTTCTTAACTCTACCCAGGTCTGGATAGAAATGGGAACAGGTTTCTCACAGGACATTCTCGACATGGACTTAAACAGCTATAGAATTCCCTTCTTAGTGTGGCTGGCCGGGGTCAGATTAAAAACGTACTTTAAACATACTTTAAAAAACATATTTTCTGATGTATCTGTTCTCACAGATTTTTATGAGAGGGATGGAGGTAATACACTGACCTGCAGAATGGAGCATTTGGGCTGTGCCTGCTTGAAAGGACTGGTGGAATTTCAGGATTTTTTGCAGGTTCAGCCTGCAACTTTCAAAGCTGCTAGTGGAATTAATTTGCTAAACTCCTTATTTTGTAAAGCATGGTTAGAAATATCATCAAGTATGTTTGGTTTAGAAGTTTGATGCTCAATAATTAGATGCAAGTTGCGGAAAAACAACAAATAATACTGATAGAAAGGTAGAAGACCCATCTCAGCACAGAAGGTTCTATTCACCGTATACTAATGAATGAAGCTTAAAAAGAGATGGCTAGGTAAGGCATACAGTGCCCAGCACCTCTGAGTGATGGCAGCTACGTAAAGGAGTAAGCAAGTATCTTCAGGTCTGAAGTACAGGTCACTGTCACTTAACAGGAGCTGGAAAATCAAGAGGTAGAAAATTGTTGATTTTAATTGGGACATTACTGAAAACTACTTGTTATTTATTAAGGTGAAATAGTTAATGAGGAACATTTTGCCCTGACTTTATGATGGCACAGTACAAAATATTGGGCAGTGGTGGATAGGTGGGGGATGGGGAAATCCCACAAGATTTAAAATCTACTTCAAAGCATGCCCTATCAAAAAGTTTAGCCTGAATTAATACTGTTTCATTAATAACATTTTAAAAGAGTAGAACACACAGTAAGGAAGAATGCACAAGCAGTTGTCACAGTGTTTAAGGGAGCATTTATCTTTTTTTTTTAATTAAAATGGTGTTATTATAAAAAGTGGTGAAATAGATGCCTACCATTGCAAACTACAGAGAAAACTGTGATTTAACTTTTTTTTTTTAAAGTTGATATGAGTTCAGAAGTCCATTTTCTTTTCCTAATCCTTGAAGTGGATTGTTGAAATATACTATGGAATGGCATCTTGGATTATGTTAATTGAGATTTTTTAGTTTATTGAAAATGTCACTTCGTAGACATCAAACAGATTAGAGCCCAGGAGCACACTAAACTTCTGAAAAGCTTACACCAGGTGGCAAGAGAGAAATAATATCTGGAACAGAGAGATTATGATGGAAAGACTGAATTTCAGGTAAAAAGCTTAGATTGAAGTTTGTTGTACAATTACTAAATGTAGCAGCTAAATACATTCAAGGAACAGGAGACATCCCAAGATGATACATCCGAACCATTTTCTCTCTATAGCAAAATGGGAATTGTTATTTCTTATATCTAAACAGCTTTTCTTACGTGTTTTTTTAAATGTATTTATTATTTTTACCCTTCTGTATTGTCAATCAATTCTCTTGTATGTTTTAAGAAATCACAAAAGTTTCTGATGACAGAGTAATGCTATTCTGAAGGCTAGGTTCTGAGCTTTTGTGAGAAACAAAATATTCCATTGATGTGTTGAAATCTAATGAAAGATCTGTATTTATCTTTCCTTCATACTACACTTTACACACTTAAGTCATCTACTAAACTGCAAGGGCAGCTTCTGGCCTGCTAAGGTTTTCAGGAGAAGGAGGGAAATTTCTATTATTTGGGTGAAGGAACACATCTTCTGAAACAAAGATGCAGCAAAATTGTCTTGACTGAAGAAGAAGTTTTATGTTCTTTCTTCTTTTTCTTCCTTTATTTCCAAAAGAAAACAATTAGATGTGAAAGTTAATGTGTTGCTTTAATTATGGGACTAGATTCAACCTACCTCAATTCTGAATTTTGCCCTTTGATTTAATATTAGATACCAAAGAACCTTCTGTACTTATGCTTCAGGCTGGAGGACATGTAAATTTTCCTCAAAATAATATTGCCGGATTGTTTGGTTTACAATTTTGACAATGATTGGAGCATTTACTCACAGGTGGCTAAAGGACACAAATCACTCACTGGATTGATTTCTTATGAAATCTAGGTTTTTCACTAAAGCTGAATATAGCCAAGATTATTCAGACCTGCTTAAATGTAAAATCAAACAAATTTACTTTTTGACTAAAGTTCTTGTTCTACTTATCCATCAGTGACCTGGATGAAGGGACAGAGTGTACCCCTAGCAAGTCTAGTGATGATACCAAACTGGGAGGAGTGGCTGATATACCAGAAGTCTGTGCTGCCGTTCAGCAAAACAGGCCACAGAGCTGGGTGGAGAGGAACCTCATGAAGTTCAACAAAGGCAAGTGCAGGGTCCTGCACTTGGGGAGAAATAACCCCATGCACCAGTACAGGCTGGGGCTGACCTGCTGGAAGGCAGCTCTGTGGAGAAGGACCTGGGAGTTCTGGTGGACAGCAAGGTGCCATGGGCCAGCAATGTGCCCTTGTGGGTAAGAAGGCCAATGACATCCTGGGGGGCATTGTGGGGAACAGTGGCCCGCAGATCAAGGGAGGTGATCCCCTCTCCTCTACCCTGGTAAGGCTGCATCTGGAGTGCTGGGCTTCTCAGACAGACAGGGAGCTACTGGAGAGGTTCCAGTGGAGGGCTATGAAGATGATGAGGGGACTGGAGCATGTCCCTTATGAGGACAGGCTGAAAGAACTGTTTAGCCCATTTAGCCCAGAGAAGACTGAGAGGGGATCTTACCAATGCCTACAAATATCTTAGGGGCGGGTGTCAAGGGGATGGGGCCAGGCTTTTTTCAGTGGTGCCCAGTGACATGACAAGGGGCAACGGGCAAAAACTGCAATGCAGGGAGTTCCAGCTGAGTTTAGGGAAGAACTTCTTTACTTTGAAGGTGACAGAGCCCTGGAACAGGCTGCCCAGAGAGGCTGTGGAGTGTCCTTCTCTGGAGACATTCAAAACCTGCCTGGATGTGATTCTGTGCAACCAGCTCTAAAAGAAACTACTTTAGCAGGGGTTTGGGATAGATGATCCCCAGAGCTCCCTTCCAACCCCAACCATTCCGTGATTCTGTAATAAAAATTGTAGCTATTTCAGAAAATGTATCCCTGGGACCTTATTTGATATGAAGTAGAATTCTGTCATGTATTTGTTGCTCATGCTTCTGTCTTCTTATTGCTAGTATTTGTCACCCCAAAATGTTTCAGGATCTGTATTGGCATCACCACTTTCCCATGCAGAATTACATCATGTTACAATTTAATTAGGAGTGGCATCTCTTACTGCAGTGCCAGCAACAATTTTAAACAAATACCATCTCCTGCAGTCTTTTGTGTGCAATTAACTGAAAGCTACAGAGGGAGTCCTCATATCCCATGGTGTTCTGAGAGAAAACACTGTCCCATTAAAGGTTGCATTCAATTATTTCTTCTGTCACTGACAAAGCCTTGTTCTAACTGAAAAAGAGTTAGTACAAATTTTTATTCTAATAATAGGTGGAGTTGTGATTGCAACAATTCATTGTTAACAGATGCCACAAGGGAAGACTATATGTGAGCAGCAGAGTGCTTTAAATCCTATTTGCACTATAAGACTTTAATTTTCAAAGGAAAAAAATGCCACATACCTCATTGAATTAACTTTTTCAACATCCCATTGCTCATCACAATCTCTTAGGTGCTTCATTACAACATTGCTTGCTTCTTAATACTCATCACGACTTCTTACTCTCCCTTTGTTTTCTTTTTTTTCTTTTTTTTTTTTTTTCCCCTTCAGGAAAGGAGTGATATCACTGGTTTTCACTTTCCCCTTTGGGTATCGCTGTTATCAAGATGTCAGCCTGTTTCTGGGAATTGTTTTTCTTTAGCTACTTCTTTTTGCTCAGGATTTGCAGCAGCAACATGTGACACACTTTGGAGTATATGGTGTAGGGCTTGTTGTTTTTAAATGACTACTACCAAAATACAGATTTTATATTATATGTAGAACCCTGGGTATCTTCAACATCTCCTCTTGAAAAATTTTGGTATGTCAGAATTGTGAGTTAATAGTCTTGAGTGTTCCTTTAGGACAAACTTTTATTTTTAGGATGAGCTAATCCTGGAAAATCAATAAAAGGACTTGTGTACACTGCAAAGTGTCCCTATTATCACTGATATGCTGAGGGGAAAAAAAAAAAAAAAAAAAAAAAAACAAAAAAAAACCAGAAAGGGACCAAAGAAATTTAGCATGTTGTATGTGTTGGTCTTTCAAGGGAAAATGCTTCCATGGAGGCAAACACAGTCTAGAAGAAAAAGAAGTGTTCTGAAGAACTCTTTTTGGGGGGAGAAAAATACTTTTAAAATATCTTGGCTAAATTAATAGTAATGAAGGGAGAGAGAAATTCCTATTCCAGATTTAGGTCTACTCCAGGGACATGGCAGTTTAAACAGTCAGTTGACATCACATCTAACCTGCAGCCTTGAGTAATTTGTGTAAGCACCAAACTGGAGAGGAAGAGGATACTTAGATGTGCTCTTGTGCCTACAGTGTCCCACTGACCTGTTTCATGGAGGAATCCTCTGCTTGTCTTTCATACCTGAATAGGGAAATCAAGTACACAACAGTACTAGATGTCTCCTCGCCAAGCCTGTGACATTTCCCGCTCAGGTATTCCATCCTCAACAGAGTGTCTAATGTGGGAATACTGAGCTAAATATGCCACTGCATTTTGTCAAAATATTAAGTTTCTTCATCTGTCTGGTACAGCCCTCTGATTATTGCCTATTACTAGTCTTCCAAGTGGGCAATGAAGTCCAAATGGCAAGAATTCTGAGGGCAATCAAGAGACAACTCAGGGCCTTGGGGTGACTGCTTGAGGGATCAGGAGTACAAGCAGTGTTTTCTTCTATCCTACCAGTTGCAGGGAATGAAGGGGCATGTTACTGGAAGATCCCATAGATCAATACCTGGCTCTGGGCCTGGTGCCAACTGCGAAATTTTGGAGGTTTTGTTCATGGATCAGTTTACCCGGCACCAGTCCTGCTGGCAACAGATGGGGTTCACTTGTCTCAAAGGTGGAAAAGGATCCTAGGTTGGGAGCTAGAGGGGCTCTTCAGAGAGCTTTAAACCAGATTCAAAGGGGGAAGGCAACAAACCCAGGGTCGTTAGAGATGAGCTTGGGAGCAACGTGCCAGAGTTGGAGGCGAGATCGATAGCACAGCTGAAGTGCATCTATGCCAATGCTTGAAACACGGACAACAAACAGGAAGAGCTGGAAGACATTGTGCAGCAGGAATACTGACATAGTCACCATCACAGAAACACGGGATAGTTTGCATGTCTGGAGTGCTGCAATGGATGGCTACAAACACTTCAGGAGGGACTAGTTGTGCAGTGACATGATGTGCATTTCTGCATACACGTCAGCTGTGTAAACTCACTTTAGAGCCAGGGGTATCTAACGTATAGATGTCTACTTTAGACTCAGCAGCATTATCCTCATGCCTACTCCAGGTTAACCTGTAGCTGTCAGCTGCTTGAATACAGGCAGGTAGTTCTGTTTGAGATGGCTGGGGTATTGCAGGCACAAACCCAGGGCTGGCAGATACAGTGTAAGATTTCAGGGCAGATGTTCCAGCCTGGACCAACAGCTGGAGCTTGGCTTCACAAGTGGTGAATTCTATCTCTAGTGAGTGAGCTGAAGATTTTACCAAAACTGGGGGAGGAGGTTGTTTTTCTTCCTTCTTTCTTATTGTTTCTTTGTAGTAAAAGTGGGGTTTGCTGTCAAGTCACCACAATTCATGATGAAAGATGTACAATGATGTGTACACACGTACACTTATCCTATGTTAGTAAACTGAGGCATAGCACACAAGGATATATGCAAGATTAACATAAACGTATATACACATTAAATCTTTCCTATCAAGTGACATAATCCATTAAAAATCTTTTTTTTTTTTCACAAAGCCCTGCTATTCCATTTCTAAAATTACTTCAGCTGATCAAAATTATACATTATCAATTTTTTCCCAATAATTTTCCCTGAAGTGAGAGTTGCAGTTGCCCTTGCCTGACTGGCTAGTTGACAGAAACTGTCTCTTCTCCATGCACATCACTAATTACAAGTATTTTTGCACTTCTTTGATTCTACAGCATATGAAGTTATGGGTTAAACTTTCCGTGACATCTACAGAAAGTTTCATCAAAGTGCTGAGTGCCTGATCTCACCAAATTCAGCAGTCCATTTCAAAGGTCCATATTGCAGGTTCTTTTGGTCTTTTTTTCACGCTGTCACTAATTTCATGTGGCTCCCATCTAAGCAAAATCTAGTTGTCAGCTCTGACTTCAGTGGGTTGACGCGATAGGAACTTAGCTCCTTCCCAGATATTGCTTGAATTTTCTGGCCTTGTATGTTTTTATTTAGCCAAGAATTTCTAATCACTGTTTAAAAACTAACCATAATGAAGTTTTAATGAAGTTTGAACCTCATTAGTCAAAAGTAAACAAAGGTTTCCTCTCAGAAATACCTCTTTTTCCCAACAACTACTTCTAATCCAAGTAAATTAATTTTCCAGTCTTTACTTTTAATCCATTCTGGAATCTTAAAATTAATTTTCTCTTTAATATAACTTTAAATTGGCTTTTTCCTTTCTAACTCCCCAGACAACCAATATGTCAGCCAACTTGACCATACATAATAACTTCTTATATTAGTCTTGATAACAGGGGAGTCCTTCATAACCCCACTTCCTTAGAGAGAAAGAAACTATACAAAAGCATGCCCAAAGACAGACTGCTCTGCAGAGGTGCTGACATCTATAAACACAAACAGAAGTAAAAAAAAAAAAAAATAAATGAAGTGAGCAAAGTGGCTTAGGGGAAGCTGGATGTGTTAGCTTAATTTAGGAAAAGCTTGAGAGTTTCAAATGATAGAAATGCAGAGGGGAAGGTAAACAGGAGAAAGGGATTGTGAAAATAAAAGCAACTGGGCTGATAAGGAGACATAGAAATTGTGGTTAATGGCAAGAAGTGTTAAAAAAGGTGTGGAACAAAGAATTATCTGGAGATTCTTGTCCTGTAGAGGAATGAAGCTGGGTTAATTAGCACTGATAATATACAGCTGTGGGTTGGCTTCGGGGCGTTGTTGGCGGATGTATATAAGGTGCAGGTGTGACTGACTAAGTTAAGTGGTTGAGAGTCAATGAAGAGAGAGCAGCCGAGGAAGAGAGTGGAAGAAACAGAAAGAAGAGAGAGAGCACATGCTCTGGATGAGGCAAGGAGAAGGCAGCAGAGTGACTGGCATGAAGAGTGTGATGGTATGAGATGGTAAAAGACTTTGTTGCAGCTTGATAGTTTGGAGAGTGCTGCAACATTATCCTGCACAGTAATTTACAAAGACAGAGGCTGATTTTCTTCTATACTTTTCTGGTTTTGCAAGTATGTACAGGTATGGTCAAGTGGCTGTAAAACAAGATGTCCTTGGGCTGCTGTTATTACTCCAGGTAAGCAAACCCAGCCTCATTTGGCAGGTGAGGGGCAAATGTAGAAGTGGGAGTTGATTTCAATCTGATGGATGAACTGTGCCAGAATTCTAGGCTGTTGAGAGAATGGGAAGCTGTAGAAATAGACAGCAGGGAATAAACAGGGAATAAAGACTTCTAAACTAGATAAAACAGGGGAAAGCAAAAGCTAGCATCAAGATTTCCTACCACTTTTAATTTGTTCATGCTTAAAATTCCCAGTGACAAAACAGGCACAAAGAAAGCTTTAGTTCTGAAGAGTGATTGAGCTGTATGACAAAAGAAAAATCTTAATGCAGGTTAATGCTAACATTTTTACCACTTAAAAATTTAAACTCAGTGTGAACTAATTTCATCTCATGGGGAAACTATTTAGATTGTGGTGCAGTGAAGAACTATGTACTGTGTAGGCACACTTTCATGAAAGAGTGACAAAAGACAAAAATAAAACAAGTCAATGACTAAAAAAATATCACCACAATGGACTCATTTACAGATCTAAAAGACTGGAAGAGGAGGGAAGCTGCAAAGTGACAGTTTGCTGATGACACCGAGTTACTCAGAGATGTAAGAATGAGGGCAGACTGAAGAAATCAGTAGAAATACTCAGTGGCCAGGCACCTAAGTGACAGATAAAATGCAATGCAGATAAACATGAAGTGATGCACATAAAGTGAAAATTTCAGCTGCACGCAAAAAAATATTGTTTCTAAGCAAATTATGGTAATCCAGGGATAAAACCTGGCTGTATGATAGATTGTCCCCTATGTATATCAATGCAGTATTTTATATCAATAGATATCACTAATATCAATGTTTTTACTATCTATTATATATATTTTTACCAAAATAATATAATAGATATCAAATATCAATGCATTACTCAGAAGAAAATATCAAAATTATTAGAAAAACAAAATTTTATTATTAAAAAAAAGAAAATTTCATGGGTTTGCCCGTACCTTGAACACTGATGCACCTCAAAAAACATTTATCAGAACTAGAAAAGGTCCAGAGAAGAACAAAAAGGGTGTTAAAAGGTATAAAACAGAATTTGTAAAAGAGGTGACTAAATAGTTGTAGGAAAAAAAGTGAGACTACCATGCTCTACAAAATCATGAATGGCATGGAGACTGGTAGACATGGATAGATAATCAATCTTTTAGATATTCTATTTTCCAGAAGACACAGAAACCACCAGGTGAAACTGGTGGGATCCTTGCTCTACATGAATAAAAGGTGGACAAACAACCTTACTGTCAGGAAATCACTTGACTTGAAAATAGCCAAACAATTACATTATACCTGTTTTATTCTTATCAGGGCAACCGCTATACAAGCAAAATACAGAGCTATACAAAGCTTTGCTCTGAAACACAATCACACATCTTATGTCCACATAGTTTTATAACCATCTGGTCAATTTGAGTTAAACATGATAACTTACTATTTGAGTTACACTAAAACTGAATGATGACATTCAATTCGGAGTATTGTGTAATAATACTCCCAAGAAACATTGACACTTCTAAACAGATTCTCAATCCCAAAACTTCAGACGTGATAATTCATCTCAAACTGTTAACTGTCTGGGGTAGAGTTTTGTCAGCACCACTGTCAGCACAGTCTCTGTATGCAGGCCAATTATTTATACAATGATAAATGTGTATTTTTAGCTACCTTTCCAGCTGCAACTATTGTTAGGACTTTGGTTTGGGTATTTTTTTCTCTTTTTTTTCTTTTTCTGGCAGATGACAGTAGTAAGTTGCTTGTGCTAGGAAGTGCTGCATTTCAATAGTAGGAAGAGCTAGTTAATAAACAAAAAAGGCTTATTCTCTTTCAAAGGAGCAAAGAAATATAAATTTTGAGATCCTATAGGACCTCAGATTTAGCTAAAGGTAGTTGCATTTATTGGATTAGTAGCAATAGTAACAAGCAATTTACTCTCAGCAAATGAATAGTTAGTAATAACAACTAGATTCTTTCTCACACAAATACACACATATTTGCTGAAGTTCCAGGCAAAAATTATTTGGCTGATGGCCTGCTTGTATCACTAAGGCTCAGGCTCAGAGCATGTAGCAAGACTTCTAATACCCTATGAATTGCTAATCAGGAATCCTATGAGCCATAGCCTATGCCAGTATCTGTGCTTTATGTAAAACACACAAGTGGCTTCTAGACCTTCACATGCAGATGTCCAGACCATACACAGAAAGCAAGCAAATATAAGCAAAATAACGTGTGTTTTTTTTAAAAAAGCAACATAGCTATTTTTCTAAATATAGTAACAAATCTCCTTTTTCAAGTTAATAATCCTATTACTCATTTCCTGAAAAAATCCTTGACATTTATGTTTTTTAAAACACTCAAAAAACGCCCTAACAAACACCCCATATAACTAGATGTATTGTTGTGACCAGTTCACCAATAGCCCTGAACATTATCCAAAGCACAGCATTTAAAGCAAGACACATATCCCTGGCAATTAATTTTAATTATAATTTTTAGGGGTGATTTTTAAGGGCAGGCAAAGTAGGCTACCATGAAGAAATGCAAGACATGGCTGTAAAAACATATGTACCATAGAATAGTTTTGGTTGGCAGGGACCATTAAAGGTCATCTAGCCCAACACGCCTGCAATGAGCAGGGACATCTGTAAGTAGATCAGGTTGCTCAGAGCCCCATCCAACCTGACCTTGAATGTTGCCAGGGACGCAGCATCTACCTCTTCTCTGGGCAACCTGTTCCAGTCTTTCACCATACATAAAAATGCAATTTTCTGAAATTGGAGCTCACAGACAAGAAATGTTTCCTGGTTAAAGCTGTCAAACTGACAACAGTGATGAGTCTCATTTTCTTAGTACTGTATTGGAAAGTCATGGAGGGCGGAAGCAGAAAAAGTTCCTCTAACCCTAAAAACTACACAGGAGTCAAAGTCAATTGGTATTTTATATATGAAGTCAAAAGTTGGACAAGGCATAAAACTATATAAACTTACACAACTTGTGAAAGGCAAGCTTCATTTTCAAAATTAATGTACTTTTTCCCCTAACCTTTTCTTCAAAACTACCATAATGCCACTAAATTAGTTTTCCATTCCAGCATTCTTCATCACATTCTAATCTTCTCTGGCATCTGAAATGTGATTTCTTATCAGCAAAACTAACTTATTTTTCTCCCTCTAGTCCTGTGAAAATATTTAAGCATTCAAATTTATGTAACCTAGTGTCCAAATTATACTGGACAAGGTTTAATATATTAAAACAAGAAAGAAAGAGTAAGAAGTAAAACGCACTAATGAAGTGGCAGAACTCACGGTTCTCCCTTCAGAGCACACTGCTCCACAGCTTGAGGAATCCAGATGGAGAATTTTCTTCAGATTGCCACTGTACACTTCCTGTTCAATTTGCTGGGCAGATAAAATATATTCACTGTCTTTCCTAATAAATTCAAAGTCTGAATTGTTTCTCAAAGAATCCCTCAGATTCATGAAAATATCTGAACATGTTTCCTTTATTTAAATGGCTTTAAAAAGTTGAACAAATAGGTTCTTGTAATTCAGCCATATTCTAGCCTCTGCTCATTCTGGCTTTGTCACTGCAAAAATCAACTTTCATTTATACAAGAGTGTATAGAAGTATAGAAGAAAATTTTGCTATTTTCTGCATATTGGAGGGGATGTTATCTTGTGTAGGGAAATGTGTGTTTACAGAGCACGATCCAGTGTGCAATGTAAAGCCAGTTTGCCTGACATTTGACACCAAAGATAACATTATACAAACGTTTACATTTTATACGTGGGTGGGATGGGATGTGCTAAAATCAAGTGAATTTTCTTATATTGAAAACAAAATGGCATTCAGAAATCAAATTCAGTGGAATTCAGCAGAAAGACTACAAGAATAACAAGAAACACTTCCATGTTGAAGTCCTACACATGTAGACCATGTTTCTCCTTTTCCTGTGGACTACAGTAAGTCAAACTGTCCAACCCTTAGTATTTTACAACATTATTTTCTTCCTTTGTCACTGGCAGGAAAGCAAATTGAAATATAACTCTTTGTATGCAATGCTTTTGGGTAAAACAATCCAAAGAGTACCTATGCAAAAGTAGATATTTTAAATGCACTGTAGCGTTTACACTGCGGCAACACATGTAGAAGTGACAAGCTGACGACTACCCTAACAGCTGTGTCTGTTTGATATGACTACAAGAGTAGTTTGTAGTTTTTCATTTCCATCAGGTAGCATCTGAGAAGGACAAATTTCCTAGGAGGAGGGGACATGAACAAAAAACCTTGTAATTTGCTGATAACTGGAACTGTCTTGAAATAAAAACTTTCCATACCTAAGATGCATTAATTTTTAGTTTTCTAAATTAAGGCTTCATTTCTGATTTATAGAACAAGCTTTAGTGTTTAGTTAGCCATTTCATTACTTTTCCAAAGTCACATTGCAACATTTCTTTTGGCTTTTCTTCACATCTTCACAGCCTTTAGATATCATAATGGGAGATATTTTAATTATCAGTCAGAAATGTGAAAATCCTGTACACCTAAAAAGAGAAATTGTTGTTGGATTAAAATTTAGAACTGTGTTACATCAATGTATTACAGCAACACAAATAACACACAGTAACGATTCCAGTTTTACTTCTTCCAGTCTCATCAGGTTCTCTTACTCCTTACTATTTGCTGCAGCTCTAAGTTAGTAAACAAATGTACAGTTTGCAGGGTATGCCTTGATTTGAACAGCATCAAAATCCTGGTCTAATAAAATAGAAAATACTGGTTATAGTAGTAACAAGAAAGTAATACACTGTGAACTATGCTGATTAAATGTACAGATGCTATACATATATCAAAATCAGAAATTAAGTAGAAGTTGGAAAAGAAAGCTCTCCATTTCACAGAAGGAAGTTAAGCATACTTACAGCAGATTACGGCATGGTATGGCAATTAATTTACACCATGGCTTGGTTGACACAGTGTAGCCTGAACTTTTTTTAATACAGAACTATTATGTGTAAGAATCAGATTTAAGTGAATAACTGTCCTCCCCTATCCATTTACCTATCCTTATGGCTGATTATCTTTTTTTGTTGTTGTTTTGGATCATTTTAGTACACATTCCCACCATTTACCACTTGTAAAATAATTATGCAGTTCATTTCTACATTCCAAACCTACAGGTCACTGTAATGTCTGAGTATGTATCATATAACCTCAAAAACTCAGACATGTGTAATATTTTCTACAGCTACTACAATCAAATAATCTTCCAGATTCTGGTCTAAGTATGAAAAATTAATAAAATATTAATTCAACTTCAGTTTTCAATGCGTATTGAAATGCTGCCAATAATTACAATGCTTTGGGAGAGCATTCAAAATGGAAATTACTATTGCAGATTTGTTTGAAAAATAAACCCTGAGCCAAAAGCTGCAGACTTCATTACAGAAGTCTACAAAAGTGTGTGATTTTTTTTTTTCCCCTCCCCATCCTCCTCAGAGCTCTCACTATGCAGAACTTCAGCACATTTTTAACACAATATTATTTGAATCCATTTTTTTCTTATTTCTCCATGACAAAAGTAACTTGTATTCTGGAGAGACAACACTGCAATTTAGCACACAAGGTTCACAGAAAGCGAGCTGGTACCACACATATAACAAATACACCAGCTGCTAACTTAACAAAAATTCTAATGTTCGATCATATGTGTTTCTGCAGATAAATAAAACTGCACACATTTTTCATGTATTTAATTTTGTCTTTTGTACTCTGTTAAGACAACCTTCTACAGACCTCACTTCAAAGCTATGTGGGAAATTCAAGAGATGGAAAAGAGACACTATGCAACTATTAAAGAAAAATGGAGCAAGAACCAAGTAGGCAGTCTAGCAGGAAATGAGTGGAGACCTATAGATTCCTACATCCCTCTCCAGTTTTTTTGTATATTAATATTCCATTAGAGAGTTAGTATAGAAAAAAACACCGTAATCTGAAATAATCTGAAGTGCACACTTTTGACTTTTCGCAGCCAACAGGCAGGAGTCTTACTTTTACCTACTCTTCCGTAGCCATTTAATTCTTAGCCATGACTACCTAAACGTATGGATTCAACTGAAAAAAAAAATAATGAAAAACATATTATCTCAAAAGACTCCTCTTCATGGTTTGGGCAGTCTCCTGGAAGGCAGGAAATTACATTCAAACCTTCTTTGACTGCAAAGACTCTAAAACATCTGGATAAATCCCCTCCTACCAGGCTACTATTTAAGAGACAGTGAGGGCTGCTGCCGTCAGTGGGTGACTCCTACTCAGTTAGGTGCTCTCAATTGGAAGAGCTCTCTCTCCTCTCAGTCAATAGGTGTGTTGGCAAAGAAAATGTGCCACCATCTGTGATACAGCCCAAAACAGGACGGTTTCATTGGTTTGTCCTCAGGGCATGCTGTCCCCTTATCACTACCCAGGCATTGTCTAGGATAGTGCTAATAATGTTAGCCAAAACCATGCCAAGGAAATACAAATAATGAAACACTAAGGAGCGTGAAAGTGCTTAATTCCTTGCTCTGGCCTTATTTAGAGCATTAACACAGGCATACCTGGATAGAGGAACACCATATTTTCAGACATATCAATCTTCAAAGAAGATGGTCTGAATCCTTATTAATTTTTAGCATTGTTTTTCCTTTTGTTGAACTTACTTATTCCTAATTGGTTTTGCCAAGATCAAATTTATTATCTGTTTTTCAGAGGTGGCAAGGAATTAAAATGTTTGCTTTCAATGTAGTAATGAGCATATGGAACACAAAATCATAAATTTAACTTTGGCAAGGAGAGTTAGGGCAATGGCACAGTGAAGAGAAACACAGGTAGTCTCCCAAAAGGAACCGAACACCTTAGAATAATAACACAGGATACTAACAAAAAGGCATATAGCCAACACAATAAAGTTAACTTCAGAGCAGCTTGAGTGAGATAAAGGTTTTGTATGTTTTTTTACCTCATGAGAAATGCTAATCATTTTTATTACCATTTTCTAACTTAAAAATTAGTAAAAAAAGGAACAGCAATGAAAAAGAAGACCATGAAATAGATGATATTTGTGTTTAAATCAGTGCCAGCTTTGTCAATGATTTCAATAACTCATGATTTCATCTTATCCTGCTAGAGCTTCAGTCTTAACTAGTTCTCAGTCTGGTCTTGGACTTTGATGGAAACCTTGAGTGCCTAGGTATTGCTGAAGTGACAGCAGAGACCATATAGCTGTACTTTCACAAGATTCATCATCATTCAATGGCTATTCAATGTACATTGAGCCCTACGAAGGCTTCTGTAATTTGTTCATATTTTCTCATTTATACTGGCAAATACATAAAATATACATACCTTTTCAGACAAATTGACAACCTTCTATGAATTTAAAATCTAGCTGTAACTCCACTTATTGTCAAAACAAGACAAGAATTTCTATTTTTGAAACCCTTTAAACTATTGGTATTGTCACCTTTGCAAAAGTGAAGAAAATCAGCCTATATATTGCAGATGTGTAATTTGCAGGAGGAATGAAAATGTGAAATGGTGATCTTGTTTCCTTTCTTTTGACAGGTCCTGTATAGCTTGTTTAGCAGTATTTCTGCTCCTGTCTTTTTCAAGAACACGTTCAGATTAGATTTACAGTAGAATCCTACAGACAAACCACAGTCAGTTTATGAGTGTTGAGAGGATCCACAAGAGGCCCTGGAGGTGCAGACAGTCTGCAGTAGTTGTGGTCTAAAGATGGTGGAAACTCAAAACCTTTAGTTTAGGCCTCTAGACTTATTGTTGCTCTAAGTAGATATGAATGAATATTATTCTACTTATTTAGTGCACATATACTTTTTTCCCCTGTACTAACTAGCTAACAGGAGTTATTATTGACGCAAAGTAAAACTATTCCCCTGGTTTATAGCTGGTTGTTCAGTTTCCCTGCTAAATAAACACTTTTCTAAATAAATTATGATATTCAGATGTCTTCAAAAAGAAAACAAAAAATAATTAGGTTTTGACCACTATTTTGCTCCTTAATGCTATGTAAAGAAGACCTGAGGGGGGTGGGGGTGTGTGTCTGTGCCATCTCTTATTTTGGTTTATTTTTCACTATAAGTTCATTATCATTTTCCATTCTTTTTCTGAAAAGATTCTACCTCAGATTCCAAAGAACTGTAACATGTTTACTTGAGGCAGCAATTTCATAGCCTTAGCTTTTACTGCTGCTATTGGTTATACTCTGGGCATTTTTCCAATCTCAGTATCAATTCTGAGAATGGAAAGACTGGCATTTAAGTGGACACTAACACCAAACAAGAAGGGAGCCATGAGATGACAACTTAAGAAACCATTCTATAGTATTGCCAGGTACCCAGAGGAACTTCTTGCTTTTAGTACTAGGTGAATCAATCATATTGAGTGCCTTGATATAAATCCCCACGGGATGCCTGAGCCAGCTCAGTTTCTGAGTCACTAATGAGTCATAATGCTTTGTCAAAAAATTGCTCCTCAGCACTTCAGGTTCAAGTAGAGGGAATTCTGAACTCACACCAGTGCTCCATAGGAGGTCTGTAACAAAGCAAGAGAAGGTCTGTAGGCAGACACGGTACCTTTTATTCTACCACCTGGTGTGGCTGGAGAAATTAGACATGTTTTCAGTCACACAGGTCCTTCTTTAGGTCTGAAATAGCTTTAAAAACTAAATACTACTAAAGAGCGGTGGCTCAAAGTTTAGTTAGTACGTATCAATTAGACTATCTTTGAAAGAAAAGATAGTTGGTGACTGTGAAGCAGAGGAGATGTAATTAGAGGAAGAGGAAAGAGAGGCAGAAAGATGGTAAGGTATTTTCAGCCCAGGGAGAAAAGAAAGAAAAGTATGCTGTGGGACAGGGAGAGGTTGCGAGGGAAAGGCACAGAGATTTTACTCTGCCGTAAAATTAGTATCTCTCTATAGAGCCCAAGGTTATCTATCAGTAAAGAGATACATTTTTATTCTCAGCATCTCTCAAAGGTGTTCTGAGGGTTTCTTTTCTTTTTTCCCCCAATTATAACTGTGTTTTAACAAGTGCTACCATGTCCACTTACTGCTTCCTTACTGCTATTTTCCTTGTGTTCCTATCATCTTTGATACCTACAGCAAGATTACTCTGTAGTAAAGCAAGAAAGAAAAGATAATAATGATCTAATACCTGAAAAGAACAATTGCCTATAATTGAAGAAGAAAAAAAGGTTGTTACAGGCAATTTCCATTTGTCACATATTAACCCAAAATTTCGTAATTTAGTTCTGTTTCTTTGGAAGGTTACATGGTCTGGATTACAGGACAGTAGTAGGTGTATCAATACTACCTGTTCACAGGTGGGACAGCAGAGCCTTCCTCTCATAAACCTGTGTATGTGCATAGTTGAAGGATAGGTAACTTCTATATGTCCTTTTCTGGATTACTTTACAGGCAGGTTACTCTCATTTCCACTCCAATACTGCGAACCTTAGTTCTAGTCAGTATCTACCATGTGCAAGACATCCCAAGTGTTGTCATTAGTTGTAGATGTGCACACTCACCAAAAAAAAATTTGCTGTTCTTCTCAATACCAATATGTATCAGTTATAATGAAACATGAAAGCATTAACACTAAATATTAATGAGCACTATAGTATGAGTAGCAAGTAACAAACTTATTCCTGTCATTGAAATGTTTCTAATAAGCACATTATATATAAATACATAAATGCTGTAGATCTCAGCTAGTGAAGTGGTCTTTAGTCCCTTGTGGAAGCAGGAGACAATTCAAGAAAGAGCTTAGGATAGGGACAAAGTAAATAGCTCCAGGATCCTAACACAGGGTCGATACTTCCACATATCCTGAATGATTTGACACTGTTTATTTCTGTTTCTAATCAGTATATGATTTTCTGTATTTATGATGATTTCAAATATTCACAAAAACATACATATTTACACATACACGTGTGAGTGTTCATGTGTGTGTCGATGTTTAGCAGTCAGAAGCCTGCTTTCTTTCTTTTCCTTTCTTGCTTGCTTGCTTTTTTTTCTTCATACCTGCCCTCTTTCTTTCCTGCTTTTCTTCTTTCCTCCTTTCCTCCTTCCTTCCTTTCTTTTCCTTCCTATCTTTCTTTTATTTTTCTTTCTCTTTCTCTCTCTCTCCCTGCCCCGCAAACCCCCCCCCCCCTTTTCTTTCTCTTCCTGCCTGCCTTCCTTTTTTGATTGCTTGATAGAAGGGAAATAACAATAGAACTCAACTAAAATAAATCTTTAGATTGTGATTCATTTAGCATACTTTTAGTCATCTAAATTCCCTCCAGATGAATTACCACATGGATCAACTGTCTCTTGATGTCCCATTACCTCTAAATGAAATATAGGAGGTGAGGCTCGCTGCTCGTGGCTGAAGACAGATGAATGTAAGTGCCTATATGGAGATGTCTGGAGAGCTATTCAGGATTCACTGTGGACACAAGCATCCAATCAGCTGCATGGCTCTCCAGATTCTATCATCTGAATCAACTAAGGGCTGGATAAAGTTGCTGAAACATAGATTTCTAGTACAGTTTGAGGTGTCCTGGAGAATCTAAGATATACATGGAGGATCAATAGGTAAGACTTACTGAAAACCCATGTTCTTCTGGAGGAAAATATGGAAGCCAGGTGAGATATCGTAAAGAATTTCATGCTGACGTTAGGTGACTCTTTCGAGGCAAATGAACTGAATGACTGACCTTTGTGGACTGTATAAGGAGCTTAGAGTACAAGTAATCCCCTAAATGAAGCTCTATTAAACTGAATTTTTGGTTGATGGCCTAACAATACACCTAGCAGAGACTTCTGCTGCCTAAACATGAGCACCTAGTGCCATTTGAGAGTCTCTAAATCACCTCTTAAGATCTGATCTTACAAGCAGGACCGAAGATATCAGGTACGCGATAATGTATCTAGAGTGTCAAATGGAGGCCAGGTATGAGACATCACAAAACTTAAATAAACCTAGATGTCTAAGATCAGGAAACTTCAATCCACCCCCTGATTTTTATTTAACTAAAAGTAGATTTGGTTAATCTTATTTTCAATTATGGACACAATTAACACATTGAAGTCTGATTTTGTAGAAAAGCAAGGTCTAAATGCTAAAGGCCATATCTTTAAACTAACAGTATTCCTAGATAGTTGTTATAGTTTTGTAAACCATTTATGTACCTTATAATGCCACAAAAGTGAAGATTATAGCATCAGATTTTATTAGAAATTATAAATACCTATAGATTGAAAATTATCTTCTTTCTCTATTTTTTATATAATTGAGACTGTATTTTATGTAAGATGAAGTGATTTCAATGGAAAATTTTGCACCTATTTAAACATTTCTACCTGAAGATCCCAAGTCATTGTACAGATGTGAATACATTTAAGCTAATAGAATTTCTGTAGCATCACATTCCAGATTCTCTTTTTTAAATGATAGATCACAACAAAATGAAATGTTCTGTAGTGTATGAATGATGTGCTATGAAAAATATATATCTCATACATGAATGCTATAGTATAATGCATTTCCTGATCACAGAAACTTGATTGATTGATATCATTTATTCTGTGTTAGCTGAACATATTCTCCAAAGAGTTTAATTCACTACAGATTCAGATCCAGAGACAATAAATTTTGATAAGCTCTCCTGAACCCCTTACTCTGAGTGAATCCATATTGCGACTCCAGAGAAAAGTAAATTTTCCACTTCCTGCCAATCTCTAATCTCTCCAACTATGAAAGTTTTTCTTGGGTTTTTTTTGACAAGATGAAAAAGTTCACAAAATTTGCCTTCTTTCTTGTTAAAAATCTATATTAATAATCTCTCCATTAATACTGATCTCTTATTCAGGTTCCGTATTTTGAGCTTTCTGTGCCTCCTCGGCAAAGCTATAGTACTGATCCTAGGCAGACTTCTTTTATTTCAGCAGGTACTCTGACATCTTTCTTATCAGGCAAGCTAAAAAAAAAAAAAAAGTCCAAATCAATGTAATTGCTCTACAAGAGTCTTGGAGCCAAACTCAGATCACTCCCTACAGGACTTAGAACATATGGAACCAATAGTATTTACATGACTAAAAGAGGTTATTCAGGATACTTGTTTTGCAGTGTTTCTAGACTTTGGAAATAAATTTAGTCTTCCCATCATGTTTTCAGCTCTGAAGATATGTACATCTCTAATCATAGTTGCATCTGTGCTCCCCCTAAATACACTAACAGCTGCCAGAATCAACAAGGAACCACCAAGCCATGAGAGCCCTTCTATGTGCAGTCAGCACACTTCTCATACTTGCCACTTGCATCCAGTCAAGCTGAAAACACAATACAGACAATATTATATTGCCTGCAGTGATTCTGCATAACAGCCTAGTGCTTAGTGCCTGGGTCCATGAAGAAGAAAACCCAGGCGTCCCCAGCCAGCAAGCAGGATTGAACCTGTTGGCATTAATCCCATGCCAGTGAATTAACCTTAAATATGAAGCTTGGATTAAAGGCTACTCTTCATCCCAACCATCAATACAAAATCACTTCTCTTTTTACGACCATAATGTCTCATAACAGCTGCTTTTTACTGTAATGGTAAAACTATGTCCTAAAAAATATATGAGCAGAGGAGAAGGAACATTGAAAGGCACTGAGCCTGTGCAACAGAACTCACTTTTCTACAGGAGATAAATAAACCACAGTTATCTATCTGTCAGAGTATGAGAAAAATTTATTCTTTCAGTTTATTTTTCCTTCACACAAAGATCCACACATAAGGAAACCGATTAAAGAACTAAATTCTTTCTCCTACTTATTTTTAAACAGTGTTACTGACATTCCTGTACATTCAGCTATCCAAGCTCTGGGATTGATTTAATACAGGCAGAAATATCAGTTTTTCTTAATATATCCAATTTAAAAGAATTTTTAGTTTTGTGTACGATTTTTTCAGATATTGGTAATATCTACAAATGAGCATTATCTTTTATCATTTCAGGAGAAAATTAACAGTGCTAAATCATAATCTGCCCTAGCAGAAACTGGAATCCTCTGCAAATGCAAAAAAAATCTGCCTTTTGAGTGTGTTTTGCTTTGAATTGGTTTCTTCATTTTATAAATCCTACTAATTTTCTACTACTTTGTAACAGGAAAACATGAACATAGAAATTAAAACTCCTTTCAAAGGGAAAGCTGAAGCATTGGTTCAGAAAAAGCCAATCTGCAACAGTTTAACATTTTGGAATTATTTTTTGCCCATATCCACAAATTCGTATGCATGTCTAGTTAAAGCTCTGATACAACCATCGCTGGTATTTGCGTCTCAAGTCTATAGCTTTTGTACTTTAACCTTCTGAGACAGAGGTTGGAGTTGGGAATGTTTGGAATAAACTCCAGCAGGTGGAGATAAAGAGTAGTAACGAACACAACGTGCCTCCAAATAGCACAGTCTGGTTTTCATCATCTGGGAGTTCGTGTGGTTTAAGTGACACCACTTGACAGAGAAGGATGACTGATTCAGTGCTACAACCACTGCCACCCTTAGTCTGCAAAACCAGTAGACTGCCTGGTGCCTCTGTGCTGGCAGTGCCTTTGGTTAATCACACGGCGGCAGCTGGCCAGCCGGACGCTCCAGCTCAGAGCCAGCTACGCTGATTGACTGCCTTGATCTGAAGTGTCTGAAGTGACTAATGATGCAGAGGAATAAGATCTAGCAGGAATGAAGGTTGGTGAAAACTCCTGAGGTCACCAATGCATGTCTAGCATTTGTTTGCTCTTGCCAGCTGACCAGCAAGACAGGCGGGCTGCATGGAGAACGTATGGCATTTTCCTGGAGGCAGTAGCAATTTGAAAGAGAGGGAATGGGAATCTTATCTAGGAATACGTAAATGAAATATAGACAGGATTTTTAGGTTAGGATTAATTTATTTTATTTTAGCTACAGGATTTGTAGCTTGCAGTAATTCAGACAGAAGCACAGAATCCACTGTTCCTTTCCTTTGCAGCTCACAGTAATTTATTGTGGAACAGGCCAACATGAAAAATTAACTCTCTCCCTCAACAGACACTGAGTCAGTATAGTCAACATATTGTGTAACAAAAGAAGTCTCTTCCTCAATTATGATAACTACGTATTGTGTAACAACACAATTTGTTGACTGACTGTGAGAACATCATCATGAAAATATTGCCCCACTGCAAAACCATAGGCCCTGAGAACCTGACGCACTCATTTTAAATTTCTTTATCCTAAAACCGTTTTCTGGGTTATGAGCACAACCTAGAGTCTTGCATAATGGGATCTAAAAAACACATTATCCACAGCAGCAGCATTACTAGCAGGGTATTTGTCTTCCCTCTGTCTCCTAACAAACTTAAGCTGGTTATTACCCTCTTTTTCATCACTAGGAACAGGTAATCTGATGGGGCACACATGAAGAAACTGGCAGGTGTTTTTGACTCACTTTAGGAAGATGTGTGCAAAATATTGGAGACAACCTGAGTGTTACAGTATGACCTTTAAAGTATGACTGCCCACGGCTGAAAGATCTCAGACATCAATTTGTTTTCAAAATGAAAATGGCCATGTAGATTGGGCATTTAGTACTGTTTCTGTGCTATAGATCTCTGATGTGCTCTAACAAAGTCTCTGGATACTGCTGTCCACTGGATCACACAATGATTTTGGGCTTAATTGTGCAAAGTAACAGTGGCTCCTATGTTGGAGTCTGTATTTGAGAGGTGGCTGGAGCTGCATCATGCCAGAGGGAGCACTACCACTGTAATGGTGGAGGAGCAGAATTTGGCGCATTCTTCTGTCTTACCAAACTGTTCCAGGGAGTAGATTTAGCCTTGCCAGGAAAGGCTGGAGTTAAAAGGTCTTGTGGCTTTTTGAGTGAGAGCAGCAGAATCCAGCATAGTCATCACGGAACCTATCCAAGGGAGAGGGAAAGTCACCCTGAGATGATATTATTCTGGATGAGTTTTAGTTTTACAACTTCTGTTTTCTTGGAATGTAAAGTAGTAATGCAACTCTTTTATACTGAAAGTGGATGAATGTTAAAGGTTGTTGTTCTTTGTTGTTGTTGTTGTTCTTTACTGACTTTTCCTGAATTTTAGCTTCTTTTACCATTAAGGAAAATCTCAGTCCAATGGGAAACTAAGTTAGTGATGATAGACGTGGTGATGGAGCAAAGAAAATGTAAATTATACCATTTACCCTCTGAAACTTACTTATAATCATCCATGATTGGTCTTTAAGTACAAGAATTAAAAAAAAAAAAAAAAAAAGGCCACATAAATAATGTTCTTTTGAGTATCTTGTTGAAGACAGTGAGGCCATGCAACTTTAAGTTTCCAAGGTTTAGGAGGAGTGTTTTTCTTACATTGATTAGAAAGTATCTGTTTTTCATTTAGTTTAGTGTTATAGGTTATTTCCCTAACAACACAATAATAGGAACTTGAGTAATCTATCTTTCAAATGTCAAACTGGATTAGAGAGATTTCACTCTAGTGACTACGACAGTTTAATTCTGGCAGTTTGATAAGAATTTAATCTTTTTTTCCAAAGAGATACCTGTAACTTTTAAATCATCATTTTCCATCCATGAAGAAGAATCTACCTGTAGTATTCAGCTGAAGCACTGAACTACATCACTGCAGTTACCATTATGTTCTTAATTTCTAAGGCTGATTCCTCTAAGCACATTTTCAATATTATCCTATAAATGGGTAGGTTCCATAAAAGTAATTTTCTTCTCCAAAATATTTGATTATCCTATGTGATGATTATTAGGAACAAATGTAGTTTCAGCTGTCTAAAGAGCTTCTTCTATTCCCAATATTTTAAATGAAGAAAGACAAATTCCTGTCACTTGTATAATTGCTCAAGATAGTTAAGGCCAGCTTTTTAAAACACAAAACTTAATCCTCTTTATGCCTGCTTTTGTAGTCCATCTTTTCTGAAATTAGGTACTGTATAACATCTGGAGTATGACACATGATAGTCAGTACTGAAATCTGTCTTCAAAATACTAATAATTTTGTCATAGAATTAAAAAAATGTGGAAAGTAGATAATTTTCATACAATTTTTGCTTCTGATTTCATTGCCCAAAAGAACCATGTAGTTCTTTTAGTAGTATGAAATTCATAAAACCATCTGCATAGACACAACAAACTAGAGATCACATCTAATGAAATAAAGCTCAAAATATGTATTTGATTTATTTAAAATGTTACAAAGACCCACAAAGTCTTCAAATCCTGAAGGGTCTTTTACAAATATTTCTCTCTTACAAGAATACATTTTTGTGTGTGTGGTCCTTCGCATTAGAGGACTGGAGAGCAATGAAGAGATTTGCATTGAGCCAGCACTGTAATTCCATTCAGTAGTCTAATGCTTTTTAAACAAAAAAAAAAAAACGTAAAATACTTACGTAGACAAGCAGATACTGTATACTTTGTTTATTCTACAAGTCTATCTGTGATCATAAGCTCTTGGTAAATATGTGCTCTTTGGAGATTAGATTTAACATACTTGCATTTACTTGCAATTAAAATGTTGCTTTCGTGATGACTGTTGCATGGGCTGCAGTATTTCATCAGTGACATAACATAATGTAAAGATAAGAGTTAAATGGAAAGAAGTCTGTTGTGAATATGGCTGTGGTCTGTTTCTGAAATCAACAGTTTATGGCAGTTTTATATGGATAATTTTTCACTTCTTTAACCTTCCTTCAGTTTGACACTATCAGATCCTGAATCTGTAATTATTTTTCTGGTGGGTTTTCTGGGGTTTGGGTTTTTTCTTCTTTAAAAAATGCCGTCATTTTACAGCCTCTACCATGTTTGTTAAAGAACAAAGATGCTTTTCTTCTTTACTTATATGATTTATTGACTATTATGCACCCAACACTTCCAAATTGCTTCCAAAGGCAATAAAGTAGCAGGATAAATTCTAAGAAACAAATGTATGACAGAATTCACTTGTTGACTCTAAAAACAAAAAATTCAACATTAATGTTGTATTTTTTCATAGTATTTAAGTTTTTTAGACTAAATGCAAAAAGGTCCTTTTATTTTGCCATGCTGCATCAGTCCAAAGGGATTGACTTAGTATATTAGAGATATTTATGATGCGAGGAACATAACAGTCCTTTAGCAGTTCCAAGCCTGCGATGGCAATACACTCTTGCATTTACTTTCATAGCTCTGTTTACTAAGCTAACACATACCTAAAGCAGACTATGTTATTAAAGACATCATAATTGTACAATATATTTATGAACCATATTCTCACCTCTTATAAACCAGCTTAGCTCTGTTAACTACGGTATAGTTATACTGATGTATACAATATGGCAATGTAGTATCCATATACATGCATACATACACATTCATCCCACATGAAATTGCTTACACACACATATAACAAGCAGTTCAAAGAAACTGATGACACTGGTAATTTTAGAAACTTCCATTTCATAGGAGTAGAAATAAGAACTCAGTAAAAATTTCAATATAGCAATCCATTTCAGTAGTAATTTCACATCTAAAAATTTAGAGGAGGAGACCAAGCTGCTATCATCTAATCTTATTTTCCCTCTGCTTCGACTTGTGAATTCGTAACTTCCACTTCACCATCTCCACCTTCTTCTCCCTTGCCTTTCACTTTTCAGAATCATTCAGTTGAAAAACAGTATTTCCTCACTTATCAAGGATCTAGTGTACGTTTTCATCTGGATTCATCTCTCATGCTTTTTTAAGCCAAAAATTCAAACTCTTCTCATCTATATCCATTGTTCTACTTCTTCCATAACAACTATGCTAACTTCTTTCCAGATTTCTTTTAAAATTTTATCATAGACAGTACATTTTTGTGGGAACTTAAATAAATGTTCTGTCTTTTGTCAATTATTTCTGAAATCCTTCCTGAACCACTATCCTGATGCTCCATACAAACTGGTTACAATTAATTATCATGAACTGAAGAATATTTCTGTGTTGTACCATAAAGCAGTCATTATTTTATCAAGGCATATAAATATCTTAAGGGTGAGTGTCAAGAGGATGGGGCCAGGCTCTTTTCAGTGGTGCCCAGCGACAGGACAAGGGGCAACAGGCAAAAATGCAATGCAGGGAGTTCCAGCTGAGTTTAGGGAAGAACTTTACTTTGAGGGTGACAGAGCCCTGGAACAGGCTGCCCAGAGAGGCTGTGGAGTCTCCTTCTCTGATGACATTCAAAATCCATTTGGACACAATTCTGTGCAACCTGCTCTAGATGAACCTGCTTTAGCAGGGGTTGGACTAGATGATCCCCAGAGCTCCCTTCCAACCCTGACCTTTCTGTGATCCTGTGAATCACAAAATCCTTTGTAATTTTAATATGAAAAATATATTTACCGTTAAGTAAATATATTTACTGTTACAACATATTTACCATTACAAAATCCTTTGTAATTTTAATATGAAAAATATATTTACCGTTAAGTACTGAAGTTGAACACCAACACAGTGAAGCTTGGAATAAGCAAAACAAAGATAATGGTAGAATGGAGGCAATGAGTAGAGTATAAGGCATGTTACAGAACATATTTCACAGATGAAAAAGATATTGTCCTTCAGTTTGTAACATTAGGCAGAATCTCCTTTGGATAGAGAGTAATTAATGAAGTCATATCTTCAGCCAAGTCATTGCTCCTTCATTGGTATTGAGAAATTTCCAGGCTGTCACAGAATACAAAAGTTTCCACGACTGGGAAGATGAAGATCTGTGATCCAACAGGATGCATTAATGCAGTGCTCTGCAAATGAGTAGCAAGTCTCTGCAGAAAGTAGCAACCACTCAAAATTTTTCTTAAATTTCAGACAATCCCCATTCAGCATTGGAATCAAATCCAGAATTTAAGAAAATATTTGCTACTGTTCATATCTTCTCCTCTTAACTTAAGCAATGAAGGTTTCTTTTCCAGTTTTGAAATGTGTCACTTTAGTTGTGACCATTCACATGATAAACAGCTTAAATTTCAAAACAAGACTCTTTTTAACAAGACCTAGTCTTTTTCAAAATATTTTCACAACAGAGAAATTAGAAGAAATTTCAAGCAGGTCTTGTGACAAACACAGTCCAAGATGTTTTTCCTTTTTGCTAAATAGAAATATACCCTTGCAATGTCAGTTTGTTTGCAGGTGAAATGCAAAGTCCTCAGATGGTCACTGATTTCATTAGGAAATATCTATCTCACTCTTCTAGCCCTACTGCACAAGATAAATTAAAGCATTCATCTTAATAGACTACCTTTATATTTTGTTTATATTTGTTGATCTGACTGCCACTATCTTTGATCAAATGCAGGCAGAATCTCCTGACCTTTAGATCACTTTGTAAGGTCGAGCTTTTTTCTGTTGTATCACACAAGTAGGTAATTAAATACTATGCTAAGGATTTCATTACTAGTCCCACTGAACTCTCCAGCTGTAGTTAGCTCAATTATTTCAAATTACGCATGTGATTTAAATAACTTGTGGCATATTTGTGCATATGGTAAGCAACATTTCATAAGTATATCTTATAAATGTTACTAATAATTACTAATAGGTAAGCAAATGTAATGAAAAGGCAACTGAGTTCTTACAAGCATTCAAAGCCTTTCCTCCCTCCCTACTCCTCCCCCTGCCTAACACTGGGTTTTGGAAAACATAAGCCCTACATTTACAGGGTGTCTTTATATTTTGCTAAGCTATATAAGATTTGTTCAAGCTTCCCTCCTATGTGCCCTAAAATATTTTTGTTAATGAAAGAAAACTTTGAGAAGCACATTTATGTTAAAAAAATGAAAAGATTTTCATTAAAATTCGTAGAACTGCAATTGCACAAGCTAAATTTTATCTGATAGCAGCTTGCAAGTTCTTAATTAACTACATTAAATAAATTGATTGCACCTTTCCTATTTCTGTTAATTAATATGTGCTAAGAATCATTGTGAGAAGAATAAGTAGGATGAACAGCACTGATGGTATCAATGTTACAGCCGCCTGTCACATCTGCCAAAAAGTAGGCTGAAAGTTTCTAAAAAATAGTGAGATACATTATAATGAAGACTTAGGGGAGAGAAAGAGATGAATACTGGCATTTAAACATCCGTACCAGCCCTCGCAGAATTGATGACTGCAAGTGGGTGTAGCTGTCAACTAATATTCTCCTAATAACTTTATTACCTAGGGAAATCAGATACTCTAGTGAGTGTGTATTTTTACCCTCCTGAAACTAATATACATGTAAACTGTGTCAAAGAGGTATCAGATTGTTTGCTATATGGTGAACATATATAATCCACCATACCATGTATCTCTGGGTCAAAAATCAGAAAAATATATACCCTTTGGAATAATTCACTTTTTGAATTTCAATAAAAATCGCAACCCAGCTCTGCTCTGTGCCTGGGCATGCATAGCTCAACCTTTTAAGGTAACAGAAATCTCACTGATCCCAGCAGAGGGAATATCCCAGTGGTTTCACCACTTTCCTTCTCATTGCTTTTGAGGTGCCACAGTCACAGTGGGGCCCTACTACTCCTTCCTGCATTGCCCATCAATCAGTTAGTCTTTGGGGAACATAAATTTTTTAGTTGGACAGCTGAGAGGTTGGGAGGCAAAAAAACACTTCAGGGATATTATACAGCTGTGAGATATCAAAACATGATACTTGGGGTTTATGGCACAGAGGTTTCTGCCCAGGTTGTCCAGCTTCATATCCATATACAAACTTTCCCTTTAATGTCCAGGGCCACCATCTCTCCCCAGTCAGTCTCTCTGAAGCATTTTCTCTGGCACTGAGAGGCACAAATAAGGCAGGGTTTACTCAGGAGCCTCCTGTCATGATCTCAGTGGTGGGATACAATGTGGGAAATATAGTAGATTTAAGAGATGAAGAATTCATGAAGACTTCATGAAACTCCTTGACCCCCAATTGTTTCATATCATATTAGGAAAAATGTCACAAATTCACTGGGTTATATGCAATATAGAAGAAAGGATATCTGTCAAAAGTTTTCTGTACTTTATATATTTAACATTGTCTTTTTCCTTTGTTCCTTAGCGCAATCTTTCAAAAACATACGTAACTGCCTTCTAAAGTTAATCACCTCTCTTGGTGCCATTCTTTGATTCATCTTCTGTGAAATCAACCACTTCCACTTCCATCTCCCTATTCCCTATCCTCAAGAAAATTGATTCTCTAATTTGGACTGGAGCTTGTTTTTCTCTATACAGAGAGAAACAAAGATCAATTTTAAAATTCTGATAGATTTTAATCTTTATTTGGCAGCTTGCATACAATACCTTGTAAAAAGAAATCAGTTCTCTAGTTCAAGGGCCCCTTGTTAATCTTTTGCACTCGTATTTTTCCTTACTATTCTACTATATTTTCTGCCTCTTAGGGGGATGGGTATTTATTTTAGTTGGATTAATTTTGATTGCAGCATTCTTGACTGCATTTTAAGTATTTCCCATGCATTACTGAATCCCAGCCAAATCACTTTAACTCATTTCACATTCATTCAAGTAGCTATTGACGAAGTAAAAATAATACTGCAGTGCATAAAAAGCTTGAATAGCTTCCTTTCTGATTAGTGTAGCAGTTAAAAACTCAGGCTAACATCATAGGCAGCTCTGTTCTGAATTTAGAAGAACAGATTTAGATCTCACTCTTTCACCACGTATAGATTTAATTCCTAAAAAATTATAATTTTGTCAAGTTTTACAGTTTCATCTTTTCAAATCATTCAAGGACTTCTGGTTTAATCCTTCATCTGTCTGCCAAATTCAGTTTTGTCAATAATAGTGCTGTGTAACACCATTTTGGTTGTGAAAGAATTCACATTCCAAATGGTACCTTTAATCACTTTGAATCAATACATTTTTATCAAAGGTATATGAAGAACCACCAATAATTCAATAACTAATGAACCAACTCAACCAAATGACAGTCTTTGAGAAGCATGATGTACTTGCAGGGCCTCATCCTGTACTCAATCAATACAGACTTTACAGAGTGAAAAAGTTTGGATATCAAATGGGTATAACCAACCCAGACATATAGATGTGCTTTTATTCTTTCTGGTCACAAGCTTAGGTTTCTGCATGTACTTTCTTGTGAAATATTTATGTTTGTTTTCAGAAAAACAAAACAGTATCTTAAATTTTCTGTTATGAAATAGATCCAAACTAAGGCAAAGATTTCAATCTAGGAGAAAAACATTTAACTACTGCTCTTCGGTCAAACTATCCAGGACCCAGTGTTCCCAGACAATTCTTCTAAACAACAGGCTAGTGGATTTGGAAGCAAGTTCTTTGACCCTTGGCTAGTAACTGGCACATTGTATTTTTTCTGAACCTTAAGTAATTTTCTGTACCAAGATAATTCTATGTATATAATTACAGCATTAGTGTAAAAATTGTTCCAGCTGTCCAGAAGGTTTTGCTATTTGATGATATCATAACCAGGGTGTTATTAAATCTCACAGCAGCTGGAGACATGAATCCAGTCAAGCAAGAATCCTATAGAGATATCGAGTAGTGATGGATTTCCTGCGTATCTTTCAGTGAAAAAACCCTAAGGTTTTTAAATAAGTCATAATGTCAGCAGAATTTTTTAAACAAATCTACATCATCAGTTGAAACTATTTTAAAATTTATATGAAGGTAAAAGTTGATACCATCTCTTTTGAAGTCTAAAAACTTTCAGGTAGTAAATCAAATTCACAAAATAAGTGCATGTATTTCTTGTGTGAATAATAATTTCATGTTTCCAAACACTGGTAGAAATAATGTGGAACATACAGTATCAGCATACTGCTAAGAAGAGACAAAGTACTTCTCCAACTTTAGTCTGAAAACCATTCACTGTGTTATGAATGCAGAATGTATCCTTTCAATAAAATAAAAAGATAGCACACAAAGAAGATTTTAATCTTAATTTGCATTTAGAACCACATGGAAGAGCCTAAGGCCTTGCAGATATTTCTGTACATTTTATATTCAAGTCAAGTCAAAGTATATAGTCTTGCTGGACAAAGAAACATTATGCAATGGCCATCCACTCTAATTTTCATCATCTTTTTTTATCATCTGATGAGACTTGGTGGATTTTTTAAATGCCAGTGCCAATAATGATGTTATTTAAAAAAAAATAAATAACCTCTTTAAAGAAACTAGCAATTACTGCATAGTAGCTGGAATGTTACAGTATTGTAGGAAGCCATAGCACCCGGCAAAAAATACCTTTCTCCAAAGTATTAATCTAGTGCAAAAGGGGAATATTGATCCTGCCTAACTTCATTTTTACACTTTAATGAAGAGATTCAGAACGTCATTTTTCCTTTAAGATAATGGAAGACAGGTGACTGCATCCAGGAATTACAACAAAGCTGTTTAAATTAGGTGTTAGTCAGGTACCTGATTTAAATATCTGTGTGTACTGATGTGCCTCTCACTTTTTTCCATTGCTGTCACAGAGAATGGGGAAGCCTATGCATGTGACTTATCCAGCTAAGTTCTTTAAGAAGTGGTGTGACTGCCTTCCTCAGCCTCATATACACAGTTTCGATCGGATGGTGGGTACCTACAAATGAGATCTATAAAAGTCACCAACCTGAACACCTGTAGCTGAAAATGCCTGAGATAGCTGATAGCAGCTTTATTACTTCTACACTGGAGTAAGATCCATTTTGTAATGAACTTATGCATGGCAGCAAAACGTCACATACACTAAAGAAGTGAAGATGAGACCACAGGCTCTTGTTTTGTCTTTGAATTAGACAACATACTCAATCTATTTGCTAATGTGAATTAATGGATTATATAGTCCCCATACATTTATGCTGATATATACTAATTTCCAGTGTTATGTTCTTGGTTTTGCTTTCAGCATAACAACATTACATTTTGCAGGAACTTTTACTTTTCTTATCCTGCTTCCAGAGTCCTACCCATATATCTTTTCTCTGTATCCACAGAGACAGAGGGAAACTTGGAGTAAAAATAGTTAGAGGACAGAAAAATAAAGTTAGGGAGGGATGGGAAAGCTGATTTTGCCAAATTTAGACCCTATCAAAAACCCTTGGGCTCTGTATTGCAAAACAGACCTGGAAACTTTAGAGTACTGGTATGGTCTGGTGTTTGTTACTTTTTTCTTTTTCTTCTTCTTCTTTTTTTTTTTTTTTTTTTTTTAATACTCCTCTGGTAACCCTAGAAACAGAGCAAGGTTTGCTTTCAGGCAAGAAACGCTGCTTGCTGGAACAAGTTAACATTAAGAAAGAATACATACCCAAACTGGAAAATAGAGGCAAGTAACATGGTTTCTTTCTTTGGAAAACTCAGGAGTTTTAACTGGTCTTTTCTGTGCTGACAGCAATTTCGATCCTTAAAAGCCTTTTACTGAAGAAGTAGCCATCACTCTACGGTCCAACTGTGACCTTAAGTTAGAGAATATACGTGTTCATGAGTAGACCCTAAAAAGCAGTCCTTATTCAACCAGCTTCATACACTTCACTGAGGAAAGATTGATCAACGTGTTACAAGACTAAGTCTTTTTTTCTTTTTCTACATGCACTTTGGAGGAGCGATATATCAAAGAACAATGCCATAAAAACATATTCCTTCTATGAAAAATACACAGCATAGCAAATTATGTTCTACCGTGACTGCCTTCCTTTCCTGAGAGCTTAAATTCAAGAGAAAAAGATATAGAGCAGAAAGAAGACTTTTGAAAGCATTGGTTAGCATGGACATCCCCAGAAAAAGAATATATATGTGGAACAAATTTTTAAGCTCACTCTGGGACCCAGTATAACACATAGTCATAGCTCTGCAGGTGAATATTGATCAGGAGCCATAAGCAGTAACAGACTGACTTTTATTTCTGTGCTCCAGATGGAAAGCAATTGACTGCTGCACCAGAAGACCTTTCCACTGTCCAGCTGGAGGCCCTGTGCTGGCACACACTTCCCTTGAATGGCACAGTTTGGCTCTTCGCAGGGACACCGATCTGTGCATGTGGTGAGTTGAATGTGGCTGGATTCCAGGTGCTCACCAGTCTGCTCTATCACTCCCCTCCATTGGATCTGGGAAAGAAAGTATAAAAAAAGGCTCGGGGGTTGAAATAAGGACAGGGGGAGATCATTATTCACCAGTTACTGTCATGGGCAACACAGATTTGACTTGGGAAAATTAGCTCAATTTATTACTATTCAACTCAGAGTAGGATAATGAGAAATACATCCAAAACTTAAAAACACCTTCCCCCCACCCTTCCCTTCTTCCTGGGCTTTGCTTTACTCTGCAGTTCTTTACCTCCTTCCCACTAAGTGTCACATGGGGGTGAGGAACAGGTGTGGTCAGTTCATCACATTTTGTCTCTGCCACTCCTTCCTCCTCACGCTCTGCCCCAGCTCCAGCGTGGGGTCCCTCCCACGGGAGACAGTTCTCCATGAACTTCTGCAAGGTGAGTCCTTCCCACAGGCTGCAGTTTTTCACACACTGCTCCAGCCTGGGTTCCCGTGGGGTCAAAAGCCCTGCAAGCCATCCTGCTCCAGCCTGGGCTCCTCTCTCCACAGAGCCACAGGTCCTGCCAGTAGCCGGCTCCAGCACAGGCTTCCTACAGGGTCACAGCCTTTTCCAGGCATCCCCCTGCTCTGGCAGGGGGTCCTCCATGGGCTTCAGGGGCACAGCCTGCCTCTCCACGGTCTTTGTCACAGGCTGCCCGGGGATCTCTTCTCCAATACCTGGAGCACCTCCTCCTCCTCCTCCTTCACTGGCCTTGGTGTCTGCAGAGTTGTTGCTCTCACATAGCCTCTTTCCTCTCTTCTGCTGTAATTTGTTGTGCAGGATTTTTCCCTCCCCTTCTTAAATACATTATCCCAGAGGCACTACCACCATCACTGATGGCTCAGCCTTGGCCAGCGGCAGGTCCCTCTGAGAGCTGGCTGGCATTGGCTCCATTGGTCATGGGGGACACTTCTGGTAGCTTCTCACAGAAGCCGCCCCTGTACCCCCCGCTACCAAAACCTTGTCATACAAACCCAATACAGTGCATGACTGCACAGTTATAAAGAATTTCAACCGAATTGCCTGTAAAAATTTTGACACCAAACACTTTCTGTTGGTGATGAATTTATTTTAACAAACTGGCTAAATTGATCACTTAGAAGCTATCCATCAACTAATTTAATGAAATCTGGCTAAGTTACAGAAATCCTGCTGAGATCTGTTCTTTCCTCTTTTCTGACATACACTAGACTGGAATTTTACTGAACCAGTCCCAGCCTGTGCTGTACACCTAATTTTTCACATGGTAGCAGATACCTTGCATTAGTATTCTGTGAAGAGCATTCACACACAGCCCCAAAAACACATGCTCGTGAGAATCCTGCTTCTGAGAGGAAACTGAGTAGCTCCTTTCCCTTCATTGAGAAGCTAACCCTGTTTCTTCAAAAGGATTCCAGTTATGCAACAACATTTTAAGATCTAACTTTTAGAAGTTCTATCACTATGGTAGAATGGCATCTACCAAGTCAAAATGAGCACAGTTTTTTTCCATATGTGATGGATGAGGACAGTTAGATATCTAAGCAGATGCACATGTGAATACATGCAGGTAGAAAAAAGCCAGCCTCTGCCCACTGAGAGGAGGGACAGCATGCTAGCTATGCCCATTATTTCTGTCTTTCTGAAAAAATGTGTCTCTAAGACAGATGTTCATATCCTGTACTACAGCTAGCAAATGCCTAATCAAATGGGGATGCGAGAAAAGGAGCTTCTCTGTACCTGTCTGGCCATGCAGATTTGTCCTAAAAATGTGATTCACAAAAGCTGATTTAAAAACCAGTAACAATCTTTATTTCTTATAAAAGCAGGGTTATCTTTGGAAAAGAGATGTTACTGTCTGGAGTTGAAGGAATGGTTTTGACTTCACTTAGATCCATCAGAAGTTAGTATGGCTGGTCAGTTTTCTCTCATAAAAACAGGGAAAGTCAATACTCCTCTTTTATTTCTCTAGCTTACTACACTTGCTTGCACTGTAAAACTGAGGTTATCTCCAATTTTGCACAAGGGAATCTGAACCAGCATTTCTAGGGTAAATTCTCTAGCGATTAGACAAGAAAGTAATCAGAATTGTGGCTAAAAATATTATCTCATACAGGAGCTGCATAAACAACTGTGTGTGTTAATTTCATGTCAAAAGAGCCCAGTTTCTTTAGGCTTTGTCCTACTTCACTAAAGAGTGTGAAGTGTCTTATTAGGGAATTCAAGGGGAAAAAAGAAAACAAACAGTAGATGCTAAATTCAAGGACTTCTGGCCAGCAATGTTTGCTATACCAAGACGGCTGTACAACATTACCCTTCTCTAGACCCAGTTGTCTCCCTTTGATTAAAGGCAATGTCAGGAAAGCATTCAGCCTTGATTATTTACTTTTTTAAAAATGAAAATATGGATGACCCATTAATTCCTTTGCTAGTTTGTGAAAATAGTTCTTCTGTCTTTTCCATGATAATTTTATTGTAATGTAATGCATTGTGTCTGACTATAAAAGTAATTTGACCGACTGTTAACTCTCACTTCTTCACTAGAAGTTTTGTTTCAAATCTTTTTGCTAGCCTGTTCATCCCACCTTTCTACCTGTTCATACTAATACCTCTGACTGATTTGAACAAACGATTACTCTATAGAAACAACAGGTAGTGTTAGAATTCAGCTGCCCCATACACTGGCTGTTTCAAGTGCAGCCATGAGCTGACACATACACAAATTGTTTTGATTATTTTCACTATGCTTATCTAAATTTGCCAAAGCGTTTGAGCAGATGTGCTTGGCTACCATCTTTGGATCTATGCCTATGTCCTTATATGTAATATTATTGATAGTATATAGTACCGGCACTGAATATGTTACATTTAGCTTTGAGTGTAACATGGTCATGCTATACACTACATTAGCAAATATGCAACCCTATTGGTTAACCTAGAATCAAATCCACAAACTTCATCAAAAGGAGGCACCCACATTGTCATCACATTTCTTAGTGCTTAGAAGTCTATTTCTGAGCACATTCACCACTGAATCTAATGCTTTTGAATGCTGTCCACCTGCCCAATCTTGTCAACTCACAAACTAGTACCTACTGGTCTGACTGGGGGTACGCTCTCAAGTTAATTTTCCCAGCCATCAGCAATGCAAAAATGTTCCCCTCCTCCCTAGATTACCCCACCCACTAGCTCAATAATTAAAGTACCCACTCCTGAAGTAGGCAACAGAAGTCAAATGTTCATTGCTGTCCAAGGGTGGAAGTTCTAACATGAAGCAGTACTGCTTCTGGTGATGAGATGCTCTCAGGCTTTCTCTAGAATGTAATTATGTGGAATGGGATATGTGTTCTGGTCACCCTTCCTGTTACATGGGATCCACATAAACCCCTGATCCAGTTTTTGGGCCTCATCCTCCAACAACAAAGAACATGTATTTCTTTAGCAGTCAAGAGAGGCATTTTCTCCTGTAGCCACAGCTATGAATCTGGTTTCAGGTTTTCTTCATTCTAGCACAAAACACCTTCCTGATGCATTCTACTGTGTCTTAAGTCCTCTTTGCTATAGCATTCAGCAGGTGATAGTATTTGCAATCTAATGCCTTTAATTGTCTCATAATGCAGGCAGGCAACAGGGCCTCCAGCTTCAGTGGGGGAACCTGAGGTAGAAGGAGGCAATGCTTTTGCAAAGGAAGTCTGCAGTAGCAGGAGGAACTAGTCTCTTGTTTGAATGGGGGACAATTTTACTCTGGAATAACTGTCCAGGAGTTCTTGTGTGCCATTCAGCTTTTCCTGGTGTCTGTCAGTGATTCAGATCATAGTGGGAAAGCCAAAAACCAAAGTACAAACAGCACAAAATACAGCTAATTGAGGATGCTGACAAAGCATTATCTGGATGCTTTGGACCACGCATGTGTGAAAAACAATTTCACTCCTAATTAACTGAACTCCTATATCAGCCTTGTATTTACACAAGGTTCTTGATTGCAATGAGTTTTCCTGGCTCAACACAGGTTCCATCCTTTTTTCCTTGTGAAGTTAAAAAGTGAACATTGGGTTTTGTGTACATCTATTACATAAATTGTTATGTTTTGCTTATTAACTTGGAGGAATATGTTACTCTCCAGATTGACAATCAGATGGATAAGGTTGATATTCTACTTACATTGCAAATAAGCCAATTCACCCTGTTTGTTCTTTGCTAGTTCAATTGTATGTCTTGTACACCAGACCCATTGAACCTGGTAAAGCTAGACCACTTCTCTCTTCATAGTGAAAACAATAATTATTTTTTCCAATCTGTCCGCTGGCTTTTCCCCATGTTTGAACTGATTTAAAAGTTAATGGTTCATTTGCAAGCTTTTGACTTCTGTACAATATGTAGTATTCTGTTCCCAATAGAAGAACAGAAAAACTAACCTCCTCTCACTGTCTTCTAGTGAATTTTGAACTTTTACTGCAAGATTTTTGGCTATAGGCACTTTTTTGATATACAGCAGCAACACTTGGTAAATTTTATCATTCCTGAAATGCATCCAGCTAAATCATTGACTGCCTCTCAACTCAGCGCTCAGGGTCTACATTCACTGGTTCACTCCTGATAATGAGCATTAATGTAATAATGAGATTTTTCTTAGCTTGAAAGAGAGTCTATAATAAAACACTGACTTATTTCAATGGTTTGACTCCATAAAATGCCTACAAACACAGTCTAAAGAGGTGATATCACCAAGTAGCTCACCAAGTTAACCAGAACTGGGGCAATTAATGGGATGTGTGTAATAATGGATCGCCCTGAACATCTAAGCAGAGGTGTAAAGGTGCTGCATAAGCTGCAACAGACACATTGGAAAGATATCTAAAAGGCAGCCTTTTTTAATGGAAACCAGAAGTGTCCCCAGCACAGGCCTTGTACAAACACACATAAAGGGGCAGTCCCCACATAACTCACTTTCTAAATAAGAACATAAATACTATTGCTTCAGTCTTTGGGGACAATCTAAAAAAAATAAATATTTTGATAATTCAGATTTATGATGAGAGGAGTGCATTTTGTCCTACATGTGTTGCGATATTGAAACACAGTGCTCTGTGAAAGCAAGTGGTCTGCTATATGGAGTTCTACAAGAATACTATTCAGTTAGTTTAGAAAACTGATGTTAAAGTAAGACTTAAAATACAAACTATATCAAACCTAGAAAAAATATAAATCAAAATAAAAATGTACTTGAATGAGGTTTTAGAGTTTAAGTGCAAGACCAATCTTTTGTGTAGTATTCTGCAGTATTTTTGAAAATATGTCTATCCTCAATAAAAAAAGTTGGAACCTTAAAAAAAGATAACTTCTCTGAAAATTTTGGTCTTAATAGGATGTTTTGGAAGTAATTTTAATATTATAGTTTTCTTCTAAGATTTTCCAATCCATCTGTAATTTGAATAGCAACACAACTTCATGCACACAGACTAAAGTCTCGCTTACAAATAGTCCTTAAACTTTTTTACTGCTATCAGAGATTTTACTGAAATTTAGAGAATCTTTTTTCTTTCTTGCTTTTTTTAACAAGAGTTACAAAACAATAATATTACTTTTTTTATCAAGAATTGCAAAATTTCAGGTAATCATATAGCAGACATAAATTCATATTTTTTCGCTTCTGTTTCAACAACCAGATTATTCCTAAATCATCATCCATTAACATCATCCTATAACAGAAATGAGCCACAATTTTAGTTCTCTTATCATGATTAACACAAACCCTCTCAAATCCAGCTTTCTATTATAGACTCCCTGAGGTTTTATCCAATTGACTAACTGCAACCAGTTAATCAGAAAACCATTAATTTAGTTTAACAGGCCACAAATGCTTCATATATAGTTTTGCAGCTTCCTGTAATAATTAACTGCACCTGCTACATTAAAAATCTCCATAGCAGACATACACAATAAGTTTGTGATAAGGCATAGCTTCAGATGTTTAGTGGGATGCTGCATTATTTACTGACACTGGAGTTTTAACTCTTTGTGTCCATTACACTGTTATTATTTGGGGAACATTTTAGCAACTGTAGAGGGAGATTCTGTAGGAGACAAAATGATCTAGATATGTATATGACATCTTTTGTATCACAGTCTGTATCATATAAGTTCTCTGCTGTGGAGTAGCAAGTTTGGTATGTTACAATTTTAAATAAAATCAATAAATAAAATAGTAATAGCAGAAGTAAGATGCAATGATTTGGCACAGGTCAAAATGAAGGTGGTGATTGCAAATAAATTCTACATTTTGGGTAATGCTTTTCCTTTTAGCTACTGAAACCTTCCCAGTTTTGATGGGTTAACTGGTGTTGATAAAAATTTGGAAAGGAGAAAGAAGGAAGCTTTATATTTGGTACATTTGTTCTGTAATTTAGTGACATGCATAGGTCCACATTTGTGGTGACTGACTGAATTCTTGTTGGCTTTTACTCTAGTGCCTCCCCTGACCCTCTCTGGACATCACTGGAAAAGCTGAGTAAGATGTCAGAAGGCGGCCCATTCCCCCAGGGAGCCTGAGCCCTCTCTCACCTGGAGCACAACAGTGAACCACACAAAAATTGCCACCAGCTGACCACTAAGAGGCTATGGGGCTAACTGCTGCCTGGCAGATGAAAGCGGTGTCTCTTTGGTTGTGTAAGTTGTCTTTCAACCTGTGGTTGAAACATATCTGTTAGATGTCATTCTTCTCTACTGGAGCAATGATTGCACAGGTCCTCCACAAACCAGATTCAGTCTCGGCAAGAAGACAGCCGTTTATACTGTTCTGCTAAGCCTGTCATTCTCAACTCATTACAGCAACTTTCATGTCAAATTCCTGGTAGATGTAGAGAGTTCACATCAGCAGATATTACTTATGCAAGTGAGAGTTACAGAGTAAACCAGGGAGGAGATTCAGCAGTTGCCCCTTCCAGTGCTTATGCCACCCACACCTATCTATACAAAATTATATTATTTGTGGCACACTGTATTTAGCGGATACGTTATCTTGCAGAAGGTTCCCATGCCCCTCCACAACAGCTATCAAATATCAACTCCATATGTTTCAATTATACCACATACTGTTGAAGCAAGTATAGATAAAAAGGTATAACATAGTGCATTGACAAGCACTTCTGGATGTATCTTCAAGATAATAGGCAAGGATTTTCCTTCAAAGTGATAGCACTTCTAAGGCAAAAACCAGACTGTTAGGAGGGACAGTCTTTAGACACCCATCATACCAGAAATAAGTTTTCTAAGACTTCTGTAACTTTAAATGGTTCAGTAAAGCACAAGCTTTAATTTACTCAGCTTTATCAACTTTTTTTTGGTTACTTCTATCAACTATCTGGTTTTACTAAGACAGTAACACAAAACTCTGCAGGCAAAGCAGAGAAGAGGTGATGGAGGGAGTACAGCTGTAGAGCATTTCTGCCTGAAGCTGCCAGGCTCTTCCTGAAAACCTGTGTCCCCTTCAGGATCACTCCGTCATCCAGAAAGCACTGTGTATGCCTTTATGTGCACATGCATAGTCTTACAAAAGGCAAAAAAAAGATCATCAGCAGGCAAGCTTTCTACATCTTTAAGTCCATTTTATAACGTCATTGGCTTTGGGAGGTAACATAACATTACTTTTTTGGGGCAATTTTTTTATGTGTTACAAAGTGGGTGGATGAGGGAGGGGAGAAAACTTGAACTCTAGCTGTCTGAACCATAGGGGAGGCCAGAGAAAGGGGATAGAAAGGTCAGAGGGCCCTTGGGGACCTTGAATTCATTACTCTGATTACTAATTTGTGTATGCCTTGTGGGGTACATCAAGAGAATGAGGTTGGCATTTGTTTGTTTTTATCTGCAGTGTGTTGCCTTGTGGCCTTTGCTAAAATGAAGAAGTATAATCTCCATGGTGCAAAATGAAAGCCAGCAAGCCTCCTGCCAAGAGGCAGACAACGAAAAATGGTTTCTGGGCACTCCTCTTTTGGGCCATTTGCCAGGTGAAACATTTTAAGATTTCTCCACCATTTACATAAACATGTCTTTCTCCTTTTCATAATCACAGGGGTCTGGGAGTTGGGTTTTTTCCTATACTTTTGTGTTTCTTTTCTGGTTAGGGAAATAGATCGCCATTGCTTTACATACCTTGGTTGTCAAGCTTTAGGATTTGTCTTTTAAGAGAGCACAGTAATAATCTTTGTGTTTTCTCACCAGTATTGTATTGCAGCCAAATTTTACGGTTGCAGAAAGCATTAGTGGGACAGGACAAGAGGCATTTTTGACTTTGATTTAATATGAAATTTTACATTGCAGCCCCAGCTCTTTGCATCATTACTGTAATTATTTGGCATGCTTTATTTTTCACACTGACTGCAGAAAGGCACTATTCCTGGCCCCCAAGAACAGCAGTGTCTGGTATAAACAGAATATTACTCAGATACAGGGAGGCCAGTCAGTCAACAATATGTTCATACATGACGTAGTGTTATTAACTGCATTTCATAAATCCTAGCTGTGTTGACTTCCAGTCTAAACTCCTCCTTGTTTCTTGCTGGTATTTTCGTATCCTTTTTTTCACTGGTTCAAAAAGTATTTCCTTTTTAAAACTTGGTCAATTATTTATACGAGAATACAGAAGGCACAACATTTAACATATCAAACAAGGACAGCTTCCCTGCTTAGAGCAACTTTGAATGTCAAGACTCAGTCATGCTGTGTAGGTACAACTGAGATTATCATGCTTTGGCAAGATAGAATTACTCTGGAGGTTCAAGGAACAGAAACAGACTACACCCTACTCTACCTTCCTTTTGGCAGTTCCACACTATTGCTTCACTGCAGCTGACCTGGTCTTTGTAAGATAAGGAAACCAGTTTCTTCTCCCCCTCTTCCTATCCCATACAAATCCTTTACTAATCCCTTTGCAATGGTTTTCTTCTACAATAGAAACAACAATAGAAAAAACAAGGTGAAATTTCTAAAATGGCAGCCAAAGAATATGGGGACCTGTAAGCAGCAGTTGCCACCCAGCCTAGGGATATGTGAAGAACACGGCCCTTCTTCCTGCTCCACTCCTAGGAAAGTAAACGGGACCAAAAATAAAGCAAAACCTACTAAAACATCATAAATGCAGCAACACCATCTACCTCAGTAGTACAATGGCAATATAATGGGGGCTACTTCACAATTTACCTTGCATAACATTTAGAAGAGCTAGTTATGAAGAGTCGTCACTAATGACATAACAAGAATGAAGAAAAAGCAAAGCTAGGACTGAGTAAGGAAGACTGGTAGAGAGTGAGGTCTGCCCTCAAGCGAATCTAGCTGGCAGGCATAAAGCTCTAGATGGGAAGTAATCTTGAATTCTCATGTAGTGAGTAGAGATATCATGGTAAGAAAAGATTGAGAAGAGGGTTCCAGGCATAGCAGTAAAAAGTCTTTAATCATAGAATCATAGAACAGTTTGGGTTAGAAGGGACCTTAAAGATCATCTAGTTGCAACCCCCCTGCCCAAGAAGACCTTCCACTAGACCAGGTTTCTCAAAGCTCCATCCAACCTGGCCTTGAGCACTGTCAGGGATGGGGCATCCACAGCTTCTCTGGGCAACCTGTAATAATAATAATGAGGCATTTGCAAGTTAGGCCCCACCATGGAGTAATCTGGGGAGATTTCTGAGGAAAAGGTATCAATTACATATTGATGTATGTAGAAAAGAACTTAGTTTCTAAAGAAAATGCATCAACTTCTTTCTGCACTACAACATGATGTAAATACCATACTGTAACTGGCATCACTAGAGGATATGTTCAGCCAACGTCCAGCATGGCACTAAGAGAATCTAATTTATCATTGTTGCTTATTTCTATTACAGTTATTCCACTGGGAAGAAAAATCCCTGCAATTTAAATTTTTTTCTGCTTTCCTCTTTTTAAGCTTAATGCAAGTCATAGCTCCAGAGAAACCATCTGGGATTTCAGATATAGCGATTTGTCAGTCCCTCTGTATAAGAAATTGAAGTTCTGATGAAAATAGTGACTTGTCTCTATTTCACATCTGGAGAACTCTGTAGTCAGGAATGGAACTAAAGCATGAATTCTAAGCATTAATTTTCATTTGTTTGTTATGATATAAGGTATCTCACAGGAGGCAAAGGGTTATTTTACAGAACGTTGGAGAGCAGTGCAAAAATGATAGGTTTCAAAGCCATGAGAATAAATTAACATTTTTACTTTGGTGGTTAAATTGCTAAATCAAAACTGAACAGCTGTCTTAGTTCAACATATATTTTAATTTCAGTAAGTTTTCTTGTCAAAAAAGAATATTTCACTTAATTTGTTGGGGCATCTAATCAGTTTTAAAATTGTTCAGTGATTTTGTGAGAAGCTGTGAAGTAGTTAATATTCTGAACTTCTTTCATAATTTTTCTTAGGTGTTATGTTTTTCTAATTCAGACTGAATTTTTAAAAAACTAGTTTCCTCAAAATATATTTTTGACTCATTATGGCCCCTGAAAACTCCTGTTGTTTTACCCTGTACCCCATATATAAGATTTAACAATAATCTGACCAATGAGTATTTTTAAAAATGCAAGTTGAATTGCACATATCATATCAGAAAACCTCTCTCCATTGACTACAACTTTAGAAATTATTATGAGTGTCAAAGTTTAGCCAAAAATGATCTCACAGGTTTTTTGCCTCTCTCTCTAATAGGAATTTCCACAGTGATTAAGCAACATGAATAAATATGAAACATTAGAAAAATTTTGGCACCCAGGAGCCCCATAAACATGAAAATAAGGATTAGTTGAGTTCTGAATCACTGGCTCTGTTGATGTAGCTTAGGAAAACTAAAACTTCTTTCAAAATGTCAAATAATGGGGGCACATTTGTACAACAGCAGTTTTTTTACAGGTGGCTTGTAAAAGTTGCTGTTGACTGCATCCATACCTAGAGCACGTTCCCAATGATGGCACCTCGCTTGTGTTTCAGCCACGGCTGAGGCTTTTAGGGTACCTGCAGTGTGATCCAATGGCTTTCCCTTTGTCTGCTGAAAAGGGCATTTTCATGCAGCCCTATTCAGCATGCATAGACATTTCTGTAATTTCTGGCAATTTTTGATACAAACCAAATACACAGATTACAGATCCATTAGTGCTTCATTGACAATAATTGTGTTTGGCTTAGGCTGTAAGAGGAATGAAGACCGTCTTTGTAATGTTATCAAGAGAAGCAGTATAAACTTCATTCTTTGGTTGCTTGAGAATAAAAAACTTTAAGTGTAGTTAAACATGTGGTGCCAAGCATGCAAAAAGTTACTTATGTGAGTAATTTCCTCAATTTGTTATTTCTGTGATGTATTAAGCACCTGAAAAAATACTTCCTGTTCTTTGCCAGCATTCTCTCTATATATATATACAGAAATCACACAGAGAGAAACAGAATAATCAGTTATTTTCCATAGGTGTGGGGTTTTTTCAACAGTGCATGAAGAAATGCATTCTGTGATTCACTTGTTTTGGCAAATTTTCATAGTCAATAATTGCCCGTAAAAAATGTATATGAAAATGCCCAGTTGTATTAATACCAGAAGAATAATAGTTTAAGCAGTTTTGCTGTCCATAACTGTGGCTTTGTCTCAGTAGGAGAGATATAGGCTTAAAAATACTAAGGACTTTATAGCTTCAAGTCAACACAACTATATACAAAACGTTTGCTTTTTTGCTATCAGTGTAAGTTCCAGGTGGCAACATCCTGCAGCGCTTTCATTTTCCAATGGTCTAACAACAATCATTACAATAGACTAGTTCTGGAGAGATAAATACATGCCTGATAATACAGCAGGGGTGAAAAGACTGTGCTGAAGAAAATAAAACAAAATCAAAGTATTTCACTAAAACTTTCTGCCAGAGCAGTCAGAAATTGCAAATCAAATAAAATTATCCCTAAATTCCAAACCAAAATTGAAATTTAACTGTGCTTCCTTGAAGAGAAGAAATAATCAGGTCTTTCTTCTAGCTCCTTCCTTCTGTCTACCAATCCCTGCAACCCAGACACACGCCATTCAAGTAACACAGACCTTTTCTTCAAAACTGCTCTGTGGAACTGCTCTGAGAACAGTGGAGCCTGGCGTTCTCAGGTGCCCCTAACACACCTGCCTGGGCTCACATGGGGACAGAAGGGCTGAGAGAAAAGTAGACATCTCTAGTACCTACTTTATATTTATTAGGTCTCCATGAGGCTTTGTTCATAAACATTTCTTTCCTAGTGAGAAAAGAACACCATCACACAGTCACGATGCCATTAATTCATAGTGATGACTATATGCTAGATTAGACTTCTGGGTATTATCTCTGTCAGGTGAGGATCAATTTTCTGTTAAAAGCTGACATATTCACATAGTGTTCCACTTTATGGCATCAACTTTTGAGCAAAATTACTTTCCCCTTGTGTCACTGAACTGTAACTTTTATTTATATACATATATATATATAAAAAATTAAAAAGCAGTAAGTGTTATGCAGACATGAGGTATCTGGGTTGTTCATATAGCAAGGAGAAAAGAGAATACAGTGAAATATATACAACTGTGTAAATGTTTGATATTTTAGCTATAATAAAAATCTATAGCATTCAGCTATAGATTCTTCACTCTCTTCATCTTCACTCTCTCAAAAAACTCTTGAGCAGGCACCTTTTCAGAGGATGCTCAAGAGAAATATAAAGGTGAGATAGTATATGGGGGCGGTGTGGGGGTGTGGGTGTGTGTATTTTTTCACAATTCATAGGAAAAATTGCCAATGGAAGAAGTAATTGATACAGCAGAAAAGTAGGAAAGTTCACTGCTGGAGGAAGATACTTGTAGAGAAAAGAAGTAAGAAGTTCCTGCCTAACAAATAAGAGCGTTTGGGAAAACATTTAAGTTAGTCCATGGTAAAGTTGCAGGAAATTCAAGGAGTGCCTTGAACATAACAGTCTCTTTCTTTTTGGCCTGAAAGTTTTCCTGTTAAGAGTCAGGTCAGTGAATATACTTTATCTTGGGAATACATTAAGAGAAAGAGTAGAGGGCTTTCTGCCTGCCAAAGAAAGCCTAAACTATTTATACTTGACAAGAGGGAGGAAGAAAATCTTATGGAGCAAGGCATTTTGCAGGGATTTAAATGACCCTGTATGTGATTTACAGCTCTGCCACTGATCTATTGCGTGACCTTAGGCAAGTCACTTCACCTTTATGCCTCAGTTAACCTGCTCTACTGACATAATAACACTGAGCCTTACTGGGCTTCAAGATGATGAAACATTTCTTTCTTAGAGCTAAATCCCCTCTGTGATGTGAAAAAAAAACCCACCAGTGATTAATGTAATCCATTGTTCAAACTGAGCAAATGTACTTATGTGTTTGAAAAACATAATTTCAAACTTTAATGGTCTGGTTTTTTCATTTGTAATCTGAACTCATAACCGATTTGGACAGGTTTGATTAAAAGAATAGTGAGTATTTCCTAATATGAGCCAAGAAGTGGATGTGTGAGTATCTCAGTGGTAAGGAACGTGCATATAACAAATCGGAGTCCCTTTGCATTCCCTCCAGCATGCCTCTGGCTGTAGGAGCCAGAATCTAGCCCTAAATTAATAATTAGCACTTTCAGTTTAAGCTCTCCAGGAAATGTCATGAGGACAGACAGAAGCAGTAGAAAATGTTAGTGGGCAGTGTAGAAAGATAAGTGCCAAGAGATTTATACCCAGCATTCTTGACAAGCAAGAACAGAATATCAGGATTTAAATAACCCACTGGCAAGACCTTTCACATCAATTTGACTGTGGTGGGAGGAGAAACTCTACAGGGATGGCCTGTGTGTGTCTTCACAGGTAATAAGAAAGAGGTACTCACATCAGCATGCATGTGAATACAGAAAGGGATAAAACCCCTGTATTTACAAGGGGCTAAAGTCATATATCAAGTTATGCTTCCCCTTAGCCATGTATGAATTTTGAATTCAGCAGAAGAAAGTGGGGGACCAAAACTCTCTGATCAACATCAAGAAAATAGATTCAATTCAGCAATAAAATTATCACAAATGCTATGATAAAGGCTGCATATAAAATTTTGTCTTCCCGTACAATGTGGCAACATATTTTTCCTTTGAGATAATACTGCCAATGTTCAGTATATTTTTAGAGATGAGCCCAGTAACACATTATGGACAGATTTTTGATGAAGCCTCAAACCAGCATACAATTTTATACACATAATTAGTCCCAAGCACTGCATTTTTAGTGCAATTACCTAAAACTTGCCACTTCTTCCTACAGGTATATAATTAAATTAGGTTTTTAAAAGACATCCACAAATGAAAAAAAAAAAAAAAATGTTCTGAACAACATAGCTTCCAAGTATCTTGTAAATTGTCCTAAATAAGTAGGCACTAATTTTCACAGAGTTGGTATTTTATTCCTTAGTTTTGTAACATGTCACCGAGTCAGCTGGAGAATATTTGGTTTATTATTAACAACATCTATTAAACTAAAAAAGCACCTTTTAAAATTTATATTTTAAGTTCTAGATGATATAAGAAATTTCTTGAGATGGGTTTGTGGTTTCAAGTTTTTGAGTTTTTTGAACATTACATTAGAACAGCAAGTAGTTGACACAGGAATTGTGAAGCCATACCTGAAAATCTGGCATAGAATACAAAATGTATTCTACCCTTGCCTGAAAAAAGTTTAAATTTGAGTGACCAGAATGGCATAAAACCATATTCCACCTCATTCTAATCGCTACTATATATACGTGTGTGTCTGTATCTGGATGTATAAATAAGTAAAGATACATAATGTATGTATATGTGAATATATATATATACTGTGTAGATAGTGTGTATACATGTGTTATATATATATATGTATATATGTAAAAGGAAATAAATGTAGGTGATACCACATTTTTAAACACAATGTTTGAACCAGATAAAACATACCCTGGTGTTCTACAGAAACAAAATTGAGCCTTTTTATAAACCCTACCTACTTCACATATCAAAGAGCCCATCACAGGTGGTTGTAGTCATATTAGAGGAGCCTGTTCGAAAAGAGATTTAGGTGGGGTTTGGTTGTTCAGACACCCTCCCAGGTTAGCTGAGGTTTGCAGCCATGTGTATATATATGTTAACAGCCATTGTGGCATTTCTACTGCAGCACAGGGCTGCTTACAGGGCAGGATGAAAGGCGGTTCAGCACTCGGCTGAGTACTGAAGCAGCCAGGCCAAATTAACCAAAGCTAGACCTGCCTCCTTGGCTGCAGAGCGTGCCAGCTCCTGGGCTTTGCCATAAACCAAACTTCTACGCACACACATGCAGGCACACGTGTAAATGGACAAATTACCTGCATATCTCCGGCTGCCCGTTGTCTGAGGTGCAGTACTGCAGAGTACTGTTGTCCATCAGGTTATGCCTTCCTTGTCTGGAAACCTGCCAATGGATGCACTGAAGACTACATGGATTTTGAATCCTGCTGAGGCTGTAGCATGAAGAAGGGCTGAAAGCTGTCTCAGGATATTAGGATTTACTTCTGCATGTGGTCCCTAGTAGAAATGAAGGCATCTTTAGTGAGTTGCTGGCAGCAACAGAGGCACCTAAAGGGTTAGGCAGCAGCTGAGCTGGGATTTTGAGAATCAGAGTGGTGCCGAAATGGGGGTTTGACTATTGGTCCTCGTTTAGGTACTAAAATAAATTCAGTTAGCTGGCAAATTTGAAACTGCTCCTCAGAAAAAAAATCTGGCTTTAATTGTGGCTGCTGAGCTGTTTCAAAAATCTGGTCCTGTACAAATACACTGTAAATGTAAGCAAATACTGATCCCTTGCTGAGTTCTCAGATCTATTGCAAACAATCCGAGCCTTCATAAAAATACACAGCTTTTCACTTATCCTATATTTTGTCTTATATTAGGTCACTAGCCAAAAAGTCTCTTGCCAGCAGTCAGTTTAATAGGGAGAAGGAAACAGTCTTATTAGTTAAGTTTATTTATGATGACAAAAGGAAAATCATGAAAAGCCGAAGTTGTAAGTGGTAATTTATTCCTGATAAGTAGTAAATCAGCAGGATTTCACTGCCCACATGGGGACCTGCAGTTAAATAATTAATGATAAATAATGAGCCTCATAAATGTTCACAGTGGTTTTGAGCAACTGTTTATACATGAACTCATTCTACAAACTCTCCTGCTGCTATAATCATGATAACCTGGTGTCCTTACTGCATTACAAAAACATAAGATGATAACACCAGCCATCTCTGTGGTTAAGTTTATATCGTTCATTGCCAGGTTAAACTAATTATTCACTGCCTCCAAGGCAGTGCTGGGCTAATATTTCAAACTGATGTATCTTTAGTCACGATAAACTTAGCTCACACTGTATCATCATGCATTCCACTGATTGGCCTTTGCCTGAAAAAAAATGCAGAATTATTAAAAGAAGTGGGCAACAGGAGAAGGCTCTAAACCTTTATATTCTGGGTCTGAAACCAGTGAAAAATACTGGTGGTAGTAGTAGTAGTAAAAAACAGAAATATAAAAATGCAGTTAAAAACATATTTTCCCATGTATCAAAGGGTCTGAACACTTGTAGATTTGTATGTATGCTTTTTCATCACCATTGTTCAGCACTGGCCACCAGAAGAGTCCAAAGTCAGCTCTAACATGGTAATCTTTACATTCCAGAAAAATAAATTGCCTGAGAATGCCCTCAGTCCTCATTGACTAATATTATGATAAAGAACCCATGATTGTGCCAGTGACTATTTTTTTTTCTTTTTTTTTCTTTCCCTTTTCTAGGTCCTAATCTTGTTTCTCCTGTATTTTTTGGCTATCATGTCATGACTTTCATGGGATGCAAGATCAGGACTTCAATAGTTCAAATCTGTTGTGCTGTTCAAATTTTGTTTCACTTCAGAAGCATCCAACATGACTCCACAGCGAACCGACTTACTGGGACTGAGGGTAATCATCACAGTTGTCTTCACTTTCAGTCTACCAACATGCACCACACACAGACATTCTACATGTACAAATTATTAAATTCAGTACTGAGTTATGTTAGAGCCTTATGAAAATCCACCCTTTTAGCTGGTCTGTCATGCTCAGAGATACTTTTGGATTTTGGAAGGATTTTGAAGTAGCCCCTGCCCATTAAAAATCAGCATTTAGGGTGCTTGTCCAGAAGGTCATGCACGACACCCCACTCCCAGCTATCTGGTATGGTGCGTTGCGTGCATGCATGTAAATTCAAGCTAGCAAACTGCATGGGCACTCTGTTATTCTCCATGCTGCAGACGTGAAATTGATAAAACACAATGAAAGGTGAGAAGAGAACTTGGCCTGACTTTATTTTTTTAACTTTGACAGTAAAGGGAGAGATGTGAATGCAAAGAAAATAGAGAATGGTGATTTTAAAAACATAGTGCACACCAATTCACTAAGTTATATTTTATAACAGGAAACAGAAAGAGGGAACCAAATGCATTGAACGATTTTATACAAGAATGAAAAGTCTAAAACTCAAAAAACAACAGCCCAGACCACACCTGAAGTATCGGACTCTGCCTGGGCAGGGGAGAGCCAGCATGTGAGGTGACAGCAGAAGCCGCAGCCCCTTGCTGGGTGGGTGAGCAGGCAGCAGGAATCCAGCTGGAGCAGGGCGTGGGGGCAGCCACCCAGACCCCGGTCTGGCCCCCAGCCCAAGGCGACCTAAGCTTTCCTACAGCCGCAGCAGCAGCTCTCCCTGGGGTGGTGGGATGCAAGGCCGCCCAGCCCAGCTCAGCCCATGCAGGGGCCCCCCAGCACCTCAGCAGGAGAGGGAAGGAGCGGCCATGGCAGGCCAGTGGCACCTCACAGCCTGTGCCGGGCGTCACCCCGGCACCAACAAGCCACAAGTTGTTTGATTATGTGGAGCTGAAAGGCAACAAAAACAAGGAGTCTCCTTCCATGTATTTATGACTTAATAAGTATGGCATTTTTTCTGAGTGTTATTCGTTGTACAAATTGTGTAGGTAATTGCATGTAGATTAAAAGAATGGAAAAAAAGGAGGTTTATCATTATACTGTTACTCCAAAAAGTCTACTTTTCCTGTCTCAGCCAGCATGTAGTGACTTACCTGAGTGAAATAAAAAAAAATATTAAAACACAGACATTCAAAATAAACCACTAATGAGTAAGGTAAGTAACTGTCACCTGACAACATTTGGGTTTTGACACTGCTGATTTTGCAAGAGAACAAATTGCTTCCTCTGGAACCGACTTATTTTTGAAAAAAGATTACAGAATTCAGGTTGCACACCCCATCTCTGTAAAACCACACTTGACATCTGCAGTCCTGTGTTCAGAGGAGTTGCTTAATAAAGTCAATGGATCACAAGGTGACTTTTCATATTGATGATGTTGAAATAGAATATAAATTCATGGTATTTATTAATGGCCCACAAGAAACTAGAAGAAAGGTAAATTTATGAAGATATATCTTCTGTGTGTAGATATGTACCTATATTTATTTATACATATAAATACACAGTTGCATATACATAGCTACACACGTATCTGTTAGCATATATATTATTAACAAGTCCGCATTTGATTTTTTAACTCTGACTTATTCAAAGTTAAGATTCAGTACTTTTAAACTGATAAACCCCTAGGGAAAAAACTGCTTTTGAAAGAAGGGGAGGAGGGTCAAATAGCTCTGCACTTCTCAATCAGTGTGGGAAAGTTGCTGTCACTCATCTGAGTGAAATATCTTGCAAGGAAGACTAGCCCTGTCCCTAGGTTTGCTGAAATGTAACATGAAAACTGGTTCCCTTAAACCACATTTTGTGCTAGATTTAGGAGCACACAAAATTTAGTTGCTGAATGTAACCTAAAGGTCAGTAACTCCTATCTGAGAGGTGATAACTTCTTAAGACTCATTGGCCTGATCACTCAATGAACAGCTAACTCCATGGCAAATTTGTTCCATAGAAACATGAGAGTACGACCATAATGAGCAACACAGAGTCCTTTGGGAGAAATTGTAGGAGATCTTTCCATTAAATAATTGTCATCACAAAGTAAAGTTTCTTCCTGAGGCTTTATTTAATTCATGAAGAGCAAAAGGCTTACCTTCCTTCAAAACTAAGCCTTCCTAGCTAGAATTGCTGCAGATGTTCCCATACAACATCTACCTTTTCTTGGAATCACGCTAAGCCCTTGGCCTCAGTAACATTTTGTTACAATGGTTTTCACAAGGTATTAAAGAAAAGAAATTATCTTTAATAGGTGTTAGATCCAGCGTCTTTCATTGTATGCCCCTTGTGCTTTTATTGTAAATGAATTTATTGTAAAGACTAAACAAGAGCTCCTGATTTATTTTCTCAATATCATTCATTTCATTAGTCACCTTTATGTGGTCTCCTTTGATTTCTCACCTTTCTAATAAGTTCCAATGTTTTCAATACTTCCTTATACAGAAAGCTTTTGAACCTCTAATTGTTTTTGATGTTCATTTCTGAGCTCTATTTTGCTATCCATTTCTGCATGCAAATTGTTACCTGCACTGCAGACAGTCATCTAGTTGAAAGCAGACCACTGATACTTTTAGTATTGTTCTGTGTGCTCTCTCTCTAACATCCAAGCATTTTTGTTCTTTGTTTTAAACTAAAAGACATACCCTCACAGTTTTGTTGTGCGCTTGACTGGTAGGCGGATGCTTTCATTATTGTTCAACGTTAGAATAAGTAAGCCGGTCTTCAAAGGGGTTTTAGACAATTACTTTTGCTTAACCTGAAATCATAGTGGGGCTAAATGGAGCCACAGTCAGGACAGGGGATAGTGAAGACAGCAGGTGGGGTAGCAATATGATTCCTCTCCTCTCAGGAGATCAGAAATCACATCATCACATCACACCGCACAATGACATTTGGAAAGGAGACAAAAGGAAAAGAGGAAGCAACCTGTAACTATTGCCCTGCTTATGTTGACCAGCTAGGATAGGTGCTGAAACACATCTTGAAAAAAATCATTCTTATTTTTCACCAGAAGCTGGTTTCCCTTTCCTGCTTTGGTGAGGAAAGAGTCCTCATGGAGACCCCTTCTAAAAAGGCATTCAAACCAGAGGCTGTCATAATTGGAGTGCAAGGGCCATGGGATTTAGTTTTACTGTTACTTTGACCAGCAGTACCAAAGCATGCTCAGGCATTCACTTCTCAGCACAGGGGCACGGTCATCTGGCTTCTCACCCATGGCTGCCTGGGAGACACTGTGTTAGCAAAGGTATTAGGACCACAGGACACACTACTTGCCGGGATCTATCCCTTCCCAAGATAGTTCTTGCCCTCTGAGGTTTTCAAATAACGGTGCTGTTTTCTACAAAAACCTTCCTTATAGGAACACTTGTCATGATTCTGCAGATTTTCTGCTAACTCTGTGTGCATTAAACGCAAGATATGAGTGGTGAAGAAGCTCCCTGCTGTATCTGCTGTTACTTTAAGACTACATTGCTACATTAAGACTCTCCTAAGCAGCACAAAGATCTTTCCTCTTTAACATGTGAATAATGAAAACCAGACAGATGTCTGCTATTAAGATAAAGCACTCAGTGGAGGTTTCTTGTGTTTTGTGAACAGAGAGGTAGAAGCTATTCCCGCCACCAACTATGGATTATCTCACTGAAAAATCATAGAATAGCAACAAACTATTAATTATCTTTCCTTACTATAAACTACTGAAATCGCTCTGTAAATGTTTTTCTTTTATAATGATAAACATTTCTGTCACATAGTTTGTACAATTAATCCTTTTTCAATTTAAAGCACCATCTCATTTCACTGGGAAACAGTTTATAAAAATACTTGGGAGTGAAAGATTGGTAATAAAGTTTTCAAAGTACACTCTATGTTTTTTAGCTTAAACAGTCACTCAGTATTTGTGGGATGTTCAGACTATGTCAAATTATGCAGCTAAGCTGTTTCCACAAAGGAACTGGGGGAAAAAAACATAGACTTGGGAGCTATCCAATGATTCTCAATTTAGCTTCTGTAAAAGAAACATACTTGTGAAGAAAGGTTGTTGGAAGCAGCTTTATAGGATGAAAAATGGGAAAGAGATAATTAAGATGGTTATGTTCATTCCCCAAACTAATCGTATCATTTTGAAACAATATAACATAAGAAACCAAATATTATTTTTTCATATTACTCATGTTCACATCACAGAAGGCAATACTATATGATAAACAAATTTATCATATACACCCAGCTTCCTTAACAGCTCTGCCACTACACTCTGATGAGCATCTTCTAAGATTCCAAGTTTCTTGAGAAACAACACCCCGGTGTCTGTTTTTGAACCTGCACAAAACTCATCCCTTCCTTCAATGTAACAACCAGAATATTGCTTTTTTATGATTCTTGGCTAAACAGAGTTCTTTCTACCTCAAAACCATCTTTTATATTGCTAACAATCTCAAGCGGATTATCTTGTGACATTGATGGACTTCACCAAAATGAGAAATTCACTTGAAATGAGAGTTTTCTGTTTTTATTTCCAAGATTCCTGTGCATTATTTTCAAAACTATCTAGAATATCACTTTTTTAAAAGACAGGTTGTGTTTGGCTTGTAATGAAACTGTAACTGGCATCCTTTGTGCACCTGCATAGTGTTGGAAGCAACCTAAACTTCTGTACTCAAGGATTAGGATTCTTTGTTCAAATATTTCTTAGCAAAGATGATATTTTTCTAGACCAAATTTTTAAATGTGAAAAATTAGGTTATAATTTTTTCCTTTTAAAAAATGTTTAGAAGCGGGCAAAGTTGAGCAAACTTAGCTCTCATAATAGGTGTAACTCAGATGTTCCAAGATCTCTTCTGTAAAGGTTTACTGTTGATCTTCTTTTCCCATAATGGTCTCAAATCTCCTATGTATTGGATTCACAGAAATTCAAGAAATTTATCTATCATGGGAACCTAACTCTGCTTGTGGAGGTAAAAACAGAGCCATGCAGCAATGAAACTATTTTCATAATACCACAACAGCTGTGACAGACAGAGATTAATATCAGATTTAGACAAAACAAACGCTTTTTTCTTGCAGAATATCAGTACATAATAATTTAGTATTTTATACTAAAACCAAAGCTGAGTGTCATAGTATTCCCAAATTGTTATCATTTATTTTCAGTCAAGTATTTTGATATTTGATTTCCTATCTCAGTTTGAAACAAAAAGATTTCTGAATATTTATATGCATTTTAATAGGGATGCATGTCCTTAACATACAACACAATATTGATCATAGTCTCCATCCACACTGGAATTCTTATTACTGTATTTACACAATATAATCAGTCTTTTTTTCTTCGTTGTGTCTCACACACTGCCTCATATTGGCTCAGTTCCACATAATACAAATGCAAAGACCATTTTATCTGGAGGTATGCCTGGAACAATTTAACCTTTCACATATCAAAATTTGAGTGGCACTTCGTGTGCCACTACAAACCTCATCAGCAGAATTATCACCTTGAGCTCAAAACCACAACCAAAATGTAACTGATCGGATCACATGTAAGCTGGTGGATATCGCGACATATTATACATCATTATTTTTTCTTCCCATGATACTGAAAACAAGAAGAATGTACACAGAAGCAAGAGAGTTGCATCTACCAAGTGTGACAGTGTAGTGTCCATTTTTAACTGGTGACCATCTTCACTCCTTGATGACTGTTTTGCTACACGCTGTCTTGCATAATTGCTTGCACACCATAGAAAGACTGCCAGGAATAAAAATAAAAAGAAGCAACCAAACCCACAGTAAATAATATGAAGCCCATAAATAATGACAGTTTCATGTTTCATGTGAGATTTAGCCATGATCTGATGTTACTAAGTTCCAGCCAGCCAGCAAGCTTATGGTCAGACAGCAATGTGTCCAAACACATGCTAAGGGAGTGCTCTGAAAATTGGAATACAACCTTTTTTGTTGCGTGACTTTTACTTCACAGAGATTTTTTCACGAGATCCAAAACTTCTCACTTAATTGATTTATAACTAGCTTATACATGTTCCAGCACTTTGTAAAGCAAATTATGGCTATAATGAAGAAACACTCAGAGTGCTGGTCCATTCCTTGTAAGTATACATGGGTAAGACATAACTATAGCGAGGCTATGCTTGTTCTCATATCACAATGTTAAGCATTCAAGGACTGCCAGGTGAAGCATTCTCAGTTATTTCTCCCCTCTCACTTCCATGTAAATAATACTGAAAAGCTACAGAATTAGATAGAGGTCATGCTGCAAACTGTCAGTTCTAGCTTCTCAAAGCTTTCATTACCCATGTCATGTATGAAGACATAAGAAAATCTTGGATCTTGCAAGAAGAGGAAAAGCCCTAAATTGAATATGAATTGTAGCATGGGAGACCTCACACGGCTTTTTAAAAAGACCGAGGGTTCCTGAGATCATCCATTTTATCCGTTGTCAAGAAAAGCCCATCTGTATCTTGGAAACTACCTTTTCTCACATAAACAGTGAGGTATCATCTCAAACTGGGTAAGTTTTCAAGGGTATGCACAGGAGATCCACTAAACAATTGCCTGTATTTGTCAATGGGCAGTTAAACACAGTGCTTTGGAAATTCACCTCTGCTTGTCCACTCTTCTTTTAGCTGTACAACAGCAGCAGCCCGTTTTCTAAAGGAGCTCCAGCCAGCCAGCCTTCCCAGCTGGGAGGGCAGGAGGACATCTGTCTCCAGAGCCAGTTTCAATCATATTCTAAGAATCAGTATTTTTCCCCAGCTGAATTTATTATTTGCACTAAGTGATCTGTTTCTCTCAGCTGGTCTTCTGAACTCCCTTTTCCAAGGTTACTGCATATGAGATTTAAAAGTCTGTCTGTTGCCTGACTTTTTTTACCCCTAAAAGTTTTTTTGTCATTGAGACAGAACACATTCTTTATATATGAGGTCCCAGATTCTTTCCTGCTGGCTCTTCAGTGCTTTTACCCAAGAATATATCTGCTTGATTTTTCCCTCACTCTAATGCTGATTTTGCTCAAATTGTGTTTTTTTCTGTACTTTTGCAATAAGACTCCTTTTCAAAAGAAGACCGTGATGTTTATTGCATACTCTCCCAAGTAGACAGCTTGTCATCCTGTGTGATTTTGAAATGCCACATGTACCAAACACTAAAATAAGAAATTACTAAACATAAAGGAACATGCTAAGTAAAAATGATAATTGAAACATGTCTTGAATAGAAAGAGGATTTATAGCTTATAATAGATCCAGTTGTCATGTGCTTATCTATGTTAGTGGGTTGCTACACTTATCTAATTTACTCTTCCGATATGTTTATTAGGGGTATTTTGCTCTGTGCTGTATATACTACCATGTGCAGCCAAAATCATATCGTACATTCATATTTCAATTATAATTCTTCATATTATGTCTCTCTCCATCCCAAAGTGAAATCATCAGAAACACTTCAAAGCAGAAGGTATGATCGCTTCAGGGGTCCTTCAGACGGGAACAGAATTTTTACCTGTGCAGAGACGCTAACTGCGAATTTGACACATAAGTTAGCAAAGAGACTGATGTCACCTTCCAAATTAACTTCTGTGCAAAGGTAAGACGCTCATTTCCAGTTTAGGTGTTCCCAAACTTATCCCCACATACTGAATTTTAAAACACCCACAGCTGCTTTTTTTTGGCTCCATCTCACAAGGACTTCTGACAAACAAAATATTGAGTGCAAACAGGTAAAATTGCATTTAATATATGCTTTCATAGATAGCAGCAGCTCATCATATGGTACTTATGTTAGCATTTACTGATGTTTGAAGGATGATCTGTGATTGTATTCACACCATCCTAGAGGCCAGAACCTTGCTTCATTACAGGTATTCTTATAGTAGTAGTAGTTCTACATTCATTGTAGTACTGTGCAGCCTTAATCTTTAAACTGCTTTCAGGCCAATGTTCACTCTAGTCTGTGAACAGGTCTGTCCAAGGCTCCAGCCACTGGTGTAGGGAGAAGGCTGACAATACACATCTGAATAATCTGCCTAACTGGACAGCCTGCAAGCATGAAAAACTTTGCAGGATGTTAGTGATCCAGAAGCAAATGCAGATTAAACCTCCTCATAGAAATAAATATGTACACTCATATTTGACTTAAAATTTTCCACATGCAGAGTTATTTGACTATGCTTTCTCTCCTGGGTATCTTTGCTTACAAAGTGCCACAAAATACTGGTAAATATAGCAGCCAAAATCAAATAGGTTGTAGTCCCTTGACCTTAATGTAATATTCATTGTAAAAATAGCAAAATCAAACAATTGCCTGGATCTGATGGGAAGGAAGTTCCTAGTGGTTCCATACATCCTTTTATTATTTTTTTTTCTTATTCACCTCCACTACAACCTCTCTTACTATGTTAAATATTTCCTCTCTGTTTTAAAACGTTTACACAGAATTTTGTAGAGTTACTGTGTCTTTCATTGCTGGTCATTTAGCACAGGAACATTTATTTCAGCTCATTCTGTGAATTATTCCTTCTCTGTGTGTGCATTTCTTTTTATTCTTAACTTCCAACAAAACAGGTATTGCTTTTGATGCAGATAAAAGTCAGATATTGGAAAAAAAATCTCAAAATTATTTACATCTTAGTATTCTTATTTTAAAGGGGTCTATTTAAATGTTATTTTCATTTCAGAAGTGCCATGTTACTTATCAGTTGGTAAGTGAGCAGATACAAGCTCAGGATATGCTCAGGAAATCACATACATCCTCAGCAGTCTTAGATAAGGCAGTGTTTATATTAGCACTGCACTGCTTTTAGCATTTGAAAAATACGGTCATGGATGTTTCAAGACAGTTTGAAAACAGTCTTTTCTAGAAAAGATCTAGGGTAGGATGAGGCCACGTTGAAGACTAAGGGAGGTGAAATTATTATTTAGATGATCTGGAGAACAGCTTTCTACCTCTGACATTTTTTCTGTGAACAAGGTGAGATAAGTCAAATTAAATCTGGATGTGTGTAAGTGGTGAAGTATGGTTAGTAAGAGACTTCAATACTTAGTAGCTACTTAGTAGATACCTGTTCCTAAGGGACAAATCAAAACAGGATTGAAACAGGTGACTATTAGGCCAAATTCAGGGTTATCACACAAAACTATTTTAAGAGACTGGTTTAAGAGAGGAGCATGTTAGCGAGTAACCTGGCAGGAAAAGCAAGACTACCGTTACTACTGCTTTGGTACTTAGCTGTGCACTTCAAGAATCTTTGCAAACATTTCTTTAACACATAACATTCACTTCATCCTTCTAATACAATCACTAACAGGTAGCATCAATTTGAGTAAATACATACTACAGCTTAGCATATGGACATTTTATACACAAGCAGTTAGCAAAACTGAGAGTTGTGTGAGAGGCCAGTACAATACTGTTCTGTCCTGCCTTTCCCACTACAGTATACCTCTTCCATCTTCTGAAGCAGTATCTACCTGCTTCCACCCAAGCAAGATGAATCCCTGAAAAAACTCACATTTGTTTTTGTTTTGAATGGAAATGTGCTCAAAGTCACTTTCACAGCTTTCTCAAATGGGGTCATGCTGAGTTTTAAGTTTCCTGTTTATTCTCGTCTCTCTCACAATGGTTTATCATTTAAATGTTCAGCATTAATTTATCAACATTAATACTCAGCAGCATCAGTATTCTACCTTAAAACAACAATCTACCTTAAAACAACAGTATTCTTAATTCCATTTTCACGTGGCCCATTGAGGGATTCTTATACTGACAGTGACTTTGAGCATAACTTCATATTGAGAAAAACATTTGTTTTCAAGGCAGCCACAAAATCAGCCTTCAGAGACTCACTCATGCCTGAGAGTGCCAATACTAGTCTGATGCCAGTGAATATGTCAAAAATCATCCAGTTAATTTTGTTTGGGTCTTGATCCCTGGTTTTATTACAGTCTTTTACATTTAGATCACAATCCAAGACAGGAGTGTCAGAGCTAACCAGCTATGTAAGTTCATCCTTAAATACATCAACCATTTTTCCTCCTTGTGAGCCAGTTGAAATAAATAGGGAGGAGGAACTTTATTAAGCTGTCAGTTATGCTGAGAGTACAGACTGTACCTCTGGGAATATGGATGCAACACAGAATGCCTGGTGTTCTCATGTTAATATTAATACACTGGGTTCTGTTCCAGTTCACTTATTTTAATACTGGAATTTGAGCTTTGGGAATAGACCTAATGGGTAGAGGTTTAGATTCAAACAGGAACAAACTTTACACAGCTGCATTTCTTGCACAACTGTCCACATATCTAGAAAGTACCTGAATTATCATGATTTCACTGCTTAGGAGTAGAAGTGAGCTATGAACAGGGCTTTCAGGATACTATATAACTCTTTGGAACCAACTAGTTCAAGTTTCCGTTCCACCTCTCAGTCACAAGGGAATAGAAATAGGACACAGATTTGGCATCTGAGTAAGGAAACTGTATATGAGCACAGATTGAGCCTCCTGCGTAGAGAGTATAGCTGGTCACAGCTCCTAGTTTAAGGATTTATGGATAGCTATATTATGTCTCAGCATCTGTTCTGCATCACAGCTTCTGACTTGGAGAAGGAATCTCCCAGTGATTTAAGCAAAGACAACACTGCATTCATAGACAGTATGGCAGACAAAATTTTGGCCCTGAAAACAAAATATTTGGTTGGTTGGTTGGATTTTCTGAAAATAGTCAGGCTTCCTGCTTTAAATTTCTACATAGTTATTAGACATTAAAAGCTAAATTTGGGTCACTGCATGATCTCATTATCATTTCTACCTACTCTGCCAAAATAAAACAATTTACATTTTAAATGATAACAAGAAAGTGAAACATATTTTTCTCTTCATGTCTGTCCAGGTTTGAATTTATTCCTTGTCAGAGGCCTGGTAAACAGCATTTCTCATGGTTAGACATTCTGCAGTGTATGATGTCCAAAAGACATAGGAACTTATTTCAGACTGGAGAATTTTCTTTTGAAGAAGTCTTATGGACATATGCCACTTAATTTTTTTTTAAAAAAACTTAAATTTAAAATAGCTTTGGTCCTTACTTTTTGTGACATTTTACTCTTCCTTTCTATAAAAAAAATAATCACTTTCATTTACTGAGCAAGAGTCACAAGTGTTGGATTACATGACCATTGTTTGGTTTCTCAGTGACGTCCTATCAACCATCCCCAGCCTAGTAACACTGACTGATTTTCTTCTAATCTTTTAAGATTCAAAAATAATATAATATATATTCAATATATAAAAATAAATATATAAATATAAATTATGTAGTAAATATATACATGAATTTATAAAATATATGTGTGTGTGTGTGCGCGCGCATGTGCGTGCACTATTATTGCTTAGATACTGTCATTTTCTCTGGGTTCTTTCATGGCCCTTATAATTGTGAGATTTGAACACCTGATTGCTATAATTCAATCATATTAAACCAGGCAATCTGTTAAGTCAAAAATTCTTCAGTGGAAGTGGTGATAGAAAGGAGACTTCACCGCCTTTACTCAGCTTCATTCTCCTGAGGATGACAAAAAAGTACTAAAACACAGAAATTTTAAGAATCAGTTTTATGGGAGCAGGGAGAATCAACTTGAACTATAGGTTATGCTCAGAAACAGACATGAGAAGAAACCCGTAATGAAATAAGAACCAAAATTTAAGCTTTTATAGTGCAGACTAAAACTCTGAGGAGTAACATCGATGACACCTTACTAAAGGGCACCTGGCACACAAAAGTATAACCACCATCTCCCTTACAAAGTCCAATCTGGCCCACTACAAGTTGGGATATTCAAGTCAGAATTCAATCAGAATACTATGAATGATTCAAATGCACTTACTGTGAGGGGCCAATTTGGCTCTTCCTTGAAGACATCATCTGGAATCTGATGTACTGTATTGTTTGTTACAGTTTGAGAGGAATGGATTATCAAGCAGCTTCCAAAGGAATACAGACAAATTGACTCTCAATTGATTCGGCCATGTATTGCATGTTGTAAGGCAAGGAAACCAGGGATGTTGCATACAAGAATAGATTTCATTTCTCAGAGGCCAAAAATTTGACATAAGAAAATAACTAGCTGTCAGATAGTAGCTTTGAAATTGCTCATTTCCAGGGTGATGAAGACAGTAATGCACAGAAGATTTTGAGTTTAATAGAAGCAAACACCATTTCTGGGGTGATTAATAAGATATCTATTCCTGCTGAAGCACTACCCCACACTTACTTTATCGTGTGCCAAATTTTACAAAATTGGCAATGAGAATTACAGAAAAATAACTCAAGGATAGATAAGCACTCTTGGCCCCCTCTTGCAGTCAGAATGAATTAGAACATTAAGAAGGAGCATGTTCAGAAAAGATGTAAAATTATTCCACTGCGGAGTTGTATACAGACTCTGAGTAGGAGTAGGTTATGTGCCCAGGTTAAATTGTTCAGACATTTAAGAGCAAATCGAAGTTAATGCACCATCTGGTAATGTGTGTCCACTTCCTATTTTTCTGATAATTAAGTGTCTTTCTTTTCTGAGCCGTTTTCCCCTTGAGAAAATATCTTGTATGCAGCAGTACAAATGTTTCAGATTTTATATGGTGCCCTGAAAATTCTGTTCTGTTTTGTGGAGACCTAGGTGCCAAGCACTGACTGCTGTTCATTGTTTGCTCTGGTTGTTCTTCTTTACAAGCTGATTTCTTCACACAGGGGGTATTTGAAAATTACCATAAAGTGTCTGTTATGTGATCTGTTCTTTAATAAAGAACTCCTAAAAAATAAGGAGTCAAAAGAGGAGACAAAAAAAAAATGTCTCTTTAACATTAAGCAGGTTCAAATTTTGAATGTGCTTGATGTGGATCAGTAGTCTGCTGGTACTGAACTCCTTTAAAGTGCTTACGAGTAAGATCTAGTGTATGTGGGTAATAACCTTCACAGGAAGAAAATAGTATAGAAATAGGGAGGGTTGTGCTGTGCTGGGTAGCTGAGCTGCCAGCACTTTTCTGTTCTCAACAACGCAATTTTATTAGCAGCACCTAGACATCCACAAATCTGCCTGCCTTTTGGAGTATGTCATTAAGGTCTTGAGGGTTTTCAGTATCACATTGTGAATGGGAACATTAACAACTAAAAGGCTTTCAAGATACACACTCCAGTCCACAGTGCAATGTCTTTTCCAGCCCCTTGGAAAACTGTAAATTGGAACTAACCATTGGAAATGTCCAATGTAAATATTTAAGTTGATTATTCTTATCTTACTTGTGCATTAGCTAAAAAGCCCAAGAGGTTGCCAAGCAAACAGTCCTGAGGAGTTCTTACTGAAGAACAAGACATTCCAGTTACTGCAGTGAAAATACAAACAGCGTTTCTCCTAACAATTATCTGTAAGAATAGAAACAATGTGAGCATTCTACTAGATATAAAACAGTACAGCATGGGAAGTCCTTGTCTTGAAAAAACAAATCTTTTTCTGAAAAATCATTGATTCTATTTAAATACTTGTTAGCTAAACTAATCAAAGGTTTAAATTTTTATTACCATTCACAGATATGCTTTTTACATCCCCAAAAATCAATCTGTCTTACTTAAGTGGTGTGTTTTCAATAGGTTTTACATTTTTTATCATAATACACTCCAGTTCTCTAAACGATATTTTCTTAATTTATTTTAATGTTTTAATTATGGTCACCAAACAGCTACTTTCTGCAGCATAAAAGACCCTCTAGCTTAAATGGAATCAAACTATTTCAAAAAACTATAAAAGAGAAATTATTCCTGAGAATATTTCTGTATTCTTTCACCAAAGGTGTATTCCTGTGGCTTAGTCAGCCACTCCTGGAGAGGGGAAAAGAGTTTATAATGGAAGCATTGACACAATCAAAGTTACCTGTTGGCTTTCTAGCCTGGTATATTTGATGTGCACATCCCCGTGATCTTTTTAGTAATATTGTAGCAACAAGAGTAATGTACGCTGCAGCCCTCAGAAAGTGACTCCCAGCGTGATTTGAGGTTTTTCTCTTCTCATGGGAAGAACAAATATTAAAAAAAAATGAAAATTATAAGTATTTTTTTGCATCAAATTATATTCTCAGATAATTGATGTTATGAACTAAAAGGACTGGGTTTTTTTAAAGAGCTAAGCTAAGAATGATTTTCTTCTTGACTAGTTTTAGCCGTCTATACCATGGCTGTCTCCCCCAGGATTCCGATTTACTAGCCTTCTCATTACAGAAAGGAACTGGTATTGCCAGAGTGTGTGCAACATATCCCATATCTGTAACACCTTAGTCATACAGAGTGAATCCCTCTGTGCTGGGGTCTGTCACTTAGACAAGTGTGTAGAAACTATTTCAACCTTTACTCATCCTTTCTCTTTCAGTTCTTTGCAACCCATTGTAAGGAATTTACTCATGCAGACAGATGATATGCAGTTGATACTCCTACCTCCATAGACACTGCCCTATGTTTCAATATATCTTCCTTCCCCACGCTGTGCATAGCTGGCTTAGATTTTTGGTTTGTCTTAAGGCTGAAATATGTCCCTAATTATCAAGAATTCCACTTAGTTTAACAAGTGAGTGCTTTGAATCAATTAAGTACTGTTGCTGAAATACATACTTAAATTATGAGCAACTGTGTAAAAGTGAGCAGAGATAAAGTGAATGGGGACTAGAAAAAAAATTATTGATCTACCAACAAAAAATAAAGCAACAATTAATTTGAAAAAAATCCAAATCAGTTTTTTCCACCCAGATTTAAAAAGTCAAAAATGATGGTACATGTTTAGGAGGTAGAATATATATGGGAATGCTTCTAAATTCTAAAAATTCCTGCTGGAGGGAAAGAACATTTATGTATTACATATATATATATACACACATATGTACATATGTGTGTAAATGTACATTGTGAGGTGCGTATACACATGTACATTGTGCTTGTGTGTATGAAGGTGAAATATATTTATTATTTTGCAATGTCAAATAATAACAAAAATATTGCTACAGTTTAACACACACAAAGAGACAACTGTCACTGAAGTCTAGTCACTTTTGTACTCCCCAGACTGGAATGCAATGTCTACTGTGCTAGGCAAATCATTTCCCTTCTTCCTTCCCTCTGAATTTGCCATCTGACCTAATTGTTCCTCAAAACAATCCAACCCATGTTGTTGCAGTTTCCTAGTTATAAAGATTGAGTACTTGTCCCTCCTTTTTCATCATGAGATCCAGGAATAACCTGATCCTTTTTCATGCTTCCAAAATCCTTCTGTGATAGTTTCCTTTCCCAGTTCTCCATTTATGTTACAGATCCATTGACTAATTTATTTTTTTTTCTTGTGCTATGAAAAAATAACCTTCCTGCAGAAACTCAGTGCCTTTGAATAGTCTCCACACACTAATTTTATCTTTAATATAGTTTTCTTCTTCTTTCTCCTCCAGCTGGATCCATGGTTATTGAGCTTATTCTATCAAATCCGCTTCTACAAAGAAACATTCCTCTCCCACATCATTATTCTTCCATCATCTCTTTTAATTGCAGAGTGGTCCAGAGCTGTGTTTTCATTTGGGCTCTGTGCATTTTGATTCCTGCATGTAGTTACTGATATTTTTTTCCCTCATTATTTTATCACTATCATTTATCATTATCACCTGACGATGGGATAAATGGTTTGTATTAGTTTTCCCACTAAGGTAACACCAGAAAGAAAGCATTTAAGCTCCTCATGCTCCAGATGTAGAAAGATCTGTAGAAGTTAGAGGAAGTTCATTCATGCACTGGAATGAAACTTAGAGGGGGAATATTTGTGCCAGATGTGAGAGAAAACTGTCTCTCAGACTTCCGGCCAGAAAATGGGTGCCCGAGAAGGAGGATATGACCATGAAAGAGAAAGAGAATTCATCCATTTCTAATTTGTGTGTCCTAGTCTGTGACTTGGACGTAAGGTATTAGGCATTTCCTCTGAGGTACCTCCCTGAGGTGCTGCACAGCACTGAGGTACAATTCCTCTGGGCCTTCCCTCCAGTCCGGAATGTAGTAATTTAGGATGAGATCCAGAATACTACCTTTGCCATTTTAGGCACCTAAAAAGATTAGGTGGGTTTTTTTGGATGACTCTCCTGAATCTAGGCACCTAAATTGCCATTTGGACACCTAAGTACTAGTTCAGTGCTGGAGTAAGTGTGTAGCAAATTACAAACACCCACAATTAATAATTTCTGACATACCATGTAGGCTTTGTATCTTGTGGGGAATGATGAGCCAAGACCTTCCACCCACCTTCACCACTCCCTGCCTAGTTGCACCTGCTCCCTTGTATGCACCCAAATCCATGTTCCAGGGGTGTATGGATAATGGGCAAACATAAAACTTGCAGAGTTAATGATGGCCAAATGTGTCCCAAAAAGTCCACAGAGAATTGTTAGTGTGAGTGAATTTACAGGGGAAGCTAAAAATGTCTCAGTGAGTCTACAAGGAAGTAGTAGACCTGTCATGACTTAACTAATTTTTTAAAACCAAGGTATTATAAGGAACTCACAGACTACACGAATAGTAAAATAATATATACAGATTCAAACAATGAAGATATCCCTAAGTTTCTAACTTTCTCATACACATAAACTTTAAAATGCAAAGCTATTTGAAAGTAACTGTGGAAGTGGAATAGTAAATCTGAGTAAAAGTAACAAGGCTTTTGTTTTAGAAAGTTATTAAACATTAAACACAATGCTGGAAGCATGCTGGGCTTCCTTGATTTTCTGCAAGACCATAGATCATCAGATATTAGCTTATATTCCAACATCACTTCACAGCTGAGAACCTCTTTAAAAGTTGTGAAAGTTTTTAGCTAATTCAAGAACAGTAAATGAGATTGTCCTAGATGATAATTCCTGTATTCTCACTAGTGTATTTGTGTGTGGGCCTAAAGATAATTTGCATAGTACAATCTGTATTACAGCAAGATGGGGCAAGCATAATCTGTTTACTTTGCTTCAACTGTTGCTCATCCTGTAGCCAAAGAATAAGGTGGGGCTGATTCCTTCAGGTTCCCTTTGCTTAGCCTCTTTGCACCATTGCTGCATCTCACATTTGAGGTATGGAAAGTTTTATTTTGAAAGCCTAAGGTTATTTCTTTGAGGATTATCTTTGTCACTCTCAAAGCTTTTCAACAGGACTTGTTAGCTCAGGAGTGCACCACACTAACAGAAGACACCTAATTTCCAGGTGGTTTTACACCATGTGGTGTGAGCACTGCAAGTTCAGATCTTCAGGCAAGGTCCTTCATGGAGGCTTACCCTCAGTGGCTGGGTAAATAAAACAGAGGAAGGGCTATTCCTTCACTCAAAATAAGATGGCATTGCTTACACCTGTACAAGTAAAGTCTTTTCTCTCACCACCAACACTGTGTTGTGAGCAGTATGTGGCCTGTGCTGTGCCCTGAACCACATTCAGGTATGTCTGGGAAAGTCTTAGCACAAGCTTTGTGTCAGGCAGAAGACAAACAATTGATGAGTCTTAACCATGTGGGAGACTGCTTAAAACTGTATTCTGGCCCTCAGTGTACTATTCTAGATACGCCTCTTGAGGAAGTCAGGGGGGCAGGGTGGTGTTTTGTGTGTTCTTTTTCAAACTTAGCAATCATTTACCTTCAAAAGCAGAGGCTGACTTGGGGCATCACCATTTTTGCATGCATATCTTGACATCCTTTATTCTTTATTTGCACATATGGAGTGATTATGCATTCCTGAAACACCATTTGGGTGCTTTAAGGCAACTGTTAAAACCAGAAAGAGTTCCCCAGAAATACTGGGACAGTGTCAAGATTTCATTCTATACCAAATACCTACCCATCAAGGACCTTATAAATATAGTTTTAAATGGCTTGTTGTTTCAGTAAATCAGTTGGATTCACCTATGTTAAGCTTAGAGCTTTCTAATGAAACCTTTATTAGGGTTTTTTTTTCCTGTGGAGAAGTGTCCTATGGCCAGTCTTTGTGTAATATGGTCACAGCTGTCTTATAAGGTACCTCTCGAAGGACCTCAGAAGAGCTTAGTCTACAGAAATGGTGGTATTCCTTCAAGAACTTAATGAATCGCTGTTTAACCTTTTTTTAATGATCATGTAAAGGAGAAAGACAGCATCCAACTGTATTGGATGAAAAAATTCCCTGAGAATTTCTGCCTTGGATCTGCAGACTCGTATATCTTCTTTTGCTGTGGAGCAGAACCATACAGTATGAAGAGCCACCATTTAAAGAGTCTCTAATATTTTTAGAGCTGAAAGAATAAAATGTTCCCCATGTGCACTTTGTTGTCCACTCTGCTTAGGCTTTACATAACCAGAATTATTTCAGAAGTACACAAGAAATGTTGAGGTATTGTTAATAGTTTTGTTCCACTGCTTGACACGGCAAATACCAATCTGCTGCTGTTGTGTTATGTAGTTTTATATTCTAAGAGTGGTTTTGATTTAGGCAACACTTATGGGTTCGTTTAGACGATCCTCACTCCTTTTTGAAAACGATTGGTGTTCAGAAATCCTAGTACTGATACTGTAAATATGAACCTTGCATGCCCAAACACCATCTCTCTAATCTTCTATGCACTGGACTTGGTTAAGACATATAAGAGTAACTGAAAAAAGGGCTGTCAGCAGTGGAGAGGAGCAGCACTTTGTCACACCACTTCAGGACTGTAGGGTTGCAGACACAAGACTCCTATGAAACTAATCAGGTCTTAGTAATACTTTACATAGCAACAGTAATTATTATCATTTCAAAAATGGCATCATCTATACATTTAGTAGAAAGAAAGATCTAGAGATATAACTGCATTTTTGGTTTCTTTGACATAGATTCCAAAAAAATGGGCAGACACCTTGAATAGCTCAGCTTTGAGATGATAAGCTTATTTCAAGGTGACTGAAATTTGCCCCTCCCATCAAGACTGCATGCTTTAGGTACATACAAGGTGAAGATGGGCTTATTAGATTTCCCCTGGGCTGTCATACCCCAAAGGCAGAGGACACCCAGGTGTATTTTAAACCAAGCTTGAAGCTGTCCAAGCAAGTTAAGTATGGTCTGAGCATGCCCAAGAAGCCAAGACCCCTCCGGCATGTGCAGAGATATTTTCCTACCCTTCACCAGCAGAATTTCAGCTTAACCAGTGCATGGTTATATCCAGTGGGTGATACTGCATAAGCCTCTGCCCAGGTTGTGCTGCATATCTACTTTCTGAGACCCAAGTCCATTAGTAATATCTAATACTGTAAATCTAAAATGTAAGGCAATCTAGGGCTATTATTAGATGTCAAAAATAATTTAAAAATGAAGGCAACTGTATTCTGGTCCAGTTTTAGGAAGCAAGTATCCAAACACTGTTATCTGTTTACTCATGAAAATCCTTTAAACCTTAGAGGTGCTCTCTGTGAGAAGCATTTATACTATCTTTTGTGTATGAAAATTTCCGTTGACACCTGGGTTGGGAAGAATTTGGACATAAAGACATAAAATATCTAAAAGAAAATTGTTACCAATTAAAAATGCATTTGCTTCTTCTGTACAGGACAAAGAATAAGTAGATGGGATAATAAGATGAGAACAAGGGGAAATTTGCAGATCAAAATATCTAATTTTCTGTGTTAAATGGAGCAAATTACTTCAGGAGGTAATAAACAGAAAATTAAAAAGATGAGAGAGAACAGTTACTTGGCTTTTCCTTATCAGCATGCATGGTAGTGGAGATAAATGCTTATGTTACCCATTGTTCTGGTCCAGCTTCCTTTTTGACTGTCCTGGAAAGCTATTAGTAAAACATTGACAATTGATGGAAGTTCAAAGAACAAGCAACTTGATTTTTTGTTTGAGAAATAAAAATCAGAAACCATTTTAAAATGTTATTAATTTAACTTCCTCTTTGGATCTTGAGGTCATGTTCTGCATGTCTTTGCACAGCAAACACTGAAGAATGCAGCAGTCAAATATTCCTTATAAAAGGCAGCCAATCACTACTTTCAGAGATGAATGTGTTCATTTTCTGTATAATTCAGGGTTTTGCAGACACAACTACGTGCTTCATCATCACTTCCAGGAACTTGTTCTGTTAATCTAATGAGGTGTCAGTTCAGAATTCAATTGAAAAAAATATAACACTTAAGAGTTGATCATATTGGTAATGCAGACAATTGTGCTACTTCTGATCCCAGCTGTGCCAGAACTGTGCATTAATTTTATCTGTACAAAAAAGAAGAGTATGTTAGAACCTTGACCAAGGATGTTAGAAGTCTGTCAGCTGTATCATAGCTATGTTGTATTAGTTGATCACTTTTCTCTCCTTCTTTCTCAGTTCCTTGCCTATTTAGTTTAGCAAAGCTGCTTAGATTATCAAAATGAACGAGTGGCAAATTGTCACCATGTTATAATTTCTTTATCTATAACACATTATACAAAACAGTAGTATCTTGTGAAAGGACACATTTAAGACTGACACATACCCTAGAGAAAACAATATGTGCAGTAACCTTCCAGTTTGCTTACAGTCCCAGATAGGGAATTAAATACTGGCATTTGTTGCATTATTTATATGAAGGACTCAGAAATACTGGCTATTGTTTTATAGGAAGGGGATTATCTTCAAGTGTTAAAAGCAAACCAAAAAAAGGTTAGTAGTGTTCTCAAGTCTACCTGAGACTTGGTGTATAAAATAAGAAAAGTAAACTAAATTTCATGGTCTGACTAGTAATCACTATTCCTCACAAATTCTTCTCTAGCTACAACTTCTGCACTCTGACTGGCAATGCTGATACTATCTTTAAGAGTTATTACTTCTCTTTTTACCTTTGTACCATTATGCTTAGCAAGGGCAAAAGGTGAGCAGCCTGAGGAATTAAAAGTGGAAATGAAGCACACTTTTCCAACAAAGACATTGCTTAATTAATGAAACAACTTATTTGGAGAAGCTGTGAGATCTTGAACTTTGGTTGGATTCCTTTCAGAATGCACATTTTAGTCAAGCATGTATTAGGCTCAGTGGAGATGTAGAGGCCATTTAGAGTCACGCAGTGTGTGAGAATAAGTGGTTCATTCTAAAATTGAGCTAAAGGTACTTAAAAATCTATATTTGAGATTCTGAAAGTCTGAGATCACAAAGGCTGTAAACTTTCTTATCATTTCAATATATACATAAAGGTTGCCCAGGAAGTGCAATCTTATACCTGTGCAAAACACCCATCAAAACGTAAGTACAGTTTCTACCACTGTGCAAGTAGTGACCCAGCAATAGGAATGCAGATGGCTATCCAAGTGACTCACTGGCAAAGCAGAGCGAGTGAATGCAATAGTGGCTGCTACTGATGGCAAAAAGGAAGAATAAAGAATAATATATGCTCTGAATCAACAAATCATTAATACCCATGCTACTGGGTTTGTCTCAAATATTGTTTTGGAAATTTCTTTTTTGGTTAAATTAAATTAATTAAATTTAATTAAAAATTGCTTTGCTCTGTGTATTTTTTTATGTCTAAGACCATGTGGAGCTATTCTGAATCTTTCCTGGAACCGAAGATTTCACCCTAGCTGAATATCTCCTGTAAGATGTATCCTTTCATGCTGTTTCTCATTAGAACTGTAAGATTAAAGAGGGTTTAATCCATGGACTGTATTAGAGGTTAGCAAGTGCTGATGCTGGCCCATGTCAGTATTGGCTTTTAGATGACTCTATGCATGGTTAGCTTGCTTCTAGCATCCCTGTGTCCACCAATATTAGGACTGAACATCAAGGGATCTTGGATCCACTCTCTGGAATTAATAAGCCTTTTTTGTGATCCTACCCATAAGGAAAGAAGAATTAGATTACACAGAATTAATTTAAAGTCATAGCTCTACAATATATTTATAATCCTTAGTTAAAATTATATGTTTTCTTACCAGCAGATATATATTTACATGACTCAAGATCCTAGAATGGGTTGTGCTCTTCTAAATTTGCCAATATTTCCGTACCCAATGACTTGGCTATAGCTATGCACTATTTTTGCCCAGTGCTGACAAATTTAGATTGCATGTTTTTGGAATGATGGAAGATGCAGTTAATAGTTTAAATCATATGGCTGGTCATGGTGACTTGCATTTAAAATATCTTAGGTTTTGCTGGCCGATTTTTTTTTCTTGGTGCTCTCTTTGTTAATGGGAATTACTAGAAGCTTCTCCAAACCAGTATGCCTTTGCAAAAATATAACCAAACTTTTGATATCTCAAATGTACTCAGAAACAAGAACCACAAGCCTATTGGTTTCTTTTCCTGTGGCCTGACTTAAGCCCAGACACAAAGTCTGCATAATGGTAATGATACATAGCTTTAGTGCTGCCTTACTTCAATTACTTCTGACTATAAGGATGAGTCCTGGGCAGTCCTGACAGTCTAACCTAAGACCAAGTCAAAACCTGGCTTTGGCAGAGCTAGTAAATGTGGTAAAACATTAAGGAGGCAAGGCACAAAGGAAAAGTTTGTGAATACCATACTCCCCTCAGTTATACCCTGCAGGTATGTGAGTATGGTTCTGTTTACAAAGGAGTATTAGTAAAGGATGAGTGAAGCCAGTTTGTACAGAAGCTGAGTGTGTGTAGGATCTGTGTGCAGGGAAAGAACCAATTACTTTGTTCTACTGAGCTCCAGACTAGAGACTGAATTTTTTAACTGTCAGCGCAGCAAGCAGCAAAAATTTTATTCAAAGTTCTCAAGTCTTTGCATTTTTATGCAATGGTGTGTGACATTAATCTGTGCTAGAAGAGACTAGGACATTTCAGAATCTAACCACAAACCACCATGCACGCAGTGCCATGCAATATATGCTTCATTATATCTATCAATTCTCATAATAAAAAGCTAAAGGGTTAATGTCACACTTTTGGAAAAAAATCTTTTCTTTTCTTCACTCCTTAAAAATAAGCATTGGGTTGGCTTCTCTCCACAAATATATTCTCTGTTGAATGAAGTGTGGAAAAAATTGCTCTCACAGCAGAGTGAGCCATACTCTTTCTGACTATTAGTTCTGTAAAGTAGCTGAGTGTTTGGTTGCTCCATCTGATTCAGTTGAGGTGGAGTTAAAATGTAAATGAAAAACAAACCTTCTGCTTTAATCTTTGCCTTAGGCTTGACCTTGAATTCCTCGAGTTCCTACTTGTCTCACTCATTCCAGTACAAGATCTGAAACAGCTTTTTGTGCATTATTTGGGACAACTATCCAAAGGTGGTGAAAAATGGGAGAAATTGAACAATAAGGAAAAACTCATTTCAGAGAGCTCATTGTGCTGACCTATTCCTGTTCTCAAATTATTCAGGGAGTCAATAGGATGTTTATCCTCTGTCTGCTCTGGTGCTGTCAGTGCTGCTATTATAGATGTTGGATTAATGGACTAAATTTCCCATCCCAAATGCAGCCTGGCAAGAGTAAAGCCCTTTATCCTAGTGAAATGCTATATCATCAGACCTGTTATGGATGTTGATAAGGATATGTAGGCTTATTACATGCCAGGTATTTGTTTTAGTGAATAATCAAAAAGTTAAAGCTCAAAGAAATAACTCACTGATAAAAGAATATGTAAGTTGGGTTGTGAAATGTGGATTTGTAAATGAGTAAGATAAATGATGTGTTAAGGGATTAAAATCTGAACTCGTTTGTTGTGTAATGATGCCTGTCAGTGTTCCATATTAAATAATTACTAGGTCTATTGTTAATATGATGGGAGGTTATGTTTGTATGATCCCCTGATGAGTAGAAGAATAGCAGTATATGTATGACAGACAGGGGGAAAAGGAAATAAAAATCTAGTTCAATTCTTTATGAAAACACAGTCAAGAAACCTAAGGTGGACACAATGGACAGAAGGTACCAGAAGCCCAGGAGTGTCAGTCTGGCAACAGATGGAGCTTACTGTGTGTGCTACAGGCATGGCTATTATTCCATTATCATGTGCTATGTTCACAAAGAGCACGCCCTGTTTCTAGCTACTTGAGTTAAGATGAGTTTTATCTCCCTGGGTTGAACAAGAGTTCTATGATTAGGGAAAATATGATTGAATTTTATCAACTTTTCATTTCATACTTTTACATCTGACCGAAATGCATTCCAGGTTCAGTGAAGGAGGTGATGGGGAATGGACCCCAGCACAGAAAAGCCTTCCACCAGTGCAGAAGTCAAACATTGCCACTCCTTTTGGAAAAACTACTTTCTGAATGGAGAAACTAATAAAGGTGCAGGGAACATTTCTGTGCTCACTGTTTGAACAGCTTATATGGAAGAAATGTGGCACAGAGCATCCATCCAGGATCTGTTCAGTCTTCAGAAATGAAAGCTAAGGGGAAATCTTATTACTGTCTGCAAAACACCTAATGCAAGGATGTAGGAAATACAGAGCCCACTGTTCTTTGCAGTGCACAGTGATGTGACAGGAGTCAACAAACAGAACTTCAGAAACAGAAAATTTCAGTTAAATCCAAGGAAAAAAGAATTATGAAGGTAGTCAAACACTGGAAGAGGTTGCCCAGAAAGGCTGTGAAATCTTCATGCTTGGAGGTGTTCAGGGTGCATCTGGACAGGCCCTTAGCAAACAGGTTCTAATTAGACCTGCTTTGAACAGGGGCATGGTTTAGATGACATCCAAAGGTCCGTTCTGACCTAAACTAGCCTTTGATTCTATACCAAAAAACCTCCACCAGCTAAAAGCACATAGGAAACAAGGCTAAGACTACAAACTTCACCCTATGATTGCAGTTAGATATTATTTTTACCTATACTTTAGCGAATTATCTTTTTCTACCGATCTTAGTGAATTATGATCTCAAGTTAGTCATTACCTCTTATTTATGCATATGCTTTACGTAATAGGGTGAAAATAAAGTGTATGGCTTTTGAGGCTGAGGTCTAAAATAAACTAATTGTTTTTTAAAAATCTGTGGATACCCTAAGTTTATAGAGGACACACAAGTATTTTAACATGGTTTACTCTTTAAGTGTTGAAATGCCATACTTTTGTATCAAGAAAAAAAACCAAAACCAAAACAAAACCAAAATATTTTTACAGGGACAGAATGAGTCTGGAAATACACAGAATTCCAACTAATTCTCTGAGATTCATCCTTACATAAGACAAGATGTATATTGATTTATGAAAAGAATGTACAAGTAACGGAACACATACGATTAAAAGCATTGTAACATTTGAGGAAACTAATGTGATTTAGAAAAATGGTGAAGAGAGAAAAGAGAAAAGACATAAGAAATAAATTAATGCCTCTGTTGCTTCTCATTTAGATTTTTCAGTTTGTCTTGAAATTAGGCTTCTCCTTTTCTATAGGAAATAGGACTGTTTTCTTAATATTTCACAGAACCATCAGTGATTAATCACTTTAGCGGATCTCTAACTGTGTAATAATCTTAAATTATGGATGTATGTATTTCATCATCTGTGAAACTTTCCTCATGTATTTTATTGCCAAAGGAACTTAAAGAGAATTTGGATGGAAAAGATTTCCAACTTCTGAAATTCTGGTGACATTTTTCTAAAGGAAAAAGTTTATGCTGTTCATTTTCTTGGAAGAAAGATTCTGTCCTACTAAAACAGGATTGCAAGCATGTCAGCACTTTCTTGCACCTGGGGATGGATTATTGAAACTCCATACAGGCCACAAGACCTCTTTTCAACATTTCTGTTACCCAGATCCCAGCAGTACCTTGCACAGGTTATTGATTAGTTTGGGACACTAATCCCACAAACTCTTCCCATACACTGCATTGGTAAGGATTTTCTGGAAATAGTGCAAATTCTTAATGCTAGTCCAGATCCAAACAGTTGTAGGCTGGTGCTAACTTTCAGACATCTATGTCCCTTACTAGACATATTACTTAATGTTTGCTCTGTGTTATTCAGCTATAAAAACCCGAGAGTGTTTGTTCTGTTCTATAATACTCTATCATCAGTTTATAAATCCTGTACTGTAAGTCAGGCTTCTAAGTCACTGCAGGTAAGGATGGGTTCCTGAAGTGTGATTTTAAAAGTTTGAATTATTTTTCAGTGATAGATTTCAGGTTCTTTTCTATTTACATTTTGGTTTGTGAAACTGAATTTCATGCCTGCAAACTTTTCTCACAGCTAGAAGGTTGAACATTTCTCTCTGACACTCTTTTTTTAAAGGTCAGAGATATTTTCCGTAGCTAGAGTTGTAAAGAAAACATATTTTGACCAAACACAAAAGTGTTCTGATAAAACCGGTTTTATATATGTACATATATACACACATACACCTCTTTTCTGATGCTGTACCCATTTTATATCTGTGGTTTGATTTGTTATATGCATTTGAAAATTAGGAAGGTCAAGGGTGCTTACTGTTGTTACTCTCCCAGAGAAAATATTGCATGGCATTCTTCATAGCTGTAAAGCCTGTATTGGAGACTGACAGCTTTTAGAGAACATAATGTATTTGTTGCACAACAGTGTACTTTATATAATTTGTCCTTTGTCCCAGAGAGAAAACTAGGTTAAATTTAATATGGTTTATATGTAGATAGGTTTTAACACATAACCATTGTGTAACTGGATGTTAGGCAACAGACCATGCATTTCATTCTGTTTGGAAGGAAAAACCCCATCACTTAGGTAGCATTACCCTTTGAGAACATTATTTTTCACTTTTTAAAATTATTTCTAAAGCAGAAGGAAGATCAGATTCTTCCCTCAATTTCTGACATAGAAACAGAAAACACCTGCAATTTAACCGGCTGGGGAAGACATTAATTTATCTGTCATTCTGGACTGCTCTTGCATATAATAGCAATTACTCTTGCTGTTATATAAGGATCACAACATTGCTTACTAATAGCAACTACATCTCACACCACCTGTCTTACGCAGTGTATTACACAGTAATACACAAATGAGAAAAATGAAGCTCAAAATTGAAAAAAAATCAAATATTTTGAGCTTTTGAACAGTAAGACTGTTCTTTCTATGCTGGTAGAGAACTCTGTAACAGTTATTCTTGAATTATCTTTTAGCAAAGTATAGGATGGAAAAAATTGGTTGATTAGCAAAAATATTCAAAATTATTATTGCAGATAAAAAATGAATCCACCACAGAAAATGTATGGAGCTGTCTTTCACTGTATGAATTCATTCTTTCACGAAGGACCTAGACTTGTAATTTTATGGTCCCTATTCAGACCTCAAGTCCACATTTCACTGTAAAACCTAGAGACAGAAAAAGTAGATTCTTTTACCATTAATGGAGTAACTAATTGCTTTCTGAAAGATCCCTTTACTGTATCATCCTTAAAGTTAAAGAGGCAATATAAAAATGGAAGGGCAGCAGTCCTGTTGTAAGAGTTGTCATTACATGGTTAATATCTAAGGAGTGCTATATAACTGATGTTCTGTGTTGTTCTCCTGTGGTAGATCAAATAATATCATCATGCATCTTCCTTATTATCAGGAAATGTCAAGTCACATCTCACGTACTAGCAAGAGCTCCAGATACAACTTGAGTTAATAAAATGCTTGCATAAAATTATAATTGAAAAATTAATACAATCTGACATGATCATTGACTGTAGAGTCTAAAAATCTGTAAATTAAAAGTAATGACATATGAACAGTTCACACAGGGATGAGGCAGAAAACTGAGATGCTGAAATTATTTTTGACCTGCTACATCAGAAGCCTTAAACAACTGTCTGAGTAAGATGAAGAGAATATTAATTCTTGAAAGGGAATATTCTCTCCGATAACTGACTGCATGTCCTTTGTCAACAATCCCACCATACTAGGTAAGTGCAAACTAACCTGGTTTTGATTCACAAAAAACCAAAAACAAACAAATGACCACTCTCTATCAGATCATCAAATGAGTTGCTTTTTAGTGACTTAACAGGAAGGGCTAGCCAAGAGCTGTTTAGCATGCTTCCACAGGGAGCTCAAGGAAGACTACAGATGGCTAAAAATTACTAGCAAGAATATTATGCATGCTTCTGAACACATCAGCAGTCAGAAGTACATTGACAAATCGGAACATATTTGGGCAAGGCCTTAACAATCGAAATTCATTGGAATGACTCCAAATGTAACTTGATCAGATGGTGACTAATGGCATCTTTAAACATCTACAACTATTTGTTGGATATAAGCAGAACCATTTACAAGTGGTGCAAGGAGTAAACTAATGAAACTTGAGCTCAGAAAAATGGAGGTAGAACCTAAGGAATCCTATGTTAAGGGCATCCTTACCTCAGTGCAATGAAGTCTTTGATATTATTAAGTATACTACAGCGGGAAAATACAAAGTCTAGAGCACATGGAAGAGAAAAAAATGGACCTGATGCTCCTTTCTACTAAAAGGCAATGAATTACTTTAAAATGAAACGTTCTGGCCCTGGTAGTTCAGGGCAAATGTCTTTTGTACAGTAGGAATGCACACTTGCAGTGGATGATTGAAATGTTACTGTTGTAAAACAAACTATATTGTAACGCAATGCCTGAATTACACATAGTCAAAAACATCTGTAGCTTGGTTTTGGTCTTGTAGTCCCTGGGTTTTGTGAATAATAAAAATACCTCACACAGATCATTGGATTACCTGCTTAGCTGCTGCAGCCAGTTTAACTCTCCTTTATGATGAAAAATGACTCATACAAATCACCACAAGGAGTCACTGACTGAACCTGTATGGTAGTTGTTATATGTCGAATATGATATAAGGTTCAGTATAAGTTTGGACTACTGTCCTTTTTCTCCTTTTTGAAAAGGACGTCAGGATGACAAGCTAACACGTCTCTGACAGCTTCTGTAGAAAAAACAGTGAATTATATGGAAACAGAAATACCATTCATTCATGACCTGGAGGCTTGGGAATGAAGCTTGTCTTTTTGCACCTAGCTGCCAGGAAAAATATATTGACATAATTGGTTGGGTTTTTTTAATAACATTCACCAGAAAAAGTCACCCTTTTAACGTAAGAAGTATGGGGTAGGACAATATCTTTGTAAACTCTGCCTCATGCATGACTGAGGCACAATAGTTTAAAGTGATTCTTTGAATGCTTTGAACTGACCAAGAAGAACTGAATTCTTTCCAGTGGGCTGAAAGTCCACTGCCAACTTTGTGTTACTGGGGTTCGGCGATCCTTTTAGCTATCCTCTTCTGTGTACCTTTCCTGAAGCTGCTGGAGGTGTCGCTGCAGAGGGCAGAGTGGCTCAGCACTTCAGAACCCAGTGACTCAGGAGAGGAGAAAAGGCACAGCTTAGCAATTGCCAAACCCCTTCTCCCAACAGCTCCTGTGCTTTCAGATGGTTATTGAGCTGCTACTAGGACACTTAAAGAAAATACAACCTAAGTAGCATATGATAAGGACAACTATTTTTTTAACTTCTTTCATGACAGGTCACTAGGACTGACCCTGGGGGTTGTAGGACTCCACCATTGGTGTCCCTCTCCTGTCTGGCCTCACAGAGCAAAGGAGTCTGGCACACCCGAAACTAAAGCCTCTCCTCCAAGTACCTCCCCAGCCTGTGCTCACCTGTGCCTTTGCAATCCATGTCTTATGCCCGTAGTTGGCACACACAGCAAATTCCCTTGTGCTTAATTTTGTTTGTATCTTAGCTAATTTCCCTTCAGAGAAAGATATATTCCCTTTCTTGTTTCTTTGTAATCGTCCTGAAGTTTTTGATCTCATGTTGGGCTTTTCCAAGGCTTTTTCCTACCAGTACTATGCAGCAACATTTCAATAGTCATTTTCTCAGCACTTCCCACCAAAGCAGGATTGGCATCCTTAGCCACAATCTGTGGGGAACACAGTGGAATGAGGTAAGGGCAACTGTAACACACACTTCCTTCATGTCATGCTTGCTGAAGCGTACTTTTTGTAGGTGTGAAGGGAATGTTTTGTTCTTTTTTTTTTTTTTTTTTTTTTTTTGAAGGGGACACTTAAGAGATGTGAAGATGGCAGCCACACTGTCATACTGGTGCATTCAAGCCTATGAGACAAACCATACAGTAGGATTTATTAGCTTGGCCACAGTTCCAAAATAATGCGGCTATACAGTATCAGATACAATGCTGGCAAACCTAGAATGGGAGAATAGCAAGCCCACATGTATGAACCAGTAGTCTAGCTATTAAAGATTGTGAAAACATAGACTTTTTAAAAAAATATATTTTTTAAATGCAATGTAAAATCTGAAAAGTATATCAGTGACAGTTACAAAATAGGCAATGCCTAGCCATCATTGTTATTTCAGTCAGAAATTCACTTGGGAATTGGTTAGTTTCCATCCTCCCTGTATAATCTGAATTTTAAGATAGTAATTTTGAATTATTATCGATTCATGAATCTTGAAGAAATAAGGAAAGGGAAGGGTGGCACTACACTTCGCCTTCTACTCTGTTATAGTTATAAGGACAAGGAAACCCAGTGATTTTTGTACACCACCCTCATTCTCTAGAAACAGGAATCAAATGATAAAATTTGAAGGAAGCAGTTTTGGGAGAGTTTTCCTATTACCTATGTAAAATTACAGTCAAGTCTTAATGTGTTCTAATTATGGTATAGGAACAAATTCTTTATGGAGACCTTTGATCTGTCCCATTTTATGGTGAGCAAAGTTCATTTGCTATCAGGTGGGGCCACATTTTTCCATTAGCATTTCATTATTCATTCAAACTCAGTCACAGTGAACCTTCACTGGACATTTCCCTGGGGTCAGTATAACTACCTAAGTGAATTGCACATGCAAATATTGCATATAATGAAGTGCAGATTCAAAATAATAGCCACAAACCAGAAAGCCATTGTGAACAGTCTGGGCCATAAAAGTATAAGGATAGTCATCTGTTGTTGATGGTTGCATAAACCAGAGAAAAAGATTGCCACAGAAAACAACAACATAGCTTAATATTTCATCATTTATCACTTCACACTAATGTTATTTTCCCTACTTTTTATCTTGTTTTGTCATGTGCATCTAAGTTTTGACTGCAAGAACGTCAACATTGTAATAATTTTTTTAGTGTGTCCCATTAGCAGAAAAATTAAATTTGGCCAAGAGAAAAATAATGGAGTCAGGCCAGAGAGGAATAAAATTTTCTTTAAGGCCCTTTAGACTTATCCTCTGGGAAACAGAAAAACATTCCCACCCAAGCAAACACTGTGAAAAATCAAGAACTATCAATATTTTATGCCTAAATTGAGAATATGGGCATCACTCTAACACTCTGGTGAAATTAGAGGAGCAAAATCTTATATTTTATATTTGGTTTTGGTGTTTGCCTTACATTACGTTAGTGTTGCATGACCTGAACTGCTTAGCTCTGAAGTTTGAGAACAAGTTTTCTGTATTAACAGAAAATGAGCATGTTAGTATTTTGAGCCAGTGACATCTTAATCACTCATCTTTTTAAAAATTCATTTTAGCTCAAGATTTTAAGGCATATTATAGAAGTAAGGACTCCTCATTCCTCCATACAGGTGGGAAAATAAGGAATGTGCATTGGGGAGTGACTAGCCAAAGCCATTTAGCAACCTAATGTCAAAACTGGGATCACAAACTCCTCATAAACATTGGCAGAACACAGAAAACTTAAAAGGATTTGTGGTGCCTGCAGATGTATGTTTGTGTTGAATAGCTTGGAGGACAGAGTTTCTAAATTTGTATCGAGCTAAAGCAATCACTTGTTCTGGATTTATATGGTAGTAAGGTCTTTCTTCTTGCTAGAGTGTATCAGTATTTCCCCTTACTGTCTGCTAATCCTCCCCCAGCCATTAGCAAATAACTGATAAATCTCCACAGGTCATAGCTCATATCTCTTTATCATGAGGTCATATGTGTGAACTATGGCAGTTATTCCTTAAATCACACCTCTGGGGGAAAGAATTCGATCTCCTTTTGCTCTGACAATGAAATAATCTGAGAACAGAGTAGTCACTGATATTTCAATCATCAGATCATTAAAATAAACTGCAAATTAAGGGTTGGGTTCTGCTCAGTCAACCTGAGCTGTCTATAACTTATATAAACTTAATTCATCCTCTTTGCTCTTCTTAAGCCCCTGGAAAGAGATAGGCAGCTGCTGAGAGCAATCCATGGCTCCTATTTTACATACCTTTTTTAATGTGGAAACAAACATCCTCTGGAGGTACCTCTCTCTCTCGACAATGGAGAACATATAGGCGACTAATTTAGAAGACAGGTAAATACACATGGCTAAAATTTGTGAAGAAAGTCTTACACTAGTTAAAATATTCCGCCAGCTATACTGTTTAGGTGTCACTCATATGGATTTATCTCTACGTCGTCAAATAAATCCTGCTTATAGTAGTCTGTGACCCCACCTTAAACTAATAATTGTCTCCTATTTCACTTTTCCACCTCGTTTGTTATAAGCTTCCTCCTTCTTTCTGCTGCCTCTTGATTAATAATGAGATTGTAATCTTTCCCAGGGCTGCAACCGTACTGCCACCACACCTTTTCAGCAGCTCCATTCTGAAACTATGAGTATTCCCATGTAACCGCAAAACACAGATAATGAAAATCACATCAGCACATCATGCTATTAATTATGAGAGGTATAATAAATATTTTTCAATGTTATCTCACCTATTACTACTTGTAATACAATAACAAAACATTGTATAATGGCTTAACGGTGACTGATTCTGAGCCAGCGTGGCAAATCTCTAATGCATGTTTTCAGTTCAGAGTATGGAAAGCAAGTGTTTAAAGTCCTGCTAAATCAATGATTGAAAGTTACGGGTTTCCTAGCCCAATAAAGGCTGATAATATAACAACGTGGTCTTACAGGAGCATTTTGAAAATACTTTCATAATCTATATTAAACACTGATGTGCCTATGCAACATTTATGCTCAAAATTGTTTACTCCGCTTAGCACTGGAAATTGTAACAAGCAAGTTTATATCAACAATAAACAAAATCTACTTGAATAGTAGCAAACACTTACAAGAAAGGCTAGAGATTTTGCTTGTGAGCAGAATAATATAGGTTTTTTTTCCCTGGACACTAAAATGGAAAAAAAATTCAAACCCATTAAATCAGTACGAAACATTTTGCTCAAGCTATTTCACAGTCTGTCTGGGACTAAGGAACAAACTGAAAATTGCCACCTTATACATTGCAATTCAGTGTCTCTTTAACTTTGCATTTTGAAGGATTTTTTTTAGGTCAATCCACAGTGCTGAAATGAATTAAATAGACTCTGAATGGATTTTGTGTGAGCAGAGCTAAATTGGTGGTTAAGTACAAAATCCATGTTATAACCAACAGAAAATATTGATCTTATTTCATTTATTTTTATTTTCCTTTCAAGAAATTTGAGGAGGTGACTTTTTTAAAGAGTTTGTCTTGTTCCTAACAGCGTTGTAACTCTGGCATAATTGGAGACTGTATGTGTCTTAATTCCACCAGTCAATACTATGCACTGTTCCGCTGCCTGTTATTACGCACAGTAACACTTTGAACTTTCACATGCCTATATTTATTCAACAGATGGCAGAGCCTGTGAGAGGATCAAACATCTTCCTGACAAGAGAGCAGCTCATTTTGTGCAAGGAAACTGCCAGGTATCTTTACTGGATGGTAAACAAACTGATGGTCTGCTGCTTTTCCCAGGAGGAATTAGCTGCATGCAGCAGCCACAGAGGGCAGAGAGGCATGAGCTGCCGAATCCTGCAAGCCTTAATTCAGTGTCTGCTAAGGAGACACCAAATGTATCTTGAAGTAGGGTACAAATCTATGCTAAGACAAAAAAGTTCACCCTCAAGCTCTGTAGTATCATCCGGATAATAAACACTTATGGAAACATGATGTTAAAGGTAATAGAGAATGAGAATCTTTCTTTGGTTTTCTATATGAGTCGACATACTCAGAGTGCTTACTTAAATAGTTCCTCAAACAACTTCAGCATGGCTTCATGGTGTTATCAGAACATGAATGCTAAATAACAAGAGCTACAGCAGTTCTTTGTATTCAAAACATCTGCTTTGAGATAGTTAAGAAGCACCATCAGAAAGTTTTATTGGAACTGGACAGTTTTAACTGTACAGTATTTTTTATGGAAGCTTCTTTCCATCAAAGCACATTGTTTTCATTTCTGACAGTTCTCTAGGACTTTTCATAACAGACAATATACCAGCATGAACTTCTCACCAAAATTTTCAAAAGACAGCAGACCGGGCTCTGTTAGTTTCTTGTCCCAGCTTTAAAGTCGGGTAGCACAGAATTCACTGATCTACACCTCCAAAAAAACATCTCAAGATGAGTGAAATAAGACTGAAAATACAAGAATATGAATTACTGGAACAGCGTGAGTTGGTGAAACACAGAAGCAGGCAAAAGTCCACTAGGAAGTCCTTTATAACAGCACCAGAGACTGCTTTCTGAAGTGCCCTTGAAACAGAAATATGTGCACTGTTGCCCAGGTGACAAAATCCAAGTACATGGTACCTACTGTGAACAAAACAACTAACATTGTCTGTTCATTGTGGACTGGCTAGCATTAGTGATGCTGAGAGCTATCACTTTAAATGAACATAAGAAACAAAACCTATTTTTGTGTATATGTGTCAATCATCTAGACTAGGCAGCTGCTTCTTCAACAGAGGTGTTTTTAAACAAAGGCTTATCTTACTGTCTACAAATACATGTGTAAGTTCCATTGTTTCTTCCTCACATTTTTTGCAATGCCAAAGAAAATACATAAGGAATTTCTCAGGTTAAACCTTGGTGATGAAGTCCCTGAAGTTGTTCAAGTGGCATTTGTTCTCTTAACCTGATTTTCAATTTCTCTGGTTCATTCAGACTTTTACACAGTTCCACACTTAAAACATCATAGATGTATGGTACAGTTCTTCAGAAACACATAAAACTGACACCTTAAGGGTGAATTGTTTTCTTCTTCTCCATCCATTCATTCATATGTCCTAACTTGTTCTGCAAACCATTGTTCCTAATTAAATCTTCCCTTTCATATTAATCCCTTAACATCTGCCTAGTAATTGAGAACAAATGTTTCTCATTGGTATTCACATGGAGTTGTTGGGCACTTACCTCTTTTGCTGAAATATTCAGCCCTTGCTAGTTTGGCTTACATTTTCGCTTGAGCTAGCAGCTGACTTGGCTGCTAGTTACTATTCCTCCGACTTTATTCTCTGTCAGTCATACCCATAGCTCATTGTCTAGCATGAAAAAGAAAGCTGACAACAGATACAAAGAGGGAATTCATAGTGTGTCCTATCTTCTGCTCCTGCCCAGGCTTTAAGAAATACAAGCCCCACACCACATTCTCATAATCATATCTGCCCTTTTTATGGAGATAAGTGCTTTGTGAAAAAAAGTAATAACACCTCAAAAGCAGTGATGGGGTATTGTAGAAGAATGAAGCTGCGTTAATTAGCATTGGTAATATACAGCTGTGGGTTGGCTTCAGGGCCAGCGGGTTGGTCGATGTAGATAAGGTGCAGCTGTGGCTGGTTCTGTTAAGTGGTTGAGAGTCAATGAAGAGAGAGCAGCCAAGGAAGAAGCAAGAGAAGAGAGAACACACACCCTGGATGCAAAGAAATGGAGAGAAGGCAGCAGAGGGACTGGCATGAAGAGCATGCTGGTATGAGATAGTAAAAGACCTTGCTGCAGCTTGATAGTTTGGAGAGCGCTGTGACAGTGTATAGCTTAAATCCCTGCTTATCTGAATAGGAGGTACTAATAGAAGGGTTAATGGTATTGCGTATACCTCTTTCATACCTCTCTACCACAACTGTCTCATATGATCTAAAATATTTTGATGTTTTCCTTCTCATAGAAGTTTGGAATTTGCTGCAATCACCACTATTGGCATTCCCTGCTTTTCATGTGCTGTTATGCTTTAAAATGATAGGTGTGCTTTAAACAGCAAATGTAGGAAGAAAGCAAAACCAGAGAATGGAAGAGACCCAAAAGGATTTGTTTGGGTTTTGGTTGGGTTTTTTTCAAAGGTGATTCCAGCTTCAGTGGAGCATGGGTTAAATGCCTGGCTGGACACAGCTCTAAAAAAAAAAAATATTTTCCAGGTTGCTTTTTATACAGAAAGTTTTCAGTGGAGTTTGCTGAAAAATTTGTGTCTTTTGTCTTGCAAGAAAAAAATGCAATTGGAAGACAGGGAAAAATTCAGCTTTACTGCAATTGCTTGATATTCTACCTGGAAAACTAAAATAAATGCTTAAGGGTGGGTCAGCTCTCGTTCCCAACTAAATGAAAACCTGAAATCCTAGCCTGTTGTTATCGTAGATTAGAAGCCTTGAAAATTAGGACATAAAAAACTTTTGTTGTGGAAAAGATAGTATGCAAAAGTTATGGGAAGGTATAGATCAAGAAAGAGCTGATTGTTCCCCCTACTATTCAGCTCCTTGGAAGACGCTTCTTTCTGTTCTCTTCTGTATTTATTCTAATGTCAGTCTAAGGTTGTACAGATGATTCACAGCTGATTATGCATTAATAATGTCAAAAGATATAGTTTTTTCTATGCATTAGAATAAAATTGTCTTTCACATTTGAGAAGATAGGATTTGTCTTTTATGAGAGGTATAATTCAGTGAATATGAACATATATTTGTTTAATATTCTATTTAACTGCATTAGTTCTTTTCCTATGCTCACCAGAGGCTCATTAACCCAATCAACTTTCTTCACTAATACCAGGGAGGTGAGAGGCTGCTCAGCTGAAGATACACACACATAGGTATCAAAGGATAACTCATGCATCTAAAGAAACTTGTATTCCCTGCGACTATGTGAGAGCAAAATAATCTTTCAGGACAATGACAGAGCACATTCCATAAGCTCTTTTTTGTAGCTTGCACCTAAAAGTAACCTCATGTTTTTCTTGGAGTTGTCAAGTAAGAACTTGAATTGTTTCCTCATAACTGGGTGATCTAAAGCCTGAAAAATAAAGTAACTGCTTGCCTTGGAAAATATTTTAATGGCAGCAGCAAGAGATGTAATATTTTTCCTCTCAAGATTTGAATTAATTTTTTGAGAGAAGAGTCCTTATCCCATTTTCAAAAGGCTTTTCCTTTTAAGCCGTCTCTTTTAATTGTTAATATGCAATTGTCTGAACTATAAAGATACCTAAACTTAGAAATTCCTCATTAGCACCTTGGACGGCTGTGGGATCTCATCACTGACACTGTTAAAAACTGGTTTACCAAACATCTGTCAGCAAAAGTTGATGTGCAGTCAGTCTTGTCTTCAGGAAGCAGGGTGGCCAGGCTGATCAACCTCAGCCCTATTTTCTGTGAATGTATTACTAAGACACAAATGAAAATACTTTTAAAGTCAATTTACTTTAAAAGGCTTTAAAAAGTAATTACAATGACAAACAGCATCTTCCAATTTCACAACTTAAAAGAGAGTCTGTATTGTCTGCAAGAAAGCTGAAATACCTCAATTATATATACACTCCACGGTTCCTCAAAAATTATTAAAAAAAATAATCCTGTGGCATGTGTCAAGCCACCATTAGAATGAAGTATTTCAAACCTCAAAATGCTAAGAACAGAGATAATTTACCAGCACTGTCACCATCTCCTGAGGAGGGCTATCACAGCTGAATACAGAAAAACAGGGATTTGGACCAAGATGAAACCTGGCTGTACACCCACCTAGCAGATACAAGGAATAAGTACTGGTTGCACCAGTGATAAGAAAGTTGTGAAGACTGCCACAGACAGTTCAGTGCATGTTCACACTATAAGAGGCTGTTGGACAGGAAAACAGTGTAAGTCTTACCACAAACATCATTATGCTCAGAGCAGATGATTTTCTAAATTGTTATTGGGCTGGAATTACTGACAGCTGTGTGTAGAATATAAAGGGAGCTTGAGGATGAGATTAAACAAGAAGTCAAATATATTTGGATTAATAAAAGTCTTTTATTTGTCTCTTCTTCAGTAATCACACTACATACGTATACATTTCCAGATGGCTTTAACAGGAAGTTCAGTGTCTGTAATTCCAAGCAATACTAGTTTTTCAAGAAATATATTCTGCACCCCCTGGAATTAGTGTAAGAGAGATCTGCTGTAGGTCACATATGTATCTGCATTATGGTATACCATTGTGAACGAAATGAATTGTGTCAATCCGTGTCTTCGCAATGCTGCTGTGAAATAAAATTCAACTTTTTCCATTTTCAGTAAGAGAACGCAAATTCCCTTAAGAGGACCTGAGGTTATCTTCAAAAGCAGTTGTGCAGTTACAATGCTCATCCGAGGTAAAGGAGGTGCTCTACCTCTTCATCTGAATTCCTGTTGGTATGTGAAAAGGAATTTAGAACAGAAAAAGAACTTGATTATACAGTCTTGCAATTAGAGGACCCACATGGGGCAAATAATCCTGGACTTCATACTCAGGACTCTTACTGGTCAGTTTGTGTTCAATACATAATAACCATAAGCTAGGACAATGTATGTTAAATATAAAAATAATCATATGCGAGGAAACAAAGATTCTTCCTTCCAAACAGAATACAGAACCATGTCTTTCTGTCTCATTCTCTCTTTCTCTGTCATTTGTTTCCTACAAAATTTTTTCTTCCATCTTTTACCACATCTTTAGTAATGATCTTTTTAATTACAGAAACAGAAGGACAGAGGAAAAAAGGGAGGGACGGACGGACGGACAGAAGGAAGGAAAGAAAAGAAGGAGGGAAGGAATACATTACAACTTCCAAACTGCTATCCTTTAACAATTAGAACTAGGCATGAGTGCATTTTGTAATATGTCCTGTAAATCTGTGTTACTTACACAGATTCTGGTCCTTCCAGTAAAGGACAGAAATACTTTCAGAACAAGGTTTTTCAAGCAAGGGAACAGGCTGCCCAGGGAAGTGGTTGAGTTACCATCCCTGGAGATATTTAAAAGATGTGTAGATGTGGCACTCGGGGACATGGTTTAGTAGTGGACTTGGCAGTGCTGGGTTACTTGTTGAACTTGATGATCCCAAAGGTTTTTTTTTCCAACCTAAAGGATTCTACAAGTCTATGATTCACTTGGACATAAGTACCAAATGGGCACTGTGTCCGTTTCAGGGCATATGCACCAGCTGTCTTATAGGACACTAACGTAAGATAAATCAAGGCACGCACCCTGGGAGCAGTAAGATATGAAGGCAGATGCCAAAAAACTTGAGGTGCCTTCAGAGCTAAGAAGCAGCTGAATGGCAATGTGCGCCATTATGTTTGTGAATATAGACACTATACTTAACCTTCAGTCCCATTGTAAGGTGGCAAGTTCTTTTCTTGAAGTAGACAATGGCTGTTGCAAAAACAGTTGTAAAACAGGTGGTAGTTCCTATGATCATGTCCTGGACTAGAACTCAGACCTGCCTTCGGCTCCCAGCAGAGCTGCAGACCTCTTTGGATGCTTGCAGATACAGGCCTACAACAAGATAGCCATAACCATATTGTCTGACCTGTGTTATAACACAGGCAATAGGACACCAGAGGATGGAAAGAGAGTATCAGACAGAACATGGAGGCAGTGCAACCCTTCATCCTGCCCTGAGAATTCATAACCACCTCTAAGAGATGTTTATATAACCTGTGCTTATAAACCAACACTGATAACGTTTCTTAAACCTGTTGGCTCCATTTTTCCATGATATGAAGCTTCTTCTGAACCTTTATTGTTGTACTTTAAATGAATTTGTTTCTTCCTTATAGATGCAGAGAAAAGTTTGTTTTCTACCATTCTGTTCCATTTACTTTTCACATTTGAAGTTTGTTAGCCTGCTTTATTTCAGTATTTTTTACTTCCATAACTCAAATCTTGCTTTAACTGAAACCACTTTTAAATGAATTGTTCAGTTTTGGTAAGTTACTCCAGTAGTTTTTTTATTCTTCTAGTGAAAAAAATGTCTTATCTCCTATAATCAGATGTAGAAGACTTTTAAACTGTCTCAGCTTCCAATTGTGATTCTATTACAGACAGTAAATCTGCTTTTCTCTTCACACCCTTCTAAAGATAAGCCTACCGAGAAAATAAACTCTTTGGGGGACATCAAAATGGACTCCTGATATTAAAATAGGTCTCTGAACATCCTTGTGATGCAAACATAACCAACGTTCCCTTTTAACCCAGGCTGGGATGAACAAGCACTGTACAGCTTGCAGCCATTTAAGATGCTGTCATCAGTCACCAGCATCGTGCTGATTACAGTCAGAATCTCAGCTGGTAGAAACCAGTATAACTCCTATCAGACATCACACTCAACAGTTCTTGCCTTCTTTATGAAAATGTGCCTTCTGACTGCCACAGGCTTTTATCAGCAGCATGCTTTGCTTAATGTGTCTGAGATCTGTAAGGGCACATTGAGCAATATGATAGGCATCTCATAAGGCTATCTGATCTTTTAAGGTCTGGATGGAATTGTAACATCCCTGAAGCATTCAATCTCTTTTAATTAGTGATTCAATTCTGTCATAGCTACCTACTGAAAGACATATACCTAGCTCTCCTTTTCTCAAGCTCCTTCCTGTCTTAGCTTATCTGTTATTATAACAAAGACTCATCTCGGTTATAGGAGACATAGTCTTCTCATTAAGAAACTTGTAAGAACAGTACCAGTTCATGTTCAGTGGGAACATACACCCAAAACCTCTTTGTATATCTTCTGGAAGACTCCATGTTGTTCCTGTTACTACAGTAAATAGTTCTGCAGTAAGGGATGCCATACTATAGTATAAATACATGCTACGTTATATTTACATGTAGTTAGTTACGTTTACTGTGTTTAACTTACACATGCAAAAAGCTCATGGACTTTAGTGGGAAATCTGAGTGTGCAAATGTGCTAGTTTTGGCTGGGATAGAGTTATTTTCTCCACAGTAGCTGGTACGGGGCTGTGCTTTGGGTCCGTGCTGAGAACAGCACTGATAACACAGGGCTGTTTTTTTTCCTGCTGAGCAGGGCTTGCGCAGCCCCAAGGGCTTTTCTGCCTCTCACCCCCACCACCACCACCACCAGTGAGCGGGCTGTGAGGGGACACAGCCAGGACAGCTGACCTCAGCTGACCAAAGGGATATTCAGTACCACATGCATCGTACTCAGCATGTAAAACTGGGGGAAGGAGGAGGAAACATTCAGAGTTACAGCATTTGTCTTCCACCCAAGTAATTGTTAGTTGTCACGGAGCCCTGCTGTCCTGGAGATGGCTGAACACCTGCCTGACGATGGGAAGGAATGGGAGTTAATTCCTTATTTTGCTTTGTTTGCATGTGCAGCTCTTGCTTTACCTATTGAACTGTCTTTATCTCAGCCCATGAGTTTTCTCACTTTTACTCTTCCGATTCTCCCCCCATCCCGATGCAGGGGAAATGAGTGAGCGGTTGTGTGGGGTTTAGTTGCCAGCTGGGGTTAAACCATGACAGCAAGAAATGCCATTTGGTGCTCATTAGGTAGACATAGCTTTTATTGTTTCTAAAGGATGTCTGCTCTTGTGTTCATACACAATGTGGGGATAGTATATGCACATGTTGTGTTAAAGGTTCTGTTCTTGCTTCATTTTAGACAATGACTGGGCAACACTCCAAATTGTTCCTTATGAAAATGTATTAAATGTAATGGTTTTGAAAGAAAGGTATTGCATGGGGTCAGATAAATGTAAAACAGTTCCACTGGGTACCAGAGAAGTAGGAATAAAAAGTGTGTGAATTAATTTTTCCTTGGCAGCTAACGCTATTCAGTGCAAAATTTGTTCAGGGTTTGTTGCACAGCTTAAATACTTGAGCTTTTTGAGATTCAGATGAAATGTATGTTTGTTTTTTCTAAAGCTATCAGGGGCATACATGTGTCAGTTTTCATTAAGAATAATTTCCCTCAGGATCTTTGGCTTAAGTTAACCTTCAGACCTCCACCGACCCCTTCCGAACCATCAGGGTTTCTTTTTGTGTGTTGTTCCATGGATAAATGTACCTGCCAAAACCTAAGCGCCTTCAGAGGATGATGTTGACTGAATGTCTGAGCAGTTCTCAAACCTGAGAAATGTGCCCTGAAAAGTACAGCAAGAAATTCTCCTCCTTCCTTTCCCCTGAAATGATCTATTTCTCCAGCACTAATAAAGCAAGCGCTTAGGTAAGTGTATATAGTAGGGACATGTAACAAATAGTGTCCTCTATATTAAAACTTCTTTCTGGAAGAGCCACATTGTGCTGTATAGGTTTAAGCCCAGTTCACACTCTGAAAAGGTATGCTTGCAAAGTAATGATAAAGCACAGCTCTGGCAGTTCTTGAAATATATGAAAAGGAATCCAGTTAGCTAACAAAATATCATAACAATAATATGCAGCTAAGGCAGCTCCTCTGGACAAAATACTGCTCTTCCACTGGCCAGAGGGACTTCACAAAGATGATAACCGGCGCTTGTGCACCAGTCAGGACATACACCTGAACCCCGTTCCACTCTTGGCTGATGGCGTAGGCCACCCATTTGCTTAAGAGTTAATTTTGTTCCCTGTTCAAATGTAGCAAATAATTTTAGAGTTAGGTCACTGCTGGCAAGTAGAGGACGGCTGTTGAAAGTAAGGAAGTTTCCAGGGAAAAGCAGAGACTGAAATATTATTCAAGGATCCTTCTGCCTAAAAATCATGAGGTTATTGTAACATAGCATTCTGGTTCACACAATCCACTGATGTTAGTAAGTAAGGAATGCTGAAATGTTTTGATTTGAAGGCTGTGTTGGAAATGAATAATTCACTTCAGTTCTGCACCCATGAGCTGAGAAGTACATTTGCAATAAGCATTTCTCTTATTGAATGCTTTAATGAAAGATTTAGCTTATTTTCTTTCCCTTAGATAAAATCCCATGATTTGCTCTTTGTAGAGAGCTATCAAAAAGTTCTTTTGCTGCAGGAACCAAGGCAAGGGATCAGCTCACCAATTTGCAAAAGCCATTCTAGTAACTGATATTTTAATGGCTAGTGCTTAGCAATATGAAACCTTACCATAGATAGACTTTTTTAAACATATCACTCACAGTGAGGTTTATCTAAAGGTATTATTACCGATGTAATAAAACATTTTTCATTTGTGCGTTTACTAGTTGCAGAATCCCCTGAAAGTGTAAACTAAGTTATACACATTGATCTTTGTGTTGGGTTATGAGAAAATATCTTCAGAAACAGTAGGTACTCAGTGCTAGATGTTTTCCCTTTCCCCAACACATTCCATTTGCTTTTGGATAACCTGGGTAGAGTACAACTCAAAGGTGGGTGAAATCTGGCCCTAATTATTCATAGTTTCTACCTTAGAGATAAGCTGAAACCATTCTTAGGAAGACATACATTATTTCTCTTAACCATGGTTTACTCTTATGTTCGTCATATTGATGACAATGCAGCTTTGGACTTTACTCACATTTCAGAGACTCTCTATATTCTGCAGCATGATATGGCAATAGCCAACCTAGAGTTAGACCATCTCCCTTGGGAAAATGAACAGGCCTGGTCTTGACAGCAAAGTGCACCACGGTAATTATATATATTACTGGTTTAAAGGACAATACCTTCTTAAAAGTGTTTAAAATAAAAAATATGTTCATGAAAATGCTATACAAATGGTCCAAAACTATCCACTCAGCCATGTTCTGCTGGCTACCCGTTTGTATATAGGGTAACCCTGCCTGGAAAAATTCCTAAGAGAGAGAAGAAATTATAGAGCATGTCTATGTGGTCAGAAGGTGGATATCATTCCCTTGCTCTGTCCATGGCTTAGGGCCACTGAGATATTATTCCAGATACTGGTCCTCCAGGCTCTGGGCCAGATCTTCCTAGCACACCTTCTCTAAAAAACACCTCAGACAGATCTCAGAACTCCAAAATTCACCCTGTTTCCCCGATTTCTTCTACGTCTGTCATATGGAGCCCATTAGAAATTAACAAACAAGATCAGTGACTTCCAATAAACCTTTATATAGGCATTGAAGAATAACAGCCCTCAGTACAGTATTCTGGAGTCCAGTTCCCAGTCACCACAGTTTTCCATGAAGCATTGTCTATTAAATAGCCAGGCAGTTTCCTCCAAAGCAATATTAGAATAATTTCAAAATGACTTGGAGCTCTTTTTAGCTGAAAATTGGCTCTGAACTAGTAGCTAACCTCAAAAATAAACTTTTTCTTTTGGAAGAGTTAAAAATGAGACCAACCAACACTGTTCAGTGCTAGTTTGTGTCTCCAACTGCTGCTAATTATTGCATGGCATCTATTTCTAACTTGAAATCCCTTGTCTCCAGCTCTCCTCGCACCTTTGCTGGTCATTATTTGATAAGATTCTATCAGCCTAACATTGTAAAATGTGTTATCTGATATTGGGTAGCTGCCAAGACTCCCTATACAGCCAATGAAGAAAATCAGGTACAAACAAATGTATAAATGTATACCTTCCACCTACATTATATAGCTATCTTTGTCTCCTGGAGAAGGCTATATACCTTTATCAACTATAAGGGAAATTTAGATTATCAGCCTAGGCTAGACACCTGAATTTTAGGTGGCTACAATCCCTTCAGATAAATCCCACTCTTTTGTCCACAGAAGACATTGTACAATAATGACCATAACCTGCAACTATGCCGACACATTTTCACAGAATCAGTCTATGAAAATAAACCAAACTTCACTCTAATGCAGCTTGTCTGAAATGATCAGATATGTTTAACGTTATTTATTATTTATCATTACTTACAGGTGTCCAGTGCTACAAATGTTAATCTATTTCTGGTAGTATTAGGGGGAACTGTGAGTGCTCATCATCTGAAAAAATGCTTGTTTTGCCTTTAATTTAACATGCACAAAGCTACACCAGGGTGTTTTTGTATCATTCACTGGGCCAGTCATACCTTATTAAAGGTAATCAAAGTCATGATGGAAAAAGCATCACAGCGCTTCTCCTAAATTCAGGGAGTTTGACTCAGAGGGGTTGGACTGCAATACCTGAGAGGACCTCAGATTGTGATGAATGGCAAACAAATGAACAACCACCCCTAAACAGAAAGCTCAGATCTGCTTAATCCTTTCGGAGTATTGCCCTTAGCATAATCGACAGAGGACAGGGCCAGACCTGGCCACAGTGGACCACTGCCTTAGTGTGTGACCAAGGCTGTGTCACACCAAATGGCACTAATACTCAACATCGCATCAGGCGCCTCAGAAGTATCCTTGTTTCACTGGTCCCTGCTCTCCCTTTAGCTTCACTCATCTGGCTCTTCAGCTGGCACCCACACCACGCTTTCAAAGAATGAAGGCATTTTCCTTAGCCATGCTAAGAAGTCTCCTTCAAAGATTTCCAGAGCGTTGTCACTGTTTCAGGACCCTAATTCAATGGGAGTTGAATAGCTAACTCCTTGGAGAAGATTGGTAAACTAAATTGAGAATGCCCTAATTTTAATCAGGTTTATTTGGTAGCTTTGCAAATAAGTTGTTCTCAGAACCTTTTGGTGTCTGAACATACGGAAGCTGCTAAAACTCTGTCCTCATGCAAATCTGGCATGTTGGAAATGGCTTAGCTGTTTTGTTTTCTTGTGTACTTGATAGGTGAGTAGAAGTACACCAATTTACTGATGGATTGGAGTCTAACTGAAGCGCCTCAGAAGCATATTGTTGTCCATAAAGGTGATACAGAATGTAAGAACCAGTCTTATTTCACACTATTCTGGTTTAATGGGGAGCTGCAGATTGGAGGGTGAGCCATGGGACTGCATTTGCAAGTGTGTTTACAGATACAGTATTGATTTCCTTGCTCACTAAGAGCACTTCTGTACTGCTACTGCTTGCAATAAACAACCTGCAAGAGGTTGTGAAGCCATAATGCATTATTTAACAGAAGCTAATCAATACAAAACAAGCATTCCCTTTGTTACAGGAGTGCTATTGACAGAATGCTTCTCCCTTTTAATTTTTTATTATTTTGCATTGATTGCTGAAGTCCTGCATAGTCTTCAACAACACATACTGAGCCAGGCTTGACCATATATCTCACTTTTTATATAAAAACAGATTGCCCCATTTTAGCACAGAATTAATTTGGAAGAATATCCAGCATTCTAAGAAATCAATACCGGCATACCATTAACTTCAATAGAAGAGAAAACCAGGCCTTTGATCAGATATAAAAATCAGTCCATTTAACCATTTCTGAAATAAAGGATCAATAACAAAAAAAAAAAGCCCTCTCTTATTCCCAAATAAGTCCTCAGCTTAAAAGTTCAACTGGAAAGAATCATGGAATTTGGATTACTCAGCTAATTGAAGATAAAGAATTTTGCCTTCTGTAATTTAAAAAATAATATTCTCTACTCTGTCTCAGATTTGACCTGAAGTTCTATAATGCCATGCCTGTAACCTCAGTCAAGTAACTGTGAACAAGTACAAGAAGGGGTTTATAAAACTGACCTGTCTTGCACATACTTATCCCTTCTTAAAAATCTCCACCTAGTGCAGTAGGAGCAGGGATGAAGTAGGCTGAGAGGAACCTACTTGAAAATTCCACTTCCAGTTCTTGGACCTTCCTTTATAGGAATGCTTAATTAGTGAAGTGTTAGGATCTTCATAATGAAACTCATGGGCATTAATTGTCAACTACCACATTCCAGGTTCATGCCCTTAACTGGCATTTATTAACTGCAAATAAGACATATAGGGAATCAGATGATTTGCCATGCAAAGGTCTAAAAACTTCTAAAATAATTTTTTGAGTATGCTTATTTAAAATTTTATAGAAGGAAAAATACAGGCTTTTTCTTCCTCCTACTAGCTAAAACTTCAAACTAACAACTGAACTTTAACACTAACAATGTGATTGTTTTGACCCTACATATATCTACTTCAGCGAGAGTTATCAATATGGCTTCAAGTTGGATGATGACTAATGTCTCATTCAAAACTGAAAATCTTTATGAAGAAAAATATGAAGAACTATATGTTTGACATTTAGGAAACTGATTAAAGTTTTAAGTAACATATATATGAAACATATAAAGGCATGTCTCAAATATGAAGCAGGCAGCTTAGGGAAGATACTTCACTATTCTCTGAAATTTATTACAAAAAAGATAGAATAGACTGGGTAAAGATATGTTTTGCTGGTTAGGAAGGAGATATTGCAGGTTGCTCAGATGGAAAAGATAGGAGCAGAGAATTCCTTTTTTTTTTTTTTTTTTTACTATAAAATAGCCACCAGTCATTGCTGAATGTAGAAAGCTTAATGGTCTCAGGATGTCCCTTTCAAGTCACAGCTGAAGAAATATTTACAAATTATAAATATCATAGGTGACTCTTTAAAAAGATTACAAATACTTCCTAATTGATTAGAAGTATCCTATGTTACACCATTCTATTAACACACAAAAAAAAAAAAAAAAAAAAAAAAAGACATGAGAAAATGAGGTATTTTGCAGAAACTTTAAGCTTATACCTCACAGCATCAATCACACAGGGAAGAGCACAGCTTGCCAGAGGCATTTCCTTTGTAATCTAGAAGACCATCTGTACAATGTCATGAAATAATACAAGAAGAAGCAGATTTCATACTGGTATCTGTCCCTATGTGCATATACACACCTCCTGCAAATGCTGAGATCACTTCTGCCCAGCATAATGAGGGGAAAAGGCATCACTGGTGCTCACTTTATAAATGATCCACTAGACATTAGTTATACAAAGTCTAAAATGTGTCCCAGTCACACCCTTGAATGCTCCGAAGTCTGTTGGTATGGATGTACAGACTAGCCACACCAAAGTTTCCAAGTTCAGGTACGGAAGACAGTGATTGCTTGACAAATTGAGGGCTGTTTAGGAGGGTGCAAGGTACGTCTCGTGAGGATATGTGCAAAGTGACAGGGAGCATTGAACTAGGAGTCTGCTCCCTGTCTGGTAGACCATATCAAGGCATTCCAGTTTTAATAAAATTATTGGGGTTGCAGGTGTTTTGCTTAATGAGGGAGATGTCCACTGTCTGGATCTCTCTGCAGAGCCCAGAGAATTAGCCATAAAGACCAAGTGGGCTTAGGCGGTTTAGACTCTAGGGTGGGAAATTCATCTCAGAGTTTGAGGACAGAGATAAGGCTGCACAGATCTTGGGACGTGCAAAGTCACATCTCTCAACAGGGAGAGAGAAGAGATCACCTGGAATTTGTGAATCGGGAAGGTAAACCCATGAAGTAGGCTGATTGCTCCTGCCAGAGACAGGCACTTTGTAAGTGAGTGTACCTGGCAAGACCAAACGATAGATGGCAAGGCAAGCCTCAGGGCTGCTGAAACACTGAAACTCTGACAAAGAAGCACCACAACTTAAAAACCTGCTGATGGCTTTAGAAAAGGAGTTGACCTGCTTGAACAGGCTAAAGCCAGCTAGGGATGTAATACAAAACTTGCCATCTCAAGATTCTCTATGATGTCATGAACTAGAGCAACTTCTCCTTTCTCAGAGTAAGGAATTATGTACACATGTAAATAATTCATTTATTTATACTATTTTCTAATTCTAAGAAAATTCAGATTATTCAGTTAGGATTATATCAACTTTTTCCTTTTCTCTGCTTACTGTAGGAGCCATCCAGTAAGAAGGACTGTCGATACTACTATATATCTGAAAAGATAAACACTTGACAACTTGGCAACACTTAAGCATTCTTCATCCTTATGCTTTTATGCATCATAAGGATCTGCTCAGAACACCCACATACATGCACAAACATTGTGTCACTCACACATAATACACTCCTTTTTCCAACCACAATTTTTCCTTTCCCAGCAGTTCCAACTATAATTCACTGGCAGAGCAACATCTTGGAATAAGCATCACACTTATCACCGGACAAAGACAGGCTTTTACTTCTCCTCGACTCTAAAGGCCAAGGTGGAACTGTCTGTATCTCACTTGTCATAAACATTTAGTAGATGAGTTAGTTTATATCTGGGCGGATGGCGACAGGCTGGAGCTTACAGCAGTGCGGGTTTTTAGATTGTAGTCAGGATGGGGGCAGAATTCACAGTTCTGAAGTTTCACTTTCACTGCTGAGCAAGTCTGACTTTATCCTGCCTGCAAGAACCAGTACTGCGGTTCAGAAGAGCTCCCTGGGGTCCTCAGGCCAAGTAATTACAGTAACTTGCATAACACCTCTCATCAAGAAACTGCATTTTGCAGCAAGAAGAGTCTTATTCCATTCACAATAGAGATTTTTAAAAAAAGGAAAATGTCAGTCTCCAGTACTAAACAGTCTGTAACCCATTTACCTCACCAGCAACAAGTAAGGGCAGCAAAACAGAAAAAAAAAACCCAAACCAAGACTGTCTATGTGCAATTTACTGAAGGATCAGAAAAGACACTATTCATTTTGTCTCAGTATGGTAGAAGTGAGTTTTCAGGAAGAGTTTACATAAGGATTAGTTAATGGCCCTGGAACAGCAGAGCTCTTGCAAGCTATCTCACAGTTCTTCACTGCCAAATTCTCAGGCTACCACCCAAGGAGGGACTGTGCCTGAGGCTTGCTTTTCTGTTCCACAATTGCTTGGTACATGTAGATGCCTGCATATGTTACAAAAGCTGTTAAGTTTGTGCAAGATGCAACCTTCCCTCTACCCCATGTAAGTCCTGCTCCCTCAGATGGGGACACATCCATGACAATCACCAGGCAATGCATAGCCCATGAAGTCCAACAAGGACCACCGGTGGACTGCAGGGGACCAAGTTTCTCAGGATGCCAGGCAAGAGTCAAGAGGGAGCCAATGACTTAAGCTCTTATGTACAAGGTGGGAGAATCCTTAGTAAAACAATGGTGGTGTTATGTGCAGATTGGGTCTGCTTTCACAGGGAATTAAAAAAAAAAAAAGTTTTAAAAAAATAATTCTTCCCCAGGATATTTCTTGGAAGGTAGAGACAGGGGTTCTCCACTGGCAGAGCACAGCGCTGTTCCCTTACCCCTTGGGCGAGTTCCCTAGCCACTGGATTATTGGCTGCAAGATGGACTGCATCACCCGCTGGTTTTATGAATGGTGTGCAAATCTGACACACCACTTCCCTGGCTTGGTTTTTAATGGAAATGTTGATATGTAAAATTAAAATGTTTTGTTTCATAGAAGAAAAAAAATAAATCTCATTTTGCCTCCATAAAAAGTACTTCTAACCAATTACATTTCTTTTTTCAAGAAGCAAAAACTGGGACATGTTAATTTCAATTTAGCTCAAGCCAAGTTAATTTCCATTTTTTAAATATCACTGGCATTTAAAAGGGTAAAATATAACGTATTGTGAATTAATTCCTATTCCATTCCTTGCTCTTTATGCTACAAGGCTTAATAAATTAACAACTGGGAATTTTTACTGGGGTCCTTAAATTTTCAGAAAATTTATTTTAACTGTGATGAGAAAGCTTAGTCTTATATATTTGTTCTCTATACCTAAGTTACAATTTATTCTTATATTTCCAATTTTTAAGAGTTACACTTTTCTCCACAGGCACTGATTGGGTCTGTTCCCCTCCTATTTCAACCTTTTTTCCTCAAGTGCAAGGATACCAAGGTTCTACTCAGTACATAAAGCATCTGATATTTTGAAAGAATAAAAAAATCCTTTTCTTTTCTTGGTGAAGCATATATTTAAGGATGAATAGGCCATTTTAAAATTTCAACAACAGCACTTAGCCAAGAATGCAGAGATTGATAGTTTCGCAAAAAATTAAGATTATTTTAGGACATATTCGGTTAACAAAATATCTCAGGTTTCCCACCCGGCCTCAACAGTTGGCTTTTGCTGTACTAACCACTGCTGTTAAATTACATAGTGCACACTAAACTTATGATGGACATGGTTATAATGGACAATTGGTTATAGCGGACAAAAACAGATCTCCCAAACGAAACATATTAAGTTCAAGACATTCCTCTCTGGCTATAACAGACAAACTTTGGCCGCAATGCCAATTTCTGGGCTTTTTTCTGAACCCTGTAAGTGGACTGAATAGAAATGGGAGCTGGTGAGGAAAGTTACAGGAATACTATGTTTTTAAAATAGATTGTGCCTTAAACCAAAGACTGATCAAGATGGTAAAAGAGGTTATGCCAGACTGGCACTTTCTGCCAGCCTGATTGACCGCTGCATACCAGATAAACCCAGAATCTTCTATGACCTGTTCACTTCTGCTCTAAAAGGCAGCTTCAGTGGATGCAGTGCTGTGAAGATGTAAACCAGCTCTGAGTCACCACTCCTTCACAGGCCTCTTCCTTAGATGACACAGCCTGTCCGGCCCATGTGCAAGGCCAGAAACTCCAGGGTACTCCAAATGACACAATAATTTTCAAGGTAGCCTTTCACATCCTGTTTATATCAATATTTGCAAGGGCATAAGGCGGATTGGCAGGTGAGTTAAAATGTACCTATTTCAAATACAAAGATGAGCCTGTGAGCTGTCAAGAAATGTGAAATATTTATGATCCACAGCTCATGAAAAGATTTCATGTTAGGCTCATTCAAAACCCTTGTAAGATTTCTGTGACATGCACCAAACAAAGCTCTTACAAACAACAAAGATTTACGTGACCATGCAGGTCCGCTTCTTACATAGCATCTTTCCTGGCTAAATTTCAAAAACTGAACTATCAATGGTGGGTATAAAAGTGAGAGTTATTTTTCAGGTCTGCTTTTGAATCAAACAAAAACCCCAACCTTGTTTTATTTCACTTCTATTAAAAGTAAACAGCTTGAATTTCAACCTTTTGTTCTGGAGAAGCGTAACATAAGGCATGCTTGTCCCAAGTGTTGGCAACGCTTGCTTACCTGAGGTCCTCACTGGGGATCTGGGCAATAAAACACATGACCCTTTTTGAAAGGCTTTAGAGCATATTTTTCCTTAGTAGCCACATACTTGCTTTTAGGGACCTTGTGGCAGGCTGTTCCTGCCAGCACCTGTGTCACTAGCAGAGTTAGTTCTGCAGGATCCTTGCCTGCCTGGAGCTCACAAACTCACACTTTGCTTTACCTCTTTAAAAAGAGTAACAAAGTAGGATGTAGTTCACACTTGTACATCCACAAGCATCTGCTCACACCTATGAAACAGCTGTGGTAGAAATAGAGATGTTCTGTGTTTGCATGACTAAAGTCTTGCAAGAGGGCACCCTGTCAGCTGATGCTAATGGAAAAGAGCTGACACAAGATGCAATTCTGTATTTCAACAAAATGTATCATTTTATTCTATATGTTCTCTGTGGTCCAAGTCTATCAAGGCACAGTCTTGGCTTCCTGATGTCTAAAAGTATAAATGAGTACCTACTACATTTAGTAACACAAACAATCTTATCTTTGAATTTTAGTTATGTCCTACGTGACCTCCCTGCAAAATAGAGATGAACATCTTAAGTCAGCACAAAGTACATCAGAAGTTCTTTTACCTAATACCTACAAAGTCTCAACACACATCTAAAAATAAATTATGGCATTCTCAGAAAAATTATGGTAAAATATCTGTGATCCAGAATAGTCTTGCATGACACAGCATACACTTGAAAAGACTAGGGAGCTGACTAAGCAATTATTCTCTAGACAGTGGAGGTCTGTTTGCATCCGTAAGTCTCTTCTTGTCATACAATAAGGGCATCACACCACTTTGTGATTGTCTAAAGATTGTTCCATTTCATCAGCAAGATAGATTCCTCAAGACATTTTCATTTTGGACGAAGATTGCTAACAAAATGTGATCAGCAAATGATCATTATGGCAAGTCCTATGGCTAGAAACTGTATAGGGAATATATACTGGCAAACACGCTTGCCATCTAGAATTATAATTAAAAATGTTTGCAAAGTGCATTAAAATGTACTACATTTCCCAAAACTGTACAAAATACCTCAATTTAATTAGTCAGTTCAGAGGGTTTGGGATTTGGGTTTCTTCTGTTGTTCTGAGTTTCAATGTTTTAAGACCTATTTTTCAGTTATTAAGTAGATGCTACCTGTACTCAGACAGTACAGAATTTGATAGATAACATGAAGTATCATCAAGAGATGTGGTTGTCATATTTTTCTGTACACTTAAACTATCATCTTTGCACACGGCTTCACGTAAGCACTGGACATTCTCTTTGCTGGCTAACTAACAACACAAGAATAAAATATGGATTTGTGAAAAATGGATCGATTCCCTAGAGAGTGTCTTAAATAATTTGATGTGCATGTTGATCTCTTCTCCTATCTATCTTCTTTTCATTTCCTTGGTTAAAGATACAATACTTAAGGCAGGGGGTGGGGGTGTGTGTGTGTGTGTGTGAAAAGAGTGCATTAAGATTACATTTGGCATTTTGAATACAACAAAAGGTACCTATAGGGCTGCTTTATTGTACAGTCAAGTAAACTCCAGCTGTTAGTTTTGTGATCACTTCTTCAATAGGCAAAAAAGGACTCGGCTCTAACCTGGCTACATGCTGGTTCTCACCAGTGTAACAACTGATATTTTCTTGCTTATGAATTGCACTTACAATTATTCCTTGGTTTTCAGGGAAAACTTTGAAAGAAAGATGTGAGTAGGCTTCCTGAGTGAGTGCTTTTCTGTTGTTGTTGTTAAACAAAAAAAAAAAAAAAAAAAACCAAAAAAACCCACCCTGTATATCTGTTTTTATTAGAGCTGAAGTAAAACCTTTTGGCCAAGATGAAAACTTCTACAGGATGACTTGCAAAATCCTGTAGTTTTATTGGCATTCCCCTATTATGTTCACATTGCAGAGTACAAAAAGTGCTAAATATGACCTTCCACCTAGAGAGCGAGCAACTAGTGCATATACAGAGTCAGAGAATAAGCATTACTGAAAGTCTGATCACTTTTTAAAATGTGTCAGTAAGGGGAGAAATCCTGGCCTTGCTGAAGTGAACAGGAGTTTTGGCATTGGTTTCAGCTGGACCAAGGCTTCACTTGCTGTCTTCTGATAAGAATTCCTAGATTTATTGTGTAACTTTGCTCAGGATCCACACTTCACAGGAAGAACAAATATAACTAAACACTAGAATTGATTTAAAACTGAACAACATTTTCCCGAAAAGTTTTCTTTTTCAGAATGTTCTCTCAAATTTTCTGAAGGAAGAAAATCATGAAATCAAAGAAACTTAATTTTCAAAATCTGTTTCAGTCTTACTTGAAATGTCTGATATCGTGATGTTTTTCTTCTGCCTTCTCCTTTTTTCTTTATTAAATTCTGTCTTCACTTTCTTCTGAAATCTAAAGAATAATAAAAAAAAACCTAAAAGGAAGAGGTGGACAGGGGAAGGACAGAACAGAGAAGGAATGACTATTATTTGGGAAGAGAGATGTCTTTTCTCCATATTCCCTTTCTTGCATTCAAAGTCAAAGACAAGAGAGACAGGTGACAGCTTCAAAACTACAAAATTCCATTTGTTCCTCAGAATGGTTTGCTACGCTGCTTTCAAAAGAAACCAATGCGTTTTGGAAGCTAATTGCATGTTGTATGTTATTTCTTTTTTGAAATTACCTTTTTCATTTCTAAGTCCATTCTATTAAACGGTTTGTCAGAAACTTTAAAAAAATGCTATTCTAGATCACTCCATCATGTAAATAGACAAAACACAGAAGACTATGCAAACAGCAGTCTGTGCAAGGCTAAGCAGCGTATGGCCTTAAGCAAAAATAGGCCCTAAATATTTTCAAAAAAACGTTGTTTACTGTGGCATTATACATTTGAAAAATTATATCCCAGCCAACCAAAATATCAATAGCTATTCAGAGGACAATTTCTTTCCAGCAAAATGTGTATCCAGGTGGTTGAATGCTTTGTTTTCAGTTCTGACCTCAGTCAGCTAACTAGTCTGTTCCTTCAGCCTTCTCTAAGTTCAGCAGCCTTAAAACCTCATAAAATTGACTCAGGATTTTCTTCCGTAATTTCTTTATTAATCAATAGCTTATATGTCTATATGAAAATACTTTTTTCAAATGTCTGAAATGTCTTTCTATAGGCTCTTGCATAAATGGTTAACTACGTAATTGACAAGCTCAAAGCATAAGGTGAGCTTTCTAAGCCATTTTTTGGCTTCAACGGTAGCATTCTGGTAGCCTGATAATCCCATTGAACCATTTTAGTGTAAAAATATATCAATAGAAAAATTAAATTATGAGGAGCAATGCTGCACAGAGATTTTCTGTCTAAAATCTTGTATTCAATACAAAACAAACAAACAAAAAAAACCCTACAAAATTGCATATTATGTATATGAGGGTACTTACTTCCAGTACTTACTTCCACCCTTAGCAACAGGCTGTCAACAGAAATCTGTAAAAAAACCCCAACACATATACATATGAAGGGTTTTCTAAGGGAAAAAATATTTCAGTTATGTCTAACGCAAATTTAATCCTGCCAGCTATATACTTGCTCTGTGTACAAACTCAAGCAACGAGCAGAGCAAGCTTTAAATTCTCACACTTCATTGTTTGTGTCATACATTATCTGTACAACATAGAAAGAGATACTGCTGCAGAACAGAAAGCTTGCCACAGATCCTACCAGAGTCCTGGGACAAAATCTTTTGATAAGTTAACAAAGTTTCGGATGATGTCATCAATAAGAATGGCACAGGAAAACATTTGAAAATTATAATATCTGTACCTGAGGATATCCTGTATCAATCAGAGGTGAAGGTTTACTTTTGAAAATCCTTTGACCTGGCATATCTGTGAAACACCTTTAAACACCTGCCTACCTCCAGGGTAGAACCTCTTTCTTAAGTTATTTATTTACACCTAGCTACCTCTTTAAATTGGCAAATCCCAAAACCCACTGTCCCAGTTACTCATTCACTCATCATGCTGCTTCAGCATCAAGGGCAACACTGCAGCAGGTATTCTGGGTGGTGGTTTTACCCACTGGGATTTCTGTTACACCAGAGACCCTTAAGATTCTCCAAAGTACTCCAAGTACCACAGCAATCTAAATTTAAAGCTTTAAAGTGAATTGGATTTAACACCCATCTCCTTAGATCACTTCCTCTCTAGAACTTACTTCTTTTCATTGGGTTTGTTTTATAAAAACTCACAGAAAAGACCTTCTATAAATAACTTACAGGATGAAGTTTGGAACAATGAGCAAAGTGAAAGCCATAATAACGTGCCGTGGTAATTCCATTCAATGTAAAAAAAAAAAAAAAAAAAAAAGTAAATTATTATAGAATTCACTACATTGTATCGGTACTGAAGAACACATCAGAATAGAAGCCAGCATGTAACATGTGGGCAGCTTTGCTCTCAGATGTGTTACTCTCTGCCAAAGGCTGGAAAACATTCCAGAAAAATAATATCCCTGGGTTTCAAAACGTTAGTGAACTGAATATTTAGATTTATGTTTTTCATCTTTTCATATTAATATAAATATTTAACAATATTTAAAATACATAACATGAATTTGAGGAACCAAGTAAAATTAAGCATCCATTTTGCCTGAGCACTTTCCAAACATCATTTTAAACCACCTAAATATTTAAACACCAAAACCAACAATGAAAAATATTGTCCTAAACAGAGCTTTTAATAGCCATAAGTACCATAGTCTAGCCACTGTGAGATAGCTAGACAGATATCCTACTGGTGGAGGCTTTCATAACCAAAAGCATACATACTCTTTAGTATTCTGCTATTTAGAGTTCTTTTGGTTTTAATGCAGGTGGAAAATTTAACAACATAATTAATCTTCAATAGAGATATATGTGGTAGAGTGCTTACTAGTGGTACTCTTACTACAGAGGTAAGAACTTTATCCTTTAATAATACACAGGTTTTATGACTATTTTTGTGGACAGACAGCAGCGAAACTAGCAAAATTTTTAAAAACTCATTTTAGTTCAATGCAGGCTGTTCAAATATAAAGAGCATTTCCCACTCGACACTCCTGCTTGCTTCCCTTGAGGCGGGGAGAGAAAGCAACATTTCTGCAAAAAGGACACAAAACCTCCACACTTGTGTCACTGGCATGTTCCAAGTCCGTGCAGGAAACCACAGCCCATTTGGCAGGAATCTGCCATTCTACCGGCTGGAGTAACAATCTGCCTATTTCTGGACTTCCTGCAATCACATGCTGATTTCCCAACAAAATGGTTTCAGTACAGGTATAGTTCTCAGTGTACTCAAGGTGTTACAAGAAATGCATTGTGCCCCCTGCTTTTGGACAGCTCTATGGTGTCATGGTTGCGTACCACCGCTTCCCTGGGGCTCCCAGCATCTCTAGGAGGGTTGGGAGAGGGCCAGCACTTAAATGGTGGGGGACAGAGCCAGCAATCCGGCTGCGATACAGATTCATCAGCCACAGGAAGGGCATGTCTGAACACCGCCTGAAATCACAGCAAAGAGAGAAAGGAGCTGGTGCACCCCCATGGCATGTGCGCACTAACCTGGGACCCCATCACTGCGTGGCTGTGCTAGAGCCGCGCTGCAGTCAGGCTGCCTGCCAGCAGGCACACGTCTAGTGTAGTGCCATGCTGATGATGCTCCACTGCTCCCAGTTTCTGCAGCAGTTCACCCTACAACAGATGAAAACTGTGTGCTCTGTGCTGCCGAGTGAGGATCAGACAAGTCCTTAGAAGCGATATGTGGATAATTCTGCAAACACACACTCCCCTCTCTTAGACCAAAATGTACATTTTCAATGGTATTTGTTCATCAGTGTTCAGTTATGCTAAAGAGTCTTTATAAACCTGTCCTCTAGATTTATGACATTCTATTTTTTTATAAAACCATCTGATGGTAATATCTGGCATCTATATATAGGAAATTAAACAAAACCCCTCTAATATCCATCTCAGAAGTAAACACAAAGCCTTCAGCTTCACAGCTACAGCTCTGCAATTCACGCAGCCACTCTGGGTAACAGAAAGCTTTCCTTTCCTTTGTCTTTTCCTTCTCTTAGCTATGAAATCAGTACTCACAAACCAGCAACATTCAGTCACTCTACCTAGACAGCCTTGGCAAATACAACTTTCCCCATAGACAGCTTGTATAATCACTCCATGTGAGGTCTGAAACTAAGGGAAATAATGGAACCATCTCCAAAATCAGGAAGATTGGTTTAAATCCAAAACAATCCACTTGGAAATTGTTTTAGCTATAAAATCTCTGAAAGACTTATTCAGGTAAGTGGGATAAAGCTCATATCTTCATTTGGTAAATATTATGATAAAACTTTTTTTTTTTTAACAAACCCATTATTTCATTACAGCCAATGACCCCCCTTTTAAATGTTCTAGATAGCGACCAGGTTTATACAGAGTTTATCTTTTTCTGTCTTGTTAATGTTTGGTCCATCAACCCCTCCTCTTCTTGTAGCACTGCTCCATCACTCTTTTCTTGTAGCAATTTCCATGCACTAACACATCCAAAGAAATATAACGAAAGCTTCTTAATTTCTTAATATGATCATGGAACCCTGCTATTTTTAAGACAGACATCTTTTTCAACATATAAAATATTTTCTTTTCAATTAAGGTTGCCAGAACTGACTCATATTGTTTTAATTCCAAAGTAGTTTCACGTCAGTGGAATCAGGGATAGCTTTGAATTTGCTCTTGTGTTTAAATAATGTTCATGTTTTAAATAACATTCATGTTAATGAATGGACAGATAAATTGCCGAGAATATATGACAATAGCGAGTGCTTCTCCAGATTGCTTTATGCAGCTCTGACAGCTATATCAGCCCGTGAAGCCAGGTAAGGAAAAAAATCCCAAACCAGTATTTCAACCAGTATAAGTTTTTTATTATTTTAACTGGTACTTAGTACAAGTATAATGCACTCAAGTACCTTCTACATTTTTTCTAAGCAATTTATAAAGCCTTTAACAAGTAAAACAGAGTAATTTTAACTTGAACATCAGCCATATCAGAATAATACTTAGGAGATTATTGCAATCTGTCCAAATTGTGGAAGAAATTATTTTCACTATTCGTTTGAGGTAAGAATGGATATAATACCTCCTACACATCAGGAGACTGAGAGAACCAAGATCAATGCTAGAATATTACACCATTTTCTAATTCAAGATCTTGAACACTCACAGCTAATAGAATGAAAGCTTAAATATACAGTATTCCTCACAAAACAACCCTCAGCTTTCAGCAATACTTAAGATTTTCTACAAAGTCATGGGAGTTTTTCAGAGGAAGTTAACTAGAAGATATTAAGGTATTTCTGTGTGCTGAAATCAGTGAAAAAGCAGGTTTCAGATTAAGAACTAAGAAACTGAACAACATCCTTTTTTATTTTTCCTGCTTCACTATAACATGGTTTGACTTCAGTCACATTTATGTGAAAAAAAAAACCCTATCAATTTTTTGTTGAAAGCTTTTCTCATTGAACACATTATGGCATAAAACATTAGAAACAAGATCATATTGTTATAACTGTACAATAGCAACTTTCTGAGAGAACTGTCACAGAAATCTAAGTGCTAAGCAGTTATTAAATCATCCTTAATATTTTTGTTATTAAAGATCTTAGAGAGTTTTAACTGATTAGTATTCGCCTAAAAATCACACTTGCAATAGCTGAAAAATATTTTAAGACACTTTTAACTTCAGATGATATAACTTGTGAGTATAGTTATTTCTCAGAATTACTAAATGCACCAGGCTGAAAAAAAGAATCTCTTCCAAAATTCTGATGCTATTTAACTAGACCCAAAAAAAGTAATGAAAACTTATGTAATACAATCTATTAGTGATCAGATAGTGAATTACCTATATCACAGTTTCCTCATATACTATGTACTTAGCACGTGACAAATTCTCATTTTCATTTTATTTTCACCTGCAGAAACAAAAGTGCTTTTCTTGAAATTATCATTTACATTAGGAGCAGTAATTTAGGTTGTATCAAGTAATGTAAAAGTTAAATACATTTACAAATTCTTTTACACAATTATCTTGACATCTTGAAAGTTCAGTACATAATAGCTCAGTCCTTTCAGGTTCTGTAATAAGAAACACAAATCTTCCCGTTACTTGAGTTATGGGCAGTCACAAAAGCATACTTCCTTCACTGTCAATTTTCCCAAATAAAAAGTGAGCTGATATGTTTTTGTAAATGCATGAAGTTTTGGTCCTGTAATAATAACTGTAATTCTTTGGCATTTCAGTAGTGGCTGATTTTTCTTCTGACTTCACAAAGAAAGGTAAGCTCTTTGTTCATTTAGAAATGATCCTTGAGGGCCAGTAATTTCTTTCTGGTCTTACTGTGGCCAGTCTTCAGTCTTTGAATATTAGCCACATTTCAGGATATAAGGGATTTCCAGTTGAGATTTACAGGCTCATTTGAAACCTTCATCAAATGTCAGAAGAAACTAATTTCTCATTCTTGCACCATCACAGCTATGAAGTCCTTCCACATCTCCTCGACATCTCAGACAGCCACATTAGCACACAACACTGAAATCTCATGTGGGCAGATGTCCTGCTCTGTTTATAGAGTTTTACACCTGGAGAAATATTTGCAGAGAGCTCTGAGAAGACCTCTACCTGAAAAATGCCAGCAGGAGTTTGCTTGCAAATACATTTCAATGCTTCACCCAGAAAGTTTGCAATAAAACATGTCAGTACTTAGATGCAGCCAACACATTCAGAATGATGAATGAAGAGTTCAGAGCATGTTCATTTTTTCGTCACACTACCCAACCTGGATTGCAGAGTCCTGGGACAATATCCTATTTGCTTGAAGCAAGGATAAAGCATTGAGACTCACACCTCTGTCACTTATACCAGATGAACACTTCGCTTTAGAGCAAGAACAGCACTGAAGAACTCTTTTCTTTAGCCGACTTCGGGGATTGATACCCTTTAAAACTGATTTTTACCCTGGAAACAGATTTAAATCAAATTTATGTTGCTTAATGTTGCTTTGCTAAGCTTTCTCTGATTGATTTAGGCTTCTCTTATTTAGGCAGGAGTTACATGAACTGAGAAACATGCCCCATGATGAGCAAAGATGGGCATTACAGGGACAAGGCCAACAAATGAACCACAGCACATATTCTCCTCTATGAAGCCATACCATTTTGTTTTCCTATTTTATTTTCTCATTCTTTTGCCTAAATCTTATTCTGTGCCATGCAAATTAACTCCAGCAACAGCTGTCTGGATGTTATCTCTATCTCAAAAAGGGCTTAGAAAATAAATCTGACACCCCAAATACGTAGACTCCAGTCTTATCATTCAGCCTTCTCTGCCTTTCCCATGAAAGCTGTGTATACAGACACATGCAAACCCCAAAGTACAACTTTCAGCTTTCTTCCCAAATACAGCTCCTTCTTTCCAACATCAGAAGCTCCTTCCATCTCCTCTAAACTGTCTTTTTGTCCAGCTTCTGACTTCTGGCCCCATTTAATTTACAGGTCTCTGCTTTCTTCTACCCATGAGCAGTTTTGTTTCCATCAGGAATTTTGGTCACTCTTCCTCAGTAAACCATAAAGAGATATGCAAGCAAGCTGATGCAGAAGTGATTCCAACACAGTTATTCTGTAGCCATACTCCAGACTGAGGTCCAGAGCCATAAAAATAAAAGGCTGAGATTGGCAGGATCTAGGAGATTAGAGCCAAACTTGTGGCCCTCAAAACCTGTAAGCAGCTCTTCACTGATGGTCAGAGCTCCTAAACTGTCTGAAGCTCTTTCGGCACCTAAGGAAATGTCTGAAAAGGTCCTTAGGGCTGTGCTTTGAAGAATAGGTTTGGCTATACCACCACTTATATAAAAATGGGTCAGTGATCCTTAGGGAAGCACTGGAAGCCAAGACACTGGAACAAGAAAGACCTTACCAGACTGCAGGTGAGACACCTAAATCCAGACCAGTCCTTTGCCTTCAGAAGTAGCTCCCCACTCTGCATGTTGACTGCCTTTTCCCCATGATGACTCTTCACTCAGCACACACAGTGACCATGAGCATCCCTGCAGGGCAAAAGGCTACAGGCTCAGGGCTGTGTTACTGAACTGCCTTCCTTGGTGGCTCCAGCAGTGGATCTTATGTGGAAACATTTGGTTATATAGTAAAGTCACATATGTATGTCTGTGCAAAACATTCCCTGATTGTTTTTCAAGTACCTTTACAGTGTTGTCCAGAATTAGAAAACCAAGAGTTAAATCCAGACAGTCCAGCCCTGACCAAAACCATCTTTGTGGCTCTTTTCTAAGGGATTAGAAATGGCATCAGTGACATTTCTTACAGACCAGCTGGCGTATAGCTCACCAGGCATTCCAATTCACTACATGATGCATTTGTTTCTCTACTCCCCTATCACAAATTGTATTTTAATTCTCATATTTTGACTCTGCTGAACTCCGGAATGCTGTATTGTTTTATTTCCCCAGGGCACCAGGCAAAAAAACCAGAATTTCAAACTTCTTACTTCATGCTGTGACGACATTGTCGGTTTACCCTCATATTTTGAAGACCATCTACCATCACCAGGATTGGGATCATGGGGTACACTTCTGCTCCACAAGATTTATTCACTGGTAAATTCTGTGTAGCTCTAAGTTACTCGAGCCTCCAAAGCTACAGACCGTCATCTATTTACAGCTCAGGGATATACAACTTTGTGTCTTTTGACTGAAAAGTTTATTTACCTGGTGAAAGGGAGAGCATAGGGGATCTTAGCAGTGGAGCCAGGGTTTCCAGACAAGGTAAACAATGAAGATACTTGTAAAAAAAGACACAATTGGAGTATCCGTAATAGTACTAGTATTAACACAGCTGCTAGTACTGATGTTAAACAAATCAACCAATTTCAGAAACTTTTAGTTATTTCTGTCTTCAGCTTTATCACCTGGTTTCTTTGCTCTGTCCTCAAACAGCCTTCACTACATGTCTATCTATCTCCTTACATTCCAGTTCTTGGGTGCAAGGATTGTTTTCTCTCTTGTATTTGGAAGGTGCCCAGGCCATTTTAGACATAGCCACAACATAAATAATTTTTATCCAGACTGCTGGAATGCCCACTCAGAGCTTTAGCTGCATGGCTGCACGTTCAGTCACCTCTTGTTCTCTTCCAAGGACTGTCCCATATTTCCTGCAATTTACTGCCAGCAGCAGGGGAGCATCTATACAATCAGATGTCCAGTTCTAGAAAAGCAGTTATTTCCCCCCACCAAGTTTTTCCGGGAAAATTAGATAATGACAGCTTTAATGAACTCACTAAAAGGGGTAATCTACACAGAATCTATCAACACTGAGACTGTGTGCATTACTCAGCAAGACATGCTGCAAACACAAGTATAATAAACACCACTGGAGAGGGCTGCCTGGTGAACTTGTGGTGCAGCTGTGGAGCGCTGCACTGCTAGCCAAGTGACCCCAATCCCAGAGCAGTCACAGAATCCAGAAAGCTGAGTTCATAACAGTTATATGTTCATAGTCAGGGAGAGTCAGAAAAACAAATACTTCTTCTTGGTTTAGCATATGGGATTTAAAGTACAAGACCTGGCTTTAAATTACCGTCCAGGTTCTCTAGCTCTCCCATGCACCAACTGCTTTGTGCTGGCACAAATGCTGCTCCATGGAGGTCAATGGGAGTTCCAGCTGACCTCCGTGAAAGATCAGTTGAATGAAACACATCAAAGAATTGGATTCCCTAAGCAGTCTCTTCCTCAAGTTTCCCTGCTGTAAAGGAATGGAGACTGTTACTTACTCTGTTGCGTAAATCTCTTCAAAAACTTCAACAGTAAGGCAAAAAACTTAATTCAGTGACAAATTCAGGCATCACTGCAGAATTCCTACACCTCTAATTAAAGCAGAATTACACTATTTGTAGTACTGTATATATGACTAAATTGCATTCCTTGTGAACTAAAAAGTATGTAGCTTGTAAAAATCAATTCATAACCAGACAAAGTTTGTATTTTTTATTTGAGAGATATGTAGGCAATCTGTTGGGAAGTCAAACAAACATTTCCCATATTACTAGATCTTTCACAAAATTTGTATAACTGTAAATTTTGCACACTCCATAGATGAATCTCCTCATTAACTTAAAATAAATGAAGTCAATTAAAATCCATTATATCTTAAAAATACATGTAAAATATTAATAATAATGTGAAAACATAAGAAATAATTATCAATTGCACATTTTACACCTATCTCACTATCCAGAAGTATAACTGCCAAGAATCCATTCCCATACATAGCAGTAAGGCTGTACTTCTAGAACAATCTCTGCTAATGTAGCTACATGAACAGATTCACCATTCTTTTACCACGCCTGTCATTTTGGATCTAAAGATACCTTCCTATATAATGCAGAAGTAGTAGTATAGTGCCAACATATACAGTATGTGCAGATAATGAGCCATCCAGCCATTCAACAGGCATGCTAAAATTACGATTGTGAAGACACAGAGCAAAAAATCAACTTTTCTTCATTGTGACCCGTGTTTAGGTTGTATTAACCACAGACCACGGTCAGACTTCTGCAAATAAAACCTGTATTTGATACCCCAGAGAACTCTTAGTTTTTCTCTGTTTTTCTTGTTTGGCATGTTAACTAAACTGACACTGGCATGTTAATTAAACTGATACAGGACAGATTCATATCAAAAGTTCATAGGATTTGCCTACAGTAATAAAATAAGCACCATTATCACTGCACTTGCAGGTATCGTGGAAGGGAGGAGATTTTAAAGTAAAACAATTGCACAAGATATACAATTATCTGTGTAGATTCATGTATCACGTTACTCAACAAAGACCATTTTTAAGCACTTCTAAGTTAGGTAACAGAATAATGGAACTTTCTTGCACAACCTTAATTCATCTCAGTAAGGTACATGGATGATGAGACAATCTCTAATTAAGTGATTATGTACTACAAATTCTGTATGGCATTCTACAATGCACATAACACACTTTTTCTTTCTGGAAATGAATCAAAGTTTTTTAAAGAAGCCCCTTTTACACATGCCCATACAATAACAATAAAACCTTATAACTATAGCTGTCTAAAGCTGAATAAAAACAACACTTACCAGTGTTTTCCATCTGGCCTCCTCAAGAAGATTTACACCATTGTACCAGGATATCTGAAATCTAGCTTGCAAGTGAAGTAAGTGGAAGCACAGCAAAGTCTTCATCTGCACCTTGAAGGCTGTTCCACATTGCTCTTTGTAACGAACAGAAGAAAATAGCAGACCTCAATTTTCTTCCTTTCTTGAAACCACCTAAAATTAGGGATTGCATGGTTCACAATGAACTTTTGGAATTGCTTTCTAAAGCTTTATAGAGATATGTATTAAAAGCATATGTCTTATTGCACTTTTTAAAGATGGAAAGGGTTCTACCTGTATTTACATATTTTGATTCAGAAATCTCCTTTATTCTCAGTTGGGAACAGAAAAGCCTTTATTATTCTCAGCTGGGCCCAGTCCCACAAACATTTCAACTCTGCCTTCATCAGATGCAGATCACACCAGCATTTATCCCCACTAATCACCACTCCCTCTGGCACTGACATTATCCTGGGGAGTTTCCCATTCACCTGACATCAATTACCCTAGACCCTGCTGATACTTAATTCATATCATCATACTTAATTAATCATTAACCCCTTCACTGCAGTCAGTGTTCTGTAGTTGGTGTTCACAGCATCTGCAAAATATTAAGGGTATTTGACTGTACATTCATCATGAGCTTTTCTACTAGAGAAGGAGGTACCGTCTACAGACCTCAACCATGTTTCAGAAGGGTATCACCCAAATATATTTACACTAGGAAAAATTAGTATTCCTGATCCAGCAGCTCCATAAATCTAGCAGCTGCACATCTACCATCCGGTTCTCTTCAGAGGCATTTAATAAAATCCTGTTCTCACAAGGACATCAGGAGACTTGCCTAATCACTTAGCCAGGAAAAATGTTCATGGAAATAAACAGAGTCCACTGAGGAGCTTCATGTTTTAAAATATTTAAATAAAAAAAGACAGAGATTTAAAAGAAAAGTCCAGTTTAAAGTTTTAGTTCAGCTTACTGTAGAAATAGGGCTTTTCTCCTGATTGTGAAACTGATGGAGCCAAAATATCTGAATAAATATATGAGGTAAAACCACAACTAGCCATGCATCTTGGAGAATATTTTATGTTGTTTAGGTGACATTGTAAAGGGGAATACTTTGCTTTATAGGAGGCTAGAATTCTATTTAGCTTCAAAAATCCACTTATCCAGACTAATATTCCACTTTTTCATAGGAGACCTATAGGAGAAAAATAAGTCTAATGTGCATGGAGTCTGGTGTAGGACTCTAAACATACAGTGAGAAATGCAAGGAGGCTGAGGAATAAAACAAGTACTGGGGATGGCTTGCTTCAGGGAGCAACCACCTACTCAGTATGCAACAAAATTATCCATTAATATCAGTGGATTGGATTATTAGAGTTAAATTGTGGTTCTTTGTTCTATCTCATAACCTCTTTTTGTGTTTCTCTTTTAATGGTAAATTTGAACAGAAGGTCTATGAAATTACATTTAACTGAAGCAAAAGAACCAAAGAATCATTACAGAGGATGTACTAGTGGATCTCAAGTTAGCAACAAATCTGGAGGTCTATATTCAACGTTTCCTCTACTGAAAGACAAAGAGCACATCGCTGATGAGATGTTTCCCAGGTCTCTTTATTCTGCTTTTAGTTTGTTTTGCTTTTAGCTTAGCAGCAGAGAAATATTTAAAGAGCGGAGTATCTAACAAATCTCATTTCACAAGCATCAAGAAAGAGGTTAATGAGGTTTCAAAATAGGGTTAAGTGGTACCACCATTACAGGAGCTGTGAATGTTTGTAGAAGATGTACATGAAAGAAGACCCATTTTAATAGTATGGAAGATTCTCACTTTCATTTCTTCTAGCAGGGTAATGTCAGAGAGATTTTTAAATTTTTATTAGAGGTGCAAGATAAAATAGAACAAAGCCACATTTACTGCTCTCATGTCTTCACTAATCAGGTTGCAGAGATCAATTAATACAAAACTAAAAATTTAACTATTTTCTAATATGTATTTCTCTTAGAAATATCTTTAGCAAATACATCAAAGTTATACACCAGTCCATGTCAGACTGAAATCAAACAGTTTTTCCGTGTGGCCAGGCAGAATACAATCATATCTGTAGATCAATGCCTATTACTTCACTTTGAAAATGAAATAAAACAAAAATAATCAAGCATTCTATTCCCTCCGGTTCCACAGAACTGATGGCACCAGTCTTTAACTTTTTACAAAAACCTGTGGATCCACATGGTAGGTCAAAATCTTAGTGATGCAAAATCACCCATCCACCCCACCTCCCATTAGAGTCACCAGTGTTATGTTTACTTTCACCAAGTAAGGAGCTCGTTGAGCATTTCCAAGGAAAAGTATATTACTGCAGGAATCTTTTGTTGCAGGAATGGAAGGAGCTGGTTTATTTCTAGTAGTTGGAAAGACTCCAAGTTCAGCCAGTTGAAAGAAAATTTCTTTAGCTAAAGGATTTTTGTTTAAATTTTCCTAAAGAATTTAGCCTGAGGCAGTCAATGAGTATGGAAAACTTCAGTCCAAACAGCTGAAGTTTGATGAACATATTAGCATTTGAAACTGGGATTTTATCATGGGATGTGTCAGGCAACTTTAGTAACAGTCAGATCTTTCTGCCTCTCCTGTAATATTGCTCTCCTTAAAGGCACCAGTGACTGCCATTAATTCCAGATCTGGTTGTAAGCGATGGTGCTCTTCCCACTCCCTCTTGGGCTAATTGACAGAACTGCTTCAGTGCATCCATGGAATCCAGTATCATGAAAATCGGAATCTATTTCACAAAAGATCTGACCCAATGGTAAAAGCTGAGCAAAGCCAAGCTTCATGGTCTGGGAGTTTTTCTTACGGGTGGTTGTATGCACACCTCATGGAGGTTTCATAGCAAGGACTGGGTGTGCAAAGCAGGAAAAACTCTCATACAGAGAAGCACTCATGAGGGAACAGGAGTAAAAGACCTTTGTGGCATAGGAGAGGATTGAAAAATAGGCTTGCAAACTGCAATCAAGAGAACTGTTGTGGTATTGCTTTTTCAGCTGTATCTGTTCTGCATTTGGCTAGGACCATCATTTTTTCTCTTATCAGAGAAAAATCTCTGATGCTCATTAATTATACAGAACAAAGATCAAATTTATAAACATTTATGTATACTGCTGTTTATTTATTGTTTTTATTTCTCTGAGATGGTAAAAGCCTTTACATAAATTTCATAAATGTATAATATTTGCATTTAGTTTGTTTGATACCACTACCTGCATTTGACTCCTAGTAATACCTTAGTCAGAGAAATTATTTTTGGGTGGCATTGGTGTCTGTAATCTACAATTATGCCGTATTAATGGTTTCTACTCCATTTCATGGATCACATGAATTCTGTTTGTCTTCATTGTATATAAGATGTCACCACCCTTATTTAAGTGCAGTGTAACTCCTGATGTGTCCTCATGTACTTGTTATCAAATATAAGGGTTACACAAGTAATATTTTGTTGGATTACACTGCATTAATAATTTCTTATTTAGCACATCACCGTTTGGCAGGAGAGATACACTGCTATTTCTAATGAGAAAGCAAAACATATCTGTTCAACTGGGTTGTGACGGAAGCTCCAATGCCTTCTCCCTTTAGCACTGCCCGGTGCATAGTGCAGTGCAGACCTACACAGCAATTGCAGCCAGCCCTGATTACAATACTGCCATCTGCCTGAACCGTTCCTTCTCCAAAAATAGGTGCCCACACTGACGAACACCAGTTCTCCCCAGCTGGCATGTTTGTCATTGGCTTAAAATGTGCACTTAATCCACTAGCAACCTACTGGCTACTCCTCTTCTGCAAATTCCCCCAAAAACATTTCTTGACCTGGTTGTCCACCTGGGGTTTGACTCTTTGCAGCTAAACCACAGATGTGCAGATATAATACCTGCTGGGGACCTAGAAAATGGTCAAGAGAGTGGAATAGCAGTTTCTATTTCTATACAAATAAAATATGTCCTTCAAGGAATAAAAGGTTGCTGCCAGCTTTGTATCATTTGCAGGAATACTGCGATAAGGGACATCACTGACCCAGGATATAGAAAAACTAGTGATTCCCCTTTAGAAAAAACATTTTTTAATCAGTCAAAATAGTTTTAAGAACCTGTGAACCCTATTGCCCCTTTTTCCATCTAAAATACTGTTATAATCTCAGCCTCAATATAATCTCAACAATATGAGAGGATTAACTTTATAATTGACATCAAATTATAGCTTCTTTGCCTCCCCACCCTTTTGAATGTGCTCAAATTAAAATCAGTAACATTTTTTCTATACATATTTAGACTTTTCTTGCTGAGCTACCTTGATCATGAGAGTTTGAAGTGTAAATATTTCCTAGAAAAAAAAAGGTCATTTTAATTGCTATCTTTGCTATTCCTATGGCTGACTGAAAAACACTCTTTCTGGTTAGGTCTCTGAAACAGACTGAAATATCCATCAAGATAAAGAAAGCCTCTCCTAGAGGGATTGCCTGAGAGGCAGATGGACTAGCAGAATCTTTTGACTGTTATTGTTGTCTGACAGTTGGCGATAAGTACAGACTAAAAAATAAATTTTAAAGTAACTTTTGCTTACCAGTTGAGCAGAAAATAGCAGCCTGGTATAGAATAGAAATAGTAAATGGGAGGCATACGTGGGTTTGGAACTGTACAGATCCCCTGATAGGATTGGGCAAACAGTTTCATTCCAAGTCCAAACAACCTGAACTCCAGCTATATAATTATGTTTGGATTTGGGTTTTTTCTGCCCGTAATATTTTGTTTGGCTTCTGAACTGTTTGGAAGTTAGAATTTCTTCTTCTGCCTATTTACTTACGACATTCAGTGTTGGCAAGGCTGTTGCATTTCTGAACCGTGGAACTCTCTAAATTCCCAAGGATACTTGAAAACCATCATTGTCTGTAATAAAGTTTAGATATTGTGGGTAATAAGAGCAACTTCAGTAATGAAAGACTGACAATATATCAGTCTTGTGACTTCGTTTGCTTGAAAGCTAAGGGGTGGGAGAGCAAGTGTGTGATACGAACTAGCAAGTATTCATCCTAATTGTTACGGAGTTACAGTAGTGTCATTAATAAAAATTATTCAGGGCCTCACTAGTTGAGTGTGGTCTAAAAGCAGGGTTTCTCATTTGCAGGAAATGCTAGCTGGCTTGGTATTTAGTTGCAAATTCAAACCTACTGCAAAACTTTTCAAAGTTCCATACAAACTCAAGACCCTGGAGCAGCCTAGTGTTCATATCAGACAAATCACTGTCTTCACCACCTCCTGTAAAGCAAACTATATGGCCTGGCATGCACTGCATATTCAGAACACTAATCATGACTGGTGAACCCAAAAGAAAATAAGATTGTACAGTCACACATACACACAAAATTAACCTCTTCTAACAGTTGGTGGAAGGGTTGCCTAAGTGCTTCTGCAATGTTGTATGTTACTACAGCTGCCTGAGTTTAGTTGATCCCATTTCCACTCATTTATTGTAATGTATTTACTAATTAGTTGGTCTTCACATATTGACAACAGTTGTCTCTCTCATACTAGATGTCTCCTAAAGTTCCCTCTTTGCTGACCCAGAATCCTTGTTCTCCTTTCATTACTTCCTTTGTGCTCTGCACTTGTGACACAAAAACTTCAAGCTTCTACATGACATACTGACACTGACCAGTTTTACCCGAGACTGTATAGGACTAGAATTGCCCGTGTATGAGTGACTCAGCCTTCCCCTGACTCATTACTTCACTGTCAATCTACATTTAAAAATGGTATAATAAGATAGGTACAGTGGTATGACACAATCTGCACACAGGGTTGGTACCTGGTTGGTACAGTTCACCAAAAAACTTAGTAAAATCACATATTTGGGAAAGATTTCAAAACTTCAGCCAAGCATTCCCCGAAACTGGTCCACCATGTCCTTTGGAAATAGGCCTGCTAAAGAACTGCATCTTAGTAAAAGCCCACTTGATATATTTTAACCCCGTTTTAATCGTACAAAGCTGGGTGTCTTCAACAAGACTAAACCAACTGTATCCCATCAGTTTATACCAGACAGAGCACCCCACAAAAAATTCAGGTTGTTCTTGTATGAAACTGAGATTGATTCTACGGGGACTCATTTTATTTTGTCCAAAGCTCTGGTTGTGAAGATCGAGGGAACTTTTCCAGCACATTACACAATGATCCTTCATTAGAAGACTATAAAGTTTTGAGTGAAAAAATCACTTCTGGCTTCCATACCGTGTAACCCCATGCAATGCTGTAAAAACCCTTCCAAAATTGGCCTACATAGAGGCCAGATCTTTTGCTTTGGTCATCCCTTATTAGTCACTAATATAATTAAATTTGTCTCAAAGTTTCCACAGAGAAATTCCATCTCTGAGGGGTTATGATTCAGCTGTAAATTTTTAGTCTAGAGTGATATTTAACAAACAAAGGCTTATCCCAAGAGCAAATTATAATAGTATTACTTTAAATATATGTATTATTTTTTATGCTTTTAAGCTATTAAACTTTTCACGTCCCCAACACCTTATGTGGCTGGGGTAAGTTTTAAAAGGAAGTTACACTTAAGGCATATCTAACTGATGGTATGAAAACCAGTTCTTGCATAAAACAGTACTTCTCTGACTCTCCCTAGTGATGCCTGATGCACTGGATACTAGGACACATCTGATGCACCATACCAAGGGCCTTAGCAGCACTCATGTGGGTATGTCAGCTCAAATATTTATGTAGATACCCAGTTCCAACACCACTGACCTGGAGATGAAAGCCCTGAGTTCAATCTCCTCTTTAGTTGTTCAGACTCAATGGTAGCTCAGGGCTTTTTGAATCCTTTTTGCACAAGGGCGAGCACCTACTCCCATGTGACGCAGCCTGTCCTCAACTGTGCTGAGAGTAGCCCAGTACTCAGCAGTTGCCCACAGCTCCCACTAAAGTGTGGTAGCGCTCTTTGGAGGATCTCAGCACACACTTTCCTGATCACAGTCAACTTCAGTTCCAACTCTCTCAGGCAGCTGCTCCCCTACCTTTGGCAGGGTCCTACTGAGTTGAATTCACAGTAAAAATTCAGAGCCATAGCTTTGCACAAAGGTAAGATTCTTCAGTGTGTTATGCAGCTGTTTTCTCATATGTCTGTTCTCCATGGAAGCCAAGGGCTTCTTCCCAATGTAGATGCAATTTGCTGCACATTTTCAGGGTCTTGTAAGACAGAAAAGAACTTTCTCTCACTTCCCTCATCACAAACACAGGTTAAAAATGTTTTGCTTGACATCAAACCTTCCTTGCACCTGTTTCTCATTGTTCTCTAAGATTTATTAGGTTTTCTTGGGTTTTTAATATATTCTTTAAAGTATCATATTCTTTTAATGCCAGGGGTCTTTACATATAGATCTGAATGTCTGTTGATGGGCATAATTCACATTCATTGTTAAAATCAAAGCAAAGTCTTTTTGATTTTGCTCTTGCTTTATAACATTCAAAGCAGAAATAAATGGCTACATGAACAAGATCCACACTGAACATAAGAATTGGATACAGCATTTTCCTTCCACACAAATATATGTGTGTACAAAATCACATAAATGTTAGAAAAAGTGCATGATATTAAATTACATAATTTTGAAAATTCCAACAACAAAAAAATTCTGGACAAAAAAAAATATAGATTCAGCCAGCACAAAATGTCAAATCTGAGAATTTTGCAAAAAGTGTTTGGATAAGCAGCATATGTCTTTTCCAGTTGATAATACTGCACCTCCCAACAAACATTCTCTGTTTTATTTAATATTACTTGGTAAACAAACAAAAATCCAGAATATTAAGAACCCTAAATTCCCTTACATTGAGTGCCCTTAAAAGAACCTCCTCACTCATAAATATTCTGAGATCACGAGTGAAACAGAAAAACTGCATGAGAGGTGCAAAACTTTAAACATCAAGCTGAGGAAAAGTAGCAGAGAAAACCTAAACCATCTTCAGCTGCACAAGCAGAGGCACACATGGCTCAGCTGTGCTCAGCCCCGGGCAGGAGCCGGACCCCTGGGACAGGGGGCAGGCAGAGGGGACAGGCCTGGGTTGTGTTATTGCTTACGGACACACAGTCACAATCTTCAGTTGTAATCAAGTATTATGGGGTATGTCGGTATGTAATGATGTGTGAGAAAAAGATTCTTCATCAGATCATGGCGAAAACTAAGAGAAGACTTTCTTACTCATCTGCAATTTATTTTTGTGCATTTAAATAAATTATATCTGCTGCCTGTGAAGTAAAATAAATGCTTTTCAATTTATGGTTTAACTGATCTGATTTTTAAAACAAGTATTTCGATTTTTTTTTTTTCCAGGGATCCAGTCATTACTCAGGTTTTTAATGGTACATACCCACGCTGGCATGAGTGAGCTGCCCTCTGTGGATGGGCTGTATAAAGACTTTCACACCCTAATAATATGCTGACGTCCTCCAGGACCAGTCCAGCCAGGTATTTTGACTCCTAACTGCTGCATTAAATGGAACCAGATCTAAACACCTTTGTGGATCTGACCTTGCACATAAGGTCTGCTATATGTTTAGTAAATCCAGCAGCTTTTTTTGAATTTCAGGAGTTTAAATCTTCCTATTCACTGATAAATATTGACTTTAAGTATGTGTATATGTTGCATATGGAAAAACGTTTTTTCATTTTGTTTTTAACCCAGCTAATTACCTCTGTCTACTTTTGAGGACTGTGCCTTTTGTGAACAGAGCGCCACTGTCTAATTTTCAGTTTGAAGGCCTGAACGTTAGTAAGGTATTGTTATTACTATTAAGTAAATCCTTAGCTTAAAATGCAGGTCTGCAGAGGACTCCTTGCATACCACACCTTTTAAAAACTTCAGTAATGTCTAAAGCATGCTCAGGCCTGCCAGTACCCAGATCCACATTTTGCAAAGTTGCCTAACGTCTGGGACCAAGGTTTAAATATACCAAGAAAATATTACAGGCAGACCTCTAGCAATATTTTTATGTATCCATTTTTCCAAGGAAAAAGTGATTGAATTGTATAAGCTGCCCCTCTTCCATTTTATTGTAAGAATTCCCTGGTGCTGTTAGTTCATTGAAAGCCAGAAGTATCACTTTACAGTTTTTCATTGTACTCAGGGGAAGTATATGGAAATTTTACAGCAATAAGCTACAAATGGGGAGCTGGACTGCAGCCAGTCTGCATCCTTCTCATGCCCTTACAGCATTTTTCTTCAGCATTCAATGTTCTCCACAGTGTATTGAATATTTATCCTGAAAGGCTATTATATTTGTTTTAGAGATGCAAAACATAGTAAGTAGCCTTTAACAATGATGTCTAAGCAGCAAACTGACATTTTTTCTTTTTATTTCAAGAAAAGTTAATTAGTGGAGTTTTTAAGCTCACAAAATCAAACTTTTCCATAATGTGCAGCTCTGGCATTTCAGGTTATTCTTTTCCAAGTGGTCAGTAATTACTGTACTGGTGTTATACAATGCAATTACCACTGCATCTCTTGCACAAACTGTCAACATACACAACATGAAGGTGTTGGGCTGGCCTGACTCAGGTTCTCATGTTTTTTTCTTTGTACTTTTGTAAGTGAAAAGAGGGGATAAACACAATAGTATTGTAAATGCTAGAGGAATGTAAGATAACATGTTATGAAAATACTCAAGGAGTGAAGTATTTAAGCCCATAGGAAGGTTGCTATTTCAGAGTTCTCATGGTATGATGAGGTTTCCATCAATAATGTACAGCTGACGTTTTAATAGCAGGCTAACATATTTCATCCTTTGTATACCGAATAGGCACATGAACATAGCCATTGTAGACGTTGCATCCACTCCTCAGAGAGTGGTTACTCCACAGATGATAGGATTTTACAACTGAAAGGATCATATATTCTGTAGAAAGATGCAGTTGGTTGTTTCTTCCCGGAGTATGAAATTCCCTCTGGAGCAGAAGCCTATAGAGACTGTCTTTATAATGAAGACTTTATTTTCATAGATTTCATAGCTCTTAGATGGGAACTATGTAATTCACTTATATTTCAGACATCTACATTTGAGCCAGATACTATGTCTGCAGTTCGCAACTGATGGAAAGAAGCCGGTGCTCTAAGGACAAGGTTCAGCTGTCCAATTTTAAAAATAACTTTAGGATAAAACAAGTAACACCAGAGGCTCTATTAACCCCGCCTCTTCCCTGATCATAGAGGGGGATTAAAATGATCAGTTCTGATGGGTCTTTCTACACTACAGATTTTCACATTTAAATATATGAATAGCTAGGCCAGCAGGGCAATGGCAGGAGGCATGATATAGGCACAAAAAGAAGTGGTAGCTGCCTTAAATCCAAAAGCTATCACATCATAAGACCTTACCATAATGCCAAGCCTCCTACAACTTCTGTATACATCAGCCCAAAGCTTTGCTCAGGATAGATGTGGAATGACCCAAAATCAACAGCAAGCTTGTTGACATTAATGTGGTCAATTAGAATCATTTCCTAAAGATCCAGTTCCCAGGAGGTTGCTCACACTTTCATGATCCAATAGGATAACAACACCAAGATTCCATCATGACTTGGGAAGCAATGGATAGAAAAAATACCATGACAATTAATTATAAAAACAGTGAAAAGCTCTTGCATTTCGAGGGCTAAAATAAAATTCACTATACCTATTTTTTTGTAATTTACTCTAGGAAAATTAATTTAGTCTTTCTGTGTCTCAGCTCCCTATCTGTTCAGCAAAGGGGCAGTGTTCTATTTCTTGTAATTTCTGAAAGGTTAGGGTGAAAGTCCTCATTGCAAAGACTTACTGTGTATCTTTGTAGTACCTAACACAGACAGCTCAGCTGGGATCTTTAGGTAGAGCTGGAATATACGTAACAGTGTACTAAACCCATACTTAATTAATGTCAGTTCCTCACTGTTAATATACATACATATATATGATTAAGGTGTTAGAAATCTTGTATTTTGTATATATGTATTTCTAGAACATATTGCTGCAACTTATTCACATTGTTGCAGTGCCTGCAGATGATTTCTTAATTTAGAGGCTAACAACAAGCATATTTAAGAGTGAGAATTCATGCTTATGGCTCTAGGTTTCTTTTACAGCATTTGATTAGTAAAACCTAAAATTATACTGGGAGCTATATTTCTTGCGTCTTTATACAGCCTTAGAGCTGTCATCACCACCAGAGGACACACAAAGATTTTTGTATAACTACAAGATTAGCAGGTAGGGAAAAGAGGAATTGACTTTCAATTATGTATATAAAATAATACATTGTATATTCCATGTTTATTTTTAATATGACAGAAACATTCTGAAAATGGTACAAGATTTTCACCAGGTTACTTTCTAATACTGCTTTACCATACATAAAGTGTTTTACCACAGCAGTTTGTATACACTCATTTTTCATGATGAGTCTTCAGGAAGATGTGAACTTTTGACCTCCCACCTTCCCAACACAGGTTCTATTCATTAAAAAAAAAAAAAAAAAAAAAAATAGCTTACACACATGTACGAGTAATACACATCCTGGTTGTAAAAAGCACTTGGTGTACTATATACTAGTTGTTCAAGACGGTAACCCCAGCAACAAGAAACCTTTCAATCAGTTGATGTGGGGGTTTTGTGAAGTTTCTCCTTCAAAAAATAATCTGTTTCAGGGGTGTAAAATAAAATACCAAATATTCACATACATCATCAACCCAATTCTTGACATTACAGGCTCATGCAAAAAGAAATGCAAATGGACAGCTATGGACAGCTATTTGATCAGGTATTATAATGACCTCTTTTTGAAATGTTTTTGGATTTTTTAAAAGTTTTTGGCTTTTTACATTTCAACTCACTGATCTTGAAGATCTTTTCCAACTTAAATGATTCAATGATTCTATGATTCACTTCACTTGAAATAGGACTCTTTTTCTCTATGTAGATATGGCTACCAGACTGTTCCAAAGAAAATTAAAATTTGGGTCCTTCATATTTGTTACTGAAAGTGTCATAAGAAAAATAGCCTTTGAATTCCATTGGCTTTAAGAGGTTATGACTAATTTTATTCAAAACCAGTTGAGATTCCGGGCTATAAGATTAGAGGAGTGGTAATTTGTTAGAGCAAGGGACTGGTATCTTTGCCAGCAAAGATACAAGCAGATGATGAACTTTGCGCATGTCAACTCCATTTCTGTCAATGGAAAGACTATAGTTTGGCACACAATATCTTCATGGAGACGCACTATGCCTATGAAGAGGGAAGATATCACAGGTTTTCCATATAGGAAATAAATTCTTCATTCATACTGTATATAGAATCTCCTATCCTTTCACTTTACTGTGTACCTGGATGTAGAGTGAAAAATAAAATTGATGAAGAACTAAAAATAAGATTCATTCTTCTAACCCCCTGACATTGACTCATTTGCCCTTATATGAACACCAAGAAATGTCATCACACTGAAGTTACATCTCAGCTGGATTAATAATCACCGAAATGTCTGTTACTCATCCAGGTTATCATTTCCTATTGAGAAATGTGCTGTCTTCTCAACAAATGTCTGATATTTTGATCCAATCCCACATTTTGGGCTCAGTGCAATGTTATAATCTAGATAATATTAAATATGAAGTACATTTAATCAAAGCCAGTTAAAAAAGGGAAATAAAACACTGGTTTAGTGTCTGTTATTTTACACAACTTTGAAATACCTTGAGAGTAAATTCAGAAAAAAAAAAGAAGTTAATGTGTTTTATTAAATCTGTGGTCTGATCCCTCTTCATTGTTAACGGGCGAGCCAAAACTTGCTGATTTATGCAACATGAGCTAAAACCTGAAGCCACATTTACATTTCATAAATCAGATGAAGACCTGGAGATGCCAAACTGCAGAAATCTACAGAATCTCTGCAGCTTCTAGTCACTTAGCTGGAGAACACAAGTCTTAAAGATAAAGAAAAATATGTTTATTATACCAAATAATACCAAGTTGTATTTAATTTTTAAACTGACTGTTTCTCAGAGATTGTAAAAATATCCACAGACAACCAGCTTTCTGATTTCCTTTGCATTGTAACTCTGTTAAAGAAAGGTGCTCAGTCTGAGAATACCACACTACAGGTGATTGCTCTGACCTCTGATATTTTTACTTCCTTGTATTCTCTTAGTGCATAAATTTGCCAAAATAAGCACCCAACTTCAAGTCAGGGCCAAAACTCATCAATCCCAATCAGACTTAGCTATCATTCTCTAACATGGAGTTGAACACTAACTATTATAGCTATCTAGTAGTGAGTCTGATTAGTGTAAGATACTCTAGGCTCAGCGTACAGATTGGTGTCAGTAGTGCAGAGAAGTTAGCACAATGCTAGCTAAGAAATGTAAAACCAGTCCATGCTGATGCCCCATCTACCATCCCTCTTGAGCACATATTGCTGCCCCGAGCCCTGCGCTGTGTGACTGCAGTACATCTATGTAGTATTTAGTGGCAAGTACCAACACATTGAGGTCCATCTAGTTCTTTAGTTTACCGAACAGAGAATCCTAAGGGTTACAACCTTTAATTTCCCCTAGAACCAAAAAATTGGGATCATCCATATCTAGAAGTCAAGCTACCGAGGCATATCCAGAAAGTTTCTTACACCTCCCTTACGTGTTATGTGGGATGCACACATGTTGCTGGGACATCCATGAGTGACTTCTCCCTCCCTCCCAGGCTTTCAGAAAGTCCTGCCTATAAATTTGTCCTCAATAGCGGTGAGTTTTATTCAGTTCCCATACAGGCAACTAACTGCCTAGGCATCTTATGCATTAGCTCAGTCAGTGTCTGCCTCAGAGTGAAAACTCCCACTGAAAAGCTACAAACATTCAGATTCTGAAACCTCAGGCTTGAATTGCCCAAGTCATTACTTAGAATGGGACTGGAAACTTTATCCATTATCATCTTCTTGTGAATTTCACATTTGTGAATGCTGTAAATCACTCAGGTGCTTTCCTAACTGCAGTTTTATGAAATACTGCACAGAAGGTAGCAAAATTAAAAAAAAAAATAAAATAAAAAAAAATAACCAGACAACTATTGCCATCAAACACAAGATGTACATGATTAACCTTGGTCTCATAATCCACTAATTTGTTGGTCATTACACATCAGATTTGAGGATTCATTAGCCAACAGTTAGGTCTGATGGATAGGTAGGGACTTAACAGTAAGTACAGATGACTTTTTAAGCATGGTCTCTGCTATCAGAGACACCAAAGGTCAATTAGCAATATGACTGCTGAGCTGAGATAGTGATGATGTGAAGAGAAGTTATTACCTTCTTAGGACATGAGGGAGCTTTCCTGCTAAAGCACAGTAATCTATATAGACAGGATGGCCTAAGTCTGAACAAAGGCAAAGTAGTGCCTTGAAGCCTCAGGACATCATTTCCCTTGTTCTCAAACTCAGTACTAAGCACTGGAGGCAAGGTTGAAATGTTAATGCAGGGGGTAAAGAGGGTGTCCCTCATTCTCTGGCTTGTCTTTCAAGGGATCTTCTCCCAGATTTCCATTTGAATTCTGGGGAGGAGATACATCAATACAGTCTTTCAAAAATAAATGAGGCCACAGGCACCCACTGACTGCACTCTATTTAAAACTCTCTTGTAATACTTTGGTTCAGCCAGTCTATAGGTTCTTGTACTGTACAAAATCCCTACTGAGTAAGGCAGTGCTACTTAGACAGGTGCCAAATCAGCACTGCAGGGATCCAGCAAGTCATTGCAGGCCAGCAGGTGACTACAAACTACCAGTAATGATCCATTGGATACATACAGATTTAGATACAGATGATGCAGAGAAACAGATAAGATAGAGGTAGAGATATAGAGATAATAGAGGCAGATAGAGATCGATGACAGAGAGGCAGAGACAGATGCACAGATAGCGATAGATAGAGACAGAAATTAATGGTGACGCTGACAACAGAGGAAGAAGAAGCAGAGAAATCAGAGCAAATATTTAAATAAATATGTCTGAGACATTCATCTAGTAGGAAACAGCAGAGTCCAGCCGATCAGACACTGTTTTGCGGGAATCCTGAGACTAAAATCTTGCAGTAGTAAGCAAATGGATAGTGAAAGGAAATGGAACAGCCTGACATCCCTCTCCATGCAATGGGATTTAGGAGTCCTAGGCTCAAAATTCTTCTCTAAATCAGAAGAATTAGAAAATTACTTTGAATCCAAGCTTCATGTATGAATCCCTGGTGACCAAGAAATAAATATCATATCCCCCAGCTACTTTATGTACAGTTTAGGTCTATGCATACATACAGGTATGCTTTTCTGTCTAAAAGGGCAGCTGGCTGCCTAACATCCATAGGCCTTTGTGCTGAATTAACAGGTTTGGGGCTCCAAACTCCAGCTGATTCTTGCATAACTATTACAGACAATGCTGAGTCCTACAGTTAGGTGTTGCTGGAGGCGCCACTGGTGCACGTTGCTTTGCATTCATGCAACTATGAACTAAAGCAGCATGGGGAATTCTTTCAGAATGGCTGAAATATTTGTCAGCTTGTGACAAAAACTCTTGCCATTTGTCAAGAAAGGATTTTTTTGTGTAACATTAATAGTAACTGTGATTTATGGAGACAAGTCATCAAGAAATATATGAACCAAGTGAGCATGGTTTAGTAGAGAACTTTCTTCTTTCTATTTTACAGCTCTGGCTAGAATCCAATGACTCCCCAACTGCTCTGAAAATGAATCTGTTATGAACTAGGTCTAAGACCGGGGGGGGGGGGGTGGGGGGAGGGGAACCCAATGTTAATTTTTGGAGCCTAGATACAGTTTGGGATTGTCAAAACTGAGTATGAATTTTCTTTCTTTGCAAGCAAAGAGGAAACTTCCTTGCCTGCATGTATGCATAGTGAAAAAGATTACCACTGCAGTGCTAATTGCAGGCAATACAGAGTGAAAAACAAAGTATTGACCAAACTCAGTTAAACTACGAAAGAGCATCCTAAAATCCAACAGGAAAACAGGACCCGAGAAGAACAGGATTTAACCTTTGCAGAAAAGATTCTGGGGTTTTGAAGAGGAAGGTTCTAGAAGTAGAGGCTATTCACTACCAACAGTTAAATCACTGAAGGGAGTATAGGAAACATTTCTGTTGGCAATGTAAAAAATAACGGTATTATTATAACCTAAGTCTTTTCTAAAATTCAGTAGCAGGAATAAATTCTATTAATGCATTCAGAAGGAACCTGGCTAATATCACCTTCTAAGTCACAAATATCGAATCATTCCAATGTAAAAGTGATATATATTATTTAGTCTGCAACTACAAATTATTAAAGTTTCACTCCTTTTTTTTTCTGGCAGCTAACATGCCAGGCCATCTTAAAATTCAGTGTCAGTTGCAGACCTGTCATCCTTACTCAATGGAGAAAGATAGACACCAGAAAGAATGATTTATGCCATTTATAGGGTGAGGGTCCAAAAGTCACCATATCTCCCTAGCAGCTATGGCAGGAACCAAGATTAGTTAAGTGATCTTTAGACAGCTAAACATGAGAGATCCTATGAAGTCCTCCACCTGTATGGACATGACAAATTCCTTGAATTGCAGTTGAATCAGTTAACAAAGGCTGTGCATGCACTATAGGAATAAAATCCTACTCTTATCAGAAAGGAGTTAACATCTTTGTTTTTAATTGGAGGAAGTTGGTTTTTTTTTCTTTTTCTTTAAAAAGGAAAAACAGAATGAAAAGTCTAAAACCCAGAGGATCCTGACTCATTTACATTTTACAGCCCCAACCAAAACCTGTTCACACTGAAGGCTGAGTTTCTCCTTAGCAACAAAAAATGACACTTGTCTGTAGGGACAGGGGGTTTGGGAGAGGAATTATGTTTCTGTCAAGAATGACCCAGAGCAATACCCTGTGGGAAGTGTTTTGTTGCTTCTCCAAGCAACACCAGTGCATGTATACCTACTACTCCAAGACAGAGTTCCTGCGTATGGAAGCAGTTGGATAGATGGCTGAGTGAGTAACCAGAGCCATCATCCTGAAGGGTGCACACAGAAGGGAATATGGTGCTCTTGGCCCACCTCTAGTGTCCACCTTTCTGAGCTTTGGAGAGATGCTGTAACGGATGCCATTCAGTGTTACTTGCTGGCTCAGATGACTGCCTATGCTCTTGGTTCATCTCTTATCACAACAACCTAGGAGGGAACATAATACCCTATGGATGCTTGAACCAGCTGTTGCAAAGTTCACAGTCCACTGTCACCGAGGCTATATTTCCCAACATAACATTTTTCTGAGTTTTCCTGTCTCCTAGTGCCAATATGAGCTGAATCACAAACAGCTTGTCAGGCGTTTAAGCACTCCAGTTCCTCATATGGTAGGAATATTCTCTGAACATACTTAGGAGTCTTTTTGTCATATTCTAAATATGAACCATTTACTAAATTTTAATTGTACGATCCTTTGGCAAATGCACTATAAAAATAAATAGGTGGTATCTACAGCCAAATTTATTTATAGAAATTAAAAGTATCAAAAGGTTATCATTTCTGTTTAGGAAACCCCATACGTGCCTGGCAGATAGCAAAGCAGAGTATGCGTACTGAATAGTTTCTCAGATATGTCCTATTTTTTAAGAGATTGCCTGTTCTCACAGCATTATGTGTTACTGGCATTTGTCAGTCTCATTGATTTAGAAGGACTTATCACTTGCCTCTTTTAAAGCAAATACTTTCTAGCAATATAGTGTCACTCTGATTATTCTCCTGCTAACTAATCTAATTTCCATAAATTTTTTTTCAACTAGAATAAAGTATTGCAGCTGATTTCTACACTCAGATGAAAGTCATAATCATCTCATTTTGAAGTTCAGTTTTAGTTCCTTATACCTCTCCATATTTATGCATCTCCAGTCTTCATATACCTCCATGGGCACTGTGTTTGTGTGACTGAGGGTACTCAGCAGTTTGCCAATTAATATAATAGCATTCCTGAAGTGTTTCAACCAACATGGAGTGCAGAGATTTGCTAAAAACTGTTTTCCATACTTTTTTTTTTTTTTTTTTTAATGGAGCAAATCTATCGGGACTTGATTGTTTTTGGGAGAAGTGGGATGTAATAGGGAGTTTACTTTCTTTTTTAGAGGCAAAATGAAACAATCACCTCCGTGCCCAGACTTTGGATTCTGCCACACCTTACCCTTGGCTTATTAACTATGACTTTGCCAGAATTACACTTGTTTTTAATTTTTCTATTTATTTTATACTTTTCTTTTCTTTCTTTTCTTTTTCTTTTTCATTTCTTTTTTCTTTTTTCCTTGTGTTTTTCCATGGACTTCCCCTCTTTTCACTGTTTTCATTATCACATCCCTCTCCTTTTAATTTTGTTTCCTCTTACAGAATAAGGCTGTAAGTCCAATGACAGAAATTTTGCCATGTATGGAACCAAAACTGTCACCCAACCACAGATCTGGTAATATGATTTGAAAAGAAATTTCCTATTTATTAAAACTGGAGTCTTTTTTAGTATTTTTCTACGGATATCATATAATTCTGTGATTTTTCATGTTCATTGGTTGAAGCTGCCTACTACCTCTGTGATCATTCAAGTAGCTTAGGTTTTATTGTTGTTAAATTAAACTTTCATTTTAAAGGGCTTATTTTACTTTTATTTGAATTCTGTGATATTTTTCAACGAAGCCTTCTAAAGAGATTCTTGCCAGGAGGTTGTCTTAATTCCGCTATGACTCAATATACATTCCTCCCTCTTTCCACCTTACCTTTTAAGCTGTTTTTAAAAGTTCTCTAGATACTCCAAAGGGTCCATCATTTATCTATCAATCCTTTTGAAGCATCCTCAATATTTTTCATTCTCATCTACTCTGTGCTTGCAGTTTTGCAGACAACACAAAATTTGTTGATTTTTAATATCTCTGTCATGTGTTGTTTCTCCTTCAGTCTCCCAAATTCTGTAACACAACAGATCAACTTACAAACCCTCCATGCTTTACAGTAAGGAGATATTGACACCAGTCAATTTTAGATACTATTTCAAGTCTCCACAGAGATCAGGATGGCAGTCACAGCTTTGATGAGTGTTCCTTCTATTGAATACTACATTTCTTCTAGCACGCTAGCAAATCTGACCCTTCGTTTTCTCTCCAAACTGGATATATTTAGACAAGCTGTCACAGCACACTGCATGGCATAGAAACAAATAATACATAAGCTAATGATCACAGTGAAATTAAACTTAGATATCCAGTCAGATTCCTCTTGTTCTTGTAGATGGCAAAGAGTGAATATTCTTTTTGACAACAGTTGCTCTTTTGGAGAGTAAAAAACATGAGGACAGGGAAATGGTTAAATTAACTCATATTGATTTTCCCTCTTTAGTGGATTTTTCTATTTGGTAGCCAAAGAAAAGGTCAGTTAAGCAACACAGTCCTACTTTTAATCTTCATTTTTGTATTCTTGCAAACAGAATTCAGGTGCAACTCCAGACAGATCAAGTAGTGTGTGGTAACATGTTCTTGCTCAGGGTAACTTTCTGCAGATTTATTTACTCCTCCACTTTTTGCTTCACAAGAAACGAAGCTTCACTTTGAAATGAGAAGACAGAGTTGAAGACCTACAGAGGAACAACATAGGCTGGGAGATGGATGACACAAGCCTAGAGGATTTAGTTTATCTTAGTGATTGTAGTCCAAGGCATGGTAGTAAATAGTTCTTACTATTGCTTTTCTTTCTCTCCGTTGTATTCCTTTCAGTCCTAAGGTAAAGATGTGTTTTTCTTTAAGGGCACATTCATGGCACTACATACAGTAGTTTTGAAGTTTAGATGTTGAAATTTAAATGTAGGTTTTTCAATTTTCTTAATCCTAGAAAGTGTTTGAAGCATATGTTGGTATGGCTCTACCCAGGAGTAAATGGATGTGATTCCTTATGTGGTTCTCAGTCACAAATACAGTGTTTACGAGTAAAAAGTATCTACACAGCATTACTCAGTAATTGAAGAATATTTTAGAGAAATGAAACATACAGTCCCAGTATCTACCTAGAAGCTTGTCTAAGTTGCCTCTTCAGATTCAAGGAATGAATAAAGAATTTACAATTCAACCCTGTAGTTGAGTTTTGATTCCAATTCCCTCCAGAGTGGTTTTTCTTTCCCTACTGCTACCTAACTTTTCCTGGCAGGTATTTCCCCTGGCCTAAGGTTCTCAGCAATCATGCTGGTTTTCACTGCTTGGAGAGAAGACTGCAGAAGGAAGCTCTTAATTGCTCTCTTAACAGCACCAGCTGGTTCTGGTAAAAGCATCAGGTCTTTAAATCCCACTGCAAATTGCGAGGTTTTTTTAAAGGAGCTTGCAAGAAGAGACCAAACTCTGAATCAACTCATAATGGTGGGACAGAGAGAAAAATGAGAAAGGATATTTTATGTGACTTTTCAATGTTCTGTGGGTTCTAAATTAAGAATAAAAGAAACCCACAGTCATAGAGAGCTTACTCTGTGGGAGGTCTGAGTGAAATAGCCCATAGCAGAAGGCAGAAGCCTTTCAGGAAATGTGCCATTCCATCTGCATTAACTCTTGCCTCTCTTGAATTATTGCTGTTAAGCTCTCTAGATCTGGTCGCTGATAAAATGTGCTTCTAAAAGATTGTCCAAGACCTTTCCAGGAATGGCAGTGCAAGCTGTTGAAGGCTTTTGTGCATACAATGGGGCTTCTGTGAGAAATATGTGGTATAACACTGATGGTATTTTAAAGTGTCATTTAGCATCAGAGTAAAGGTTTACACAGCATACATAATATATAGCTCTGGTTACTAAATGTCTGCTGCCAGTGCTTCCTGATGTCAACAATGGCTACCATTGTTTAGTCAACTTAAAATCTTTAGAAATATAGCTGTGAAATTCTTCCCTCAAATGCAAATTGAACAGCCCTAATAAATACCCTGCGCTTTTAGTGACATATGAAATTCGCTTTAGGATTACAGGAAGCTGAAGAGGCTTGTTAACATAGCACTCAGTGCCATTCAGAGCTGGTGGAGTAGGAGGACATTTAAAAGTATTCGGTCTGGACTGATTGTGTTCCTGCTAAAGTCAGCCTCCCACTCACTTTAATGGCCAGAACAGAAATTACCCAGCAGCACAAACTGAAGTGATACATATGATGAAGAAACTCCTTGAGAGTTGCTCTATAAAACTAGCCAAGTTACTTGCCTGTAGTTGTCCCTTTGACTTTGAACCCTCAAGGGTTTTTTGTCACACCTCTTGCTTTTAAGTACCATTTCTAGACAACACTTTCAGAGAGGAAGCACCATTGGGGGGGGGGGGGGGGGGGGGGAAGGATGCTGTAAAAGCATATGACAGCAGTGCCTTAAACTTTCCATTTAAAAGGATTCCTCTAACTTGTTCTTTCAAAGTTCTCCCACATTCACTGCTTGCTACAGCCTTTTCATATTCAGCAAAGAAAATTCCCTTGGGTAACAAAACTTTTTTTTTTTTTTTTACCCCTACCTCCCACCCCAATTCTTTTCAGATTTTGCCACGATATGAAGTAAATAAATGTGATTTGGGATCCCAGTGTTGATTGGAGAGAGGATGGGAGATAGAGGAGAAAAGGAGACAGAAGAGAGCATCCATTTGCAAGAACATGTATTTTGCCTTTTTGCTTTATGATGCAAAAGAAAGCAACAAATTATACATGAACTAAGACAGCAAAAGAAGAGCACCAGTCTGCAAAAACAAGCTGAGGTTTGCTATTGGTTTTATACTTCTTATTCTTTCCCCTTGTACAAACACATGTAGTCCAAACTGATGATTTTGCTGGAAATTACTGTGAAGCAGGGGACAGAAGGAGGTTCACACAGTACACCTTCAGTCTGTCCTATCCTCTGGTTTATGGGCTCAGGTTTTTTTATCTAAAAAAACCCTTCTTAAATCTAGATTTTGTAATTTATTTTTCAATACTTTGACAATATTACGCAGTAGTGTATCTTCCATACTATTTTTTTCCCATAGAGTAGATACTGAGTTTTATTATTCCTCATCAAGAACAGATCCAGTCATCACAATGAGTAGCCCCCAGAACTTTAGGTCCTCAAAACTCAATCATTTTATTCCCAAATCTTAATTTCCTGAGGTTTCTTGGCAGCTTTTTGTACTGTTCCTTAATCACACAGTCTGCAGTCTTTTTCTTTTCCCCCCCAAAAAAATAATGCTATGATTGTATGTTCTGCAAACAAGACAAAGAGAAAAGTGTACCAGAAATGGGCTGAAGAAGGACATGCAAACAGTCTTTTCTCAAAAGATTTAATCTCAGAGGTGAAGTCTATCTTTTCACTAGTGCTATCTTCATTGTTGCATGCAACAGACATATTTACTCCCCACGGCTGCCACGCTGGTGCCACTACCTAAAGTGATTCCCTTTCAGTTAGTCATCACAGTGTTACGGTGTGGGCAAGCCATGCAGTTAGCTGATAGCTGTGCTTAGGTGACGTGTGTGGTGCAAGAAAAAAAATGGAGCAGCATGGAAAAGGGTGCCTGAGGTCTAGTTTTATATTGTTCATGTACAAGGGGTAATAAGTTTGCTCAAGGATGTTGGGCTTTGTCAGTACAAAAGCACCATCTGTAGCTATCACACGTGGAGCAATGCCAGTCATAGCACAATAAAAGAAAATCTTTAAGAAATAGCTAAGCCCTGGCAAGGTCCATGAAGCCAGTGAGCCTCAATGTTGTTCGTGCACACACATATCCATGCTGCTGGCAGTGTTTTGCAGTGTTGTATAATGCTGTTCTAGCCGCACATCACTGGATCTCATCATATTTCCAAAGATCTAGGCAATAACACATTTTAAATAGCATACTACATCATCTACAATTATTTCTAGTCAGACTCACACAGATCATTTCAAATGAGCCTCAGTATATGATACTCTCTAAAAGCAGGCTTTTACCACTTAGGAGTCTGGGTTTGAGGGACCAGTTCTGGGTGCTCACCCTTTCTATCTTCCCTTCTTTCTTTGAAACCAGATAATTCTGTATATCCTAATTTGGATGCGTTTGCTACTGATGGAAGTAACAATAACAACACTAAGCAATAACATATGCTTTCTTTCAAGTTCAATCATATCTAAGTCATAAAATTCATCATTCATAGTCCATTTTGGACTCATTTTCACATATTTGGAACTTAAAATATTTGTGAGTTCATGTTAACCGAAGCCCTATTTGTGAGTTCATGTTAACTGAAGCCCTAGTGGAAGCTGTTTATGAGTAGCTTCTAAAAAGTTGGTTTATTTTTAGAGAGCTTAGAGGGTGAATGTCAATAATTCTTCATTTAGCTCACGCTGAGCATATTTTAACTGTGTGTCTGAATCACTACAGCTTGTTTGGTATTAGCATTATAACCCTCTGTTTTTGACCAAGAGGCTTATAACAAAGTGGAAAGATGTATTCCAGAATTAAAGTGCTTCTCTCACCAGGAACATATTTTGGTTTTATATTTAAATGGATACTGTCAAGTTTGTTGACTGGAGGACTGTTACACCTTGGATAGTCTCTTAGGCATGTAACTGGAATTAATTTCCAAAAGTAAGGGCTCTGATGAAGAAATTGCTTTGGAATTTTACAGTAGAGAAAGTGCTTCTTTCTAAAGCAGTTCTGTGATTAACATGTATTTCTATAGAAGGAAAACATTTTTCCTTAACTTTCCTTTGAAAGTATTGCATCCTTAATAGTCAAGGAAATAGATGGTCAGTAAAAGAAAGGAAATCAGTTCCTATATTTTTTTTATTTTTCTGTGCATACAAGCAAGGCAGCTTTTAGCTTTGGTGATAACGTAAGAACTATTTATTAAAAATTGAAATAAGATGGTGTTAGAGCTGTGGTAATTTTGAAAAGAAAACAGTTGGTTAGTGTTAGAAAACACCAGCTCTTCTAAAACGCCTGAAGTGTGTAAACCTTCCAGGAATTCTGACCATAAATAAAAAAAGACAAACAAACAGAACCAGCACCCTGTAAGATAACCAATTCTTTTGGCTTATATGCATTCTCTAACCTTTCACATGAAAGCCATTTGTTTGAATCTTGCATTGCTCAATATTAATGATTTAAGCCTACAATCACCTGATAGTTGTTTACAGCTTTATATGTAATTAACAGTTGATCTGATGGTAGAGTTCACAGCTGACAGATATGCATCACCCAAAATACTATCTGGTTTCCCATCTGGTGAGCAGCATTTCATAGACATTAGATAAATAAATAGACTTTACCTCTTCAGCTTTATTTGTGCACCTTGTTTGAAAGACAGGTAGTGTGGGCAGATGTTGCCTTTCTGAATTTAGGGACATGTCACTATGTTACACAGCCTGCATAGCAAACCCGTAGGGAAACTACCCATTTTAAATAGGCAGTTAAACAGGCAAATGCAACAGCTACTGAATGAATCATATCACAACAACAATCACTGTTGTTTAATGAATGAATAACATATAATGAAACTTTTTTTTTGGTTCTTTGAAAACCTGTTTTATAAATATTGCTTTAGGAACAGAATTGCCTCCAACATGGCCCTTTAATATTCTTGGAGTCATTGGGATTTTTTTCAACATAATGTCAAAAATTTCTTTTTCATTTGTTTAGGGCTTTTGGGGTGAGATTTTTTGAGGTTCAGAATTAGCCTAACAAAATAGAAACTGACTTCTGTCTGCCTTGAGAAGTTTTGCTAAGTTAAGAACTCATGAAACTGGTGGCTGGACGGATTTCTGTATGCTTTACTTGAGGAATACAACCATTCTTTCATAAAGCACTGGGGGTTTTTTGCTGATGGGGATGACGATCCTTTAAAGGCTTAAAATTTAAAACACCATACCTTCGAAAGTAGCTCTATTTCTGTTCCTGTGGTTTATGTGGTTGTCACTTCAGTGTACGTCTAGATGTTATCTTGTTTCAGTGAAGGAAGTAGCACCACAGAGAAGGGGAGGCTGAGCGATGACTACCAGAAATTGGTCATTAGCCATAGCTACATAAACATTAATGAACTGCTATCTCTGAACTGCCTTACCCATTAGGTGTATCTAATCTCCTAGATTATACAACTAGGTGTATGTGTATCACCTGCAACACATATGGAGTTGAATAATTCAACCTATTCAGCATATGAGTTTGTACCAATAATGCAGGTGAATAACATTTAGAAAGATCAATAATTCCTACGTAACTATGCAGATTCACATGATTTCAGTCTTTACCATTTTGGCAGCCCCACATCTGCTTTCTTCTGTCACCAACAGCAAAAACAGTAAAATAGTAAAATCAGCCTATCATTAAGGATGTGTCACATACAAGGGCCCAAGACCTTGGCTATTTAGGATATTTTTAGTTCAGCGAACTATCAAGAAATCTTTGTTACTGAAGAAAAGTTAGAATGGTAAAGAAAGACCATCTCTCCCTTAAAATCAGTCTCAAGAACAGCTTTCTTTTCTCCTTATGTGTTTTCTTACCTCCTGGTTTATTGATTATCAGTTGCAACACTCCAGGCACAGAAAGCTACAGAGGTGGCTGCGGTAGCATTCAGCCTAGGACATTTCTGTTCAGTCTGATAAAACTTCCATTCTTGGAAACTAGGAAATTAAAAAGAATACATAAGCCTTACAGTAAATACTTCTATTCGCTGGACACAAACTGCCTTCTTGGCTGAATAAAATACGAGTCCTACAAAATTTAATAATGTCTTTTATTTAAAGAACAAGTAATAAAAACAGTGACAGACAATAGAAGTAACCCAAGGAGGGCACATAATGACATGTTGGTATTTTTAATGCTAATGGAAACAGAGAAATATTGAAGCAAATTTTCACTATATCCCCAGGTTCCCATATGCAGCTCTGAAGGTACTTGAGTCCTGACCAACTTCCAACAGTAAGGCTGCAAGGGAAATCTCCAGTTGAAATCTGAATTTACTCCCACAAGGGAAGTTACAAGTTAGACTAATGAAGCAGATGCAAAGTCTTATCGGTCTCAACAATGTCTTGAAACACCAGCATCCACACCAACATCCAAAACCAGAAGACCAAATATTCAGTACCCATGAGCAAGCCTAATTAAGTAGGAAAAGGAGGTGGCTGGTCAGAAGGGACACCCACCATGGCAAAACCGCTCTGTCACTTCTGGGGCTGGATGAGTGCCAAAGCCCTGGTCCGCCTGCCTCTGCAAGCACACAAGGTCTCTCCAAAAGCAGGCTGCTGCATTGCTACCGGGCACATGCGTGCCAGCGACGTGCCTCCCCAGCACAGGATGCTGCCGTGGATGCGTTTGGAGAGCTGAGAGGACAGTTGTCCTGCTGCAGGATGGGTGCGGGCACAGTCACCAATAAGGCAGCTCAGAGCTGACGAAGTGTTTTACCAGCACACTTGTCATCCTTCTGAGTCACTCCAGCAGACAATAACATGGTTTTTCTACTTCATCAGTGCTCTTTCCCTGTTTCCTCAGGGAAGTCAAATTTCCAAAGGAAACCTGGCTACGGGAAGCCGATTCTTCCAGAGGTCTAACACCAGAGCCCCTCAAAGGGGAAGGCGGTGTAGTAGGGCCCGTGGGAAGAAGTAGCTGGATAGAAAACCAACCAAAACTATTCAAGTCTAAATGCTCCTTTGCTGTGGCCCTTACAGGGCCACAACAAATATTTAACTAAAAAAATGGGGGTCATGATGGAGAAGTTTTGGGGAAAAAGGATGCCAAATAAAGGGGACAAAAGTCCTTTGTAAATGTAAATATAAACCTGATAAAGACTGAAGTAAATCTGTGTCTTCCCATAGAGAGCTACAAAGCAACACTGCTGAGAATGCCATCCCAAGGAACAGCTAGAGAGTGAAAGGTAGGCTTTTTGGTGCTGATCTTCACTCCTGGATATGAATTTTGGCTTTTATGGTGGCAGTAAAACAGATTTTTCATAGTTATCCTTGATTCAGCTGAGGACTATCACTGGATGAGAGCAGTGCTTTCAGGTAGTCCCTTCCCATGATATAATTGATTAGTTTTCAGGAAAGCTGAAGCAAATAACCTGTTTGTATGCAGCACCCCACTGGTTTCCCTGATGGCCTCTTCTTCTAGCTAATATGCCAAGGAATCTGGTCACTTTGAGAAATCCCCATGCTACCACTAATCATTAAATTATCTGAATACGAAGATGCTTCTAGCTGCCAAAAAACGTACAGTGGGTCTCGAAAAAAATTCAAAACAGAACTATCATTGTCTTAGCCTGTCAGAGTAATAGTGTAGGTAATAATTTGCAGACCGATACACAAACGAGATAGGGTAAGCATTAGGATAGACTTTTCAATAATAATCTGCCTATAGACAAATTTCCCCAGAAAGGAACTATGCTTTAAATATTGTCAACACAGACATACAGTCTCTGAGGTTACACTCAGTGGGAAAAGATGAAAACTACTCATCATTTCACATATATATAATTTTAAACCTGTGAGATATACAATAGAAACAAGGAACTAGGATTGTAGACACCATTTTCAGTTAAAATAAAGGTCAATGTTTGTCTGCGGTGTAGGTATGTGGTTATGGATACACAAAAAAATTGCTGAGCTTTGTGTGCAAAAGAACATGAAAGTCCAAGTCAGGCTGAATAAGATGGAGGAAAGAAGTAAGAATACAGAGCTTTTCTTTGTATTCACCTAAAAATTAAAAGCAAACCTGAGTATTTCCTTAATGGCCGGTGCCTGAATAAAACTTTAGGCAATAGGATTCAAAATTGCAGTGATTTGTAGTCCTTTGTTTGGTCTATCATATTTATTATATGGTTGGTTAGTGTTTTATGGGACTGGTAGTATGAATGCTCTGCTTAGAAGTTGATTCATTGTAATTCAGCACAAACTGACTGGATGTGGACTTCAATGTATTGCCCCAAGTCACATAAAAAACGATGAGTAAAACTAGATTATTTATTTGGAAATCTTTTTTAATGTTTATATCCTTGCTTACTGATCAAGCTAATAATCACACCTTGCTAAAGGCTGGTAGAAAAGAAATCCAGTCAGTTTAAATGCCAGTAACAACACTGAATTATCCATTACCCACATTTTTGGTTGAACAACAAAGGCTCTTGCAACAACAAAGTGAACTACATTTCCTGGATCTGGCAACATTTCATACAACCAAACTAGTGATTCACACATCTGCATAGTATCAGTCTTTGTTACCTTCAAGATATCCAACAAAGATGCAAAGTCTGAAATCTTTTATTTCCATTCCTGACTCCACCTTGAAAATAGTCATCTTTTGCTGAATGCTCAGTTTGTTTCAGGGCCTGGACTATGCCAAACATTCTTGTTCCAGCTTACAGAGGTTTACTGTAGTTCCATGGTAGAGCTCTGCAGTTGCTCAATTCCCATAATAACAAAGCTGAAACAAGAGGGGCATGTCTTCTAATATTCCCAATCTGACTTGATTGTCTATTTTAACATGAAAGGGAGCAAATGTGGGATTAAACAGCAGTTTATTCCAGAACTGAAAGAGAATAGATAGTGGTGGAACAAGCGTCAAAAAATACAGCATTCAGTACCCCCAGCCTAGATTTAAAGACCAATTGTAGAGGACATGATATAGTTGTTATGGTATTTTTTGGCACAGATTCCTATGTGATATGTCCTAGATAATTTCAGAATTCCATTTGAGTTAAATACGAAAAGTCTGAGAAAAAGTGTTGAGAAGTTTTGATAAAAACTTGTTTTGTTTACATGCCAAAAGTGAGAGAGCATATGCAACCCTATACAGCAAAACCGAGGCAAACAGATTAAACCAGAGAAGAGATTAATTCATGGATCTTCAGCAAAATACTGCCATGTACTTTTTTTTTTTCTTGTCAGTATAGGTATCATGCTGCAAAGAAACTTGCCACAGCCTTTTCACTATTTGTGTGCACATGTTGGTTTTAGGCTGGGGAGGGGAGTTATACTTGTCTATGAAAAGTAGATAACATATCTGCAATGTCCAGAGGTGAATGTACCTAAAGCATGAATAAATAGGTGAATGAGAAAAGTTGATGGTGGTTAACAACTCAGACGCAGGCCTAATGAATAGAGGCAACAAAACATCACAGAGGAAGGCAGGAATGGGTATCCCAGGGTTAGAGACCTCTACAAGCTACTCTAAGTTTGTGGTAAGAGCACAAAGGCTAAAACAGAAATGTAAAATCAGTTTTGTCTAAGAAAACCTTACATGTGTCGACTTGCAGCTGACATTATCTTTAAATTATGCCACAGAATCAAGTCAGACTCTTCTATGCTACCAAAATACTTTCTCTTCCAAACAATGGAATTATCTCCTCCCACACATACCAAGATCCTCTGGAAGTTCAATGTAACTCAGTACATACAAGGATTAGGGCAACATTCATTTCATATTTGTAAGTTGAAGTAATAAGAAAGGAAGTAGCTCTCTTGAGGAAAGATACGAAATATATTGTGTTACCAGAAAAAGGAAAGAAAGAACTTGAAGATAATAAAGTAAATACTGAAAAATGTACCAAATATCCTAAAGGAAAAGTACACCCTGCAAAACCCTCTGCTCAGCCTGGTGCCTCTTGTCTGTGCTCGCCCAAGAACCTTACTCACTAGGGAGGATTAGTCACTTTTTAAGTGTTTTAAGTGCAGGCCTCCTTGGCTTGTGGGTTTCTACACTGGTTTTAGTCCTGTGCAGTTCTTATTTAAAATTCTGACTGAGCTTACAGGTGTTACTGGCAAGTTTGTTCCCAAGGAATATGCCTGCCTCTCAGGTCATTTTGCAGCCTGAACATGCCAAGCAACAGGATGGCATTACCAAGTGAGTAATGAGTAATTCCAAAGTGAAGCCTGTCAAAGGCAAGGTAGTGCCTGTAATTCTTTTGCTCTACTGCTTGTCTTGACATTAAAGCAGCAAGTCTTTCTAAAAGATATGCTACAGCTGCACAGGAAACTTCACCTTAGTGAAATATTAGTGATAAGAGCCTATGTGCAATGTTATACAAAGGGATAGACTACATGTCACCGAGTTTGCTTTTTAACTACAGAACAAGTGAACTTATGACTGCTGTAATAGGGAACATGTCTGTGTCAAAACCAAACTTCTGAATGGATTTCATAGAGTATTCACAGAAGAGGATGTGTTTGGGTGTTTTTTTGGTGTATAATTGCTAATTACATATATAAAAATTAGTAATTATATATATCTTTATATAATTACTAATAATACACTAAAAAAGTGTATAATTAATATTCTCATAGTAACCATGATTTTAATAGTAATGCATGTTATCATTGGGAAAAAAAACAACATATGCAATGATGTGACATTGATGCTTAATTTACCAATCTGAATTTTGAATGTCACATGATTTCTAATAGCTTCATAGGAGCTCAAATCCATTTATAAATTGCTTTGGAACTTGAAAACAAAGATTTCTATTATAAATTAATTAAGGAAAAGCATGAATGTTTACCCAGAACATTGTGTTAAGCCTATAGATGAGTCATTGAAAGAAAAAAAGGAGAAAAATAATTAAGTGGTAGTTTATTTTTTTATGAATCACTCACCCATGGATCTAGATGTGTCTAGCAGGCATCAGGATTTATGGTGTTAATCTGAACGCAAGTGGTGAGTTAAAGCACAACAACCTTTTTTGTCCACTTCTCTGCATTCCATGCTAGGGTATTTACCATCACTAAGCCTCAGCTGAAAGAACCAGCAGATTACATTTCTCTCAGCCTTCAGAAACACCATCATATCATCTACTTGTTTCAAATCAGCAATGCTCAGTTCATGCTCTATCTAAATGGTTTTCTTCAAAACTCAACCCTTTCGCCATATTTTTAATCTACTGCTTCAGAGTCTGTTGCATCTGCAAAGCTCCGCACTGGAGAACACACTCACAGCAAAACTCCTACTAAGCCTGAGATACTATTTACTGGTCATTATGTTTTTCTGCTAGAAATAAAAAAAAGACTCCTGGTTTAGTCATTTACATGTCAGCCTAGAAACAGTGAAAACCCTTTTTTTCCCCTCTCTTACCCACATTTCATGAATTTAAAACTGACGGTTCCGTTGGCGAAAGGAGAGGAAGGGGGGAGGGTGCCTCTCCAGCTGCTAGCAGCAATCTTGGCACGGACAGAGGCTGCTGGAGACTGGAAAAGTCGGACCGAGGACAGGGAAGCGATCCCACAGCAGGTCTAGCTCCCAAATGTCTCTGATTTTTTCATCAACAATCTTCATTGTTTGTTCTCTGTCTGGGGGTTTCCCTTCAGTAAGTGTGCAGACTTGGAAAGACTCAAAAAATGCCAGTTTTAAAGGAATAGCTGAGTACTTTTGCACATCTTTCAACACTGTCCCTCTTTCTCATTCATAGCCCCCTGCTTATATTTTTACAGTTTTTACCTGTATTGCTGCTCCTTTGGCACAGTTTCATTTTTTGTCCTGTTACTTCTGTGTATTTTAATTTCAGATCCCACTTCCCTATTGTGATGTGCATTTCAGGTTTGGAGGCGATAGTCTTTAAAAAAAAAGCAAAAAAAACCAACAATGAGTGGCAGAGTGTATTGACTTCTCTAGATTTACATTTCCCTCAGCATTCACAGGAGTCTAATTGATTTGTGGACCTTGTAAGCTTTCCCCTTCAAAAAAAAAAAAAAATTGTGTATGCAGTCCAATTATACCCAAGGCAGTTAAGAATCACAATTTGAGTTAGAAATAATAACAGAATTCAAGACAGAAAACAATCACCTTTTTTGGTCTGTTTCTTTTCTAAAAGAGGTCAGAGCCAACACTTCCAGTGAGTTCAAGAGGAAGACTTCTCTGCCTTTATTGTCAAGTAAACACAGTTAAAATACATAAACCAGACATATACAGACAAAATACATGGACTATTTCTGAGGCCAAATTTGGTAACCGATCACAATGAATTCACTGTTTCTAAATGAGGGCAGAAGTTCTTGCTATGAGACATTTTATTTAGGATTTCAGTAAGCTCTACTGAGTTTATCAAGACCTGCTTTTTTTGTTTTGCATACAGAGAGTACCTCACACAGTGGACTACAGCTCCACCTCTGAGACTGTATGGCAGTTCTGCAGCACAAAACCAAACAAAAAAAAATATATTCCAGTATACTATGAAATCCTTTCACCTGGCTTCTTTCTCCAGAATACTGCTATTGTTTATGTGAAGAGTGCCAATTTGAGACTCAAGTAAGGCCATCCTTCTAAATACTTAATGCTTACATATTTTAGAACATCTGCACACAGGTGGTGGCAAACTCCTGAAATTTAGAAGATAGTCATAAAACCAAAACAAACAAAACCAAAGAAAGCCAAAAATCAACAAACAAACAAAACAAACAAACAAAAAACCCCCAAGAATAACACTGAGCTGAATTTTAGTTTAGTTGGAAAAATCTTCAGGCTTTAGAAGCATCCTCTGCAGAGAAGTGCAGAAAACCTAAATCTTGAATATTTTTCCAAGCAAAAAGGAAGAACCCACTGCTGGTAGTACACCATTAGCTGAAGGTAGCTTGGGGGTGGGAATAAAATTCAGTCCCTTGGAAGAGACAGCCCAAGAGTGGCCATGCCACTATATTCTAAAACAAAACTGAAGTAAATTATTAGCTGGAGCAGGCAGCTGACTCCACCCAAAATGATTAATATTTTCATGTGTAAGAAGCTGAAGAAAAAATCCCTGACTTTGCTAAAGTCAGCCACTTCTTATGACTGATAACATCAGGGACACAAAGTGCAGGAAAATAGCTAAGGAATTGCTCCTGTAAGGCCACATCTACATACCTTTGTGCTCTTCATTTGTAAGAAACTTGTTAAGGACCTTCTGTTGCTTTCAAGCTGAAAGCTCTCTGAAGAAGACGGCTGTGCTCTTGGTGGATCCTACACAACCACAGGCTCTCCCTTCTCTTTAGGGGAGATTTTCTGAGGTGCAGTTGGGAGTTACGTGTCCAGGTCCCATTATCTCCCAAAGACAATTACATACTTAGCTGCCCTCCGTGCCTTTTATAACCTTCCCTTTTAGAGTCAGATGTTCATGATTACATAGATTATCTACAATAGGTTTCACAACAGCAGTACTTTGAGGCAATTTTTTAAAATGCTGTTGGAAGGTTTGACAACATACACAAAATATAGAGTAATGATCATGTAGTCTATGGATTGTTTGTTTTAAGAAGCTGAGATTTTCTTGCTAAAATAGGATACATTTTTAAGGAAGCATACCCTCAAGTCCAAAATATATGTAATTATGGTTTATTTTATTGCTCCAGTGGATTAAAATATTCATTATAAAAACCACAGATAAGACACAATCTGGGAGGTTGATGAATTTTTGCAACATCACAGAAGACTAAAGGGGAGATTTGGTTGTAAACTAGTTGAGATTGCAGTAGAAAATTATGTCCACTATGCAGTAAAAGGGTGGCTGTCACTTTCAGCTCTGGCCGTGCTTTATTTTATTTTTCCTAGTCTAGCTGGCTGTAAATCTTTGAAATTGCATAATGCCAATTAAGAAAAATAAAAAGCAAATTGAGATACCAGTATTCATAGAGGAATGCTGTTGGCTGAGGCCCCAGATATTTTTTTGTCTCCAGTGATTTGCCTGTAACTGTTCCAGGAAGTTTGGGAAAAGCTTTGCATTGACATCGTGCTGCAAGTGCTGGAAAAGCTTTACCCTGGGAAAGATCTGGGGCCTAGTTCAATGTCCTGGGTAACCTATCCTATGACTTCTATGGACATTCTCAAGGTTAATGAATTTAGCAGAAATCTAACCAGTCTCCCTCTCACCCCACCCTCTACTTCAAAGCTGTTTTATTGACGAGAAAGTTTAAAAATTGTTTATTTTTGTGTTATTTTTCTCCTGATTTCTCTCTTCCTAAAGTCTTGGAGTTTTGTTTCAGTTTAGGGTGGGTTTTTTTTTCCTCTCAATGCATATGCTCCTATGAACCATTTAAAGAGAAAGAACTTTATAATACCCTGATTTTTAAAAAAAATATTTTTAATGCCCACAGTAGTTTATCCTCACTACAAAAATAAACAGATTGTGTGACTCTCATCTTCCTAAGTCATGGGCTTGAGACTTGTTTCTTTCTTTTTACAAGTGAAAGACAATAGACATAAAGACAATAGACACAAACAAAAAGTTCTAGAAAACAAAAGAGCCATGGGACCCTTTAGCTTCAGTTCAGGAAGGTGGACACTGTGGAAGGATAAGCCAAGGTCCTGGTTTCAGCTGGGATGGAGTTAATTCTCTTCTCAGGAGCTGCTGCAGTGCTGTGTTTTGGCTCTGATGTGAGACTTTTCAGTTCCTCAGACCTTGTTAGTGATAAGGTTGGAGGGGCACAAGGAATTGGGAGGGGACACAGCCAGGTCTGCTGACCCAAACCAGCCAAAGAGTTGTTACGATGTGGGCAGATCATTTTCAGGGACTGGCTGGGCATCGGCTAGCAGGTGGTGAGCAGTTGTACTGTGTACCATGTGTTCCTTTCCTCTTTTTCCCTCTGGATTTTACTCTTTCCCTTCCCCTTTTCCTTATAACTCTTATTGTCATCATTGTTATTATTGTTCTTTCATGTTTTTTCTATTTCAATTATTAAATTGTTCTTAATTCTCCAGTTTGCATTCCTTTCCAACTCCCCTCCCCATCCCTCGTGGTGAGGGGGGAGTGAGTGAGTGGCTGCATGGTACTTCATTACCAGCTGGGGTTAAACCACGACAGCCATGTAAGAGTTGGCTTCTGAAGAGGGGAGAAAGCATCCACCTCTGTTAGGTTCAGTGATTAATTCCCTCAGTAGAAGATTCAATGCAATTACTATTCTAAGTGGGGTTCTGTTTTCTAGGATTGCTGTATTTACTTTCACTTCTCAGGGACTGGTTGAGCTCTTCTGAACTAGACTGAATGACTGAGAAGCTGAGTGATCCAGGCCCTGCAGAGGTATTAAAGACCTGGAAGCTGCACTGCTCTTCTCAAGGTGCCAGTCCCTCTCCAGCTACAAGAGCTAGCTGACTAGTTTGAACTAGAAGCCTTATTTTTAGATCACCAAAGTCAGTCAAGAAAAAAGTCAACTAAATAAATGTTAGTAATTGTATTGCTCTTAATTTCCAAGTTAAATCTAGCAATATGAAAGGTGCATAAAAGCTGTAAAAAAAAATAATAAATGAGAAGCAGCAATCATTTTCTCTGATAAAGATTGGGGGAAAACAGGAAATAGAGTGACCTTGAATATTAAACAAGAAATGAACTTCTATTGCAGTTGCTTCTAAATGTGCCAGTTTTTCTGACTTCTTATTCTTGAAGTACGTTTTCTTCGTAAATATGTTGTACGGGAAAAACTGTTTTTATAACCTCTCACATTTGGCAAATTGAAACCCCAATGTCTTATTTTGCTTTGCTGATATTTCACAGACAAGGGCAAGTAACATCTTAGAAACAATGCTAAGACTGTGTGTACTTGTTGTTTTTAATAAAACTGTCAAATACTAAAACGCTGTGAGTGCATAGGTATATTTATAGATTGTTTCTCTCCAAATGGATAGGAAGAATTATTTTTCAAACCACATTCCCAAATGTAAAGCTAGGAAAACAAAAAATAACTAATTACAAAAAATATTATAAAGAAATAAATGCAGTTCTTGGACAGAGAGAGAAAAGCACATATATTGAGTAGACACAAGAAAAAGTATTCATTCAAAATGTTATTTAAAGAAAACCTTTAAAATGTATTCTAAAAATAATTTTATTCTAATCAAGAAAAGCAAAAATGAACTATTAGAAACTATTTTGTTTCCTTTTGGTTTTGGTGTGGCTTTCTACTGTTGTATCAACCTTATTCAAGACAGATAATCTACTATTAACATTTCAGTGTGTATCATAACCCTTACTGGACTTCAAAAACACAGGTAAGCATTATTTATTTCTTTATACGGGTAAGCAAACTCACATGTAGACAGTTTATGCCCAATACCTTTAAGTTCAATTACTTGCATCTAGTACAAGGGCACTCAAAATCACTTTCAGAGGTACTATGAAAATCCCAGAGAATTTAGCCAGAAGGAGAGTCCAGAGGTAAGAGCTGCAAAAGTATTTAGGCCATTAAATTCCATCAGCTTTTTTAGTGGAAGACGGATGCTTAAATACACTTAAGTTTACGGCTATAAAACTGCAAGAGCATTTCTTAAATGTCCAGGTAACTTGTAAAAATAACTTGTCCTAATTAGTTAGTCAGACTTATTCCATAAGCCTGCAATAGTAGCAATACTTTTGAGCACTTTTTAATAGATGTGCAGAAGTGATCAAGTTAATCAAGCATTACCTGAAACTGAAGGTGTCAAAGGAAGGAAGGGCATCTCTGTCCTATTCTTGAAACATAATTTAGCTCATATCCTCAGACAAGATTTAAGGTCTGGTTAAGTTCTTAGAGTCAGAAACCCAAGTCAACTTAGCCCCTTGCCTTCACATAATGAAGTTATTTTCTGCATTTATCAAATCTGAAAGCCAGATCTATGCTACTACCCTTGCAGAGAGCCAACAAAACCATCCATCCTATGCATAAGGCATCAGAACCACAGTACTTGTTTTCTTGCTCTGTAGCAACTCCACAAATGTTAAGAAATGAGTCCTAAACCATATGTTTCACTCTGGTTCTTCTGAAAAGATCAATAATGCAAGGTGCCCTCCATTTCAGTAATGGTGGCAATGAGAAAGTGGAAATGCTCAGCTCAAGGCTGAAAACTGTCAGACTTTAAGGACACTTCAGCTTTAAGAGTAGAAATAATCTGGCTCAGTGCAGACGTCAACACAATTAATCATCCTGAGTTCCCTTGACAGTCAATGGAGATCTATTCAGTGCAGACAGTAGAGTTCAGGTTGTGATTCATGTCATCCTAAAGTACACACTTAAAATAGGTCAGAGAAACCATGCCCTAATAAGGCCTGTTTCTCTTCATAGGCAACAGATGCAGCCTAAAATGATGAACTTGACTGAAGATAGCTGAAACTAAAATTAATCCATGCCTGCATTATGCAATACAACCTTTGTGACTGTACTCTATCGTACCCAGCATCCTGTTTTCCAAAGAAGATGATGGAGAAAAAGAACATTCAAGTAAAATTGTTTTTAAGCCTAGACTCTTGCAGGTTTACCTTTAAAATATATCTCAAATCTTTAACGTATCTATTTAAAGGTTACAGTAAAAATTAGTGTGAAGAGACTCTGAAGAATCAAGGTCTTCAAAGAAAAAAAGAAGTAAAAATTAGACATGGGATTTCAAAAGCAAAGGGATTTGAATGGCTAATGGAAACTGAGCTAGCATATCCCTTGGGTTTCTTTGAAAGCCTAAATATTAGTAAAGGGAAAATTAGATCAAGAAAATGTTGGCATTTCTTACCAGTTTTTCATTGAAAAGGGAATGCAGCAAAAATAGCTTGTTCTCTTTTAGCAAATGTGTTAATGTAAAGTTGTTCTTTCATTTATTCCATCATATTTTATGTCTGGAGAAAGAACATTCCAGTAGTCACATTTTATTCACTTCAGGGTTTTTTTCAGTGCATATGAGTCCACATTTATGCAACCTCTGACCACTGGTTTTGAAAAACAAAACTCACAGGAATCCTGTGAGCATAGTTCTTTTTCAAAAGCACCATTTAAAACTTTAAAAATAATTGCTAGTGTTCCATTCCAACTACACAGTATTAAGCTCTGTCCATTAAGAAGTTTCTAAAGAGATTTTGATAGGAAGACTTATAATGAATACCTTGACTAATAAAAACACCAAAAGTGTATGTATTTATCTTTACGTTAGTCTGTCTCTTTCAACAGGAAATATTATAGAACTGTGATTACCAGGCACTGAGGGTTTTTTTTTTAACGTGTAAAATAGAGAAGATAGGGGACAAGCTGTGGTGAGGAAAATGCAAGCATTGTACAACTCACCAGACCTCCCGTCCCAGAGAGATTTATTTATTGGAAATTATGGCGAGAAGAAAAAGACTAAATAACTTTAAGTCCCTAGTTATTATGTCATATGTAGCTCCATAGTACAATATAGCCACAATCTGCTGTTTTGTAAACCGAGCTGTCAAACACTTGTTATTTTAAAGCTGCAGCTTTTCAAGGTCCTCTGACAGCCAGTGGTCCCAGCTCAGCCTGATTCATGGCTGGCTCTGAGACAGAGGAAGTTCGTGTCTGCTATAATCTAAACACTTTGCAAATGGAGCATTGGAACAGTGGTGAAAGAAGAAAATAGCTTAAACCCTGTAACCCAGACAAGAATCCTGCAAAGCTTCTGGGGAGAGGAGAAAGGAAATAAGTGCAGCAGCATAGCCTGCAAGATCAGCAAATTTAGTCACATGATTTTATTTCAAAAACTCTCAGAGTGGGGGTGGGGAGTGGGGGGGAGAAGTTGATTGTAAGCCACTTATCTGAAAAGCAGTGAAAATTAGTCTCTGTCAAAAATATGGAAACAATGTCCCAGATGTGTACTTCTGCAACATCTGTATTTTCCATTTCAAGTGTAAATACAAAAAGGCTGGTTGTAGGAGGATTTCTCCTTCTCCACCCCTCCCTCCCACCCCTGAGAGTTGTGTCTACCCTTAAATTCAGATCAGTGGAGGATTATAAAGCATGGAGAGATGTGGATAATTTCCACTGTACTGAACTCTAGATCTACTGTTTCAGAGGCTTCATGCAGACAGTAAAAGGAAGATGTATTCCTGGGCTGTGGTAATGCACCCCTATAATACTAGGTAATGAAATCAAGATGCATCTACTGCTTATTCTTTCTTAAAGGACATAAATGTCCAATTTCAGGCAAAAACATTAAAAAGCTCCTTAATTAATTAAACAAAAGTAGGCCTACGATATAATATTAGTCTAGAATTAATTTCCCAATTTGCCCTAATTACAGTTCTCCCACATTTGCAGTCTTCCTTTTCTTCAGTACACACGTTTGTTACCTGTCAGTCTCATTCTCTGTTTCCCTACTACCAACTTGCATAAAGCAACCCTCATCAAAACACTCTGCCAGGATATAAAAGACGCCTTCCATCTGTCCCTTTGCAGCCTGGTCTGACCAAGTATAGAAGATGCTTATTTTAATTACTTATATACCTCGTTAGACATATATGTAGCCTCAGGATAGCATCCTAGCTACAAGTTTCTCTCAACTGTCAGGAAAAAATATGCTTCTGGATGAAAACTTGGTAATTCTGTCTTACCAGACTTCATGGCAACATAAATCAAATATATATTTTTTTTAGTTTGTGTATGGTGAGTTACAGCTCACTTCTTTAGCATTTGTTTTATAGACAGTAATACAATACGGCAGGAATTGTTGCAAAAGGGAAGAATTTGTGAGAAGAAATAGTAGAATAATTTGTATACATTCTGTGTAGAAAGACACCATGCTGAAGATTTTGGCAACTTACTTGAAATGTTTATAGCAGCCATAATACTTGCCTTTCGAAAAAACATGATTTATGGGCAGCTGGAATTTACACACATTGCTTGGAATCTGTGGAAGAATCTATATAGTGGTTCATGGCCTTCAGAAAGCTGGATGCCTTAAAGCAGAGCTATGGACAATACGGAAAGTAGGCTCACAAAGTATCTGCAAACTTGTGCCAGCATTATTGCCTTTGTCATCAAGCAATATAAAGGCTTTTCTAGTTAAACTGAAGTAATTAAGTCTCCCTGCTCTCGTTAAAAAAAATACAACTGTCTGCTGTTGGTCTGAAGAATTGCACCAAGTGAATGTAAATTTTAATTTCATGGTGCAAGTGTTAAATTATTGCCATCTTAGCTGTCTGCCAATATTACATGAAATCCCACCACATTTTAATAATTCTCCTTTTGTTTTGGATGGAAATACCACATGTGTTATGTTTTGAAAGTTTTTATGTGCAATTAGAGCCCTGAGAACTACAACATAACCACATTCAGATCACCTAACTGGACTGAGAGGAAACTGTCATTTCTGAAATGGTTTGTGTCCTTTTGTGCATCTGTGTGTGTGCACACATGTGTATAAAATGAAAATTATTTTCTCCTTCATCCTGTGTTAAAATGTGAGAAACATAATTTAAATTGAATTTATAGCTGGGTGTTCTAAATTAATCTCAACTGTAGAAGTGCATGTAAATACAAATCTGTCCTCCTGAACCCCAGAATTCCTTCCTTGCATTTTCTTTGTTATCTCTTATGATACTAACATGGATTTGTTATCAATTCCTTGTCTTTACAGTACACTGGATGACATTTTTAGATTCCCACACTACACAAATCAGAACTATCCTATTTGCTGTAGAAGGAAATACTGTTTTTTTCTTTCAGGAGTCCAGAACTAATGACAAACTTGACACTGTTCTTAAGATCACATCACTGTAACTTGCATTAACAAAGAAACCACAGGGAGATGTTTTCAGTACAAATGGTTTAAGAGGTATTTATAAACTTACAAAGAGAAATGGAAAAAAATGGTAAAAACATAGGCAAGTCTCAAATACTTATAAAATTATAAATTTCTGTTTAGGCATTTTCTGGAAGAAAAAAGAAAAAATTATTTGTTTTTTTTTTAAAAAAAGAGGTTTTCATTTCTCTTCTATAAAGGCCACTAAGGTCCATTAGATAACACCACACTGACATTTTCACATGGCCAGTGATTCACTAGCTCAGCATGGTCACTCGCCTGGGGTAGCACTGGCCACCCCTAGTCAAGAAGTTACTTAGTGTATTTGTGTCATTTGTGCTTGAACAAGCAGGCTCGTTCTCTCTTCCTCCCCAAAATTAACACAGGCACAAGTGCCAATGAGGTGAAATCAGAAAAGGCAGAGAAATGCCACCAACTCTGCTCTTTTATGACATCCTGATTTCTGTCCAGAAAGTAATCTAAGAATTGCAAATCCAGCCAAAGTTATGTTCCCAAGTCCTGCTTCAGCACTTCATCTTCCATCAGAGCTTATAAACTGGCACACAGAGGAGATCTAAGAGCTCATCTATACTTGGGAGTCCGATCTTTCTTTCAGGAAAGCAGGGATGGAGCCTCTAAGCTTCTCCTTTCCCCCTTCTTGGTGAACAGAAAAGTTACTCAGGCTGTAGAACTGTTTGGTTCAGGGCATCTTTTGTCAAAGGAGTTTTTGGTCCCACCCTGTATGCTAATAACATCCCTTAAATCATCTGGCATCAAAAAAATCACCAATTGCAGCACACCCTCCTGCTAGGGCAATTTTGCGAGGAACCACTGTGTGTTTCTTTTCTGAGTAAAGACTGAGATTTCTGTCTCTAACCATTACCTCAGTGAGTCTGTTTCTGAGAAAATACCCCCTTTGTTTCCATTTGCAGATTTAATTATTCAGTGAGACACTGACAGAAGCTGAATCCTTGAGGTCTGGAGAGTCTTCTCACAACACAGAGGAGATCATCTTATTGCAAAGCTACTGGGAAAATGTTGAGGTACCACAATCCTCTCTTCCAAATGACTGCAGACACTGACAGTTTTCTGCATGCCTAGAAGCTCACTTTTGGAGAAATTTAATGACAGAAAATTAATGGGATCAGATATAAACTAGGGAGGAATCTTGAAGATCAGAAAGACGCCAACAAATTACCCATGTTACCCAGACATTCAAGATGTCTACAAGTATCCAAGATTTATGTCTTTAACTCAAAGTTGTCTTACTGACCCAGCATTGTCCCAATCCCTGCATTTGCTGAGGTGACTAAACATCTATCTCCAGCCTTATCTTCCTCCAGAATTCTGCTGACCACACATAGGTGCCCTCTCTATGGCAAACCAAACATTTCTCTACATACTTGTTAACTATCGGGTTGATGCTGTTGTCTAAACTTACATTTCCAGTGCCATTTGAAGCACACAAAACTGACAGAAAGAACACAGGTCTCTCTCTCTCTGAGTTTTCCTGGTGTGGCAGCTGGAGGCAAAGCAAGTATCCGAGGACATTTCAAACAGTCTGGTGTTTTGACAGCTCATCTGAACCCCGGATGGGAACTAATCCACGTTAGATACCCTAGAGGCATACACCTAAATTTTGGGTTCAATCAGTGGCAATGAATCCTACTCAAAAGTCAGACTCCAAATCCGGGACATAACCCAGTGGATTCCCTTGGGATCCACCCAAGAGTCCTTTCTTCTCTTACAGGTGCTCCTTATGGATTCAGTAACTGCAGGGAGGAGAGAACAAAATTCCAAGAGAAGACATCTGTAAGCTTATTCCCTACCCAGAATCAAAAAACAAAGTGGTAATAGAGGTGGTTCTTAAGGTTTTACATCAAATAAATTATCTTGTTAGGTTTAAATGTTTTGGAACTAGCACTGACTGTAAGTTCACATGTATAGCCTGAAAATCTGTGTAATCATAATGCATATTACAAACAAGGTTTACTGGTGAAGGCCTAACCTTGTAAACAAGCCTTATTTACTTAAGAAGACAATTGGACTCTTCTTTTGTTTCAGAGTTTACATGGTCCTAGGGTGAGATCACTATTTTTGGAACGGGACAATGGGAAGACACAGTAAGTACCCTTGTGAAGTTTTTACAATGAATCCTGTAAATAAAGCCCACAACAGAAATGCATAGTGTTTCCAAAGAAACAATTATGATGTATTGTGTTTGAATAATGACTCACAATGTTTCATCATCATCTGTTTACATGATAAGTCATAATAACATTTCAAAATATGGTGTATGCATTTTTATGATTGTCTTAAGTGCACAGAGGAGAATTGCCACAGCCTAGCATCATAAACTTTGCAAACCTTTCTTGGAGACTGCTTTTTTATCCCCATCCTCTTCTGCTCAAACAAAAATGTGAAGGAAACAGAACACACAAATAAAACTGCATTAAAATAGTCCCATGTGTCTGGCTAAAACAAAAGACAGGAAATTCTTAAAAGTGTGGTTATAAACTGAAAAATGCCTATAAACATGGCTTCCTAGTGTCCCAGGTTTATGTATTCATAATTATTTCACTATTAATATTTTATTTTGTGTGTATATATATATATATACAAATGGCATTGGTCTAAATGCCAAGACCACATTCTTAGTATGAGATCTGGAACACAAAGCCTGCTGCTGCTGGCTTCTACTTCAGCATGAAAGATGGAACTGAATGAAGTCCCTAGATTTTATCTCCTGGAAGCTTTATGTTTTAAGCATATTTCTAATCTTTAGCCATAGCCCGTTATGGAGACTGAAGTCTGGGTTCAGCTTTCAAGAATTACATGGCAAACCTCAAGAAACTCCAGAGATGTCAGGAGGACAAAAGGCACTGCAGTTCCAGCAAAAGTGCTCAGCACTTTCAGAGCACTCCAAGAAGGGACCTGGAACATTGTCGTCCACAAGAAGATTCAGAAAAGGGCTGAGACATTCACAGACCCAGGCAATGCAACATCTGCCTAGATTTCAGGCATCTAGGTCACAAAATAGAATCCAAACCCAAGATTAGATGTTTGTTACAGAAAACATATGACAGCTTAAGCATCTGAGGGAACTCACTCAAACAAAGCACAAATGTTGCAGAGGTATCTAACTCTAATTCACAATACTGAAACTCAAATGACATCACCTTAGGGAGTTTAGGTACTCAGTGTCACAGCTGAAAACTGGCTGTTCCATCTAGCTGGGATCCACAGACCATTAGGGGCATTCAGCTGTTCTTCAAAGGTTCAAGCTGCTTGTAAAACTAACAACGATGAGATGGTAACAATGCTACATAGGACTATTCCTAGTTCTACCATTTAATGAAAAATGCATACAAAGTTTTGTGGGGCAAAGACAGGCCAGAAACCAGCTTGCTCCATACAGTTTTCCTCTTTTCTTATCTATCTCCTTGAATCTTAGTCACTTCTACAGCTGGAGTGCACACTACCTGCCCAGCTATGTAGACTAGGCTGGGACCCAGTAGGTAAGGGGTACTTACTCAGAAATGAGAGGTTTGGAATGGATGTTCAAAGACCATCTGGTCCAACCACCCTGCGACGGGCAGAAACACCTTCCACTAGACCAGGTTGTCAAAGCCCTGTCCAATCTGACTTTAAACACTTCCAGTTCTCTGGACAGCTTGTTCCAGTGTCTCGCCACTCCCATTATGAAATAGAATTCTTCCTTATATCCAATCTAAATCTTCCCTCTTTCAGTTTAAAACCATCACCCCTTGTCCTGTCACTACAAACCCTGGTAAAAAGTCTTTCTCCATCTTTCATATAAGCCCCCTTTATATATTCAAAGGCAGCAACAGGGTCTTGCCAGAACCTTCTGTTCTCCAGGCCACACAACCCCAGCTCTCTCAGCCTATTAAATTATGTGGATCTGAGTGCACTTCCCAGGTCTCAGGTATAAGCAAGCCACCTCACTTATCTTCAGGATTCCCAGAATGCTTAAATCAGATGTCATGACCTGTCTGGTTAGCCTTTAGAATGGCCTGAAACAGAATAATGCATGCCTGGGAAAAGCTTCATAGCAAACAGGGATGACAATTTTTAATTACACTGAGGTCAGGCAGCCAATGAATGCAAGGTTTTGAAGTCACAATTTCAATGTGGAACCTTAGACTTCACTGTGTTCTATTTTAGTTAAGTAGTTTTATTGACCCTAACTGTTGCTGATCTGAGAAATGTAATGGTATTCAGATATATCTGCCATGTCTGATGTTGCTTCTGCATTACTTATGAAGATGTAAGAAACTACAATTAAATTCTGCACTAAATGAGCACAACTACAGCTCAAACTCTGTTGCAGTTCCAAAAAGGTGGGTTTTGGGTTTGGTGGTGGTTGGTTGGTTATTTTTTTTTCCACATGGAACACTTCTGAATTCTTTGGATTTTTTTCAGAAAGACTTTCTAACATGTATCATTTGCTTTAAAGTTTATTAATGTATTTCTCATGCAGTTTCATTCTTAAGGCAAAAAGATCAAAAGGATAGATAGATTCAGAGCGCACGCTGTAAACTAGTTAGATTTTGAGATGATTGACAATATTTGAATCCTGTTCTGACAAACTGTACTTCGGTTGACTCTTTTAAACCAATTTCTACCACAGGACTAGACATATCTTATGGCAAAGGGGAGGGTATAGGCTCTGCACAGCTATACAGCCACCATCATGTCTCACAAAGCAAAAGCATGTGCACCACCCTACAGCTTCTTTTCCCTCCAGTAAATCCAGGTGCATGGTTCTACAATAGCTCTTTTATCACAGTTCAGTTTCTATCTACTCGACCTCTGTGTGGATTCATTCCTCCAGCCACATAGTCTCCCAACAGTCCACCAGCACAGTTAATTTGGGAAAGATAAATACCACTCATAGCCGTATCAGTGAGTTTATGCACAGTGTTCAAACACATAATTTATGTTTCCTATATGATGGCATATAGGATAGGAAATTGATACAAAATTTCCTTTTGCTAAATTATTAAAAGCTGTATAATATGTCAAAACATGCAGTAGTTTATGAGTAAACTGGGTTTTATGTGGCCAGTAGTTTAGATGCTTGCAGAGCATCCAGTTTATACATGAAAAGGATTTAGTTTGTCTTCTTATGCCAATGAGTTCATCACTTCACCTGCTAGGATCTTCCATAATGGTATATTTTATTTTCTTGTGGGAAAAGAAAAAAAAAATCATGAAAACTAGAATCCCTCATCAATTTAATGTTGAGTCTTCTGTATTGTTCTGTAGAATTTTATATGATCATTCAAAACACTACACAGCTCTTATCATTTAGTATTAAAACCTACAATGCTTTTTAATAATTTCTGTGAGACCCTTTTGACTTCACACCTCTTACAATGTACAAATCTCAGCTTTCAGCTTCAATTCTCTTGCAGCATATAGCTCTTTCCTGGCAACACCGAAGCATGACAACATCTGACTTATAGTCAGAACATTTTCCCCATTGAAATTTACCCAAATATTCTTTTCCTCTTGATTCTTGGTGTTTACATGCATCAAATATTTGAAGACGGTTATCATGTTCCAAGTGCGTCATTTAGGTAACTTACAGTATATATATTCTGTTTCTTTAATCTTCCTTCATAAATCAATTTCTCTATAGCCCTTAATCATGCATGTTAGTTTTCTCTGAACTCCCTCCAATATCACAACCTTTTGTTTATTTTTTCAGATCCTTTGCTTTAAAAAGTTTATAATTTTAAATTTATTAAGGCTCACAGCAGAAATGCCAAAAAGAATATAGTAAGATTTTATAATAATAATTAATAGTAGCATTTCCTGCTTTCCTGTAAGTTTCAGCATATAGCAAACGTACCCAAATAAAGCTAATGTATGTTAAAAATTATTCCCCCTTTTCTTTTGCAATTTGTGTTGGATTTTCATAGTGCAACACATTGTAACTTTACTGCACCAAAAGTCAGGATGGCATTTGTTTTACCTAACAATCAGACTCTGCAATTTTCTAATCTCAATACTTACAGTGCAATTGGTCTATCTGAGATTGCTACCTCAGAATGATGAACCACAGCACTGACTACACTGACTATGAAGAGAGTCTGAGACGCTCAGAACCCAAGCTTGCATTAACCTGCGCTGTCGGAGGTCTACATACATAGACTTTTGTATTTAGTCAGGTGAATCCCACTCTCATGGCATCTTCACATCACATTACTTGAAAAAATGTGAGGACCAAAGGCGGTTCACTACTCTATAGCATAAGACAGTTCTTGCTCCAAATCAGGCTAGTCAAATAGTGTATTTATGCGGGGATCTCCAGAGGGTTTGGTATAAGATGCAGCTTTGTGTCTAACTGCAGTCTAGACAATGCAGAGATGGGAAAGTTCTCAGTAATTAGATATCAAGACCCCCCCCAGGCATGAGATCATTCTCTCAAGGAACAGAGTACTTGAGAAGTTAGCATCAGAGTCAAAATTTACAGAGACATATATACACAATATAATTAGAAGATTAAGGTAAATTCAAGACACTGCCTTTGGGAATGTCTGTCTCTTAACTAGCAGAAAGACGATTAAACCTGCCACGTCAGATGCTATTGCTAAATTGAAGATCTTAAGAGGATGAGAATTATAAATAGGAGTTTATTTTCTTAAGTCCTAAAGAAAAGCCAGTAAACTGGTAAATTTATTGTCAAAAACATGATCAAAAAACTGCTGCTTTTAATCAGTCCCCACAAAAATCTGAAGGTACTTTTTCTTTCCTAAGATAGCACATTGTTCCTTAGGAAAATATTTACTTCCTAGCAGCTTCTGACAAATATTTTTTTCCTGACCAATAAGCATATGAATTCTAATTGGAAATGACAGACAAAAGACAGAGCTGTCTTGTAATGAGTGACTGTTCATTATCTGCAGTTAGCAGAACCACTTCATTCCATCCTCAGCAGTTTGGAAGAGTTGCTTCTCTGCAGGGCTGTGCTCCTGGAAGCACAGGGATACTGTAGAAGTCACCAAATAACCACAAGACTCAAGAAGAAATGCTCTCACTTCTGTGGAGCTCAGGGTCAATACCGAACTTTCTTTGGAAGGGTTTTTGAAATATCATTGTGACCTGAAGGAACTGCAGCAACATAGTGAAAGATACGCAAGTTATGCCTGTGAACAGCAGGGAATAATCTCAGCAAGGGGTGGCAGGCTTGATTTTCCTGGTAAAATATTTCCCTGCAAGAAAAATAAAGAGATTTTTTTTCCCTCAGCTGTGCCAGATTATGATTCTGCACATGATAAAACAATTAGTAGTGCAACACTGTTCAGAGTTTGTTTGGATGTTTGTACACCTGATATGTGGGTTTTCATGTTACTTCTTTTGCTGGACTTAAACTTAGTCCATTATCCTAACAGTACTGATAATCAACAATCAATCTCCATGTGTAAGATGCTGGTTTTTTCTTCTTACTTTTCTTTTGTAACCTGTGAAGCTGTTTATGTACTACATGACAGCAAGTCAGACCATTTAATTAAAATAAAATGCCAGTAAAAGAATACATTGTTTTCAGTGATCTAAAGTCTTTCCTAGATAGAAATAAACATAACATTTTAGCATATAGGCTTAAGCTTCTTTTCCATTCCTGTTTTAAGACTAACAAAAAAAAGAGCAGAAAGATGGAAAGTCAAGAAGTAAAAGAGATAACCTTCAAATATTCATAATATCCTGAAAGTTTGAAGAAGTTTCACAAGAACATTCCAGTTTCTATAAAAATAAAGCCTAGTAGTAAAAATTGTTAGATATAGTTACCAACCTGCTAGAGATAATTCCTTTTTTATTTTACCATTTTCCATCATAAAATCAGGATCTTCACATTAACTGTATTTCTTTAAACATTCCCCTGTAAGTTAGCTTTGCAATATTCTTTCTCCCACATTTTGAGAACAGTCTTTCACCATATGAATTGTTTTCAGGTGAGTCCTCAGTTTCAAATACTTTAAAGACACCCAGTTTCCCTCCTGCATTCTTTCATCTGCAGTTTCATTCTTCATTCTAGTGTCACAGTGAAAGCCATGGTCTGGGCCAGTGCTAATGCCATCTTAGAGGATAGGTCTGTGTCCAGATTTGAAGTGTCCCTACTGCCAGCACATAAAATGTCACACCTGGGGTGTGTCACACCATTTAGTTAATCTGGGTTTGTACTAACCCACAGAACAGATAGATTTCATCTGCCACTGTTTGAACTAGAGACCATTTCAGACTTAAGGTATGGTTGGGGCAAGCCAAAGAATTGCATCAAATGTAGTCAGTGAATATTAGACTACATAAACAGTTTGGCAAATACTTCCTGTTATCTCTCCAGTGGCAACACACAGGAATTAAAAACCGCAGGTATGGCGTTCAAGTAGAGGTTTAATAAAGAGAAAAACTGACCCTCAGAGTCAGGAATTTGGTTTCTTTGCTTTTCTGCAAAGAAAAATTATAGAGTCACATATAAAAGGCAAACCTTTTAAAGAGGTTTTAATTACCATCATGAAAGGGTTTGCAAAAAATAAAAGTATGTTTTGCTTTTGAACGGGGCACAAATAGTAGTTTACAACTGGAGATATGTTGTAGCATAGCATAGCAATGCATAGGGTAGTAAGGACAGAATAAATTGAGGTAAAAATATGTGGTGAGCTTACATCACATACACTCAGAACTTCCCCTAATTCTCAGTGCTCAAGAATAGCAAATGGTCAACAGGGATGCAGAAGGGAATATTAGAAGAGTAATCAAAAAAGACTCCTAAAGGAGTAAAGAAAACAATAAATAAATAAATCAGAGGGCTAAAAAACAGATAATAGCGAAATAAAGATATTGCAGAAGATTATGAAATTACAAAAAATGTTTTCAAAAATGTAAGAACAAAAGGTCACTGAAGAACACAGTGATGCTTAAAGAGGATCATTTTTTTAAGGGATGAGGCAGAAAGTACTGTAAAATTTAAAGAAATTCTTCACATAGCTTATCAGAAAAAAATAATTATAGGTAGGTGGCAGACTGTAAACATACAGGTATATCTTTCCTGAGGTGGAGAGAAGGAAAAAACGCTGAAGTAAACAGAGAATATATCTGAAATACTATAGATGACAATCTTAGCATGTATCAGGTAAAATAGTTCCTCAATGTTAAGGCATATCCACTTCAGAATTAACAGAAAGGGACAAAGCCAGCACCACGCTTCACAAGAGTAGTTTAAACCATTTCACTGTTCAAACAACTTTTTCCTTATGCAAGACGTTGCTTTAAAATCAACTGGGCTGTCCCCATGGGTTACAGCAGTAGGACTATGGAGAAAAGGGAGTTTTAGTGGATTTAAAGAAAAACTAGTGGAGCAGGGCGAGAAAGGGACTGGTGCAACCCTTCTCACAGCATGCCTCTGAAGAAGCAAGGACTATTCAACTCAGAAATACATATTTTAGTGATATCCTTTTACTCAGGAGAGTAATTTTCTTTAAGCCCAAGCATAGGAATACATGTTTATAGGAGCAATGTATTACAAAAGCAATAGAGCTTAGCTAACCTCAGCAAATTATGGAGCAATGGCTATTGCAGTGAAAGTGAGAGAGTCTACCAATAAAAAACATAAGTTTCAACTCTGAACAAAAATGATGAACTCTGCTATCCTGGATTCGAGTTTAAACTCCTACGAGTAACCGCTATTCTACATTCAAGGTAACCATCTGTCATATTTTTAGCTACATCTATAAAGGACTTCAGTAACTTCAGTCTAAAAAAATCAAAACAAGACACATATTTTCAGCCAAAACAAAGCCAGAGCCAGCAGTAATTTTAATTCTCTTCACTAAATATTGTTTTGGCCATGACAGTATGTGTAAAATGGATGTGGTTGTAGCCACAATGGCCCAGGGATATATAAGGTTTATAGGGTGAACAAGTTGCTGAAGAAGAGTTTGCGTGCCTAAAAGATTGTGTTTTCTTCCAGCTGTAGTGCTTCCTGTAGCAAAAGTATTTCTCTCTCCTTCTTTATCTTACTCTTCTCTAAAAATTTTAGGTTGGGAAGCAATGAGACGGATCTGAAGTCCTTCACGAAAGAAATTCCAGCACACCATAAACTAAAGCAGTTCAGTTTTGGGTCCCTGAGAAGGAGACAGGAGTTTGGAAACTTCTCCCTGCTCTGCACCTCTGCTCTCCTTGCTCTTTCCTGGCTGGACAGGAGTCTCAGCTCTACCTTCTCTCTGAAGAAAGGCCAGGAGAGGCACATGGATGTTTGGTTTCTGCTTGTTGCCTGAAAGCCTAGTCCTCATCTCCTCTGGGGAGAGGACAGTCATGTTGGCTGGATGCACCTCTCTGCATCTGTAGAAGGACACTGAAAGGGGCTGCCTGGAAAGTACCGCATGCTGGGAGGTGGTAAACTGGCTTGGGCTATTTGATTTCACTTTTGTTCAAAGAAACAGGGCTTTGAACTTTCTTATAAACAAAGTTGCTTCAAAGAAAGATGGGAGTCATCATCAATCTTCTCACCAGAGGAATAAACTGAACTTCCAAACTTTTAGCCAGGCAACTGTATCAAGAGCAGCCAAAAAACAAGGGTAAGGCAGTGATTACAAACAGCTGCTAAGATATTAACTGTACACAAGGTCTGCCAGCCTACAGGTCAGTTTTAACCTGTCGCTTTTCAAATCCTTGAAATTATGTTGATCAAAATTACTTTACCAACACAATAGCTGCAAAGCAAATAAATACATGAGTGTAACTCTGTGTCTTCTGTCCACCGAGATACAAAAAGTATGTGTTTCCAGTCTGCAAAGTAAAACAATGACAAGTACAAACTGTGTGTCTACAAACAGACAAACATTATTCAGAGGAAGAGTTGTTAGTCAGCATGATTATTGAAAGCTCTTCATATTTTAAAATAAATAAATAAATAAATAAAATCAACAACAGCTCTACTTCCAGAGCCATTTGAAGAGAAGATAACAAAATCTTAAAAGAGCAAATGAAACTAGCCTTTCCCTATTCAGCCTGTTAGCAAGTCAATTGATGTGTAAAGCATGGCTGCGTGTCCAAAAACTACAGCAACAAGAACTAACAAGATGAGGAGCTATCTATCATCAGCTTGAGCCAAAATTCAGGTGAAGCATTTCTTAGTAAGTGCCTGAAACGGAACAAAATTAAAAGCTGAAGCTGTCAAACAATCCATTTTGGTATTTCTGATACACTTTTTTGGGACAGATTCACAAGTGGTCTAAAACATCATTTTAGAATATTAAGACGATTTCTCCCTTTACTCATTATATCCCAGGAGTTACACACTCTGCTGACCAGATCCTCATGTATTGCACTAAGTTGATGCTTGAAGCTGGCTATACCTCATTCATCTGAATACCGTCCTGTTTTCAAGAGTAAATTTCTCTGTATCTCATTCACTGCAGGCAGTTTCGTTTCATACAAATAACTGATGGAGCAGAAAGATAATGTAGATACAACAGCTTGAAAATTCACCTGACTGAGAGACTGCTTGGGTTTATTATGTGGTACAATTGGCACTTTTGTTTCTATAGAAGGTTACAGCTTCCACACAGGGACTGAAAGATATCCTCAGAACTCACTGTTTTTTGTAGGAGTCAATAGAAAAAAATATTTGAGTATAACTTACCCAAACTTCATGTGAATGCCCTTATTACTAGACTGAGAGACTACAAGCTCTTCCTTCTTTTCCAGTTAGTGAAATGTGCTTCACCTCACCCCATGTTATATACCATCTCATTACTATCTAGTTGTCTTTTATTTAACACAGTAGTTTCTGCTAGACTTTCACTTACAGCTTGGTTTTGTTTTTTAATTGGTCAAAAACTTGAGAAGAAAAGACATTTAGGGTTAATTGTAAGCAGTTTATGCAACTATGTTTTATAGAGATCTGACCTCTTCTGTATCATGCCTTTTTCTTCACCTTAAGTATTCTTCCTGTTTTACTGCAAGATTTTATTGAAAACACTATTAATATGAGTATTGCATAAAGTGCAGAGGTAAAAACCTGTTCAGTCGGAAGGCTGCTGCTTACCTCACATGTTAACTGTAGCTCTTCATGAGCTCTTCATTCCCTGCTGAAAGGGAAGGTTGAAACTGGGAGATAAGTTGCACTTATTAGTGGGCATTTTTGGTTTTTCCATTAGTTTAAAAGCTTTGTATCTGCCTAATTGTAGCTAATTAGCACCATTTGGGGGACATAGCAGAGAATCCATGATTTTCTCCCTCAGCCAATGGTCTCAGAGTGTGTGGGGCAGACCAAAGTCTAAGATATCTGTGACTGGGCCCATTCTCATTATCTGTTTCCATTCTAAGTAACATCAGTAGAGTTTTATATGATGTGAATGAATATTTAAAATGAAATTATAGCTTTCAGTGGCAAATTACAACTAGATGTGACCAAGAGAGAATTAAGCCCATCATTTTGCTTAAGAGCTCAGATGGTTGAAGTAATTGGATGATAGCTGTAGGGCATCCTTTTGGTCTATAATTAGGTCATTTCTTTCTCACCCCCTCATGGTGTGTATAATTACAAATTAATTTGAAGTCCCACTGTGAGTAAAGAAAATCAGTTTAATATAATGGAAGTGCAAAAACCACAGGATATTATTTTTTAAAAGATTTTTTATGTCTATGCCAAAATACTCAGTCTGGCCCAAAGTCATATCCCTATGGACTGCAGGGCTCATATTTGGATTCTTTTTTAACTTTTGAACAGACACGGAAAAATTTTCTCCCTTAAAATAAATGACATTTCATGACCACGCTGTGCTCCAGTATCTGTCAGCAGGTGTCAACAGCTCAAAAAGTTGGAGAAAAACCTGAAAACCAGTCATAAGAGTTTTGATAGGCAACAGTACTGTCAGAGGACTTACAGATAGCTCTAAACAAGGTGATCTAGTTAAACCATTTTATTCCTCAGTCCTGCCGTTATTTGCTCACCGTTTAAAATGTATTTTTCTGCCTTTACCCAGAAAGCGTTAAGTGCTAGCATACCTGCTCCTGCGTGCTTCAGGAGCTCTCTGTTCCATCTCCTGGCTGGGGTGTGCTGCTGGCAAGTTCCGCTTCCCTTCCTTTATCACAGTGCTGTGGTCGGATGTGTTAGACCTCCTGCCTGCCTTAATGCCACAACAGGTAAAAACACGCACTCCTGACAAATGGATAACCCCAATCAGATCTGCAGAGACAATGTTTTGACTTGCTGAACTTCCTGTTTCACTCAAGGGACAAATGTGTTTTCATCTCTCCCCAGAAATCTTGAAAGGGATCGGTGAGAGGGTCCCAGGTGTGATCTGAGCTCTGGGGATGTTGACAGGGAGCCGGGGGCCACGCGGGGTGCGCAGGTAGGGAGGAGAGCACAAGAAAAGGCTGTCAGTGCAGAGAACAAGGGCACTGAGATCTGATCATATTCGTAGGTGTGTTGTAAAAACTGTAGAACATCCCATGCCGTTAGCATGATAAGATTAGACTTCTGACAGAGAAAAAAAAAAAAAAAAAAAGAAAGAAAAGAGAGAAAAAAAAGAAGAAAGGAACTGCTTAGATATAAGTTCCAAAGTTCATTAAGAGGGTTCTTTATTGCATAGCTCTAAAGCTAAGATGTGCTGGGGCATGTGGAAAAATAAGGAGGTGCTAAAAAGCTAAAGAGCTTCTTAGTTTTCAAAACAGTTCAAAGTCCTACTTTTGCATTATTCACGCTGTGACCTCCAGGCCTATTTGGGATGCCATAAAAACTGTATTCAGGAAGGAAGGAAGAGATTATCAAAAACAAAAGAAATTTTTTTAGTCAAATAATGTCTTGATAGCAATATTCTTTTTATTTTACATAAAACTTTTCATTTGAGGATCTCAACACATTTTTAGATTAAAAAAAAATAAAAATAAAAATCACAGCAACATGGGGAAAACCTGGAGCAACCAGCTAGAATGAAAAGCTAGTGAAAGAGACAGATTCTTTTACTGGTCACAGAAGAAATATGAGATAATAAGATAATCTAGTCTTCTCATGCCAGAAAACAAAAAAAAATAGACATGTCAATAGGATATATCCATCACGATGTTTCTGTAATGGTAATGTCACTGTAATTTTTGAAACCAGATGTACTTTAAAATTCACACATGACACTGAACAGGTAAAACATTTATTTATACGTTTTCATTAGAAAATACTTTTTTAATTACAAGAAAAAATTAAAAATTGTGTTATTTCAACAAAATCACAATTTCTACTTAGAAAATTTTCAGTCTCTTCTACATAGCTTTTAGGCCAGAAGGTAGACATGAAGGTTATATGGAAAGCAAATAAAAATGTAGATTAAAGAATTATGTGCTCTAATTACAATTTTTCTTGCTGCTTTAATTAAAACACTGTACTAATTTAAAACAGATTTTATGTCTGCCATACAAACAATATACATAGGTGATTAGTCTTCTATAGGGAAAAATCTACCATACAGATCTATTACTTACAGTTATTCACTTACCCTGCTATGACTTTTAAAAGTAAATTATTCTGATTAGCTGGAGGCTATCAGTGAGAGTTCTCATACAAAATACAAGGGCCAAAACAGAATAATGATTGGGTTGTTTAAACTCAATTTCTTAAGATTTTTTAATCTCTCTAAACCACAATTAAAAAATGGGTGGTCTCAAATTAGTTTCTAGATAATGGAGTTTAAATTATGTGAGTAGTGAATTAACTCATTTCCCTCTAAGCCTTTACAACTCTTTCTTTGCTATGTAAATAGTTCATACCAGATCAGAGGGAAACAGAAACCCATAATACGATATTTTGTTTCTTTTTTTGTTATTCTATATGCCTTAATGCTAACACCACCAAATATTCCATTGACACATGCATTTATAAAATAGAAAAACATTTATCCTTACTGTAAAGTTGCCCTATAATCATTCCCCTGTTCAGGAATACACTAATGCATGTAGAGCAAATAAATCCTGCTCAGAGTTTGCCCACACTTCACCCCTCAGAATGTTACCACAGAAGTGCAACATTCACCTCAAACCTCAAAACCACTTGAATAAAACCTTGATTTGATGTGTTCCTGACCCTCAGGCCATGCTTACAACAGTTCATGAATGCAACTTGAGGTTTTGTATGCATCTGGGAAATCTGTGGTCTCTCAACCCTTAAAGTTTCCCAGGTGGTATCCTTCCCACTTCCTTCCACCTTTGCTTGGTTCAGATGCCTGAGGAAAAAGTATGACAATGGTAATTTAGAAATATAGCTCCTAAAAATGTTCCAATGTGGTAAGGAGTGAGAGGACATTAAAAAGAAAAAGAGCTGAATGGAGGATGACAATCCACTTGCAGCAAATGTGAAACGTGTTAAAATCTTTTGTGTTCCACATTAGAGTTAAAAGACCTTATGAACATTTTTCCTCAAGTACAGGATCATGGTAGATATGTGTTATCTTTTCAACACCTGATACAAGTGAAAGGAGGAGGTCTAAAACTGTGGGAAGCCCAGCTACAGGTCCCTGATCTGGTTGGTATGGTTATCTTCAGTGTATATCTGTCTAAACCAGGATTTTTTCCATCAGTGGCACTGCTCTAACCCCCCACTGTAAATCCTGGACATTCGACCTTGTTTCAGTGGAATCTCCTCAGAACTTTTTTACTTCCCCAGCCAATCTCTCTAAGCTGTTCTGAGGTAGATTTTCTACAGCATTTCTAGATCAAAACGTTTCAAGAAGCTATTCAAAGAATTAAACCAGATTTTAAGAGAGTGAAAGTAATTTTCCAACTTACAAGTCGCAATAGTTACCTCTGTGGGGATATCCTGAAACCTCAGTAAAAGTTTGATACCTTAGAGTGGAACAGAATTTACTGGTCTAGCATCAAAGATGCTAGCGGTCATAACACTTTCGTAGGAGATGTGAATTTGAACACTCATGGGCATGGCCGGATGACTCCTCCGCACCAGTGCTTACCCAGACCTGGGTCACTGGATAAAGAGCTTTTCCTCCCATTTGGATTCTGATGGGGTTTTCCTGTAAGTGTTTGAAATCAAATATTTCTCACTGGGCTAGGTGGTCAGTTCCTGTTAGAGTATTTTATGTTCAGTTTTACATTTCATTAAGAAAATTTTATTCTTTTTCAGTAACATGCCAGTCATTTTTGCCATGGGCCCCTTAACCTATTATTCTATACCAGCAACACAAAGGAGGAGACCTCATTCCTTCTGTCCTTTTCTTGCGAGTAGTAATGCGGTAAAATATATATGTGATGCCTCACCACTTCTTACAGAAAGAGGGGTCTTTGCCTGTATTCAGTCTACTCATAACTATATTGGAGGTAGGTAATGAAGAATTCTAAGTGTGTATGATCAGAACCAATATGTATCTGGTAAGACTAATTTCAGATAAAATAAACCTAGTTTCAGATAAAGCTACTATTCTTGACAATGTCCCATAATGATAATGCCCAATCTTTGCTCTGAGGTAAAATTTTTGGTATATTGTACCATGACCTAGTACCCTACAATTCTTTTTTAAATTGTGATTTAAAATGGAGACCCAGACCACCTCTGCCATTTCGTCCAGACTTAGATCTGTCAAAGTAGCTTTTCATAAGCACAAAAATGGTATGCTGGTGTTTGCCAACAGGAACATTTCCCTGTCTTCTACATAGAATATGCTATATAGGAACAAGAGCTTCTACGTTCTTTCTTTCATTGTAGAAAGGAGTAGTAGAATACCTAGATATTCTTGCTTTTCAACTGTAGTAATAAGGTTTTGACTTCAAGCAGGAATGACTTTAGTTCCCAGATCTTGTGGCTGAAAATGAACATACCTCAGCTGTGATCTTGGGATTAGATAAGACTTGGGATGCTGCTAAAACTTAATTAAAAGTTTTGATAAGCATGTTCTTAAGCTCCAAAAATAAAAAAAATTAAAAAAAGAAAAAAAAAAAGCGGCTACTAGAAAAAGCAGGCTGCATAGAGTTGACAACTATTGTTTAATGAATTCTAGTCTATAGATTGAAACTCAGAAGTGACCATCCTATCTGACCTCAAGTATACCAAAGGTCATAGATTTTCACCCAGGAATTTCATCCTTCCACTCAGTAACTTAGAGCTGAGTTGAGTTGATCTTTACAAAAATATGCAGCCTCTGTTGAAAGCAATGAGGAGTTTATCCCTCCTCACCACAGAATCATAGAATCATTTAGGTTGGAAAATACCTCTGAGAACTTCAATTTCAACTGTTAATGTAGCACTGCCAAGTCCACCACTAAACCGTGCCCCCGAGTACCACATCTACACGTGTTTTAAATACCTCCAGAGATGGTGAGTCAACCACTTCCCTGGGCAGCCTTTTCCAATGCTTGTCCACCCTTTCAGTGAAGAATTTTTTCCTAATATCCAATCTAAACCTCCCCTGGTGCCACTTGGGGCCATTTCCTCTTGTCCTGTCACTTGCTACCTGGGAGAAGAGACCGACCCCACCTGCCTACAGCCTCCTGTCAGGGAGTTGTAGAGAGCAACAAGGTCCCACCTAAGCCTCCTTTCCTCCAGGCTAAACAACCCCAGTTCCCTCAGCCGCTCCTCATCAGACTTGTGCTCCAGATCCTTCACCAGCTCCATTGCCCGTCTCTGGACACGCTCCAGCCCCTCTGCGTCCCTCCTGCAGTGAGGGGCCCAGAACTGAACACAGGATCGAGGGGCGGCCTCAGCAGTGCCCGGTGCAGGGGGACGATCGCTGCCCTTGTCCTGCTGGGCATGCTGTTTCAACCTGGGGTGCTGTTGGCCTTCTTGGTCGCCTGGGCACACTGCTGGATCATGTTCAGCCGGCCATCAACCAACCCCCAAGTCATTTTCCACTGGACAGCTTTTCAGGTGCTCTTCCCCAAGCCTGTAGTGTTGCATGGGGCTGTTGTGGGCCAGGCAGCTTCACGGGTAATACTGATAGAAGTGGTTGTCTCACTTCTAAGGTTACTCATTCACTGACAGGAAAATCCATTTAAGAAACAAATATATCCTGAACAAACAGGCCTTTAATATCTTGCATTATCTTCAATGAAGGTGATTTTATTCTGGGATCCTGAGTTAAAAAGGCTTCTATGATTGCACTGCCTGCATATGAATGTCTGTTTATTGACTTTTTAACCCATTAGTCAGCCCTGGGATAACAATCTCAAAGAAATGTTTTTCCCAGAAATAGGTAGCTAGATAAAAAGACTCTGCTAGTGTCCTAGTTGACTTAAATACTAGACACTGGAAAATCTGCATAGGAAAAAGAGGTTGTAAATGTTCCAACTACAGAAAAGCTCCAACTGAAGACTGCAATTTCATTGGCACCACAGAATCACTAATGCAGTTTGTCAATGACAGCGTATGACCATTCCTCTGAAGGACCTAGGAAATGTGGATCACGAACAGAGGATGCTGAGCAACCCAGCTCACCTTGGCTGAGTCCTTTGGTCACTGAGCTTTTGATCAGGTTGCCTTTGCTTTGCTTCCAGTTCTGTGAGTCTGTCCTTTTTCTTTTATTTTTCTTCCAATTCTCTAAAAAAACATTTCCCAATTCAGTAAATGGAAACATCCTGCTGAACAAAATTTTTTTCCTGCATTTTGTTTCAGTGTAAAAAAATGAAAACCTGTAAGCTTGATTTCATTTCAGTTGTGTTTTGCCTTTATGACTGAGCTGCTGCCCAACACCAATCATTAGGTGCATGGCTGTATCCCAGTGAAGGCATATTCTCACTTCCCCTGTGAAGCTGGACACTGAACAAGTCTCAGAGAGAGACAATCCTTGGCTGAAAGAGCTGCAAATAATAAGAAAAATTTAATTATGCATGGAACTGAAGGCATAGAGAGGTAAAGTGAGTGTGAAAAGCCACTTATGGAAGAACAGGAGGAAGGAGAGGGTCTTCTAAGTCCAGCTGCATCTAACCCCCCTGTAACTGGCACACCTATAAGTGATACACTTGATTTCATTCTGCAAGGGTTTATTTCAGCTAAACCAGACAACGCACGACTCTAAATGGCAGAGTTCATTCTGAAATAGCAGGAACCCATTTGGAAGATGTGAGGTCAAATGCTCTAATGTCAGGAAATCAAACAGTAGGAGAAATTGTGCTGTGCATAAGGAAGAAAGGTATACTGAACTATAGAGAATTATAAGCAGGACAGTAACAATACCAAAAATTTTCTGAGTAAATAAAATTAACTCAGGAAAGACTCTTCCCTATTTATTCATGTCTAGTGAAAAGAACCAAAGCTACTGAGCATGGAGTTGCCATCGTGGGGCTTCCCCTCCCCACTCCATGCCAAACCAAGACCCATATATATAACGGAAATTGAAAATAGTACTCTTTTCATGTGAGGTGATCCATTCTATAGGCCTATATCAAAGGTTTGAGATTTTAATGGGTAATCAGCCAGCTGGAGACATTCCCTTGAGGTGCCTGCATATTTTGATTACAGAAGAACTCAACGCTATAGCTCTGCTGCTCAGGCTGAGCTTTCTGTGTCTAGTATCTTATATTATTAGACATATATTTTGTATTAATTTATACCTTGGGGAATTTTAGCACATTAGTTTCCAACTTGAAGAAATCACCTGTCTCTTTAACTTGACATCAGGTGAGGCTCCTAGAGCCACACAGTAAAAGCTTCATCACATACACATATAAGAAAAGGTCTCTCTCAGGGACCAAATGGTAATGAAAATGGCCACTTAGAAGCCTTCCACAGCTGCAGTATTGCCTGCTTTTAACATTCAGGCCTCATGATTAAAACTTTAAAAAACGATAATGGAAATAGGCTTCAAATCCTTCAAAAGTCAACGCAGTGACTTTCACTCTACCACATTACTCCAGTATATGATGTTTTAAGAAACCCATCAAATATTGTAAGGCACACTAATAAACTCGCAGCTGCTGGCAACATGGTTGAATGAATCATTCTCCTTAGGATCTTTGTATAGACCAAAATTGCTGGCATGGGAAACTATTCTGTTCAAATAGAAGAGATGGAACCAGAAGGAATGACTACCGTGCATAAGCTGTGGCCTGTCCTGACTAAGCTCCTTTTTATATCTGGCTTTGTCGATATCTCCTTGTTTACTCTTCTGTAAGTATAGTCAAAGTATGTCTGATCTTTTGCAAAGTTTTGCATCAGTACTACACATCTGCACAGACAGACAGCAAACACAAATCAGCCACAAAACAAACAGGTATTGCAATATTATGGTCAAGATAATAAGTTTCACTGAGAAGGACATAACCCGGGCTCAGTGCCTGGTTTACATGCCTGTTTGTTCATTTTACTCACTGAAAAAACAGAAAGCATCGTGTGTCCATCCATAGACAATCACAGATGGATACCTCAGTGTTCCCTCTCTACACCCTCCCTCTTTCAAAATTTCATGGCTGATTTTCTCACCTTTCTTTTATCTTTTTTTGTGTACTTGTTGCTGCTGGCCTGCATGCCTCCTCTCCTTTCTCCTCAGAAATGGAGTCTAGCTGTGTGCTCTTGGGTACCACCATTGTGGAAGACCATCTTCTACTGCAAACTGCACCACTTAACAGACTTCAAATGATCTCTTTTAACACAGATCAGCCATAGCTTAAAGTGTTCTGGTCATGACCTAAGAACGATGTGCATACTCCAGAAAAAAATCACATACAGTTTGAGATCCCACACATTCTATGGTGGAAATCCAAACAAGGGATTAAAGCAGGGCTTCCATGAAATCCAGAATGCTATGTCCAACACTGAAGTTGTCACAACTCCTAGGTATTTGCTGTACTTCAATCAAGAAGCATGTAGACTTTTACCATAAAAATTCCCCAGATACGTCGAATTCTGTGTCTCTGTGTTCATACAATCTCCTAAACTCTCTGAGCCAAAGGTGCCAAGGTCAGTCCTGCCTAAGCTATACATCCACAAATGAGGACTTCACCGCTTATGATGTAAAACACACTGGAACATGTTCTGCAAACTGTGCCACAAATGTCCTTCCCTTTCTTAAAACATGGCCAGAGTAAGAGCAGACACACACCTTCCCTACTCATTATTTTAACGGTAAAAGCACTTACCACTAAAAAACAGCTTTAGTTTACTTGAGGATACTCAGCTCTACATATCTTCTTTTCAAGAGGCTGTCCTAAGTTTAAAGCTATACAGGTAGAGAAGAGCACACTCAAAGCCCTCCCACCAAAGATTTTCCATTTTCCATGAAAGTATTACAGATCTTCTAGAGAAGGAAGAAATTTAAGAAAGAATAAGACAATCCTGAGCCTGTGGTTACAACACTCAGCTTGCAAAAGTCCTTGTTGTTTTCTCAAAGCTTTTTGTAGATTAAAATGCCATGGGATAAAATACAGATGCCACCTGTGATGCAGGGACTGGACAGCACCATTCCTTCTCCAAAGTCAATTCTGTAACCGTCTGAAGAATCAGTGCTCCCAGTGACTGTAGTCAAGAGAGACCATTCCCCGCTAGAGCCTGTTGCCACTATCTGACCAGTTACCCTGGGAGAACAGGATCTCAATTTATTTGCCCTTAGTGAGCTGAGATATGCAGAGGGACTGAGCCTCCTGCAGTTTAACTACAGGACTAATTGGTAGATTACTCTTTCCACCTCCTCTATTCCATTATTAAAAAGAAAAACCATGGTCTCAGTTGCATTTTCAAAAGAAAATTTACAGATTCTGACATGCATGAGAAGCTTCCTTGCTGTGAATTACTTGCATGAAGGAAGACACTATCTCATAGTTCTCAGCTGAAGTCCTAAAATTCAGAGTGAGGGAGCACTGGTATGTAAAACACCTCACTCACTAGTGTTTCTTCATTACTACATTAAGTGATTCTGCTCACAGGTCTGTTTTAAGCATGGAGTTCTGCCCAAGTATTGCATAACCTCAGCACTATCACCGGGACATTTTTTGGAAAAGCCTAAATGCAAATGCTCGGCTTTGCAACAGTCAGCGTTTTGGTGTCCGCATCCATGGCCAGAGGCTATAAACCAGGCTTTCAGAAGAAAAACGGCTGTCTCCATTTCTTGGAACCCTGTGGAAACATTATAAGAGTGTTTCTCAAAAACCTATGCTCAGTGCTCAGATTTCATTCCCTTTCTCCATTTATATCTATAAAGGATGCTTAAATATAAACCTGAAAACACAGGCCTTATGTTCATGGATATTCTTGCAACACTTGCTTGACCCTGATAAGTCAGTTTGTTTGGGTCGATCCACACATTTTATTGGTAGATACTTAAAATTTTTCTTTGGTTAAAGGAAAAATTAATTTTGTATTAAACAAGTATCCAACTATTAGTGAAACACCCAGAAGTGATTTATACTTGCTTTTGCTAAACATTATGGGTTGGTTTCTGATACTGAATAAAAAGTATCATGGAACACTTTGGATCTAAATATTAGGAAAAACTCTTACTTCATTGGTCTAGCAGACATTTAATTTAATACTCGGGGGGAAAATGCAAGCTTTTCCTATTTCAAATGAAAGTTTTATTTAATTAATAAACAATTTCATGGCTATTTTGTGTCACCACCTGTAGAAAATTCATCCCAACCTTATTAAAACACATGTGAAGATTTGAAATTCTAGACCACTGAATAGTGGAAAATTTTAAGCACGCTGGGTCCTGAAGGCAGTTTTTCCTACAGGAAAAGCAAAAACAATATAGAGGTGAAAACAATTTATGACAGGCAGTGCATAGACATTGCTAATGGTCTGTGCTTTTGGCTCTCTATATTTTCTGAAATTAGCTTTCATTTGCCAACTTTTTTTGGTATATTCAAGTGGTGTATTTTTCCTCTACATTACTAAAACTCTGCCAGAATTATCTAATACCTGACTTTAAAAAAATGTTTTCTGGGCAGTTGCTAATACCTGCCTACATCAAAACCCTATTCAAAAGCAGTCAGGGTGTCTCTGCAGACAGATCTGGCAAGGGCTAGCCCTTATAGCAGACTATTGCTGGTTTGAGAAGGCAGGCACGCTCAGGTTTAGCTATTTTCCCTTCCTCCCAGGTGGGCACAGGCACAGTCATGCTTCAAGGCCATGTCACATGTAGTCATGAGGCCATGTAGACTCCACTGCGGTCACAGATGGTGGGTGGTGCATGTGGTCGTGCTGTTCAAGCTGCAGCTAAGTCACACAGAGAGGTTACTGCCTCTTCTGCTGCTCTTCCCCAGCATGCTGAGGGAAGCCAAACCTCCCTGTGAAGTCACTTCCTAACCTGCCAAAACAAGCTGGCTTAGCCTAGCCAAGTTTGAAAGCGGTGGTGCTATTTACAGAACCAGCTTAGTGAGAGTAAACATGCTGCCAGAGCAAGAGGGACAACATAACCAGGTATGGGGATGGTGAAGCTTCAGAGACACAGAAGACTTCAATGCCTGAAAGTAGCTGAGCTGAGGCTGGAACAGCAAGATGGTCTGCTGTTGGAGATGTCTGCAACCACACAGATAAACAGCGGAATGTCCTTATGGAAATATTTAAAACCACTCAATTTCAAAATAATCCTAATGACCCGTGATTCCTCCTGGGGACTTCTGTGCAATTTAACTGCGGTTATAGGGGACTGGCACTGACTAGGGAAGGCTGGTGTGTGGTAATACCTGTTTGTTTGTGGCAAGTGGTGGTGATGATTCAGCTTGATGTCTAGCATACTCCAAATAGCATTAATCCCACCAATACGGAAGGAAACAGCGTTTAGAGAATAGGTTTAAAAAAGACAGGGTAGCAGTTTTCTGAAGGGAGTGTGGTAAACAGAGGAGGAAATCTGAAGAATGAAGTACGAAAAAAGATAATCTGGTGAAACCATTTAATTCATAGAAGAGTATCGTCTCAGCTGGCAGGGGTAAATGAGAAATGGGAGAAAACACAGCAGATTGAGGAGGAAAAGAAAGGGAAGCAGGTGACAGGAAGGCTTGCTGAACAGAGAGACTGCTGTCTCCAATTCCACCCCACAACTGCTCGTCAGCTTTGCAGGCTGATGGCTGACATAACCATCTGATCACACTGTCATGACCACCTCAGTCAAAATGAATAAAATCAGCCTAAATAGAAGATCTTTGCTAACTGGACTCATTGTTACTGAAATTATTTCAGAACTGTTCGCAAAAGCAGTTCACCTTCTAATTTGGAAAAGTCTAACTTATCCCAGAAATACTAAGATAATGAGGACAGTAATGTTATTATTTGATATAAATGCAACCACACAATGATGTGCGTCTAATCACAACTATCACCATTCAGCCAATATCCAGCTATGCCTGCTTAGTGAGGTGTGGCAGCTCAGAAGCACAGACAGATGACTACAGCAGATTGGCCAAAGACACAGCTATCCATGGTATTGCTCAAAGCCGAAGCACACGAGGCTGAAATATAAGTCATTTCACTAACATATACTTCTGGAAAGGAATTAATACGTAGAAATGAAAAAGTGCTCCAGAAATCCTGATAGGTCATCCACAAGAATGAGAAAAAGGAAGGCTCACATCACTTTTGCCATCTTTCCCATACACCTACTTAAGCATTCACTACAGACCACTTTCAGAAATGGGATCTCAGCCAGATGGACTTTGCACACGAGGCTTTCAGTTCTGGAGGGTCCATATGTACTCATATGGAAATGATCAGCCATAGTAACGTGGACAACTTTCACAAGCTTCTCGAAACTGTGAGTGCAAGTGTTTCCATGCTACTTTCCTGACTAAGTTAAACAAAGATCTCGTTTTATAATTGTTTTTGAGGACGCTTTAACAATGGACACTAGACATTAACAATGTCTCGGGCAGGCAGGATAGGATCAAAAACCTGGGCAGCTAGACCAAGTTCCAGAAAAGAGTAAAACTGTATATGTGTTCCAGAATTATGGTTGTCAGACAAGCAGAGGCAGTGAGAAGCCACCCAAACTGTGTGTGATATATAATACAATCCATGAAGTTAAATTACTAACATCTTCTGAGGGTAAGGGTGACATACTTACTAGCATTGCTTCTACCTGCTGCACCTCTGTAAGTATAACTATATGCACACTGTAGCTATGGCTGTTCCTGTTAGAGATGAGCCATGAAGTCAGCCATCCACATAAGTAGCTGGTATGGGCATAGAGCAGCAATGCATTAGCTACCTTCATTCTACAAGTATTTAATGGATTTAAGGAGGAATTTCTGCCTTTGCAGATCATGAAGTGGATTTTGAACCAGTCTTCCATCTACCCTTCCACATATCTTCAACATTTTGGTTAAGGTCTGCCTAATTTCTTATATCTAGATCATTTTCAGCAATTTGGAGGAGCAATAATTTATGTAAGCAAACAAACACTCAGCTTCTGTCCAAACGTGTTATTTTCACTGACATTATAAAGGAGTGAAAGAACAGTAGCAAGAAACTGCAAACATAAGAGTACACTTAAGTCAGCAGAAATCACTGCTGAGAAGAGTTGTGACTGCTGCCTATAAATACATCAGAGGGTAAAGCTGCAAGGAGACCAGTACCAGGTCTCTCCAAGTGCTGACAGACACCAGCTGGTGGGCTGTGCTGGGATGTGACCTTGCCTGTCGCAAATGAGACCATCCTTCAACGTAGCATGTTAGCATTCTTATACTTCCAGCAGTCTACACTGTATACTGAATTTTGCACTAGGGTGGCCAAAGTACAAGTGTGCTGTCTGCAGCATATGATGTGTGGACAGGACTCATCAGCAAAGGGTGAGGTAAACATCTAGCTGCAGTTTCCTAAATCAGAGCAGCAAAATCCAGGTATTTGTCATTCTTACCAAAGCCTTTTGTTACGAGCATGGATGGGGGGAAAGTCTGTCTGCTCCTTTTAGTTGTCACTGTCTTTAGGTCTTATACACAAAGGTCATATGCTCCCTCTGTTTTAATTTTGGTGGGGTTAGCAGGAGTGTCCTCTCCTCCCTAACATATATTGGCATCACCAGAACCAGGCTCCTCAGTGAGATGTATTATTAGAAAAAAAGCAGGAAAATGCAGCCTGCATACTAAAGAATGTAAAACTAGGTACTGAGGTTCATTGAGTCTAACTATATAGACATCGAAGGGGTAATAAAGCTTTAGCTAATAAATGCTAGTAACCCCTAAATGTGACTTAATAGCTTCAGTTTAATGACTTTGGGCTATATCCAATGAAAGAATTAGAGTCCCAAAAGTTTTAAGTGACTGGTCTCCAGAGTGAAATCTAATTTAGGTGCCAATGTTCCCCAAAGGGAGGGTTAACACCTCAAAATGGGACCCAAAGCAGCCAGCTCAATGGGGACCAGCCTGGAGCTGCTGCACTCCAAGAGAAACCGAGAGGTGGCTTTCTGTCTTTGTGAGATGCAGAGCCTGCCATCCTCTTCTAAACTTCATATTTTCTTTGATGGAATAGGATGAGGTTACTTTCTGCTTTTCAGAATTGTAAAGGAAAGCAGAAAAAACTGCCTTTAAAGTCTAGTGATTGCCATCTTCATGTAAGAGGTGAGGGTCAGTTTCTTTAGAGTAACTTATTAGAGCACACACGCGCTAGGAGAATGTCTGAACCTCAAGGCAGTGGAAGAAGATGGAGTTTTTCTTCAAAAATGTGATTGTGGGGTTTTTTAATAATAGTGTATGTTACAAGCAGCTAAAATTCTGACTGCTAAGTAACTGGTTCTCATGGAGACAAACTAGTGAGAAACTGCAATTCAGGCAGTCAGAGGTGAATGATACAGCTCTGCAATATTTTACATGGCTCTCATCACTTTATGTGATATATGTGTGAATAATTAAAAACTTGAGGCTGCTGTTTTTAGGTTAGAAAGAGGGAATTTGATTCCTGGTGTATAATATCTAAAAGCAGATACTTATCGGTCACACCAAAAATTATTGGTGTGCAATCTATGTTACTGAAAAAAATAAAGAATACAACATGTAGTTCCCAAAAGTCAAGCAGGCTCAAGTCAGCTCTTTTATTTCCTCTTTTCATGACTGTAGTTGAGAATACAGTTAACTCAGTCAAGAATCTTCATTTTTTCCTCCTTTTTTTCTGACCGGTGCTTTCACTTCCCCCACTGAAGGAAACTAAACTCAGAGAACTTTACAGGCATTTCTATTGACTCTGTGAATAATCTTGACTCTACGGATTATCCTCAAGCAGCTGTGGAGAACACAAAAGCTTTCCCCAGAACACAGGAAAAAGAATACTGATGCAGCCTGGGGCAGTTGCGTTTTTTTTTTCCCTTCAGCTCTCAAGTGATTTTTAAGAGCCAGGCAGTCTGGAAAACGATGAATTTGTTTGTAGGAAAGGTAAACACTGCCAAAATCAACAAGTTCCTTCCTTAGGGGCCTGTAGAGCAAATTGGTCTGCAGATTAAGACAGTTCAGTCAACTCATGTTGGGGCTGACATGAACCCTGCAGGCTCCCTAGCCTGTACCCCAGAAAGTACGAAGAGAAGTGATAAATTTCCTATGGAATAATTATAGATTGTAGGGTCAGAAAAATGAAATAAGTTTAAAGTGATCACCCCTGTAAGTGTCCTAGCACAGGATCTGGGGGGCTTAACTGGGGTGGATGGTAGGTTTACTGCTAGTTTCCTTTGCACTGGGTCAAATAGGCTCTGTCTTGACTTGCTAGACTGGTATCAGTGAAGGATTTAATGGTGATTAGAGCTATGTAAAATGATCTCATATGTTGTCACCTGCCAAAGAAATTTCAGTGGGTGAAGCCTAACCCTATTCACAAGTCACTTTCCAACCTAAGCCAGGAAATGTGTTTAACAAGCAGAGCCACAGTGTCTTACAGAGGTGGATTTCATCTTCATGAATGCACAGGATGTGCATGAGAGACAAAGTGAGATGGGAAAAACACAGCATTTTACAATCTGTTTTGCTCTTTCCCAGCACTTTTTGTTTGAAAGGCATTAAAGAATTTAGACAAACCATTTTTTAATCCTGGTGAGACACAAAACTATCCAACACTCTCATTTCATAGATCAAGAAACAGAGGGAAATAGAAACTCAATGCTTATGCCAATTCTGGTGCCTTAAATCATAAGAAAAATTTATCAGAAACAGTGTAATAAGAAGGTAAGGCAAAGTTTTCAAATTATTCTACTAAACAGAGGTGCCTAAAACTTTAGCAAGCAGTTCTGAATACTTTGGCTGACTGTAGCTGACATGGCCAGGTCATGCACAGTTCAGTCAGACTTTATTGGCATGACAACGTCTTCACACGCAGCTACAGGAAATCAGCAATACAGCTGGGAGGGAACCCAGGTCTCCTGACCAGCAATTCTATGTATTAATGACAATACTCTGCTTCCTAGTCCCTCATATCCTCACAGCATTTTTCAACCATTAACTAATGCATCAGTAAGGTTTGTTTGAGATGGAGATGCAACAAGCAAGCTCAAAATGCAAAGCTTGTAGGGCCACCATTTCAGTGAGGAAAGGTTAACTCGCTCTAATTAAACCCCACAAACCCTCTCTGTTCAGAAACCACTACATTTTAAAAGCAATGAGGTTTAACATCTCATTAACGGGGAGGTTGGTTGCTATGAGGCTGCTATATAAAGATTTTTGATACTTATTTCTTCTGGAAATCAGTGTAGGGGAATATTATATTCAAAAGTCTTTATCGAAAAGGCTAAAGAACTGCTAATTGCTGCAGTTACACTCTCATTTTTACCTAAATTAACATAGCTCTGCAGAGTTTTGCTTTTTCTACACACCCATGCATGAGACCGTACATGCTGTGTGACACAGCTGGAGGGGCACACATACCTCAGGCCATATGACAGACGCACTGTCTTAGGACAAAACTGTTGCACTTGCTGGCACCAAGAGGGAAACATCAAGGCTGCTCACAGTGGATGTGGTGATGTACTACACAGAAGCCCCTTGCTGCTCAGTCCCCTGTCGACCCAATTCTCTGCCCTGCTCCAGGACTGCAGGCAAAGATGCTGAGCACCAGCCAGGATAAATACCACAGAAATTCCTCTACTGCATGAGACACAGGTACCACAGCACCAGCGCAGCGTGAGCCTTGCTCCTGAGGGGTGCCAAGTGTGCATCTGGCATGTAGCAATGACCTCTGCTTTTACTGAACATAAACTTCTTTGTATTGGTCCTACCACCATAGAACCCCTCCTGACTATGTTTTCCATTTGTGACTGCCACACAGAAAAAAAGTTTTCACGTGCTTGGTCTATGTGGAGAGAGTAAAACTTTGCCTGCTCATGGAAAGGTTATTGATTTGTATTAATGAAGTGCTATTTAGGTAGTGACTGAATAAGAAATGTTAATCAGTTAAAAAGACACCCAAGGAAATATATACCTCAAATATGACTCATGGCCAAGGAAGAGGAAAAACTTATGCCAGCTTGAAAAAAATAGCAAACAAACAGTGTATGTGTTGTTAGCGATTCAAAAATATATTTCACAGCTTTACCCACTGTAAATTTATGTCTTTCATGGCTAGATGAGAGAAGGTCTCATTTCTAACATAGCCATAGGTTAATAACTTTAGTTAGCTTCTCATACAACTGAAAAGCAGTAACAGGCATCATTGTTGTTATCACCACAGGGTGGTAACAGAATTCAGTGAATTCCAGAGAAAAATACTTCAAATGTCAAAACATAAGCTTAACTGAATAAAAAACCCAAGTGTAAGCCCAGCCCAGAGAATGGAAAAGTACTGGATAAAGCATTGGAAAATATACTGCAGGGAACAATCCCACTTTGGCAGTGGGATAGACTAAATGACCTAATACAAGTTTTCCATCCCTAATTTATACGATTCTATGATTCAACAAAAACAAACTGTGAAACTAAAAACTAAAGCAAGTCTATAACCTGGCTACCATATTTTATAAATGTATATATACACATTTCTATAGGTATTTAAAATAGTGACTCTCTTGGCACTAGTACTATAGGAGATATATGCAGACTGTCAGATTTCCTCTTAAAACATTCTTCTGGCTGCCAGGCTGAACAGATGCCAGAAGCCTAAAAGATAAACTTAAGAATAACCCTGAAGACACTCTAAATGAAATAATCGCTGAAACTGGAAAAATCAATTGTGTTGACCGCTATGGGCTAAAACTCTGGTTTCATTGCAAAAATGAAGACAAAAAAAAAAAACACCAACAAAACCAAAAAAAAACCACAGGAAAAGCAGGAAAGCTGGGCCCTCAATGTGAGTGGCTCTGTTGGAGAATGGATGCTCTTAGACACTTACTGTTCTATAAAATGTTGTGCTTCTCCTCTGTAGGGAAACAGGAGCAGTGTTAAGTGTTGCAGGAAAGTCATTATAGTGCATTGTTTATAAATACACAGCTCAGATTTTTACAAATAAAGTTCAACACCTAAACTGACAGTTAATGAGCCGGCTGATCAGAAGACACACACTCAATGCCTCTCCTTACTGGGTAGATGCACATCATAAAATAGTAATCAAATATGGAATACATGCAAAGCCCTTCTCTCTCTCTCTCTCTTTTTTTTTAATGAACTTCTTTTAAAGGAAGTCACTACTCTGAAAAGACTGCAAAGTGAGATTTATATATTTACGTCCTCTTAGCTTAGCATAAAAGAATTTCAAATGAGAATATGCACTAACAAAGATTTTTAATAACAAATTCCTGTTTTCTGAGAAGGGAAACAGTGACTTTCAAATGTGCTTCCCCATGCAGATAATCCTGTGACCACAGAGGTCCCTGCAGTTGTAAATAATTTGAGACCACCTGGACATGTCTAACACAGACAGCCCAGGGAAATAAGTCATTGGAAAAGAAAAACAAAGTATTCTTAATTTGAGTTCCTCAGCACAGATCTGTAGCTCTAAGGCTAATCAGTTTGCTCCTGGCAGAAGAATGGTTGGCTCTGTTCTGGAGTACCAGTTTCAGTGTCTTTCCAAACAGTGGAAGAGCCCTGTCATGCTGCTTTAAATAAGGCAGAAGCTTCATCACTGAGGAGGACAAAAATATGGTTTAAACAAATAGTTTATAAAGGAGCAACTGTACAAGAAAAGATTCATCCTTTTTTTTAAGGAGTATTTGTTCCATCTGAGAAAAATAGCTACCGTGAATTGCTTTTCCACAACAGTTAGCTTCCAATTATTAAAGATATTTTTTCCTCAAAGGAAAGACAAGACAGACCATATTCAAGGAGGCGATTTCCACTGGAGTTGGATAAATGAAGTTTACCTGTGAAAGTAGCTCAGCAGTTTCCTGTTGGTAGAATACAAACACTAGGTCCATAAAACTACAGGTTACCTCAGCTGCTTTTAAAACCTTTAAAAATTGCCTTATTCATTACCCTCCCACTTCTCACAGCTGCTTTAGCCCTTATTCTACAGCAGATGTTAACATAGCAGTCAAATCCTTACAGAATCTCACATCTCATGACTTACGAATATTTTCAAAAGCCTCTGAGAGTTTTAGGAGCCAATACTACTCGTTTTCAGTGAGGTTTGGGCTCCTGGGACAAGATTCACAAGTTGTTTTAGAGAATTTCTATTTTGAGACTCAGAGTTCCCACTGCTCTGTCCCAGCTGGTGGTGGCCCTGGAGACTAGTTCTCAGTAGCAGAGGAAGCATTACTGGCTGCGCAAGACCAGCAGAAGCCCTGAGAAGGAATTTGATGCTAAAGATGGAAATGCCATAGCTTGTCCCCTCATTTACAGTTAGCTTTTGCTGCATTTGTTTGGCTACTGTAATACTATTTGGTTGCAGATACATCAATACTGTAAGTTATACCTAGATTTACAAGTTGGGACGTACAGACCTTCACAGATCTAAAATAAATGCTTCTCTTGTGCAATTCCTTTGTACAATTCATGGAACAGTGCATAACACAAATGTTTCCCCAGTAAATCACCAGCTATGTAGAAGAGTAATGCTCCACAAGGCTGAGCTAGAGGACGTTTTGTGGGTTTACCTCTAACTCACAAGGCGAGCAAAGCTCCTGGCTTTGCTTGTGTTTCACAGCCATGAACTTTGCAGAGCTAGGGAGCTAAGCCTTCTATGGAAAAATGGAGAGAAAGAAGGGAAATGTAGAAGGAGAAAACCTCCTTTACAGTGTTATGATTAGGGCATTCATTTCAAAGAGCCACATTCACATCCCTCTTTGGGTAATTGAATCTGAGCCCAGGTTTCTCTAAGCATATGCTTTTTGGTATCTGGGGACAATGTTTCCCAATTCCTCAGATCTTTCCTTTTCCGTTAATTAAGTAGTCTGCACTTTAGGGTAAAGAGAGGAAAGCAAGAAATTAAGTGAAGGAAAAGCTGAAGGAAAAAACACCCCCTAATTTGCCAAACAGAACATTTTCCTGAGATGTAGGACACCTGGAGCTGAAACAAAGTTGGATGCACTGCACTCTCCAGGGCTACATTCTGTAACCAGGCCATTCTCCCGCAATAGAGAGATGCTAGAAAACACATAGGAAATTTGAAACTGGACTAAGTGCATCTACCCAGCAGGAAAAATAAGGTACATTTAAGCATGAGCTACATGGACCAAACTACTACTACTGCAAGGATTTTAAACAAGTATATAGACCAGAAGCAAAACCAGAGGGAACTTTGATAGTGATGCACAGACAGCTAACATTGTTCTTAGTTGCTGAATTTAGAAGAAACAGGCTGGTGATGTGGATCTATACTTTAGTCATTAGGGTTTAGACAGGTTCCCTTTGGAAAATGAGCCTCCAAGTACTCAGGTTCTTTTTTGAAGTGGAACATGGGTGCTTCTGTACTTGCCTTCACTGTGCACTGAAGTGTTGTGCAGAGACATCCCAGTGAGTGCTGGAAGTGCTGTAGTTGTGCTAAGTGGGTCCAAGGCTCTTTGGCTCCGAAAGCACTGGACTTGGTGGATGCCCCAACTTGGGCCAATGGCTCAAATCTGATTTTCTGTTTATGATAGTTACCTGTATCAAAAATCTAGCCCTCAGGCACCTCTTAATTATGCTTCACAGTACAGTGTGTACATCCCCATTGAAAATATTAGCCACAGTTCTTCAGTCTTTCATACCCATCTTCTCTCTAAGTTGTTTATGGTCTTTTGGTGCAGTACACACAGCTAGTCTAAGCAATTATAGTAGAAAATTTGGAGGAGCATGCGATTCTCTTGCAAATAAAACATTTGGTGAAAATGGGGAAAATTCTCAGTGTTGCAATATCTTATTTCAAACAAAATACTTTAATGGCTAAAACCATAATAATAAAAAACCACCAACACTGAATGGATTTTTTCCCCTCAGAAAACTTTAAGACTTTGAGAGTTTGGCCTCACTTAGAACAATGCCAAATTTTTGGAAACTTGAAATATTTTCTAGAGTGGAATGTCAGCTTTCCTCATCATTTGTATACAATTTAGGCCTCTAGCTGCAGTGAACTATCTAGTTTTATGGAGTCTGCCCAGATAATCTAGATTTCTTGGTCTGAATCTGAAAATGTTTTTACCCATGTCTAACTTTCGTATTGTGTGTGGTCCCCCTGAAATCAACAAGGCTCCCCACAGTAGTTAAATCAAACTTGAGCGTGAGTGGTTGAGTGTGAGTGTCTCATGGCCTGAGACTACATATTCCCAAGGAAAAGCACATGTTATCTGCGGAGAGGGAAGGTCCTCCGAATTACCTTACACACCTATCATTCTGTGTAAACAATGCAAATGAAAATAATAGTGTCACAATTTCAGGCTCAAACTCCAGGTCTGGAGACTTCCTCATATAGTGCCAAGAATCATAAGAAGTCAAGAACCTTAAAATAGGCAATGAGTGTTTAAAATTATTTCCTTATTTTCTTAAGTTGACTGGACAGGGATATTTTACATGGCGCTCAATTTATTATCTTTCATAATATGGAATGTTACTGCAGAAATATAGCATTATGGAATATTGCTGAACATATTATTAAATCTAATCATAGTAAATGGGTTTCCTTTCCAAAATTGTGCAGTCCTGTCTATCTTTCTCCCAGATACTTGCATAACTGGTGGTTTCATTCCTCATATATTTCAAGCTCTACTAATTATGTTATGAAAAGAACCTTACAAAATGGGTGCTCTGGTGGGTTAGCGCTCCTTCTCCTGGGTGGGGTGTAACTAGAGCTGAAGCAGAGGGACTATAATGCTGCTGAGAAATTCCAACTGTCCAGGCTTTTATGTTCATCTCAAATGAAACAAAAAGTCTACTTTTAAAGAATTATTAGTATCAGGAATACTGGTCTATTTTATTAGAGCCTGGGTTTAAAATAGCTCCAGTTTTAAAACAGTCATCCTTTTTATTTTACCATCGGAAAAAAAATCACACAATCACACAGAATCAAGTTTAGTAAAAAGTAATGACTGGTCCCAAACCTCGCATTATACAGAGGAAAATTCTGTAGTCAAATAACAGCTGCCAGCTGTGATTTTGAGCCAGAACAACAGCTTTTCTCAGCAATGTGCTGGAAGATACCTCCAAAGTGTGTGGGATGGTGTACAGCGCTCAACAGGAACAGGCTGTGTCACTTCTGTGATGAGCTGAGCGCAGCGAGGGAAAAGGCAAGAAGAAAGACAAGGACAAAAATAAGTACCTGTGCCCTGGCTTGCCTCAGTGTAATCCAGAGAATGTAAATCATCTGCATTGCAGCTATTTTTAGGGGTTTTGCTTTCCTTCCACTACCAGGCTGGAGCAGCAGCTTATGCAAGTGTTTCTTAGGTCCAAAATGAGACAGGAGTGAGAGCAGGGCCAGCCACTAAGAAAAATGCTTCCAGAAGTCCCCATGAAATATTATCTCTCACAGGCAGCTGTTCAGTACCTCATGATGTGTGTTAGGCACTGCTTTCCTGCCAGCCTACGAGACTGTGCAGTACATTCACCTCAGCTTACTTTACTTTTTATTAGATTGTGAATTAAAAAGCATTATTCTCGTTGCTCAGCAGACAGCTTCCTTATACCAGTGACTCACTGCTGCTCTCGTAACCCTCATGTACCCTCAGCACCACCCAGGGCCATAATTTGTCTCAATATATCAAGTAGTGTCAAGTGCCTGGGAATGTAGTCTGATCCGTTACATCCAAGTAAACCAAAGTTTTGTCTTATGCATATATATGTGCTAAACAGAGAGTAGATCACTTCTGAGGATGTCAAAGCTAAATTTGTTACCGTTTTGGTTGGAAATGTCTTTTGTCTGCCTGAGTGGAAACTTTCTGTTTGGTAATATGGTGACTTTCAGGGTTTTAAAGCCAAATGAAAAAAAATGGGTGTCCCTGCTCACTGAGAGCAAGCCCCTTGGTACCCCACCACAGTCCCAGCCTGATCGTCAGCTGGTACACAGGCACAAAACATGCAATAGAATGCAAGTCCATCAGGATCTAAACAGTGTCAACAGTTGTTAATCTCCTGGATTTTTTAACAAAATAACCAAAGAGAAACAAATACTCTATGTGAGCAAGATGAATATACAAGTAAGATCCACAAGGAATAATTCAAAGGAAGTTTGCAATATTTTTCTGCTGTTTGGATTAGTTAGTCCAAATAAAAATTTCTTTATTCGCAGTCTTAATTCCAGGCTACCACTGAAGGCCTGTTCTGCAAGGCTCGATCTGCCATATAGCTGCAGTTCGGAGAATGGGTTCAAGAGATCTCAGAGAAAATTTTATTGCTCAACCTTTAGTATGCAAAGTGTCATCACAGGCCAAATCTGCAAAGTCTTCTCTAAGTAGCCTCTTTTACTGACTTTAATGCAGATTACATTCACTCAGAGAACTGAAAATAAAAGGCAATAATTCCTTGGTTAGTCAAGCTGAAACTCTGAATTATTACACAGTCATTTAGACAAGATCCAAGACCACCTATGAGTCTATCAGAAGCTCACACATGGCATGGAAGAAAGGCATAGTTTTGGACATCTGTGACCTGCAATTTTTAGCTGTTTGGTGTAACAGTTACGTTTACTGGGAACTGGGAAAATGAGTGTCCTGAAAAACACAGACAGCAGCAGCTTCTCTTGCCTAGGCTGCAGCTGCTCACCACCTCAGGGCGCCAGAAAGAAGTTCTTATTTCTGCTACAGCCACAACGAATACGAGAAGACACATACCAGTCTCACCACACAAGCCAAAGCATTAACCAAAAGATGACTATAATGAATGTCAGGAAGATCAAATTGAGGTCAAGATAGCTCGATGTCCTGCTTGCTTGCTGCTTACTCAGAAATAGTTTCCTCTTTATGTGAATTATTTGCTCAAATGAGGTTTGTAAGAGCCCTTATCTGACTCAGCCTGCAGGCAAAGATGTCTGCCTCACTAGGTCAAACCATGCAGCCACTGAAATCAATAGGAACATTCCCCGTGATTTCAAATGGGGGCAAAGCCAGAGTTACCATATACTGTAGCATATCTTTTCCTATACAGTTACTATGTACTAGGTGCTCCCCAGAAATTAAAAAAAAAATCTCTCCATAAAGAAAAACAAAAAATGATCAGAAATTATCTGAGTTGCAACAACTGTTTTCTTCTTGAAATGATCATTTGTTCTCCTGAAAAGAAGCCTACCCATATAAGCTTCATCTGTCCTTTGAAGTTAAAAGTAACTGTGTTTCCTTATTAAGGTTGAGGACAAATATTCCACTAGCTCCTAAGAAAACTTTATCAAGATATCGATGATTTCATATATTTAACAGATTGATTCAGGTTTCCAAACAGTTTCTGCTGAATTTTCAAGCCCTTTTAGACTTGCATTTACCTATGAGTTCCCAGTTTTCATGTTTTGAGTTTGGAGCCGCTTGTAGAAAGACAGAAGGAATCCTGTATGATACCTGACATATAAATATACTTCCATTTTTATCTTAATCTCACAGTGCCCCACTTTTCCATTATCCTCAAGGTGCTTTTACACTCATTTGTTTATATATGTCTTCCCTTTTTTGAAAAACAGTTTGCTTTTCTTTCTTCATTCCATTACTTTTTGGGTTCTCCATTAGCCTTAAGATATAAGTGTCCTATCTAATTTTATAAGACCATGGAATAAACACTATATGAACTTTTTGATTTTCATCACTCATTAGTAGATGTTGACCATATGTTCATTACTTCATAACAAAGCCTGCAGTCTCTTACCTTTGCTCACAAAACCACACAATTGTTTCTGCAATAAGCCTCACCGAAGCGCAGTTGTTAGTGCCACCCCAAAGAAATTAAGAACAGAGCCCCAGCTGAGTACCCTGTTTTCTAGCTTGAATCTCCATTAACAAGATCGATTTCTCTTCCTTACATTCTTTCACATTCTTGATAAATGTCTATCTTTCTTACACATACAAACCTTGCTCACACCAGATTCACTCATAGCTCTTGCCTCTTCTTGAATCAACTTTATTGACTTCATGCTGTTCACTTCCACCATCTATGCAATCCACCTTTTTCGACTTGTCTTTTAAAAGTGCCTCGCTTTTATAATAGTCGTGCCTGGTGGAATCCTGCCCTGGGATGGACTGTACTCCTGGATCATTGACACAGCACAATAGCAAAAAGGAAAGCTGCAAGTGCTGCTCCTGGAAAGCTGTGTACAAAGTACAACCCAAATAAGAACTCTCCTCCTCTGGGAGTTCTGCATCTCTGCCAAGGCAGAGATAGCAGTACAGCCCAATTCACCATCCACCCTGCTGGGCCTGGTTTGATGCAGACCAATGCATATCTAAATGTTCCTTAGTAATTATTTCTTTACTCAGAGTCATAAATAATGACCACCTACTAGACCATTGGTCCCTAAAGTGTTAATATAGAACAGATACCATAGAAATCTGCATTTTCATTTGGGTTTGTTGTTTGTTTTGTGGGGTTTTTTTTGCACTCAGTGACTAGCCATCACTGCAGGAAAACCCAAATCTCTTTTTGCCTTAGAATTTAATTCTTTATTCACCCTATGTTCCTCAATAAATATGTTCATTTGGAGTGCTAGTTTTATCCAGCTAATACCCAACTGCTGCTGAGTTAATCAAACAGAAGCAGCAAGGAGGCAAAGGCAGAGAACAGACCTGCCACTTACACACTTTGCAGCCAGTGATGGGCAGGCACCCAGCCTTGCTTCAGATTAAACGGTCAAAAATTAGATAGATCCTTATCCAGAGTACATTTCTGTCTCTGTCTGACAAAAAAAAAAAAAAAAAAAAAAAAGTACTGAAAAACTTGAATAATGAGACATTAAAATAGCATTTTTGAAATATGAAAAACTCAGACACAAAAAAAACAACAACAAACAAAAAAAAAAACCCAACCCAGAAAACCAAAAGCTATCCATCCCGAACAAGGGGACACAGAGATGCAAGAGACACAATTTTGTACATTTCTGCTCTGCCTCTCCCCACATTCCCTTCATTTCTACTGAACTCCCAAGCTCCCAAATGATTTTGTTAGAGGTAGAACAAGGGAAAAGGCATTGGGATTCCACAGAAATGGAATTTCTTAGGGAAATGATTACTCCCTGACCCAAAATGTGTCAAGGATCTCTGTGCATGAAATTCAGTCTGACCATGATCACATTTCTGGAAAGGTTAAGGCTTCCTGGGGCTCTGCTGAGACTTGCAGGTTACACTGTTCAAGCACCCCTATTCAAACTCAAGACAGAGCTTTAGTATTCCCTGACTATCTGATTCTCCATCCTCCTTAATGTCTAGCTCTCTTCAGAGAATAAATGAAAAGGGCAATATTTCACTCAACAATTGCTACAATCAGATGCAGCTTAAAGAGGTAACTTTCCAAAAAATGTTGCTGTCACCATTGTTGAAAGTGCCTCCTTCACAAGAATCTTTTCTGTAATTGTCTTCCAAATAGGCCTGGAATAAGGTTTCCAAATATTGAAGCTTCCCTTGAACCATAAATTCTAATTTTTAGTCATCTTTGGGTAAAGCTGGTTCACAGTCAAATGAAAAATCTGTCCTAATTGATGGGGTTTGACTCCCTGTTTCTCATCCTTTTTTATTCAGTCCTGTGAAAGACGGAATAGAAAATTTAACTCTAGATGTTGGAGACTGGCAAACTGAATAGCTTGCAAAATCAAGCAGGTCTCTTAAAACAACAGATTTTCTTTCCATCAGACAAAATCCTATGCAATGGAGACCCATTAAATGAATACCTGAGAAAGTTGGTCTCTAGTGCATCTAACACAATGGATAAAAGAACACTGTAAAATTAATCTGTCAAACCAAAATATATTTCATGTAATGCAATGGCCTGCTTAAATTAATATCACTCACTCAAGAGAACTGCTAAAGTATTTTGGTGCAATGTGGATACATATTTAACAGATTTATACTTCAGATCTAATAACCCTTTAGAGATGTACTATGCTTATGGCTTAAAAATCAGGCCATAAGACTACTGACTACTAATAGGGACTTTATTGATGCCTGTTACTGTGCAGAAGAAAAAAAAGTGTAGTACACTGATATTGACTTTCACAGCTCTGACTATTCCATGTATATGTTTTTTCTTGTTGTGAGGGGACTTCTGACTTCATTGTATTTCTTATGCAAAACCACTAAAGCTGTCACCAAAGGCACTTTAGGTAGTCAAAAGGTTATTTGAAAAAGAAACCAAAACTTTATTTAAAAAAATTAGATTTTCCACTTTTTCTTTCCTAAATGAAATTGTTTGGGGTAAAAGTAAGGTACCAGTGTGAATGGGACTTCTGTAAAATTATTGAGTTTACTAATTTTATAAAATTTGTAAATTACAAGTTCCCTAAACTCTTCTGCGATGTCCAAGATACTTTGTATCAGTCAGGAATCAACATACTAGTTAACATTCCATCCTCTACAAATTGTGTGCATAACTTTCCTACAGAAAGTTCTTGAAAACAGAGATTCCCTGAACAGAAGCACTCTCAGACCTGCTGGAGGACAACATTCAGATCCTCTCCTGAAACCCCCCCACTGCAGTCATTTGTAAAGCCAATCACTCAAATAAAATCATATCAAGTCAGCTGACCTCTACTGTCAAGAAGGAATGAAAAAGAGAAGCAGCCTCTTAATTAGGAAGGCTCAAAACCATATACAAATTCATAAATCAATGGCAATCACTCAGAAGCTGATAGGGAACCAGATACTTATTAGTGAATTAATGTAACTCACTTCATTCAGCTGCCACTCTTAAACAATTTCTGTCACACATTTTGCACCAAGTTTCAGGCATGTAGTATATTGCGTGATGCAATTGGGAAATCCCAGGGGTATGGATAACTGTAGCATCATTAGAGATTGCAGATGACATTCATATTCATATTAATCATTCTTTCTCTTACCCTTGGCACAATTAAAGGATACAGCAGCCTTCAAAAGGTACATCTGTCCCACATAAAACTTCACATTCTGAAAAAAAACCCAAACCAAACCAATTTAGAGTAGAATTAAAATTCAAAGTATTTTCACAAGAAGGAATTTCTGGGATAAAAAAATAAGGAAAAAATGTGTCTCTGTTTCCTGGTTGATAAAAGCCTTCCACAGCAAATTAAAATTGCAAAGTCTGTTCATATGGGAAGTTGAAGAATTCTAACTTTTTTCTCTCCTGTGAAAAAATATTGATTTTGAAAAAATAATTCTCTTTCAGATAGTCACTTCCACAGAAAATCACTTCTCAGCCACTGTTAAGCACAAGAAGTTATCCAGATTCTCTTAAAAGGTGACATAAATTGCATGAAAGTGTGCCATGAATTATTTTGTTCATTTTATTGTAACACAAAATGTCTTACCATGTCTCTGTAGTGGCTAGCAGTACCTTCTTGATTTAGCTGGGAAGTGCAATGGAAAAGAGAGTTCGCAGCAATGCATCTTCAGGAACTACTGATACCGTGGGACAACGTTTCCTAAATGCACTGACACAAAGTGTAGCAGGAGTGTGAAACTTCCCATTTGAGCAGTGTCAGAACTTTTCTGCTCACAAAATGCTGAAATTTCAGCAAAATACATATGATTTTGTAGCATGTTTGCATTTCACTTGAAAAATAAAATGGGTAGGATGAGCGTTTCCAGAGAGGTTCTGCTAAAGGGTAAAAATGGCTGGCAGAAGTTCAATTTTAAGACCATTGCTTGTCCCTTTGGGATATACATCTACCACTACAGAAGCAGACACTCTCCAGAAATGATCTGGGAAAGCAGTAAAAGCTCATCACAGTGAGAATAATGTGACCTTGCTCCAAAAGAGAAAAAACAGATTCACCAAGCTATATACCACCTGGAAGGGCTTTACAGGTCAAACTTTAAATATATTCAGTGAGAGAAGAGTTTATTTTCTTTTTGCCTCCAAGAAGCTCCACTGTAGAACTAGCTCTGCTTGTAGGATTTATTGCACCTATACCAAGTGACGGTCTACACAAAGCTACTCGTGTGTTGTGAGGCCGGTAGATATGCTGTTAGATGAAGGTATAAGGGAGACATCACCTGTGCAATACATTTCTTCACCCAGCTGATGGCATTTCATTGTTTCCCCACCTGGACACAGAAAAAGTGCGTCAAAGGTCTTAGGAATCAAGACTGTGAGATAAGATACAAGGGAGCTATTCCCAGCTTAAGCCAATACAAGGTGCGGTGAGATTTTCCAGCTGGAAGTTGCTTTTTCTGCCTCTTACATGTGCACTCGTGGCCAATGTGTGAATTTGTCATCAGGCTCTAACAAATTGCTATTTGTTTTGCAGACTGCCTATGTCATCGCCAGCAGGAATGAGCAGAGAGCAGAGCGCAGAGCAAGAGGCATTGCAGCTGGCGCAGCAGCCCCCACTGACAGACATGAGACAACTGCTAGGCTTTAGAATCCCCCTTCTCCCCACACAGGCTGATCCTGCATTGCAAACTTGCAGCCAGGTCTCTTCACACTGTTTTGCATGTATGTGCACTGCAACCTCAGCTTCAGGAGACGTTCCCTGTTTATGGCCACAATTGCTCGTTCCTAGCAGAGAACCAGGCAGCATACCCAGAAATAACCTGAGATTACCAAAACCCTTTCTAGCAAAATCATCCTGCGTGCAACAGAACTGTGTTACCCTCCCGACACTCATGTAATCAATGGCAATTATTCATTAAAATCATCATTCAATAATACTGCTTTTGTAAGGCAGTATTAGGAGGTAGTGTTACACAGGTCGCAGGGATGCTGTCATTCTTTCAATTTCTCAGACTACAATGGGAGTAATTTCCATAGAGCAACAAATGATGACAGATGAGTAACTTAAACCAGGATATTTCCATGTTGTTTGAGGAAGATCACTGGAAAGGCTTTCCTTAACTATAAAAGCATAGGTTGTTTTTTGCTCTTCTCAAGAAATACATATATTTGTCCCTCACACATTTCAGAAGCATCACCACACACCTTTCTGTCCTCTGCTGCTTACTACTGGCAGTAATCAGTGATTCTCCCCTCTCCTCAAGCTCAATATACATATTTACCTAATAAGCCTCCCCATCCTGTCAGTTGAAGGAAAACTTTATCATGGGGGAGCAGAGAGCTAAAAGGACTCATAAATAGACTATTCCTCTCTCCTTTTTTAACCACCGGCTTCTATCTCACTTAGGTGAGCTATGATGATGGCTCTGTCTGGTCTGTAACAGTCAGATCCTAATGCCTCATGTGGTCTAAACATCACTAGATTCATCAGACACACCAAGAATGAAGTAGGTGATGCTTTACCATCTCTTACCTCATCAGAACTGCAAACCAAGTACTTATATGACAGTCATAGGTAGAAACACTCTGGAAGCACCTTCCTTACAGTTATTTAAAAAAAAAAAAGTCCTTTTTTAAATAAAAAAAGAGTATTTTTTTACCTTAGCCCTTTAGAAAATGCTAATTTAGAAAATGCTAAGCTTGAAAAAATAAAAATTCTGCACTCTGAGTTTCCTGGTGCTCAGTACAAACTGAAGTTAGAGGGTGACCCTATAAATACAAACATACCTTTACCAACCCTGACTATCGATGAAAATATAAAGGAAGAAATAATTTTCTGCTGCAAAATAAAATGTCCCATACATCGCCTTTTACATTAGTAGTTTACCAAACACAATTATGTGGCGGATCATTTCAGTGATTTTCTTACTGATCCTGAAAGGAGAGAATTAGCTCTGTAAAACGAAATTAGTCTTGCATACACCCCTGAAAATATCCCTCCTTCTCTCAAGGTCTGTCTCTTCTTTCTCTCCCCAGCCCTCAGGAAAGAGGGGAAGCCTCACCTCAGGTTTGCACCACTAGACAATGGAACTACCCGGTAGGTATGAGAATTCTCTGACTCAGGTCTCTAATAACTTTCTGCGAAATGAATCTACAGGCAAATTCAACAATGTATTTTGAGAAAAGTATTCACGGCAGTCTTTATCCTGAAAGATTTCCAGGTAGACATAAGAAGAACTGAGGAAATCTTATCTGAGCAGCTAAAATTACATTCAAGAAACTGCAAGGGACATAAGCAGATCCCTTCCGGCTGTCCACAGGCACCTGCGACTCCCCCAAGCTGTGATTCATTGGTACCAGAGAACCGAGCAGCAAGTGGACCCAGCCGGGTAAATGCTCCATGCAGGAGCAGCCTGCATCGCATGACCGAAGTGGACAAAATCTAACACGTAGCCTGTCTGCTCCCTGATTAATGCAGACTGTAGTCATCAGCTTCACTGTATTATATCCCACTTTAGAGGAAGGGAGAAGAAAAATATCAGGCTGCCAGGTAAATACCTCATGTGTCTCCTGAGAGGACACTAACTGCTCAAACTCACAGAGGTGTAACTGAGTTCTGTCATCTGCCTTTCGTGTGGCTGTTTTTCTCTCTTAATCTTCATCATTTGGGGGTTTTTATCATTGCGAGCAGTCAGAACTTGGCTAGGGACATGATCAGTTCCAAGTCTCTGGGTTTTGGGGGATAAGAAAGATCAGAGAGGTGGAGTTTAGATCACTCGCTACTGTTGACTAAATCTTCCCATTGAAAACCAGAGGGGGCTTTGCCTGCCCATAGGATTGAAGGTGAAAAGGGAATAAAAAGTACATCTGTCTCTGTACTACACGGGTTCAGAGGTAGGATGACCCTCAGATGAGAGCCCGCATACTGACCAGCTGCCCTGGCAGCCAAAGGGCACTGCTACAGCCAGTGGAGTTAACCCCTTTGGGGGCAAGGAAGAGAGGAGGGTTTCAAATATATTTCCTTTAAATCCAGGACATCCTTTTACCTTGGTCAGGTGAAAGACAGCAAGGATCTGGATGCTATTCCTTACCCAAGTTATTCTCCTAATGAACCAGGTCATTTTGTTTCCACCTTGCATTTTACAGTTTCTCCAAATGAAGGAAAAAGATTTCTGCCTTAAGGTTCCTTCCTGAGTTATACAAAATGAATCATCATTTTATGCAAGAAAGAAAGTTATCTCTTGTCAAAAAAAAAAAAAAAAGAAACAAGGGATGTCAGAGATTCAGCAAATGCAATGTATGGACTTCGTGACTCCTAAAGTAAAATAAAAACCCAGTCAGCACATTGTGCCTTGGGTCATTTAAAATCAGTACCATTTTCATTCTCAGCTATGCACCCTGTCCTGAATTCACAGGAGCTGCTGTCATGGCTCTTTGTTCTTAAATCTGTGTGAAACATTGCAAAGATGGAAACTGCTCTGCTTCTCCACCCTCACCGCCTTCAGGTTTATTCTCCTTCACTCACTATTGTTTCTCTTTAGGTTGTGGGTTTTGGGGTTTTTTTTGTCCACTCCTCCATGCTTTTGCCTTCAGCTCCCCACTTCTCCTCAGCCCCTTTCAGCCCTGTCCACTGGTCTCCGTTCCTCTTTATTTACATCACTTGTCTTTCCCCTTTCCTGCTTTCTCTATTCTGCTTCATATTGCTCACCTGCACTTTATTGCTCCACAACAGTAATTTTACCTGCTGGATTAGAACATTAGCTGACACTGAATTATATTCCACACTGAGTGCAGCATGATGTTGTAACTCACAGAGACCCCAGGACCTCTGCTATAGGTACAAGCTTGAACTGTTTATGCACACTTTTGATCTGGAATACTGTAAGTGGAAAATAAGTTAAAACAGGCTAATTATAACGTGTCAAGGAAACAATTAGATGTGAGATAAAGAAAATGTGTGGAAGGAACAGATAGAATATCTGGACATTAGAAAGGAAAATAAAAATAGACTTTATAAGACTTTCTTTAGACAGTGGTAAAAGGATGGCCAAAGAAAAAAAGAGGGGAAAAAAAAAAAAGAAAATGTGAAGAAACAAAGAGAAAGAAGAAACAGCTAATACTCAAAAACAATTCCAGCAGCACCAATGTCAACAGTGACAGAGCCAAAGAAAGAAGCTGGAAACACTTGGCACAGAGGATTAGATGAGATGGAGGTGGGGGAAGGAACGATAAAAATTATTGAATGCAAGAAAGGAAAGTGCATCAAGATCTAGGCCTAGCACTGATTTTATGGGACATTAAAGCCGAATTCATTGCTATGATTCTAAAAGAGTGATGGGTTTTCTTCCTATTAGTGACTTTTGGGGTCCAACTACTAGGTCCATTTCAGAAGAACAGTTCTACCAGGCAGGGTACAACAGCAGCTGCCTAATCTTCACCAAACCTCATTGAAACTGGGTGGTTTTCAACTGGCTTCTACAGGAGCTGGTAGAATTGGATCCTAAAAGAAAGAAATTTGTAGTACTGGTAGTGCTGGTTGGGTATTTTGCAGGGAAAGTGCTTTTTTCAAAGAAATGTCATCAAAACAGACTCACTCTGCAGCAATACGGAATATTGAAAAGAGGGCATTTCCAAGACAAAAAGAAAAATCCTGACAAGGATTGGTTAAGACAAACGACCACTCATTTCATTCCTCCAGACCCAGCTCTTGCCTGACTATTTAAAACATTCATTTCCCACATGTAGGTATGCCCAGGTAAAGGTGCGTACAACACTTTGTTGCACAAGCTTGAAGGAACATCCCCTTCAGGTGGCTGCAGGAAAAGTGAACAAAGAAAAAAGGATAGATAATCTATGGTTGTATTTAGGCAGATTTCAAGGGTAAATATAGCAGAAAACTCTTGCTGTACTGGTATGTCCTGAAATGTCAGTACAGCTGCAGTGGCAGGGTATTCACCACTTGCTCAAATGTTGTGTTGTTCTTGTTTCAAATCATGCTTTTATGGTCACATCTTTGTCATGAGAGGAAATACTCTCAAGAAGTGTGTTTCTTCCCTTCTCTGATTTGTCTTGGCAGGAATACTAAAACCACCTCATAACAAATATTTTGCTTATTCGTATTTTCCAATGAAAGTGTATCTTTGGAGTTTTCCCTATCATACAAGCTAACAGCATTTCTTACTGGTTAGAAGAATATCACAAAGCAAAACAATCTTCTCTAATGGCTAAGCTGCCTGACCTTGTGCCTGTAGTAGTGCCAGGAGCACGGCTGGTTTTTAATGATACTTTTTCACATCTTTTCAATGGAGTGCTATGGCAGAGGCCAGAAGGAATGACCCAAAGGAGGAAGCTCTCTGTTTACCTACTGTCAAGAAGGCACAGGGGACCGTAGGCTTCCCCACAGTATTTCGTAACCCTGCCCTTAGAGGATCACCTCTAGACACAGGGGGTCAGCTCAGTCTCTGTGCTCATTAACTCCATGACCTCTCTGCTGAGACAATACTTTGGGTGTATTTTAGTAAAAGACACAAGCATGGCTCAAAACCTTCCTTCACTTCTCCAGCTTCAGCTGAACTGTATGTAACCGGTAGGGTGCTGTTCCTCAATGGTGAGATAAAATGCCAACAGCAAGAGATTTAAGGCTTTTTTTTATCAGTTAAAGGGCTGGTGCTGTAAATACTTCCCATGAAGGGCTGATCAGCTCTGATGCTCCCTGGTCTTAGTGGAGAAGGACTGTGCTACTCACCAGTAGAGTCAGCTTTGCAAAGCAAAAGGGTCTGTTAGGGCTGAGGGCACACAGGGCACTTCTGCAGCTTGCCTCTAGCACAAGCTCGTTCCCAAGGTTTGATAATGTCATTAAACCCTTTCTGAAAAGACCCATTAGTTAAAATTTGCACATTGTTAATTGCAAAATGTTCTCTTATTCCCTAATCAGACAAGATTTTATTTGCTAATTTTCCTTCCTGATAGAGTGGGAAGGTACCTTGTGTAGTCTCAAGCGCAGCACAAAGAACATGACCAGTAAATGATACCTCTTCCCATCTTCATAATAAAAATCTGCAAATGAAATTCTGTGTGTTAGCTGGGGAATGCTATGCTCATTTTTTTTATGACCAACATTTGACAAATGTCTTTATCCTGCCAATCCCACTGCTCTTTATTCAACAATAAAATACACTCAGCATTTTCATTTAGCAGGAATATATTCTGGGAAAAAACAATAAGGTGGCATTTTGAACAGAAGTATTTGTGAACATATTGCTTATTTTTTTATTAAAAAAAAAGTAAAGGATGAAATTATCAGCCTCACTTTAAGTTGGCATTAGTTTGGGGGAAAACAGTTTGGGCTTCAGGTTCACTGTATGACAAAGATGATGGTACCACTGGCAGAGTTTGTGAGGAGGTACAACCCTCAGCTTCAAGGTCAAATCCATTCTCAATGAGTCAGTTAAATTCTTCTGATGTATATTCATCATATACATTCATGCTGGACCACCCAAGCCAAACTTAATTGATATAATATTGTATGCACATGAATGTGGGTTGAAAAAAAGTATGCCATGGACTGCAGATTTTTTCCTTAATCTAAATCCAGCATTTTTGATGGGTGACATATTCTACCTTCCATTTACTGAAAGCAAACATGGAATCTAACCTTTCCAAAAATCTCAGTGTGGTCTGAATTTCATGTTTCAGACCTGTTCAGATATTAACTGATCTTGAGGGAAATTTGCATCCATTAAAAAAAATGTTAAATCATGTCAAATTATTGACAAATTCTCAAAAATCAAGGAATGGCACTGAAATTCTGAGGCAAATATACCACACATATCCCCCAGTATAATAATTCTAGGGAAATTTTACAAAATAATCCTCAAAAAGTACCACGTTCTCTATATTTTTTTCCAAAAAAACCACAGCGAAATGACATTTCCTTTGCAACTGCCCTTGAGTCAAGCACTATGGATCAAATTCTGCACTGCTAGACATAATGCTATTGTGCTAGCACTTTATACTAGGAAATACTTTTACCAAACACGTTAGAACTTCTTACAGTTCTGATAAAACCTTTTGCTGCTGTTAGAGAAATATTTTTCTGAATAAGCACATGTATTATGCCATGTAAAAATATCCTTGCTTTTTATTCAGTACAGAAGGAGTTAAGACAGGATAAAAATGAACTCTCTGAATCAGAGAAGTATTTTTTGAGACACTGCTTTGGAAAGGAAAAAGCTTGGTTGGTTTTTGTTTAAACTAAAACCGGTGTTGTATTGACATGTCTGGATTAGGCTTTCAATGCATTTTTCCAACCTGTTGGACACCTTCCACAGATTATAAAAAGACACCACAAACAGGAGTGAAGAGAATGTTACTTTTGTGCACTAATTTCTCCCCAGGGGTTTATAAAGAGGGTCCATACACATTTTTGTGTAAAGATACAGGACAAATTTATTACAACAGAGAGGAGCAGTAAAAGTAAATTTATTATCATTTTTATCATTCCTGGCAGTTCTTGCAGCAGACAGCCCAGGTCTATGAACTGTGTAAGGCTGTTCTGTGACTCAGAGCTTCCACATCCAAGCAGGTTTGGGAACTGAAATTTACTGCTGCTGTCAAAATGGTCTAAAAGAATCGGACACCTCTTCTAGCACAATCTGTGTTCCTGCACACAAAATATTTGAAAGAGGGATCTGGGGGAGGGTTGTTTTTTCCAGAAGCAAAATAAATTTCCTTTCCTGAAGAGTTTAACAGAAAAACTAGATAGTTTAGTGTGGGGTGGTTTGTTGTTGTAATGGGTTTGTTTTGTTTAAATTGATAGATGCCTTTCCTCAGATTGAAGATTCTTTTGTTAACTCTGGATCATTTTTATCCAGTGTCATTGACATAGCAGCTCAGTGGCTGAGGACAGGTGCTGGGAGATAACAGCAGCTTCACAAAAAGCAGACTTTTCTGAGTCAATCGCTGTTCCAGAAGAAGCAAGCCCAGTGATTCATGCTGTTGTCACACAGTATTCCTGCAATACCTTCTTCATTCTTGAAGTAAGCCAGTCACCCACTCTCTAAGAACTGAGGAAACATCTTCAGTCTTTGGAATTAGAAAAATTCAGAAAAAAATAGTACTCTTCCATTGCAATTATTATTCCTGATCTGATCTGCAGGCATTTCTGACCTATTCCTTGTTGGTCTAACAGAAAGCGTGTAACCCTGAGTATGGCAGCTCTTAAAACTGCATTGTTACACAGTTCAGGAGCAAGCGGTTTCAAAAAAAAATACCAGCTAAAATATATTCCTATTAGAAAATAGTATCTTTCTAAAATCAGAACTGTTGCTGCAACAATCAGAAGATTCAGTCTCCTTTTCCATTGACTAATTACACTGACCAAATTCTGCCTTTTTACTTAAAGCATAAGATTCACTTGCTCTTTGCCATTAAGCAACATTGTTCCATTTCAGATTCAGTGCTCCTAACTAACCACAATTGCCCAGTAGATCCAACAGTCCCCTCTCATTTGTCCACAGTACCTAGAGGATGATGTAGTAGGTTTATTTCAATGACTTTCCCTCCCATAGCCACAGGCAGTGAACACTGTCACCTGGGACTTTGGTCACCTCACAAAGAACCCCCAAGAAGGTACCAAAGGATGTGAGTGGCTCAGTTGCTACATACCTTCCAAATTAAAAGAAAAAGAACCCTCTTTCTTTCCTTTATGGTTATGTCATATTGCAACACCCCCCACTTGGTGCTCAGATCCCAGATTTTATCCACAGCTGAAAACTGACATGTCAGGCTTTAAAAAAAAAAAAAAAAAAAAAAAACACAAAAAACAAGTGGGACTACAAGGAAGGGAATAAGCATAACTAAATATAACTAACTAAATTTATAACAAAAATCCAACAATTCCAGGATTTACCTAAACTCCTAAACTTGAGACATGTCTTTCAGTTGGCTTCAATAATCTTTGGATACATCTATTTACAAAATTTATTAAGGGGAGTTTCATTATAGTATTCTCCAGCTTTCCTGCAGAGGAAACATACAGAAGTGAATTGCTTCTGACTTGATTCCTCACCAACACTACCTATCTTTTGGTGGCCTGTGAATGCAACTATAATATTAGGTCATTGTTTTCAAATTCTCTCTGAATTCAGAAACTATTCTTTTTCCACAATCTTCTAAATCATCAAGAATTAGGCAAACTTATTTTTCAAAACAAACCCTCCTGGAGTTCACTGAGTAACACAAATAAATGCACTTAGAGACGTGACTCTGAAACTTCTCCACTTAGCAAACAGAGAGATGATGCTGGCAGGAAAATCAAAAAGCATCAGGGATGCCTGGATATTATGGTATTTTGATTCCAGCTACCAAACCCCTAAGATCACAGACATCTTCTGGATTCATAGCCGTCATCAGCTTCAGAAAGCATTTGACTTTTCTCACTGGGATCAAAGTCCCTTTCCCTGAGGATGAAAGAGAAGGCACAGTGCAGTACCTATCTGCAGTGTGATACTTAACTGTAACGAATTGGACTCCTCCACTCATTTTCCTGCACCTAATAAGCATCCTGCATGAAATTTTGGGGCAATAGAGCACTCACCATACATGAGACAACTCTTGAAAATTTTGATGCACCTTTTCTTTCTCCTTCAGAAGACAAAGTTTGGTAATAATTACCAAGTCTGTGAAGGAGAAAACAAAATCAAAGAAGCAATAATGCCTGCATCAAGGATTAAGAAAGTGCATGAGTGAATTATATGAGTTTCTTTTGTACTTATCACAATGATTGCATGCTAATGTATGCACTGGATATGCAAATAGTTCATACCAATAATTTTATGAGAGCATTTGCAAGGTCTTTGGAAGATCTTAAAAACTGGACCAAATTCAGGCAACAAAGAAAATTGCCAAATTTGAAGGATTTTTACAGGCAGCTTATGCACGGGAGGAAAGAAATCCCTCCTACAATTTGCTGAAAACATTCAAGGAGAATCCTCATTCTTCTAACTAATTGCTATTTTTGTCAGAAATGTAAGCGTCTGTCATGGCACATCATAAATTGCTGATAACATATCATCAGTGAACATTTGTAAGTGAGATAAATGCAGAAATATTTATACTGCTTCCAGACCAATTAACACTATGCCACCCTGCACCACCCAAGTTTGCTGGTATTTGAGTTATTGACAAACTGAAGTTGTCTGCCTTTAAATAATCTTTTCTCTTGTAGGGTATTATTATCCCAGATGCACTGCAGAATTCCAAATTCAAGTCAGTTATGAAATTCTCCCCCAGCTCCCTCAAAAGGGGCCCTTGATCTCTCAAGTACTTCAGCAGCCAGCGCCCACAGTTGCTCTATGGAAAGACGTGACTCATGCCCAATTCATTCATTTAAAATTCTCTCCAGCTCAATAAATTCTGGCAGTCATTCCAGCCCATTCTCTGGGTGTCAGAAACCCAGGCTGTTTTATCTGGATTTTTCTTTGGCTCATTAAATGGAGGAGCTGGATCATCATTACATCCCTATCAATCAGGTGCCATTCACCAAATATTATAGATGAGCCAAGAAAGACGTGTAGGCTTATTTATTTAACACTGAAAAGCAACACACTGTTTGTACTGCTGTAATGTTGTTTTATACCAGCTGACTGGTCAGCCATTACACAGTAATTTACTGGAAATGAGGGAGTTTTAAGGCACAGCTTCAGAAAGTTCCTATAGCACACAAAAATTCTGAACTATTCTAACCTAGGGTCACTCAAATCAATCCTTGAACTTGTATTCCAATAAATCCCACTTCTCTAGAAAACTCAGATACCCATCAACTCACATTGCCCCAGACTGCTTTTTGGAAAGGTAAGTCTGTGTCCTCCAGCAACCACACGGCTTCTTACAACTTCCTTAATGCGCACATGGCTTCTCCTGAGAAATGCCAGGCGGTGAGCAGCTTTCTTCTTGCTGTTTGAGCACAACTGCCCTTTGGCTCTGGAAGAATTGAACCTATGTCCACAGGACTGCAGACCGGCCTGTCTTTAAAAGTCCCCCGAAGATAAAAGCAGTGCAGACCAGTCAGGAACTAGAAACAAAGCCATGTTTTCCACTATCCCCACTCACATCCTGTACATCCAGCCTGCAAAACTGCTCTCTGGTCCAAAGGACATTAGAAGCAGACATCTGAAGACGGGAAGACATCTGAAAGGGGAGAGGAAAGCAAGCGAGAGCTGCTAGACCTTATCAAGCTCCCATTGAAATAATATTCCCATTCTGTTCACAATACACACTGAACTAATTCAAAACCAGTCTATCTCCTATCATCTACTGCAGCAAAATGCCATAACTTACCACCATCTCCTAGATAGAGAAAAACAGTAAGATAGCATTCATCCAAATGGCATGCCTTTAAATTTTCACAGCCTTTGAGACAGTGTGTCCTAAAGTGCCTCCTCAGATGCAGGGACAGGGAATGTTTTGACACTAATTTGAATATATTAATAACAACATTACTAAGGCTGTGGAAAAAATACATAAGCTGCAATTTTGTTGTGCTTTCTGTTTTCCAATGCCTCTGCTCATCAGTCTGCTAAAGAATTTTAATGGCCCAGGCAAACATCAAGTGCAAGATGATCTCCCACACTGAAAATGCAAGGCATCCTTTTAGGTTTTTTGCAAGACCTGCATATTTTTACAATAAAAATAATACTATCGGATATACAGAAAGAGTACTTAGGAGCCCTGTCCACTTTTTAAATAATTTTTTGCAAAAATTACAATGCACTCTAACCACTTAAGATGATCCCGAAACCCTACGCAGATGGCAGAACACACATCTCACCTGCAACCATACTTATGATAGCTATCTATCCGAACATGATTTTGTCAGTTTGCCAGCCACCCTTTTTTTTATTATTATTTATTTAAAGCAGTATTTAGAAATGGCTCATTGAAGTGGGAGCAGAACTTGCAAAAAATTTTGCAAAACTGTTTTATCAAAATTTGCAGTTCAGCCCTCTCAGTACCTTTTAGATGGGATTCATCATACCTATCTTTAGCCATGCAGAAATTGGGTGCTTCACCTAAGGTAGGCATCTCTTCTCACTTTTTTTTGCTCACAAAAAGATACAGCCACTCTACCTTAGGTCTACAATTCAATTCCAGATTTTGTATTCTTCCTGAGACTGACAATACAATCACAGGAACGTTCCAGCGGATTGCAAGGCATCCATGATTCAAAATCCCAGTAAAATTAAATGTGAGCTCGAATCCAGCCCTATTTATTGATAAAGGGAATCAAGCATTTACAGGCCAGTGCTTCCTTTTAAAATGTTTTTGTTTACTGTAGTTTTTACATTGAGATATCAGAAACTACACTGCTAAAAGACATGACTTTTTCAAAGAAAAAGTGCATCCTCTGAAAAGGTACTTTTAAAATACACCCAGCAATGCACTTTCAGAGTGCAACAACTCCTTGCTTTGGGTACAACCCCATGTTATGTAGAAATACCAGCATCCAAGTCATGCAGCTGTCTGCAACTTTACCCATTTAACCAAAATAAAGCTTCTTATCAGTGCAAGATTGGCTTGAGATGCACTCACGGCATCCTCATGGTACCAGTAATATTGCACTTCAGGGTGTTGTTTAGGAAGAAGTAACATGTAATCAGTAAGTCACACTGAACAGTGATTTCTGCTAAGCACTGGCTTCCTCTTTGTTTGTTATAGCTACACACCATCGATTGCTCTGCCACTGCTCAGATTAGCGTGTAGATCTTTGCTTGGTATTAGACAGGTGTTAACACTGCCTAAGAATCAGAGTATTACTAATTAGGAAATCCGAGTCTGTGGGCTGGTTTCGAACCCTATTGATTTTGGTTTTAATTTTCCTCCTTTTAGAAGAAACCTGGGTTTCTTCTTTATGCAGCTTGGGCACAGGTGTATGAAAAGCAGAGAAGAAAAATCCGTAGTGAGTGTTTATTGTTCCTTCTGTAGGTTCTCAAGGATGAACTCAAATAGATTGTTTGGAGGAAGGTTAATGAATTTAGATCAGGGTTTACAACAGCTGCCAGCAGATGGGGAGAAGCTGAGGGGAGCAATCTGCCTGAGGTGAAGAGAGGCTCTTAGAGGAGCAGGAAAGCACATGCTGAGAATTCCGCTTTTTTGACAGGTCAAGTAAAGTGCAATTTATGAGATCAATAAACAGACCTACCATTATTATGGATTAACCAGGCTTTTCTTCATCTAGAGACTTCTGCAGTACTGGAGAAAATATATAGGATTCTTGGGCCTCCTGAAATAGGCAGTTTTAGGGGGAATATGTGCGGGGGGGGGGGGGGGGGGGGGGGGGGAGGGGGGGAGGCATTCAGCTTTTCCTACCCTCTGTTTCATTAAAATATTCCTGCATCTAAGCCTTGATAAGACAGTTCTTCTTTATTTCAATACTAAACTAATTCATCACACAAAGCTCCTAATGTGATCAGCCCACAGAAAAAAAAATTAATTGAAGGTCTGCTTTTTTATCCTTAGAGAAAGAGAATTTTCTTCACAACCTCTCCACTAAGCTTTCTTCCACTTCACACTTAGACGTGTGTCAGCCTGTTCAGCTCTACACTGAAATGATGAAGCAGGCGAGGGCCTCATGCATCTTTACTTTTTATGGTGCTGTGTCCTCCCACAGGTCTCTTACTGTCTGGTTGGGACTGCTTAGCATGCCCTGTCAGAGGTGAAATCATGCTCCTTGGCAAGCTTAGGACTTGGTAGTAGTGAAATAATGGACCTGGAGCAATAGTAGTGTTCAGCAGCCAAATACTGAACACATAGCAAATTCCACTATTATATGTGAGAACATAATGTTAAAGTTCACAGGAGGAGAGAGGTTGTCTACAGTGAGAAGTAGCATATAGGGGTGCTGAAACTACTTACCGCTGAAATTATGAACTTACAAGAACAGCCTGTCTTTTGCTTTGTATTTGTGAAACACTAAGAATTATACAGCATTGCTTCTGACTGAGGTTTCTAAGAGCTGCAACAATACCAATAATAAAGAATCTTATTGCTTAATTTTTAAGAACATATTCCCATATGAAAAGATAATGTTGCCTTGCTTGGAGCCAATCAAAACAATTTAGATTTGGAGGAAAGGTATTATCAGCACAATCAGAATAAAGCAAAAATGACAGCTCTTACTTCAGACCAGGAACTAAACTATCATTGCTTGTAAGTCTGATGTGAGGTAGGACAAGGCATGAACCTCATGGCCATGTTTGATTTAAAATATGACAATGGGAAATAATTTCTTGTGAAGATTTTGGCTCAAGAAAAAAAAAATTACCCACCAACAAAAACTTGAAATCCTCTAAATGATGTATTTTATACATATATATACACATTTATGTATATACACATTTAATCCTGTGCTCCAAAATTTTTGTTTATGTGTATTTATGGGGAAAATTCTATTACTTGAAAAGTAAGAGAAAATGAGAGAAACAATATTTAAATGTCAGTAAACTTTTTTACAGCTATTTTAATTAATAAATTTAATTTTCGAAACAGATCAAGATCATACACACCATCTGGCCTGTCTTATTCAGGTATACTATTAATTCACTTTTATCCAAATTTATCCAAGAGATCAGATGCCACCATAACCTGAGTAAAAAATGAGTATATATAAGAATTCCTCTGTATCTGTGTACTTTCACAAGTGTCAGTACAACTATTTGTGGCCATCTTGCAGCCCATGCAGTCCTTTATTTTTGGCCCTTCTCCTTGAGGGCTTCAACAGACCAAACACCAAGAAGACCAAATATGCAATTTGAAAGAGTCACATGATTTTAAGATGTAGTATTTCCTTGCTCTTTTTACAATGGCAGGTATGCAGACTACTACAGCCACCACAAGATGCTGGAAGGAGGCTTTCAAGCTTACAGACAGGTGTTGTACTTTCATCCTTCTCACACTCCTAGCCCCAAGGCTGACACCTTCACAAACCCATATGCCCATACATGCAATTTTGGATAGCTACTTCCCTTGTCTATTTTCATGCAATATTCAAATGCCTCCTATTTTTTTCCTGCAGAAAACCTCTATCCAAAAGTCTTTCCATACTTCAATGCCCAACCTTGTGTTCTTCATAACCCTATTTTTTTCCTTTACAGACTCATTCCCATCCACAGAATCCCAGTTTTCATCATCTAGAAAGGAAAAAATTTGGACACACAGAGAAGAGGATACTCAGATAGGTATCTGTCCCCTAGTCAGGTACAGTTCATTGTTGTCTAGACAGTTCTACATTGCTGGAGGTGTGATGGCAGATTTGAGACAGCTTTAATATTATCTCAGTATTGTCATGGTGGTATGGTGACATAAATTTGAGCGTAAGCCGGACATCAGCTAGAGGTCTACAGTCCCAGTGGATGCCACATCTCTTTTAATGATCAAGTGATATGAAAGCAATCTCCTACACAGTTTGCATCATATTCTGTCTGTGGTGTTACATACTTTACAAAACCTGGTTTGCAGACACAGCAGTGTCATTAAGTCACTTCATCTTTCTCAGTCCAAGTTGTGATTTCTGTGTTACACCACTTAGAGTGTGCCATAATACATTCAGAACAATATACTTGTACAGATATTTGAATTATCTTTGTTCTTGGCACAAAACTAAATAGTGGTAATACAGAGCTCAACAGGGTAGCAAAAGCTACCTGAGAACTATTTCAAGCTATCTGCCTGTCCTGAGTCCCAGGTCACTATACCTGCTGCAGATATCTCAGTGAGCTAATCCCTGTGAGACAGACCCTGAGTTGTGCATGGTTTGGAAACTTACTGTAAAACAGAAAAAAGTGAGATGTTCTCTATTCCACAAAATATTTCCCAAGAACAAACTTATTAGGAACAGTGTAATAAGAAAGTATATAATCAGAAGTAGCACTGGTCTCATTATAAGTCTAGGGGTCTCATGTACCTGACAATTTTAAAAACACAGTTTTAAATGTATTTGCTATAAATTCCACATCTCAGGTCACTCAGAGACAAGCTCAGGTGTAGCTTCTGCAAGGTACAGTATCATCTTACAGATGGGAAAGGAACGTGAGGAAAAAAGCTGTAGTCTTCTTTTTAAAAAAATAATGTAGGCTAAATAATAACCTACCTGTATTGGTACACTATATCTTTCTGGGATTATTGTGGGTTATTTTCCCTGTCTTTTTTATGGAGTTATTTTTAAAGTTGAGTCACTTGCAAATCATATTATTTCAAGTCCAGAAATATGATCTCAATTATGAGTGTTTTCCCAAGTGGTAGATAGTGTTGCTCTTAGTTATTCATGCACATGTTTTACAAGTTTTGTCTGAGGGCTGCAGGCCTGTTTGTTCTTCACAGTATAAAGAAAAAATTCAACAAATGATCTTATAACACAGTTTGAAGGGCTAATGAATGGTGAGGAGGCAGTGAGTGGTGTGAGAAGAATGGGACTATCCTTCATCTAAATATGAAGCACTGCCTGCCTAACAGATTTTTGTGTATCTGTTTAGGCTGTTACTTCAAACCACCTTCCGAAATTCATTTTGGAGTGTGTACTTTCACGAGCTTGCGGATTTTCAAACTGCAGGAGACTGAGAGGGAGAACCTGTGGAATATCAAGGTAGGCAGGAGTCCAGCCAGAACTAAAATTTGCTGGTGGAAGAAGTCTTGCAGCACTTAGATGCCAATGAACTGGAAACAACTAGTCATCACAGGCTGCTCCAGTACTGAAACAGCTATCATGAGAAGAGTTCAGTTGCTGTGCAGTTAGGTAGCAAAGAGGTCTGACAGAAGACTAGACACCCATTCCTGTCTTTTCCACTGTTGTTTTACTCTGCATTTCATTTCAACATTTTCAAATTGAAATATTTCAGCTTCAGCATTTGCAATTGTTTTCCATTTTGTAATTAAATCGTATTTTTAAAGGGGTTAAAAGTCCATGGGGAAAAATTGTCCATGTTTCATTTAATCAAAAATACTTTCTTCTGGTTTGATGTTATGCCATTTTATAGAGAAGGGTTGTAAAGGTTTGTTATCCAAACAAAAAATCAGTTACCAATTAATATAAATAAATATTTATACTATAATTAAATAAATCCAAGTAAGCAACAATCTTTTCAAGTTAAATAATAAAGTAAAAAAAAATGTTTTAAAGGTTTGTTACATAATCTATAGTTAAAACTAGAGCTGTGAATAAAATTTCATAAATGTAGGTAGATAAACATGGACTGCCTTTATTGGTCTGCTTTTATGCACTCATAGAAGCCGGTATGAATAAAGTTTCCTATCTCAGGGAGCTGGTTTTCCATGATTATTGCACACTACAACTTCGGATAGTCTGCTTCTCTAATATCCACAATCTTCCTACCACACACAGTCTAAGATGTATGAGATAAAAAGAAGGTGGTGTTCCTCACCAGCAGAGAACAGCCTTCATCCAGGCTTCACTGGTTTTTAGGCATCTGAAAGTTCACCATTCAGTCTAAAGCGACTCAATAGGATCCCTCAATAGCAATACAAGCATCTCTGGAGTGAGATTCACCCATCTGAAGTAAGGGATCCAAAGCAGGTCATCTGAATTACTCTCTGTTCATTCTAGAAGAGCATAGATAATACATTGTGAACTTTTAGAAAGCAAACTTAACGTGAAATTAATTGTGTCTCTTGCTGTGTAATGTTTGTCTTCAGAAACACGGAAATAAGCATAAGATTTACGCAGCAAAACCCCTTCATTTTCTACAGACATTTAGAGCTCCTGGGCTAAAAGGTGTGCCAAAAGTTAAGAGAAGTATTGATCAGTATTTCTAGGCTGCAAGTGTAGATTAAACTATGCTCTTTATTATTATACTTTATTCTTAAATGTAAGGGGTTTTTCTATGGCTCCAAGAACGCAAAAGATAATACTGCCTTGTCAGAAACATAAACAGTTTTTCTGTTCTTGCAAATTTTCAGTGACAGGATCTATGTGCTGCATTTCCTTATGGTAAACAAATAAACAAAAAATAGTCTTCTAGTACCCCACCTTAAGACACAAACATTTCCATGGTGCTTCCTTTCAAAGGCTGAGTGTTCATAGTCCTACTTAGATCAGCCATCCTGTGTGGGTTCCACATTACCTCCCTGTCTTCCTCCTCTTAGAAAAAACTGCTGTGCTCATTGAATTATTAAGACTTCATCCAGACCTGTCCTCTGTATTTACAACATTATAACATAATTGGAAAATGATTTAGCAACAGGCCGTGAGTAGAAAAAATCAATAGATCTTGATAATGAGATGTCCTGTGTGTTCCTAATCAATTATTAATAAAAAATATATTACAAGAGGTGCTGCAAATGTTACTAATCTTGCAAGCCCATATTTTGTTTTCCTATCGTACTAATAAGGTCTTGTGAGGAAGGGTAAACTCTGTTTAAACTATCATTCATCTTCATTTCCTATCCTGCCAAGTCCCTAAGCAAGGCCAGAAGGGCATGAAGCTTTTGTGAAATAATAAACTATTCCTTACTCAGAACATTGATGATATTATCTCTACTTCACTGATAGAGCATCTGCTTTCTACCTCATTAATCACAAAAATTAAAATGCTATAAACCCTGTTCTTGAATCTTAAAGAAACAAGATTTAGTTTATTTTGGTCTTATCTTTTTTACAAGCTCTACTCTGCCTGCTGTAAATGGCAAAATTGTTTTCCCTTCATGTCCTTATAATTCAGTATATCTACGCATAATTCAGTAATCTATACAAAGTAATTTTTTGCTCTTCTTTTGATCAGATTGTTTTGCTTTAAAATAAAACACTCCATTGACATGCAGATTAGACACATTCTCTGTGCTATTAATTTTCTTTTTATTTTTGTTTTAAGTCTTTTAATACACAAGAAGAACACCGGGGGTAACAACATGCCATTTAGACCCTAACCTGTGCTAAGTGCATTATAATTGCACAGCCTCAAGAGAAGCAACAGTAGCAGGAAAGTCTGAAACCTCAATCTGAAAGTCATGTTTAGCTCCCCTTTACTCTGGTGTCCCCAGTAACAAAGTTAGAGTTTTATGATACGTTTCTGTAGTCCATAAGATAATTCACTTTCCTCTCTTAAAATGATAGAAAGTAATTTGCAAGATTGTAGTCAGGAATGCAGACAATTACCGTTGTGAATAAAAAGAGAAGAGACTTTTCTAACAATTCAGCACTTTCTCCTTTCCATTCCTCTGTATTAATACATTTTTCAGTCAGGTTTCAGCCATGCAAGACTTCAGATATGTGTGATACCTGGAAAAGAAGTAACAGAGGATGGCAGGTTTCTGAATAGATGGTAGTGTTTATTCAGATGCATGACATGATTTACAAAGCTCTTAGTATGCTGAATTTGAAACTGTTATTCTTCATCAGCCCAATGATAAATATTTGTGAAGCTTCCTTAGAAGGTCAATGGTAGGGATTTTTAAATGCCTTAAAATGTCTATTAATTTAACTTACAATCCAGTGTCTAGAAATATTTGATTACTTAACTGAAAGCTATAACTACCGTAAGAGTCATGATGTCAGTAATCACCTCATACTTCTATGAGGCCTACATCTTTTATAAGGGAAGGCAAATGATTTATGATAAAGGTGAACAGCTGGAAAATGAAACTAGTCCTTTTTTTGTCTTTTCTTAACCCATGTTTCTTTATATTTGTTTTGACGTCAATGTTTTGGCTATAAAGGTTCACCCACAAAGTTACAGTGATTTGCAGTTAGTGGCGGTCATAGGAAATGACATGAGAGAGGGTGCAAGGTCAGCCTTGAGAACCAGCAAGACTCAACAACAACAACAAAAAAACAAAACAAAACAAAACAAAAGTCTAAGATTGTAGCTGATCAAGCAATTGCAAAATCACATGATTAATGATGCATGTTTCAGGGTGTTTTAATGGCAATTGTATTTCATTTGTGTTGTGGATTCCCAATTATTGGTATGGATTTGGATGAGTCTCAAACTTTCTCCACAAAGGAGGACTAGAAACTAGCTTTCCCGCTATATCTGAAATTCAGCATCCACCACAGGGATTTATAAAAATGACCAATACTGAGGAGACCGGCAAGAAAAATCAAACGAGTTGGCAACACCACCTACAAAAAGCTGTTCTCCAAGTGACCAAAGTTCATACCTCAACAAAAAAGAAACATCAATTTCAGAACTGTCATTTTTACGGAGTCATGCTCACATACTCGTTGTTTTATAGCTAACATTTCATTTGGATCAAGTCTGTTGTCATTTTGACTGAAATGAACAACTGACCTCATTATCTTTGTGACTGTCAGCACACGCATCACAGCTTGCAAAGGTCACAGCACTGCTCATGTCAATAACTCCAGTTGATCGTCAACTTTTAGAGGTCATCTTCCTTGCACTCTTATCTTTCATTTTGAATGCTGGCCTTCTTGATTATGTAATTAGGAATTTTATGTAGTCAGTGATTGCAGTAGCCAGCAGTACTAAAGCAATTAAAGTTCCTAAAGTTCCTAAAGCAATTAAAAATGACCAGGAGAGGCTAAGTATTTTTTTTCAACACAAACAATTCTGTTTCTGAAAGTCAATCCAACCTCAGGAGTTGAATCAGAGGAACAATTCAGGCAGAGTTAAATATGTATTTATTTGACCATCTAATGTCTTAGACAAGCACAGTAATATATATGGAAAACTATGAAATATGAGTTCAAAATAATACTCATAGAACCCAGGCAGTGATAAGCAAGACTTGTTTCTGCGGCACAGTCACAAACAGGGCCCAATATGCCATCGATGGTAAAGGGAATTCTGTCCCAGTTCAGATTCTCATTTTGTGCCCAACACTGAGCTTTGTAAGAGTCATTTACACTGATACCAATTCCTGCATTATTCCTCTCACGTGCTGAGCTGCTGAGCCTGTGCCTGGGCAGACTGCACAGGGTTTCACACAGGACTGATAGCGTTCTGTCCTGGCTTCAGGGGGATGGAGTTAGTTTTCTTCTCAGTAGCTAGTACAGTGCTGGGTGTTGGCTCTGATCTGAGAACAATGTTGACAGGACACTGACGTTTTCAGTGGTTGCTGGGTGATGCTTACACTAAGTCAAGGACTTTTTGGTTTATCAGGCCCTGCCAGCCAAAGGGATGGAGGGACACAAGAAACTGGGAGGGGGCACAGCCAGGACAGGTGACCTGAACTAGCTAAAGGGATATTCCATACCATAGGATGTCATGCTGAGTACGTAAACTGGGGGAAGAAGAAGGAAGGAGGGGACATTTGGCATCATGGCACTTGTCTTCCCAAGTAACTGTTATACGTGATGGAGCCCTGCTTGACTGGGGATGGCCCATGGGAAGCAGTGAATGAATTCCTTGCTTTGCTTTGCTTGTGTGCGCGGCTTTTGCTTTACCTATTAAATTGTTCTTATCTCAATCCTCGAGTTTTACATTCCTTTCCGATTTTCCTCCCCATCCCTCTGGGTGAGGAGGAGTGAGCTAGGGGCTGCATGGTGCTCCATTGCTGGCCGGGCTTAAACTGTGACACATTCCCAGCCCTTTCAGCAGAGAGCTTAAAGGCACTAGGGCAAACAGGCAAAATACAGCTGAGCTAACTAAGACAGTTACCACAATATTGTATTATATTATGCAGAAAAATAAGTTATCTCATGATGAAGGAAAAGGGGGTTCCTTTTCCTGCCTGTGTGGAAAGCAAATAGAAAGTTATAGCTCTACTTTCATTCATAGTGTTGGACCACACAAGTCCCTTGATCATATCACAACTTATCAACACTAAGCAAACAGCTGATGATGACTTCAACTTCAGAACCTTTAACAAAAGCACCAGATGTCTTATCTTTGGCCTTTCTTTCTGTTCCTATCTCCGTTGTTAAAGATCTCCGTTTTAAACTCACAGTGTTGTCTCTGCTTTGAGGAAGGACACAGTAACACACCTGCCCGCAAGCTGGGAAATCCTGGTACAGCTGACGATTACCACCCTATTTTTGCTCTCTCATCCCAGAGTTACACCCAAGAAGAATTAGCACAAGAACAACTGCAGGGATCTTGCACACATGTTGATTCACTACACACACGCTATTCTGGCTCAGGAGCCCACAGCTGAGATAACACTTTCGAAATTGCTGAGTGCTCTGACCTGGGCCTGTAATACAGAGAAGATGATGGAAACAACTTTTGCTGATAATAGATTTTGATTATCATTCTCCCCAGCCAAGTACCTAAACTGTAAAGGACAAGAATATGTTGCTACATAGAGAAATCATTTTTCAATTAATTATAAATTCAGACAGAAAGATTAATGCAGCTGATGTAAATGTTTGACAAGGCCATTTAGAAAGCCCCAAGGTATCTCTGAAACCAATAGCCTGATATCACAAAATCAAAACTGCAAGTGCAATTGATTTGGTCCTGGAATGATTCCCAGCCCTGCCTTGCATAACAAATAGGTGTAGTTAATAGCATGTGTTTACACAGTGTTTTATAGCTTAGAATTGCAAAGTAATAATGAGTTAGCCTTTCCAATAGCCCAGAAAAGTGAGCAGTTGTAAGGCCAATAAGTGCAGAGAGATTGAGAGGATGGCCCAAAACCCTTTGCAAGAAACAGAAGAAAGAACCTGAAAAAAAGTCTCATTTACAACACTCAAGCATGGAACTTTAAGATGATCTTTCCCTTAACTAAATGCAAATATACGCTTCTTTTAAAACCATAGAGTATTACAAAATTCTTTTCACTCCTTTAGGCATTTTGTTAGTCAACATTTCAAAATGTCTCTAAAAGCACTAGTTTTGACTGTAAGCTGCAGGAACAGGACTGTGTGTCTAACTGCACTCTGAACTGTATGGCCATGTTAGCTCAGCACTATGCAGCAGCAAATCTCTCCTGTTTCACACAGCTTTGATAAAGGTATTGCTTGCAGACAGACATGCTGCCAGCAGCTCACACAGAAGAAGCACAGACCTACTCTGATCCAAATGCTGTTCAGCGACACCAGCGTGCTCAAGCTGATCTGCACAACCTCCCAGCCACTGCCTGGGGAGCAGGCACAGCCCTGTGCAAACCCCACCACAGCATCTCTAGCTCAGTGCTGCCTTCTGCCCTGAGCTGCCTGGGCAGGGGTCTACACAGCTGTGCAGTACCTCTGCTTTGGACAACCCCATGAGATGGTGCTAACCACAGGGACAGTGCTCCCCAGATCATCCTTTAAATCTTCATACCCAAAGTTTTCCCCCTGAATTAATGCTTTTTACACCTCAGATCTTTCCCTCTGCCATTTGCTAAATCAAGGTGCCATTAAAGAACTGTGTAAGGCCCAGAACCAGTATCTTTGGATTCATAATGTCTGTTATATTCTTTATGAAGTAATGCTGAACACATCTATAAATGTAAGCGCATGAATAGAGAAGCTCCTGCCCCACTATGTATTTCCAGATTTCTGCAAAGCTATCATTATCTCACAGAACATTTCACATTGCAACAAATATTTCTGGCTCACAGGATTTTCTGGAACAAGAAAGAACATGTAGGTGTTGTGAAAGTCTCTCAGTGTTTTGTTCAACTAACAAAGAAATGTGTCCTCACTGAAATCTCTGTCCTACGGCTGGACAAATAGGGCTTGCACTCCAAACATTGCATCAGCTGGAATCCCACGGTATTCTTGTCACCACCAGCCCTACAAACCAAAACCAAAGCAAAAACGAGGCTCCTTCTGGCTAAACTGGTTGGAGTTATGCTAAGCTACTCTCAATACACAACTGACAATCAGTAGTTCCCAAATGCTGATAATAACAGCAATAAAAAGAGTGACAGTAATCACAATCGTAATAACAATAATTATAATAATAATGATATAGCTACATACGTCAAGCTGCATTTAAAAAAAGCTTAAACAGAATAAAACTGAAAAAAACAGATTCAGCATGTCACAGTCTGATGCATCCGCCCAGGAAATTCAGAAACACTTAGCTCACCACAAAGCAAAGAGAAAACAATGAAGACACTTGCAACAGATTCTTGTTAATGGGATATTTACAGGCCAGCACTTAAACTGGAAAAAAAAGAAGCCAGAAGTGCTGATTACTGATCTTTAAAAGCTGGTGTTTCAGTGGTTTTCAATGTTTCCAAATTATGACACTGAAAAATTTAGTGAAAGCTATAATCCAATAATGTTCACAGAAATGGGGCATTAAAATAAACCCACCAAGCTGAGGGAAAGCCTCAGTCAGTGTAAATCAGCAAAGTTACACTGACATCAATGGAATTATATCAAATTACACCCACTGAGCATTTGGCTAAAAGAACAAGGAGGAAAGAGAATGCAATTGTGTAGACAGGGATGCCTGAAAGCTAAGGAAAGACAATTTAAAAATACTGTATGGTGTATATAAAACCAGACAATTATTTCAAACTGGAGGAGAAAAATGTTGTAGTATAGAAGTTATGAAAACAGATATGGTACCTAGGACTATTAGACAGAATTCAGGTTCTCACATTGGTTATTGATGTGTGGATAATATATTCTACTAGATGAAAGTCATCTAGTCCTTTCACTTAAATGTAGAAAGATTTTCACCCAGATGAATCAGTGGAACTATTTTTTTATTTTTCTGCACACAAGCTTCTGGCTCCCAGGAACCCCAGGATCCACTCTTGCAGAACATACAAACAAACGTTCAGAAGAATTAAAAACACAAGAAAAATAAATCATTCTATTAAGCTACTTAGGCAAACACTATCAAGACACAGTATCTCTTAAGCTTGAAAGACAGCTTGCTTCTTCAGACTGGTTTTGTCAACAATTCCCAAAACACTGCATGTTCATTTATATTGTTTTATTACAAGATTTTCATGACTTTTTCATGACACATGACTTTCAATGTCTATAATGTATGTATCTATGTCACAGAGTGTCTCACTCAGCCTGACATGGTCAGTCCAGAAATGTATGGTTCTTACAGAAATATTTTGCAATATCAACAGTCCTTATGTCAATGTCCCAGATAACTTATGGTGTCTGAAACAGCACCTAGTATTTATGTTTAGCAACATAAACGGCACTGCTGTGGTCAGACTCAACTCGTAGATTCAGACACCTACATTTAGGGCTAGGTGAGTGAGTTGTGCACCTAAGCCATCATGACAGTCTGGAGAGGGGTGGGTGCTCTCAGGTGGGATTTGATGCTTAAAGATAGGCATCTAACACTATGATATGGTACAGGACACCCAAAGATTTCCTACAGACATGGCAGAGTTGGCAAAGATGTCAGGGAGAATAGCCTCATTTTTGGAGAAGCACCTGGAAGTCAGGTAAAACACCCTTTTTTGTTTGTACCTGCCATGAGATGCTAGTCCTGCAGGTTTGAATCCCCACTCAAGCCCATAGTTAGTAGATACTTGAGGGCAGTCCAGCTGCTGGCACATAGGAGTGTACCTGGTGGTGAGACCAACCAACCCCAAAGTTCCATGCACTTCAGATTAAAATTCCATTGTCTGTAACTGGAGTTTATAGAACCATGTTACAGGTGAGTACACGCATGCAGCTAAATTCAGGTGTCTGTATGTGCAAGGTCATTCTCATCCTGCACTCCATAGCTAATGGAGAAAACCAGGTGTTACTCCATTTCAGCTATCTGATCTTTAGACCATAGAGCAGCATTAAAGTGAACTTTTTTCAAGCAGAAACATTTTAATGGGAAATTCTACTCAGTTTAAAAAAATGAATATTGTCCTTTTCATTCAGAATGGAGCCAAATTTCTAATTCTCAAGCCCTTTTCCAAAATGGAGCTCCAATCTTTAATCTTCAGTGTGTTCATTTTCAATATGCATTCATTTAAGCAATATGTTTAAAAGTTCCATACATTATTTGATCAATTTTATCTTCAATTTCCTTTTCATAAGGGGATATATACCTCCAGAAATGTTAGAAATATCTTTAATTTTTGTGAACGCATGCCTTTCAATTCTCCCAGTATCTGTAAGAAAGAAACAACATATTTTCGTAGATAATGGGCTGGTACAGTGAGGGGGGAGTCACTAAGGAAGACTCAAGTGCACAAACACTATGGCACATAAAAATATATTTCCACTTAAATGTGACTAAAAATCCCCTTTATCTGCTCTTTTTCTCCTGAGATAGCAAATTCTTTACTGCCTCTGAATGTTTTGGATCACAATACCTCTTAGCATTAAAAATAAAGGGTGTCCACAGCTGGCTTTTCTTTTGTGCCTTTCTCTGAATTCTGTTTGCTTCCCTCATACCCCTTCCTCATTTTTCCCTAAACCAAATCCTACCAAATGGAGCCTCATTTTTTTCAAATGCTGCCTGCAGAAGTATGTTTCACTCAGAAGGTGAACAGTAGCCACATGTAGGTATCTTTCCCTCTACAAAAACAATGGCATAAAGGCAAAGCTCATGTGTTTTGCAGTGCCTGTACCTCTCACACAGCTCTGACTGCAGTGGGGTGGAGCTCCCCATCCCCTTGTGCTTACATCATGTTTGAATGACAAAATTTGTTAATAATATTTCAGCACTGCAGACAACTGGTGCCTGAGGCTTGTTTTAGTTCTTTCTCTTGACCATGCCATAAGCTCATCCTGCCCCTCACAGTCACAACCCTGGGTTTTTATGTTTTTATGACACTAATCCTTTTGGACCTTTTTGCCTAATTTACTCTATACCAATGCTCTCCATGCAGAGGTCCTTACCACTCCCTGGGACTGGGGGGAAGAAGTTGCTCAGTGGCTCTGGTGGCTGTCCCAGAGGCCCCTGAAGCTGCCAGATCACCAGTGTGGCAGTGTTCCTCCATCACAACTTCATGCTGCCCAGTGTCCTCCCACCACACTGTCCTGAGGAGCCCAAAGGTGCTGCAGAGCCAGACACAAGTGTGATGGGGGAGATTCCTACATTAAGGTCTCCCCTAATGAACTCTGGGGTAGAATGCCAAGTCTACTCTTGTTTCATGACTCCTTTGCATCAAATAACAGGATGTAAAGATCTTACTGTATAACAAGCAAACAAGCAACTGGAGTCCCTCTTTTGAGTCCAACCCTACTTCCACAAGCCCAGTTCAGACTAAAGGTGTTTTGCCCAAGCAAAAGAAAGAGAGAGAGAAAATTCACTCCTTACTTCTTTTTCATCTGTTTTGAATTGCCATTACTGCTTGCACCATGCATTTTTTTCCCTCCTGTCACCACTTCTCGTTGGTAGTTTGCATCCCTCGTAACATGTAGAGGCTTAGTACCAGCACTCTCCAAAATGTTAAGGTGAGCTGAATTGACTCCTGTTGTTGTGGTTACACACTTGAATAGAAAATTACAAGTAAGGCTTTCTTGTAAATATACTTGTATTTCCTGCTTTCAGCCTTGGCTTTAACCCAGAAAAAGAGAGATGTATGAGCAAACAGAAAAAAAAATGTGATGTTTAGAGAGAAGGAAGGATTACTTTTCTGTATAGCATTCTCTACTGGGAGTCAGCTTGTTTTTCTCTCAGGACATGCCACAGTTCAGAACTAATGAGATTTGGAGCACCATGGTACTTAGAAGCCACAGTCCTGAACCAGCATCCATTTGTGCTAGGTAATGTAGAAATACTTTCAGCACACCTCACCCCAAAAGCTTATAATCTAAGGACCAGCAAGAAGTGATGTCACCAGCTCTCTTTCAGCTGCTATTTTAGCCACTCCATAAAGTAGCACACTCTTTGACAATAATTGCCAAATTTTACTAGTTTAACAGTTGTAGAGGAGACCTAGGGTGACAAACTGATTCCCAGGCTGTGCTGTACAGGTGAACACACATCTGCAGAGCCATTCCCTGTTTCATGGCACAGACGATGCACTATACCAGGTGGCATTAATTCATGTAGCTTCATAGACGCCAGACTGATTAAATTCAACTACTACTTTTCTGTTTTAATTTACCCTAACCAAATTAAGTATGTGATGCGTCATCTTTGATAGGAGCTTTTTTCTATTTGACCATCAGGTAATCTGTGTAAATGATGGACAGCTACAGTATTTTTCAGCACTTAACCTCGGAGTTGCAGAGGATGTAAAGAGAGCAGAGCAGAAGACAAAGTGGACAATCTGAACATCCTGTTGTGCTGGAGATACTTGTGCCAGTGATCACAGAAACTTCCTCTTGGCTTAGTGTAAAACCAAGAAGAGGTAAAACCAGATAGGGCTTTGTTTAAAATTCATCTAAAAAGACGCCACATGCTGGAAAAAAGAAGTCCTGCCAAATATTCTGTAACTAATAGTAATTTTATTTACCATCTTTATTTCAATGGTCTGTGTCATCATTCTTAAAGCTTCTTCTGCTGCAACATTTGCTATTGATTTTATTGTCTGCTTACTAATGAGAACTTTATTTAATCATATTTTCAGTCATGTTGTTTTCCTTTTGGGGACCAACCTTACAGAAACTATTTCACCTTGGTCTCAGGAGACTAAATTTGTGCAGATTCATTAACCTAATCTTAGAGCAGAAACACTTTTTTGTCATTTTGTAATTTCTTCTTTTCTCCCTAGCAGCTTCTGTGTTCCTGCATATTTTCTATGCCACTCACACCACCTTCTATGGCATTAATCCTTCTTTAAAATCCCTTACTCTAAATTTATTATATTAAAAAATATAGGAAAACCTACTGGATATTTCCTTTTCCTGTGTGAGTCTGCTTTTTTGCTAAACTGATGTTGAATAAGGGCAAGAGGAAGCATGAAGTGCTTAAAATTAGTCCCACATAACACATTATGGAATTAATTATGGGACTTATACTGGAGAAGGTTTTATTACTACATTAATAAGTCTCATTATCCCTACAGAAATTAGTGTTCTTTATTACAGTAGGAAGAACAAAGTCCACAGAAACTAGCGTGAACAATCAAAGAACTGCAACAACAAATACAGAGAAAAAATATATTTTCATGTAAAAATTGAGATGAGTACCTTACAGTGTCAAAAGACTGTACTACTCAAGGAGCCAGGGCCTCAGAGGGAGCAGAGCGGTTAATGAGAGAGGTAACTCAATACATATTATCCTTTAAAAAGTGTTTATAAATATTATTAGATTTGAAGCCTAGAAGAACTGTTGTGATTATCTAATCTGACACTTGCATATCAAGGGAGCAGATCTTCACCTGGTAATTTCTGCAGCAGCTCCACAGTGTCTACCTGAATTAAAGCATTTATTAAAAAGACACACACTCACAATTGTAAAATATTCCTAGTTACAAGTAATACGCCACAACTCAGAAAATATTAGCCTAGTGTTTACTTACTCTCACTGTTAGTATTTGCAGTTCATTACTAGATCTTTCACCAATCTTTTTATTTAATAGAAGTTTCTTACCTTTAGCTTTCTTTCTACCACTGTGATCAGATTAGGTCATTTTTTACAATTGGATTTCACCTCCCTCATGAAAATACTTGTTGATGCGATAAAATCACCTCTTACCCTTCTTTTGCACATGCAGATCTCATGGGTCTTACAAGACAGACGATCATCACTGTAGCTTTTCCAATTCTGTCCTTCCTGTTAATCTCCTTTCTAAAGCATTGCTGCACCAACAGGACTCTATTACGGCAGGGATGTTACTTACTATATTTGCAGAATACCATTCCCTGTTCCTGCCTAACTTGCTCTAGCCTTACCCAAGGATATTTCTTCCTTGTAGCATCATGGTAAAATCATATTCAGGCAGGTCCTTACTTGAGTCTGGAAGGACTTTCTTACTTTCCAGAGCATTGTCTCACAAACTGTAAAATTGACCTGTGTGTTTTCTTCCCAGATGTGTGACGTTTTATTTGGCAGTATCAAAAGCAATATTCTCAGTGTTTCTTAACCAAATAATTCACATTGATCTGTAGTATGTATTTATCCTATTAGTAACTTCTTTACGGGTCTTTGTGATATATGTCTTACCAGCATTTATTTTATACTTTTGTTCATATTGCTGACAGAAGTGTTTAATAATATTTGGCCCAGAAACACACCACAGGATGATGAATTCCCATAAATAACACTTGGAGATCTATCAGTAAACCAGGTGGGTATTTTTTTCATTTACAGAGTACTATATTATGTTAATCATTCTTTTCTTCTGGACAGTTTCCCTATTCCTGTATACTGTCTACATCACTTTCACCTTCTTTTCTGGCTGGACAAACCTATAAATAACTTCTTGAAAGCCATAAGTCTAAAAATAGAGTGGAGTGTAGTTGAATAGGACACAATACACCTTGTTATTTTTCTAAACGGGTGGGAGGTGGAGCATATGTCTAATGTGTTTGAAGGTTTTCTCAAAACTTCCTATTTTCAGATCTTTGAAAAAGATCTGAAAGCCCTGAAGGATATTTGTGAAATACTCAAATATCCAATCTACTTAACATAAGATTCCAGTTTGTGTTTAGTAACCACTACTTCTTCAGTGCCTTCATAGTCATTGTAGAGACTACCTATGGAGTAAGGGAGATCCTGCCTGTCAGGAGCTACACTTCCCTCTTGAAACTGGGTATCTAGACTGAAAGACTTGCCCAGGCTCCCTAGGCAAGGAAGGAGAGATGTGCACCTTCAGATCATTACAGATACCTTAATTCAGATAATTTTAGCATGGGATTAATTGTCTTCTGAAGGCAACTATGTCTCTCTGTAGAAGCCTAGACAATTAGCTTGTATTAAACAACTAACTGGTTATAAAAGTTGAGATGAACATACATGTAGGTGCTTAAAGTTTGATGGACAACATTTCCTGCTAGAGCCTTACAAAGGGTTCCAACTCCTTCCACTGTTACATAGAAAAGATAGGTGCTCACAGTCTTCACCAAGCTCTTCACTAAAACATATGCGTAAGTGAGACACCTACATTAGGTGAGACATTTACTTTTAGCAGGTATCACTGCAATCTGATTAAATATATTTCAAGTTTTACATGTCCTATTTTTTCATAAAGTTTTGCTAATTGCATTATTTTTGCTATCACTTGTTATTTTCCAGATTAGCCTTTCCCCAGTTTTGCCAAGGATCAGTGACTTCCCTCTCATTACCAACCAATACCAGCAGGTTTCACTGATTTCTGAAGGGTTCTTTAAGTTCTTCAGTGTTGTAAGATCTGTGAATAAGTGAAACAAATTCAGTCTCCTCACTCTGATTCCTTTGGCACTCAAGGGTACCTGTACTGCTGATTTCAGAAAAATATTTAACTTCCATTGTCTGCGTTTATGGTCCTCCCTATCTGCTGGCTCAGTTGAAAGTATTTCCTTAATACTTTATCATAGGAATACATCATCCTGCTTTTCTTCAGGAACAGCTCAAAAAATATTTGTTGAACACTTCCTTTTCTATGTTGTGATTACTACCCTTATCTAGTGTCAAACTGATACAGTTTTTTGAACTATTGTTTGTTCCTGACACAATTAAGAAATTATTTTCTGAGGTTTTCCTGATTGGTTATCTGCTTTTTCAGTGATATTTATTAACATTTATTAATATCATCTGAAACACCTTTTCTTAACCTGTCCTCAAAACTAGAATATTTTGAGCTGTTGGATCTGAATATCCTGTTGCAAGGGCACAGAAATGGTAATGTGAGAAAGCCTTGGTAAATACATACTCAACAGTTGAAGAACAGCCAAAACAGAAGAGACAAAGAAAGGACCCGTATTGTAACTCCACTCCTCTGCAGTTTTGTGTAACACCTGAACTGGATGGGTTCTCTGTTGTTCTTTTGACATAGCTCCTTGTGGCTAGGATTGTCTCTCTGGATTTATAGCATATCCATATTTGTTGCATAACTACAGTTGAACTTTAATTGCAATCATAAAATATAAGTAGCACAAAAATACAGGAGCTTTGCTGTTGAGCCTCCCTCCATTTCCTCCTGATACTTCACACCATCTTCTTCTGCACACTTGTACACTACAACCCTGTTATCCTCTTACTTTTCAACCAGGATTTTTTTTTTTTCTTTCTTTCTTTTTTTTTTTTTTTCTTTTTTCTTTTGGCCATGGCTGCAACATATTAGAGCACTGGTTCAGTGTTCTGAATAGAAAGCCAGAAGTTTGTAAAGCTCCCACTATTTATTTTTCTTAAAACAGATTTTGCTGTTGTAACAAGCTGGCACAATGCTGAGAAACACAGTCAGCAGTCTGCAGTCTGCATTTCAGTTTTTTCCTTTCAGTTTATCACAGCTGCTCACATGTCAATCAAAAGCACGTTATGAAAAGATTTGATGCCTGCAGAGATTAACAAATCCAGACCCCATGATGCAATCCCGAGACCCCAGTGGAAGCATATATGGAAACCAGGTTTTGATGAACCATAATAGCTCTGCCAACTTCATCCAGATATTTGTAGGGACCCAGATATCTCAGACTCATCCGTATCTTGGCGTAGCACATTGTCAAACGGAAAAATATAAACACTATGAGAAAGGCTAGTCCCATATGCCTGTAACCTTTCTGAAGCCAGATAATGCCAAGAAAACACAGACTTACACCCCACTTTCTAATTCAAATATAAATAAGTCTGCCATTCTTTTTACTCTGTAGAACTACATGAGACTCATATATTCCAAAGGCCAAAGAAAATGCACATGTATTTTTGTAAGACTAACTTAAAAACAACTTTTAAATGCCACCTAAAGAGTTGGTTGTCCTGCTAGCACCCTTACTCCTGTGTAAAAATTGTATGACTTTTTGGAAACTTTCACATTCAGGGAAAGAAAGTGAGAGCAAGGAATGCAGTGTGGGTACATTACAGAAGAGGAGAATTAAGAGGTTTTTCATAGTACTGAAATGTAACAAAAAGCCCAATTCTTTTACAACCATCATGGATTTTTGAAGTTTAAAATATACCAAGAACAAAGCAAATTGAGTGAGATTATTCTACATCCATGTCTGAGGCGAGCAGCTCACCCTTCCTTCAGTTAATGGAAACAAACACCTTTAGAAGGATGATTTTATTTATTCTAAAAGGGAAGTCAAAGATCATATTTGCCTCCAATGAGTACAGAAAGGGAGTTTAGGATAACTCACTCAGAAAGACTATTTACAGACACATTCAGCATTAGCTGAGGTGAACCTCACCTTGCCTTTCCAGTTTTCCATGACTCTTATTCTATTTGTTGAACATAGCAATGTTAAGTCTTTCTAAAATGTCAATAGCCACACACTATTTTTTAAAAAAACTTGGAAGAAAAAAAATATTATAAGGTTCTGCTCTAGTCTTTGTGTGCTGCTGATGCTTTACCTGAAGTCTAGGGCTTCAGTTAAAGCTAGGGTGGTCCTGCAAACAATATTCAATCTGCTGATGCTGATGCGAGCCTCCATAGGGAAGCAGTCTGTGCCTAAACTCCTGCCTTTCACTCATCATACCCACACTGAAACCCAGTCAATGTGGAGCTAAAGACAAAAGGCTGCTGTTAATTAAGTAGCAATGGAGTGATAGGAGTAGACAAAAGGGTGGTGAGTTAGGACTGGATGAAGATTTATTAAAAAAGGGAAAATAATAAATGTTGCTGTCCACCATGATCTTAAACCAAACATATGGGTTTGGTAGTAATCACATTGAAACCTTCTGATATAGACACGTCTTACTTCCATTACTTCTGTAGAGACCTTATTGCTGTCCTTATATGAAGGGGGCTTATATGAAAGACAGAGAGAGGTTTTACCAGGGTTTGTAGTGACAGGACAAAGGGAAACAGTTTTAAACCAAAAGAAGGTAAATTTAGATTGGATATAATGAGGAAATGTTTTATGATAAGGGTGGTGAGACACCAGAACAGCTTGCTCAGAGAAGCTGTGGATGCCCAATCACTGAGAATATTCAAGGTCTTATTGGACAGGGCTTTGAGCAACCTGGTCTAGTAAAAGATGTTGCTACCCATGGTGGTGGGATCAGGCTAGAGGATCTTTGGAGGTCCCTTCCAACCCAAGCCATTCTATGATTCTGTAATTTGGTCTGGTCCAAATGATAACAAACCCCTGGTAGACCAGCTTGACCTGTGTTGCCCACCTGTATATCTCAGACCTTCCAGACAGCAATGGAGCAGTTACAGCATTTCTATTTCAGGTTGCCTATTCCACCTCAGTTAGCCATCCTGTACATATGTCTGATGACAGGGTCTTGAATGATATGGTTTCATAACTTATTTTCCCTTCAGTGGATGAATCAGCAGTATAAATGAGGCAATATTTTATTTTTCTTCTCAGCATTCACGGTGCAGTTTTAAGCCCCATTTACTGGGAATCATCCAAACCTTGCACAGAAGATAGAGTCACTCATTATCTTATGAGTGTTTCTATGGGCATGCCTATACCATACAATGAAGGGTGGTGTTAAGACTTTGGAGAGCGCTACCTGAGCCAGCTCCTGAACCAGAAGCTGTGTTGCCACATCAGCAGAGTGCTGCAACTGAGCTAATTATCTTCATTGGAGCCAGAGCTAACTAGTGTGGGTGCAGTATTGTATCAACACAGCTTTTTTAATTTTGATACCTGCATGGCTATCCAAGGTATGGATATTCTGGCAATCTCATGGCTAGCTGGAGCAGCTTTGCACCATACTGTGTCATGGTGTAAATATGCCCGATGATACTCATCACCACAGCACCAAGTAAGATATACACATGCACAGGGGCAAAGCACTTTCAAGCCTGCATCTTGCCACATCATCATTCTTTCAACCTCACTTTTAGAGCCACTGGTTAATTCTTTGCAGTTGCTCCTTCCCAAAAATTAACCTAAAAGCTCTCCTCAGCAAAATGAAATTAATCTAGAAAATCTTGCCCAAGCCATTCTGGAGACCAAAAAGTAAGTTTAAAACACTTTCAGAAATGACCAAGCAGATTTTCAAGACATTAGCTTTCACTAAAACAAACCTTTTCTTTTTTTTTTTTTTTCCTTATTGTAAGTGATATTAATATAGCTTTCCAAAATTGTATTGATATCATTTCTTTCTGAAAGAAGCTGAGGTTCTGAGGACTGTGGTGATTGATGCTAGCTTTAACTTTTCCTACTCTATACCTTATAAGAAAATCATATAGGCAAATATGTAAAGACATCAATCACTACAGAGAATGCCTGTGCTTTGGGATTTAGTATTTATATGGCAGATATACTGTGAATAATACATAGACTGTGCCTATTGCATATACTACCAAAGCATGTTAGAGCTTTTTCTATTAGAGACACAAATTAGTCATGAGCCAGCAGGTTTGAGAAACACAAAGAGGTAAATTACAAAGCAATGTGCAGGGATTTAGCTGCATGACTCCCATTAACATCAATGGGATTTAACTGTGTGACTCCCTGTGCACCACTTTGCAAATTTACCCTAAATTGACTAGCGTGGTAATTCCTGGACAGCATGCAGTGGGGAAGTGACTGCTTCTGTAAACAGAAGGGACTGTTGATTCTCAAATGTCTCCATGCTGCACTCAACAAAGAACAAACATTCAAAGAAACATTTTATTCTTTACATCACAGAAGGACAGGAAATAAAGACACAAGCTCAGAACTCCTGCTCCATAGGGACTCCAGTTCCAGAATACCATTTAGGGGAAACAAAGCTCTGTTAATAATCCCTGACACTGTCAGATTCCTGACCTACTGAGCCTAAAAAATTCTGATCCACTGGTACCACTGAGGTACTGAGAAACTGAGGCAGCAAATAAGGGTCATTCCTTGGTTTCTGGAATAAAATGGGCTGAGAAATGCAAAAGAACATTTGATGCCAGTATTCTCTTCGATGTTATTCCTCCTGAAAAGCTATTTTCTACTTGATCACAAGGAGTTTTATTTTGTTTCTTCTAAAAGAAGTTTATTCCTTTGCTTCTCTCTGCTCTTATAAAACTTCTTTCATTCTTTCATTATTAGGTAGCTGAAGGTTTCATTATTAGGTAGCTAAAGCTAGCTCACATGTTATTATCTTTCCATACTAGTTTGAACAGTTCTATTCCTGTCTGAATAAAAGAGTACCTATCTCGCCTGCATTCTGTATTTCCCAAAGCAGAGCACACAAGTTAAATAAATACAAGAAACACAGCATGTGGGACAGCAGAATATTAGCATGCAGGTGCTGTTCATTCCTGAGTTGAGGGGATGGAGACAGTTGATGGAAAAATTTGGAGAAACATTAGTAAATCATGTTGGAAACAAAAATTATGTCCCTTTCTTCTAACTGAGCAGTTATTTTTAGATTTTCAGAGGTACCTTTAGTTTTCTGTTCTACAAAACCAAAACCATATCTCTCCTTGTCTTTTCCTTCTCCTCCAGTAACACTACAGACAAAGGCAGCCTCACAGCTGTTTCATTCCTCTGGCTTTGTTTTCCAAGTGTTCAACAGTAGCTGGATTTTTCAGGTCTGGCTGTTGGAAAGACACAACAATCTTCAAACCTGTGAAAGGCCTACTGGCATGGTGAGGGCAGTCATACATGTATATGCCTATAGCATCACAGGAGTATGTGCACATCCATCTGTGTAAAATCAAAGTTCAACTGAAGATTGTGGCTTTGCAAATCTGAGCTGGAAGTGACCATAGCAGCCATTCAGTTCAGTATGAGCCATGGAAAATAGTTTGCCAAGAAAGTTTCTGGTCCAAAATATCTCTTAGAAGAAAGTGGCACTTGAAAGTCAAAGGCTGTGCTAGTATAAATCGGCATAGATTCGCTCATGCTTGCTGTCCTGCAAATTTTCCTATCAGCTCTGTATTTGACCCACAGCTCATGACAAATTACTGTAACAAAATCCACCCAAGTAGCATTGTCAACCTGACCATATCAACTTTTTGCTTGAAATAGTCCTTCTAGTCAAGTCTTAATCCCAGATAATTCTAGCACACAAAGCTTTTAAAAGCTTCCTCTTCAAGAAAGAACAAACTTGAAGAGTGAGGGGTGAAGCAGACAGAATTAATTCAGATAGCATGAAAACATCCTCTTTTGCTCTGAAATTATTGGAAAAGAAGTAGATTGTGTCATTATTTGAAACAGATTTTAAGGCTTTTAAAATCACGTTTTCAAGTATATGCAATTTTGTTTCCATATGTACCCTAATTTGTTGCTAGGCAGCACCCAGGCATTTCAGACAAAAATAAAGTCAGCACCTACTTTCTCTGAGGAAGTCTGGATATCCATTTTCTGTCTTCAATGCCTGTGTCTTTGCTGTGATTCAGAGAGAATATGAAGGAAAGAAAGATGTCTGAGAGAGGTGGACATTCATCATTTTCATGTGCATTTCTGACCATTCCACAGGACATATCAGAGCTTTTCAGTCACCCTAGCATGCTTCCACTTCAAACTCATTCCTTTGGTCACTAGTAAAACCAGTGATTAAGAACTAAAGATGACTAGAAAACGAGGAAAAAAAACCCAAACCACTGAATATGAAAAAGAAAATGATTGGTGCATAGTTTATGGCATGCAAATATTCTTTTCTTCTGAGGGAAGAAGGGAGGATATGAAATTGATGACATCTTCCCACCTTTTAACATCTGATAAGCTTATCTGATTCATAGCAAGGACATATTTTACACAAAGTAATCCAGATGTGCTCTTCTTCTGTGTGTATAAATGCTGTTGCCCATGACTCGGCTCCTCAATAGGTAATCTGATAAAAGTCAATTTGGAGATAGTACTGTTCTTGGAGAGGCAGTAGTGTAATTAATAAACATGTCTGAATCCAATACTCCACATTATTTATTTTAGGAAAGCAGTTTCAATTTTGTCCTAAATGCAGGACTTTTAAAGCCAAACTTTCCTGAGGAATGTGTCAGAAGGGGTTTTTATTTTTTTCTTCTTCTTTCTTTCTTTTAGGATATGTTTTTTTCAGCTACTTATGTTTATATCACTGCCATAAATCTCATTCTATACAGAACTTACTGAGCGCTTCTGAACTGTGTCCCCCAGCACCCTTGGTATGAACAAGCAGAAGCATATGAGGTGAGAAGAGGAACCGCACAAAACAATGTTGTAAACCTGTTGTACAGAAACAACAGCAATGAAAAGCAGATAGGAGCAAAGCTAAGCTATTCTGATTGCATTGTTCTTTCTGGTAAGTTATCACTATGTTGCTGTTTATATTATGCCAGTTTCCAAGTGTCCCAGCAAGAATCTTTCCCATCTCTTGGATGCAACATTAATACAGGTGAAGCCCAAAACCCCAAAAGAAGGCACTAGAATTGTGTGATAAAACATACAGATGTAAAAAGCCACAGACACTCAGATACATACAAGTTATATCTAAGCATGCATCATTAATAGCCTGTTGCATATTTTCTAGAGCTCTCCACTCCACAATCCAGCCCAATAAATTAATTGTTTCAACAGGAAGCCCCAGTTTCCCCTTATAGCAGGTTTTCTAACCCTTCAGCATTCTCAGAGTTAGAATATGGAGTTCAGGTCCACTGGAATGAATGAAAAAAAGCTGATAAAGCTACGTGGCATCGACTTCCTTCCTACTCTTCATTCAGTCTTTTTATGAGCCTGGGGGAAGATCAGCAGGTATCTATTTCTACCCTGTATTATCTAAAGATTCTCATTTTCATCTTCCCATTTGAGAAGTAAGTAATACTTCTGTATCACTTAGCTCCTCTATTAGCCCTGAATCTCCCGAGTCCCTTTAAAGATTAAAATCAGCTGTCCTCACAGTCTCTTCATTCAAAATGCACTGAAAAGCACTGAGGGAACTGTATGTTGGATAATTATCCTGATACCTCAGCACAGTGAAAGGATACACACACCCCTTTCATGTCTGTGTCATTCTAAGGGGTTAGCAGTTCAAGACTGCTCACTCTCAGATACTAAAAGGAAACCTATCCCAGACTTGTTGTTTCTCAAAAATACTAACTTGGAAAAAAAAAAACAAAAACCAAACAGTGTATTTTTATTAGTATAGCATCACTGGGAAACTTACATAGAAGCAAAAACAATTAATCCACCATTCAAACTACTACTCCTGATGAGAGAATATGCTTTTTTTCCCAAGCATCTTTCTTCCCCAATGAAAACACTCCAGCTGATACTAGAATGACCAGTACAAACTCCTGCAGTCACTTCTGCTGATGAACTGGGGCAGGGGATCGGGGGCTATAGGTGCATGCACACCCATGTATACTGAGGTACTTCAACATCACTTTCCATTCTGAACTTTATAGTACAGGAAAGAAGAATATTGTGGATATTTAATCACAGCTGATTGCCACTGCCAGCAAGCCCTTCTACTGCCCTTTATCTGGCCAATAACATATATCCAAGTGTATTAATTTTAATGGCAATCTTCATTATGATCAGCTTTTTACTTAGAGACCTCATTCCTGGATTCATGCAGTTACCAAATACATTCGACTTTATTCGTTTTTCCTGGGTGTTTCTAGTCTTCATGCAAAGAATAATTAGCAGGAAGAACCTGAAAATGTGTTTCTAAGAGGCTGAAAATCATAAATACAAAAATCATCTATGTAGTTGAAAGTAGTCTTGTAATTAGTTGCTATACCTAAACAATTAGCTTGTTATATTGTTATATATATATTGTGTGTGTATATATATATATAGTATATATATTGTTATATATACATTCTTCAGCCATGCTATGATCTCCTGAGAACGTGGCCTCTGACTTCTGAACACTTGGGACTGCAGAGTATGTAGAAAACCCTGTGGAAGTGACATCATTCCAGAACATCTTGTGTTTAACTGTTTGCAGGCAAGAGGTCTCCTGAATTTCAGCTGTGCTTAGCTGTCTAATTGATGAACAACTGATGAAGCGAACTCATTTCAAATGTCCCCTGTCTTCTTTATCATGACTTATTACACCTTTCCTGATTAAGAAGTGTGCCTGCCTAAACCTGGCCACAGAAGAATGACGCACACAAAAACTAGTTTAGTGTACCATCAGACTGATGGTTTGCTCCTCGTGTTGCAGAACTCGCACTGCTTGCCTCTACAGCTGAGTTACAGTTAATGATTATTTTCTTACCACCTGCTCTGCAGTAGGTACAAGAGAAACTGGTTCCCTACCAGCACCTTCCTTAATTCCTCCCTGCTTCCCCATTCACACCCCACTGTCTATTGACACAAGGAACTGAGTAGTTTCCAAATAACGAGCTCAGAAGTCTTCAGCAGGAACTGAGCTCAAGCGTGAGTAAGAACTCGAGCTCCCAAGGACACACTGATCTGCAACCCCACTGCAGCAGGAGGATGGGACCTTACCTTGTACTGTCAGCAGACAGCCCAGCCACTAGACTCCTGGCTTTGAGTATGGTGGTATAAAAGTCTTTTGACTTACAGAAATACAAACTGAATATGTAGTTAACTCTTTTATGGGCTGAGATTAACAATGAAGATACATTCAGATACATTCCTAAACACCACTGCCCCTATATCTCCAGACCAAAGGCTTATTTCTCAGTCAAAGACTTTGGCATCTAGAAACTACATCTATTTTTTCAAATGTAATTTGGAAAAGCAGGACAGAATCTCTACAGTCAGCCAGAAAACAGATAGAGTATGACATAAACCCATCCTTGAACTATTCATCTTTTAAATTTGTTTCATTCTTTGCAGGATACATCTGCTTTCAAAAGTGAAGAGTTCAGTCTATTATAAAGCTATGAAAGTATTTTAACTTTTCCTTAGTAAGACTACCACAAAGTACTGTACAACTGTATGCCTGGCAATTGTTTTGAGACATAAAGACTTGTTGGCCTGAAATTCAAGTAAAATATTTTAAATTCACCAATCTATAGATTTCAGATAAGAACAAGAATTAAGGATAAAAACAAGTAGTCACTATTGTCAATAGATTCAAATCTTCCACCATGGACGTACATATCCTTTTCTTACAGCTATGCTGGTCCTTCACCGAGGACTTTGAAAAACCTTGTTCTTTTCAGTTCCTGGAGGCTTTCAGTAGTATCATGAAAACTCCAAAACAAGGACTTCTGTATCTACTTTGTAAAAACTTATTTGGCAAGCATCTTTCAGTAGCAGGAAATAACTGTTAGCTGATAGCAGATAATCAAAATGCCTAGTGTTCTGGTCACAGAAATTACTATGGTATTCATCAGGTAGGAGAAAAAGAACTCATTTGTGTTAGTAACTATGCCAAAAACAGTTGATACTGTAAAGTCTGAAAGAGCACACACTGTATGCACAGCTTTTATTTTCCTGGAAAAGTTACAATCAGATAAAATATATTCATTGGCTTTAAATCTCAGAGAAAGCTATCCTGGACAGTCATTGTAAATCTATCATTCGGTGATGTCTGCTATATTTTACTGAGCCTTTGATTTTCATTTCTATATACAGCTTCAGGTGGAGACATTTTGGCTAGCATTAACGTGATAACATTAATAGCCTTCTTGCATCATTTTTGACTGCCTAACAAAGTAATTTATTACTTAACGTCAGGAAGTTATAACACAGAGAACAAACTTGTAGGTTACAATCCATTAAAGCTTTGTACAAGTGTTTGGATTTCTCAAATCATGGGCTGAGTACCCAAAGCAAGGAAAAAGACAACCACCTAGTTCCTTGAAACAAGAGAACTTTTGTTGGTGGAATGAGATTGAAATTTCCAGCACTGACATCACAGATCACTGCTCTCTTCATGCATTTCAATCCAAAAAAATAATAAAGAGGGTGCAGTAGGAAGATAAACCAGAAAGGAACTTGCCTGACTGACACCCATGGTAATAAAATGATAAATAATAATGTGCTGAGCATGTTGACAGATTCCTGTAATATTCAGTGCCCTGTATGCTACCTTCAGCATAGAAGTGGGCCAAAAGCTATGAGGTACAGTGTATTAGCAGCCAAGTATTTATGTCCTGTGCTGTTGATGGAACTTTTGAGCTGCCTCCACTGCTTTGAGACAAGCTTTGACAGATGCAAGCCACAGCTGTACACAGAAGTGCTGCTACCGAGCTTGGAAATTTTTTTAACACAGATTCTGCCAACTTCAAAAAAGGCTCATTTATGGAGAAAGCAAGCCATCTGTGCCGTGCAACATAGTGAGGCCAATCTGTAAAGTTTCCTTCCATCAGCTAACTCAGTATTCTGCAAGCTGTAAACTAGTCTCTAGAAAGACTAACCTCCATGCCAGTGTTACATCTCCAAGCTTTATAAGAGAAAGAAAGATTCCTTCCACTGCAAACTGTCATGTTTTGCAATTGCTAATTTATGGCTCTCCTGGGTATGTTGCAATAATTCTTCCATCCCATATTTGCTTAATTTAGCACTCCTGACTCAAGCAAATGTTTGGTTCTACTCCCCATAGGAGTTCTGCCTGACAAAAGAGATCTGAGGAGGTTCCAGCAGAAAAAGCACCAGCAATAAGGTAAATCCAACTATGGTAGAAAGGCTACATTCCTTCCACCCTAAAACTAAATCAGCTGACAACTACTTTTGTGTGCATTGCACTTGAGGGGGTTTCATGTGTGAACTTGAAAAGCTGCCTGACAGTGGTCAGAAATATGTTTTCAGATGTCAAATCTATGAAGTAACAGAATTATGTGAAATTGTGGCTGAAACAGTAAAGCAGATAAGAATACCCTTGAACTTGGCTAACTTCTGAAGCAGTTACTCATTCCAAACAACCCCAGCTGGTTTTACTGCTCCAGAACTATTGTAAAACGTATATTTTGAAAAGCCTTCAATTAGGGAAAAATTCCAACTAGACAATGGGTTCTGCATTTCAAGAAGTTTAAATCTACTGGTGGTGCTCCTGGTCCCTCAAATGAAGAAATCCTTAGCATTTTTGTATCTAAGAGAGAAGTTAATCATGGAACTGCCAAATTTTAAGTTCATTTTTAGTTAACAGTTTTCAAAGCTCATTATTACTATAACACATTTAATAAAAAAATTAAAAGAAATCCAAGGAAAATTGATAGTATTTTACTTAACCCACTTCTGTCTCTTCAAGACAGCTATAGTGCAGATAAAAGTTATGGATTTATAGTCTAATTAAAGACTGAAGACAGAATTTTTGTCAATTCTTGTAGAAACATTAAAAATTTTAAGCAAACAATTTCAGTGAAATATTCACTCTTTATTACACCCTTATATCTCAGTGGGTGATAAGCAGACAACAAATGCAGCCTCTGCCAAAAAACTTTAAAAACCACTAAGTCACATTTCAAATCTGACAACAGTGTCCTTCTCAGGGAACGGTTCCTGTAATAGCCTCTAATATCAGCCAGTTGGCACAGGCTGTAACACTATGCAGTGGCTTATTTTACACAATTTTGAATGAAAAGCCAGCACTCTCAGACTCCCTGACTCTGAGTGATTACTTGTGGGCTCAGGTTAAGGCTGTCTGGTCCTCTAATAACTACCAAGAGGTTACAAAGGGCTAGAAAATTATTTCTTACAGCTTGTGTTACCATTAACTCCACCTCAGGATATGAGTAAGACAGTAAAATCAAGTCAAAATAAAGCTAGGTAAAACGGATCACGCAGAAGAAAAAGCCCTGGAAAAATTAAGACAAAACAATATTTAGGCTAAAGTTTGAATTTTGTTGCCATTTAAATCAACTTTCTGAGCAAAAGACTCACTAGGACGTTGATATAACGTAGAAGCAAGTTCAGAATAAGCTCACAGTATATTCCAATATTAGTCTCTTATATGGTTAGAGATTAGACTAGGAAAACTTTAAAGACCCTTTCTAAAACAAACAAACAAACAAAAAGTTGTCTATTAGACATCCTACAAAGCCCCTGATTTCCACATCTACAGTTAGAACTGGCTGTAGAGGTGCAGGTGAGAAAGAAATATTTGGTTTGTGTGGTGTCGGGTTGGAGGTTTTTTCCCTAATTGCTTTCTTTTTTAACTGAATAAGATAATACTCAAAAAGAACCCCTTTAAAAGAGGAGATATTTGTTGCAATTATTTATTTATTAGTTATAGATCCGAATGAGGGGCTCAAGTGCACCCTCAATAAGTTAACACCAAGTTGTGGAGGTTTGTTGACCTGCTGGAGGGCAGGAAGGCTCTGCATGGGGTCTGGGCAGGCTGGACCAATGGGCTAAGGCCAACTCTAGTAGGTTCAACAAGAAATGCCGGGTCCTGCACTTGGGTCACAACAACCCCATGCAGCACTATGGGCTGGGGAAGGATGGCTGGGAAGCTGCCTGGCAGAAAAGGACCTGGGGGTGCTGGGTGATGGCCAGCTGAACATAAGCCATCAGTGTGCCCAGGTGGCCAAGAAGGCCAACAGCATCCTGGCCTGTATCTGAAACAGCGTGGCCAGCAGGACAAGGGCAGCGATCGTCCCCCTGCACTGGGCACTGGTGAGGCCGCCCCTCGATCCTGTGTTCAGTTCTGGGCCCCTCACTGCAGGAGGGACGCAGAGGGGCTGGAGCGTGTCCAGAGACGGGCAACGGAGCGGGTGAAGGGTCTGGGGCACAAGTCTGATGAGGAGCGGCTGAGGAAACTGGGGTTGTTTGGTCAAGAAAAAAAGGAGGCTCAAGGGGGGACCTTATTGCTCTCCACAACTCCCTGACAGGAGGCTGTAGGCAGGTGGGGTCGGTCTCTTCTCCCAGGTAACAAGTGACAGGACAAGAGGAAATGGCCCCAAGTGGCACCAGGGAGGTTTAGATTGGATATTAGGAAAAATTTCTTCTCTGAAGGGATGGTCAAAAATTGGGAGAGGCTTCCCAGGAGGTGGTGGAATCATCATCCCTGGAGATGTTTAAAAACCATGTAGATGCGGTGCTTAGGAACATGGTTTAGTGATGGACTTGGCAGTCCTGGGTTAATGGTTAGACTTCCTGATCCTAAAAGTCTTTTCCATCCTAAATTATTATGTGATTCTATTTATCAGTGAGGATTTCCGAGTCCAGAAGGAAGAAACTCCATTGAAGAGTGAGAGACTGCAGAACTAGAGGCTAGCACATGAGAGGTGTGGGCTTTTTCCACATACTCACTGAGTTTCTACTTTTATTCCCTGCTTTACCAGTATATTTAGCAAAAAGCTTTTTTGCAGCAGCCTCTTTGTTCTCATAAATCCTGAGGAAAATTACAGATGCTCACTCAAGATTTCTCCAAGGCTTTACTTCTTCTCATTATCTTCCTTAACTCAAAATACATATGTATCATGAGAAAAATCAAAGGTGTATCAGAGCTCATGCAACAGACCTGAACTCTGCGTCAAATGCTTTTAATCATAGCACAGGTTAAGGAAGTAATTGATGATTCTGTCATCAGATTATATATCAGACCTGTATAACAGAGATAGAGATCCCTCCAGGAACAACTGGAAGGCAGGAGACCACCACTCCAACTGTTTATGACAGGTCATAACTATCCCAGGAAAGAAGAAAAAACAAGGAACCTTTCCCTTCCAAAACTTCTCCCAGGGGAGGAGGAAAAAAAAAAAAAAAAAAAAAAAAAAAAAAAAAAAAGATTGACTATTGTCTTCAGACAGGAGCAAAGATTTGGCTTACACAAGGAACGAATGTATGTTCAAATCCACGTACATGCCTATAGTCATTATCTACATAGTATCAAATGATGCAATGCTGATTTTTTGCAAGTTCTTCTCTCACAGAACCAAGAAACCTGACTCAGTAAATTGCTATTCAATTATATCAGTCAAAATCACAACCGAGCGTGACATGAAAGAGCTGGCTAGGATCTCCATATCTTATTGGTCCTTCCTTGCCTTTCCTCACAATTTCCACTGTTACCCTTTTCATTCTTGTATAAAAATCCATGAGAATGAAGCCCCACCTAAATTCATATTTTTGCATGCTCGCCTTTTCTAAGGAACTGGTTTTAAGCAAACTTTCCATAGCAGCAATGTTTTAATACTGCCAGTCTTTTTGAGGAGAGACACTGTGACAGAAGGGTAGATAATGAGTTGGCTGCAAGCCCACCCTATCCGGGTGGTGAGAGGCAGAAATGCTAAGCAAACATAAGCCCTGCAGTGTGATGAACAGGAATACATGATATAAAGGTAAGTTCAGCCAGTCAACTAAGCAGACACTTGGGGTTGCAGGATTCATTCATCTTGGTTCAGAATCCTGTCCTTGTTCAAAAGTACTGAAAAGTCAATTTGCTGAGAACAGACTAATATAGAGCACCAGAAAGTGATCTATCTGTGCAAGGATACAAAAGTACAGAATGTTTCATAGGCATAGAGAGACAAGTCATTTATTAAAACAGAACTACCATGATTACCTGTCAAGACATCCAAATCTTTGCTTTCTTCAAGGGTCTAGCACCTTTTCACACATATAGAAAAAGCCATTGTAAATAATGCTTCCAGTAACTGTTGGAGATCCACAGTACCAAATAGCATTACAAATCATCAGCTGCCTGAGGTTGCATCCTCCAGTTTTTATGCCAGACTTGCAATACTACTGTGGCTCTTTATAATTCTCCTCTATCAATAGCATGGAAGCGCAGACTTCCAGAGTATCCAAACAGCAAGACTATAAAGGACATTAGTATCAAGGAATGTATTTATGTAGTGATGACTCTAATGTGCAAGTCTTGGAAACATGACAAAGTTCTATCACCTGCTCTGTGCTGACTGGCCCTATGCCTATTCTTAAAACAGAAGAAAAAAAAAAAAAGTTTACCATAGGTCCCAGCATGTCACTAAATCATCTGACATATGCTGGAGGTTTTGACTGTACAGACTGTTGAGGCTGCAGCACCCTCACCTGATGTGGCAGACTTTGTTAAGCCATGTCAACTTCATCATGGGCCTTAAAACCCTGGGTCCGGATCATGTGTTGAAGAAAGCTGTTCTCTTACTGTATGTAACACAGTACTCATAAAGGCCTTGTACTGACATGTTTAACAATGGCAATCGGGTTTTTGTTCTGTGACTACTCCCCAAAATTCATTAAGGCAAAGCATGGAGCAAAATACTACAGATAGCAAGGTGTAGCAGAATCTAGCTCACTTTAATAAACTGACCAAATACAGCATCATTGTAAGTCTGCTCCGAAGCCGTCTTAAGAAGGGAGCAGGATTCGCGGCAGTATGGCAGATGACAGTTTTTACGCTCACAAACATGAGCCACTGCTCCTTCTGCGATACTCTCTCACCAGGAGTTGCCGAGAGCACTGCTAATCCACACTGTTAGATGACATCCATCAAGCAGCAGCCTGACCTTTTGTGCCTTTTTCCTTCCCCCGGGGAGCATCCTGTGCCCCCATGCAAAGAAACACAGGAGCTGAAGGGACACAAATAACAAAACATCCTTATTGGCCGTGGAAGAGCAGACCTCACACTCACACAGTGATCACCTCACTTTGATCAGAGCTTCATGCACCACTTACAGATGCCTAAAGCCAGTGTGTGTTTCTGACCCCCATATCTTTTCACAATTACTCAGCAGCACACAGTTTTATCCTGCGATGGTCAAGAGGACAACACATGTTTGCCCACTTTCCCCGGCTTGGGCATTTGCCTTTATTGATTATGATCAGCTGTAAAGTCTCTGAATTCTGGGTGCTCCAGGGGTTTTCTTGACAGCTAACTAAGCCTGAGGCAAACACAGACTCATGCAGCTCCAAACAATCCTACCTGGGTTTCTTCCTCCTCCCCCTTCTACCATGCACTGCGTTTAATGGTAATTGTTTATGATAAGGAGATTGTAATTAGGAACATGCACTGGCATAAGTGTCCGGCATTTCATATGCCAAGCATGTGCCAGCAGCGCAGTCAAGAGATACCCCCAAAGATTCTTTTAATTTTTTATGATTTTCTTGCAGCAGATAAAGAATCCCTTCCCCCTATGCACACATACATTTAAGCAGCTTAACTCCACTTTCTTGTGACAGCTGATTCAAGTACAGCCCAAGTTACTAACACTGCACAAGCAAAGTTGTCGATTCTCCCCCAGTAAGGAGACAAATGTCACAGAAACCAGTACAGTAAACTTTTTAAATGGCAGTCCAGCAGAGAAATTTAGGGCTGAGCATATGCCCAGACAGCTAGCCGATGTCTCAGTCCCAGCCCAGTGTTCACCTGTGGGCGAGAAACAATGTGTTGATCCTGCCTTTGTAATTATTCGTGCTGCACAGATTATTAAGGGTTTCAGAATGTATCAAATATAAGAATATAAGGAGAAGGCATGTAGACCATAGAGTTCCTTACAAACACACACAGCTCCATGTAGACCCAGAGAAGACAACACTTCTGTGAGAAGGGGAGTTTCAGGTTTGTAAGAGATGGTAGTGGGAATAGTAATTTGAGTCTTACGTTAACACTCTAAAAGTTGCTTATTCATTCAAGCCATCAACATGTTGGCTCGTTGACTGTTTGGCTAGAGGTAGCAACTGTACTCTTGCATGCATTCAAGTTTCAACCGAATTGGAGTGCAAGTTAGGATTCTTCACCCCTGGCTGACAGTCTCATGCAGCTGTCAAGACAGCAGAAGGCATTCTCCAGGTAAATGAGAGATCTGCATTGCTATGGCACAGTTCCTGATAATTCTTTTATCTGATGCTGCTATCAGTGAAACCCACCAAGGAAGAAATACATGCCATACCCACAATTATACATACTCTGCTAATTGAGTTTTCTTGCAAAACAATAAGCTTCTAGGAAAAAAAATGCTTTATGCAGCTGGCAGAATTAATGCCTCGGCCTTTTGGATCTCACTGCAAATATATAAACAAAATCACTCCAGCTGCATAGTTTACAGGATTTAGAGAAGAAAAAAGCCTTTTTCTGAGCTACAGGCACTCATAAACATTTTTTACAGTTTAGATTGGTCTGAAAGATGGCTACTTCCCTTCATTAAACAGAGATGCAATCATCATTTGGAAAAGGATAGATTTCACCAAAAATTATCAAGCAGTTACAACCTTAAAGTTTTATCATTCTACCTACCTAAACAGAGCTCAGTAAATAGATGTGTCTGAGAACCTCAAAGGCAAACTATGCATCACCCAGCCTTTATCCACTACCCTATTCAATGTCATATAGAGAAGCCTAGCCGAAAATCTAGAAACACAAAGAAGCCTTTCAGCATTGCCCTTAAGATAAAGGGGCTGCTGATACTTCAAATCCACAGTATATTAAGAGCCCAGAAAGGTTTCTGGGCAGTACTGCACAGTCTTAATGGCAATGTCTGAAACAGCATGTGTGCACGCTTCTATACATTATCATCTTCCCAACTCCATCCCCACTAGGGAGACATAACAAAAGAGTTTACAGTGAAACTTCAGATGACATGCTGTAGTAGCCAAGAAGCTGGTTTTCAGATGGCTTTTCATCATGCATGAGTTTGAAAAAAATGTCAAAGCAGAAGAAACATGTTGGGAATACATTTATTAATTTCACGATTATTACCTTTTTCCTTTACCAACGTTACTTAATTCATCAACCAGTTAGTGTGCTCCAGCAAAATGTTCATTTTCAGGATAGCAGAAAATGCATGCATCTGCTGAAGGTCATCAAAAGCACCACGTTTTTAATTCACTCACATACAACTCAAAACAGCATGAGAGGTGTATGACACACTGAAATAACAGCTGCTGTCATCAGAACAAAAGGTCTCTCCTATCTGCATATAGGATACTTGCTTGAAGCAAATTAAGTTAATTGATCACCTTGCAGTACAGGGTCTGAGGACCAGATTTCATCTCCTGAAGTACTCTTATTGCCAAGATTGAAGTGCACGTGGGCATAGATTCAACCCACTTAATTTCAGACTTTTGAACTATACATCTAAATTAAAAGCTCACTTGCCCACAACTTTTTCTAAGCAAGGAAAATGCCAGAAAGTAATTTTGACCTTACGTTAGCTGACTTCATCTTCTAGAGGTACCTGTGTTCTACCCTATCAAGACCTCTAATTTAGGCATCCTGTGTTTGGAAAGGCATCAAGCATCTGGAAACAAGGAGGATGAAACTGGTCTACATTGAGCTCATGTTAAAGTATTACAGAACTTCTCTATCCATCATGTCTTTTCTGCTGTGCAGATCAGTAGAGAACAATTTGGTCCACATCAACCAACCTTCTGCTGCTGCATTTCCCTCCGCTTCCAAGGCATTAACAGCAATTGTCACTCACCTCAGAGCAGAGCTGTGGTTCCCTGCTTCTCACTACACACTAAGGTAACAGTGTTGACCAATACAGCTCTTACAGCAGATTGTTTCATCTGGTCAGTCAATACTGGTTTGCCTTCCTTGGGAAAATAAAAAAATAAAAATCAATGTTCACTATTATAAAAAGTAACATCTAAGGCATGATAAACAGCATTAAATAAGAGAAGCAACCCCAACGTTTAGGTTGCCCTTCAGTTATGAAGGATTATGACCTTTTCCTGAGATACCTTTGCAATGGAAGCCTTTGCTGCAGACCTTTGAAATTCAGCAGAAAAAGCCCTTGAGCTAAAGAACTGCTTTCCCCTTTGTCTTATGAAATTCCATTCCATTTTAGCTGCAACCTCAACTGTTAAAAAAAATAAAAATCACATTTCCTTTCTTTCCCTTGCACTCCCCAGAATATAAGAACAGCTGCACTAAGTCAGACTAAAGGTCCATCTAGCTCAGTTTCCTGCCTCTCTGACAGTGGCCAGTAGCAGATGTTTAGGTAGAACATATAAAATAGAGTGCATGCACACAGTGATATTCCCCTGTAAACCTCCCAGCTTCTGACGGTCAGCAGTTTAGGGACTTCCTGAGTCTAATTTAAAGCCTGCCATTCTGTATATATAATTAGATGGTATATTCCCCAAGTGCATTACTTTGCATTTATCAACATGAATTTTGTCTTCCCAGTCATTCAGTATTATCAGATCATTCTGCAGTTCTCTATTCAATTTTAGTTTTTTATGATTCTGAACAATTTTGTACCATCATCAGTCTTTGTCGAGTCACACTTTATCCCTTTCCCACACTATTTAGTGATACCTTAAGTGGCACATGTTCTGAAACAAGTCTCTGTGAGACTCAACCAGTAATCCCATGTCATTCTAAAAAATGACCATTTATGCTTATTCTTAACTTCCTTGATAATTTTCATGCCATAGAATCATAGAACTATTTAGGTTGGAAAAGACCTTTAAGATCATTGAGTCCAACCATTACCCTAGCAATGCCAACCATGATAACTTTATTTCTTTAAGAAGTTTTAGTAAGAACTCCTGACAAAGCTTTTAAAAAAAAAAATCTTCATAACCAATATCAACTGAAGCAATCGCATCCACATGATCCTTTACTCCATCAAAGAACTCAAATGGATTTGTGAGGACACACTATATTCCAAAAGCTGTGGTGGCTCTTTCCCACTGAATCTGTGTGTGTAGTCATTCTCAGTTTTATTGTTGTTCACACTGGTTTTCCTAGTATGGAAAACAGGCTTAATGATTCATAACTCTCTGGAATCCATTTTAGATACTGCTGCCATGTTTGCATTCATTATCTGAGTTCCTTCAGAGGTTGTTGGTGAATGGCTATGACAATTTGCTACTATTCGTTGCACTCTTCCATAGTGAACCATCTCCTGTTAATACATGATTTTCAGATATTTCCTCCAAGTCATCCTGCATAAAAGATCTCCCTTGCCTGTGATCAGTCTCCTGCCCTGCTCCAGCCCACAGTGAACAGGGTCCCAGGGTGCACACATGCCTCCAACTGAAGATTTACCTAGACAGAATAAAGCAGTGACTAGGTTGTGTCCTGTGAGCTACTACGATCTATCTCACTTCTGGAGTTACCACTGGGGACCAAATTAGGAGCACTAAGCTCTGAAGAGTATTTAAAATCTTTTTAATGTCATTCTGAAATACATTCTGTGATTTTTAAAGTCAGTTGAAATTAAACACAGCTTTTTCAAATTCTGTCTAATCAGGGGATCAAAAACCAGGGATGCGAGTTCTTTAAGCTGCAAACAATATTTATAAACCACCAGCTGCTATTTATACTCTTTTCACATTGCAAAATTACTCCAGCCATTTGATTCAAGAAATACCTGCACAACTGTTTTTGCTGTTGAAAGCAGATGGAAGGTCAAAGCGTCTTTAGTTTGAGCACGGCTGGCCTGTTTAAGTCTGCTGCTTGATCAATCTGTAAAGTACTATAAATTCTCTCTTTTTCACCAGTACAGCCTCTGGACACTCATAATAAGCATCTTCCAAACAAAAGGACACCCTTTGGCATTTCTTGCAGGGGACACAAGACTTGAGTGTAATAAATAAAGGGGATTTTTTTTTTTATTCAGACTATTGCGCAAAGGCACTACCTACAGTCCTCCTCAGCTCTTTCATTTCTAGACTGAACAGCACAGACTGCACTGTAACCAGTGAGCTGGTGTTTAATTTTCACTTTAACGTGTTAGCTTTTCAAAACTGAATTCATGCACGTGGATGACCCTGCAACCAGCATAGGAAAATTAATTATTTAGAACAGCATGTTAGTGAGTCCAATCAAAATTCTTACTCTAGCATATAATATTTTCAGCTTACCGTTTATCCTTTTATTGAAAAGCGTGTTTGTATGCAGACATCATCTAAGCAAAGCTGGATGTTTCAGAAAGTCAGCAGAGATATGAAGCAGATGAAACTCTTGATTTAAGGAGTATATGATTATTTTTGGCAACTGAAAAACAAATGAAGCTTTTTGGCAAAAATAGGGGCAGCTGTCACCAGCTTTAAATTTTGAAGAGAAACACCCATATGTGCCGCATCCCACACGCAACCCAATGTATTAGCCTGAGAAATCTACTAAAATAAGTAACTATTGAATTTATAGTCTAAAAGTTCAAAATAGGAATCAAGCACTTGAAGTGTCAATAAGGTGGATAACCCAGTACTTCAGCACTTTCAATCCATAGGCATACTGAAAACTACATCAGTTTTTACAACTTTAAGCTCTGAGCATACACAGTTTGCAGCTAAGGCCTGGGTTTTGGTCAGCTAACAGCTCTAACGCAGATCCTTGTCTTGGATCACACCTATCAGATCCAGTACAGTAAACACATAAGTAGTTATGAATTTTAATTCCACACCAGTGTTGTTAGGGCATTCAGCGCAGAACTGTAACATCGACCTGGTCCTTGCTCTACATTAGATAAAACTTCAAAACCTCTGTCCCTTCAAGGTGGAGGATGCTAGCAGTGCTTAGGATGGATGGGCCAGAGAAGAGACGATCTTTTTTTTGTTGTTTTTGTTTTGTGGTTTGTTTTTTTTTGTTTGAGGTTTTTTTTATCTTGACAAGGACCTAGTCTGCTGTAAGTCCTTAAATTCACCAGAGGAATAGGGATAGATAAAATTGCAATCATCTTACATGGAGATAGGGTCACAAAAGACTCCATGGGTTCTGAAACACACTTGACAGCTAATTAGCACATTGAAACAAATTATTATTCTTGCAAACTAGGGGATACTATTTCTATAACTCCTGGTTTCCTAGGTAAAGATTCCACTGGCAAGCAAGGCAACAGCTGTATAGTTCATTTGGCAATGATTCCTCAGGCCAAGAAACCAGGTTGAAGCTGTTGGGCAATTGGTTTCCCTATATTCAGAAAAATCACAGAAGACGTCTTCAAGAAATTCAGGCAAATACTCAAAATCCAAGCTAAATGGTCTGTCCAAACTACTCTGTATTAGGCACTGCAAAATTAAAGAGCTGATTAATAAATTTGGATTATAAAATTAAGAATATAATTCTTGATGTTTACCAGGCTGTGAAAAAAATATCTAAATTATCTAATTCTACATCCATGATGTCTAAAATAGCCATGTGGCACAAATTATCTTTCCAGTCCAAACCCAGCTGTGTGCAAAATAAAGGATTGTGGGACAACAAAAATTATACCATTTCTGAACCTGGTTTGAGTATTGAACATCAGCTTTCACACCCAAAACCTGAAACGTGTGTTTTTTCTCAAAGTATTAATTAAATAAATTACTCAGTTTAGTTGCTGAGGACCCTAAATGTTTATCAGCATTATACAAATTATCTGAGCGTATAGTGTAAAAATAACAGTCAGAAATGTTCTTATGCCAAATGACCTGCTCTGACATTGCTATAGAATCATATAATCATGTAGGTTGGAAAAGATCTTTAAAATCAGGAAGTCTAACCGTTACCCTAGCACTGCCAAGTCCACCACTAAACCATATCCCTAAGCACCGCATCTACGTGTTTTTTAAACACCTCCAGGGATGATGATTCCACCACCTCCCTGGGCAGCCTGTTCCAATACTTCACCACCCTTGCAGTGGAGAAATCTATTCTAATATCCAATCTAAACCTCCCCCAGCACAACTTCAGCCATTTCCTCTTGTTCTGTCGCTTGTTACCTGGGAGAAGAGACCGACCCCACCTGCCTACAGCCTCCTGTCAGGGAGTTGTAGAGAGCAACAAGGTCTCCCCTGAACCTCCTTTTCTCCAGACCAAACCACCCGTTCCCTCAGCCGCTCCTCATCAGACTTGTGCTCCAGACCCTTCACCAGCTCCATTGCCCGTCTCTGGACACGCTCCAGCCCCTCTGTGTCCCTCTCGCAGTGAGGGGCCCAGAACTGAACACAGGATTCAAGGTGCAGCCTCACCAGGGCCCAGTACAAGGGGATGACGTGCCCCTTGTCCTGCTGGGCACATGCTTACATATTATAAGTTGCAACTGTCAAAATACTGGGTTGCCTGAAGCTTTGACAAGTCTTGCAGACATTTGTGTTACTATTCACTCTGCTTAACTATGTGAGAGACAAACTCAGTAACAAAAATCAGTGAGCAGTACACGAGCAGTCAGCCCCTGCAATACATCCTGCTCACTTTAGAAACATTTCCTAGACTTCATGTACAAAAACACACACCAAAACTACCATTCATGTGCCAAGCATCTCTGTGCAATAGTGAACTGCTGATCTGTTGCATTTAGGTTACATTGCATGAGGGCTGGACAACTCCACAGTTAACGCCCAGTGAAGCCTGCACTGGCACTCATCGTCCTGCCCCAGGCTCCTGGGCTCCATCACCATGTCACACAGCGGCAGCTCCTGCTCTCTTCCAGTCCCATCAACACTGACTACGCTGCATCAGCCCTCTAGCCAGTCCCCTAGGTAGAAGCTGGCCAAAATAGAGATGCTATGCCAGTGTGCATCTCGTTAGCATTTTCTAAGAGCTACCTTAGGCAACCTCACAGCTCCTTTAAGCCCCATACCGAGTCCCACACTCCCCCCTGGACAGACAAGGGTACATATATGGGGGATAGAGGCACCTAATGAGAAGCTAGAATTCATACAGAACAGCAATTGACGCATTACAGGATGCCTAAGCTTACAGATTTAGCTTAGTGTCAAAGTTTCAGAGTAATTTTATCAGGCTTTACATTTCATCTCTCTTTGATATTAAATATACAATAATTGGATTATATAGTAGCTTGAACAGGTGGCACTGCACAACTGTACAGTTCTTCAAAATCATTTTGGAGCCTCAAGGTTAGAAAAGATTCCACTCAACTCCACTTCCCCTTCAGTGAAATCCAAGTTGCTGAAACACAATTATGCACCAAATTCAGAAGAGCTACAATATGTCTTAATGTGTATTCAATACAATCACTTCCTTTAAGCTTAACCATTTAAAAATAAGTTCTAGAGAATTACTTACATTTTTTTCAGAACACTAAAGAGAAAAAAGTTTCCATGAAACATTTCCAATCCTCATTTTCATTGCTTCTTTAATGTTGGCCAGGAGAAATTAATTGCATTAATTCCTTAATTCTTCAACGAAGGAATCTAACTTTGATTTTTAAGATATGGCAGTTTCCTAATTAATTTTATTTGAGAACTTTCTTCCCTGAAAAAGAACTTCAGGCAAGGTTATATGTAACTACAATTTTTACCTTTGTTTGGAATCCTTATAGCACTAAGGGGGGTTTCAGCACTTTCAAGGTAATTAATGAAGTCAAAAAGTCTCTCATGACATCACATTCCAGCCATGCTAAAGCCTCCTGCTTTAATCTCCACTGTCTGAGCCTGAAGTGAGTGAGTGGTACTAAGCTTAGCTCAGTGAAATAAACTACTGTAAGAAAAAGCAGGTCCATGATGTACTTCATTCTGTAGTCTTACACATTTTCATGAAACTTCATGCCAGTGGTGTACCTCTCCCAAGATAAATATAACAGTATTATATACAACTGCAAAAATATTAAAATAAAGTACGGTGGAAAAAAACTGGCTTTTTGCCAGTTTCAAACGGCACAGAAATACATTATTCTCATCCACTCCAGGTTTACAAATTTTGCTGTGAGCAAAACACAGTTTTGCTGCATCCTTCCCTAAGTAATTTTCCCAGGGTGGAAAATGGTTGTTCCTTGAAGAATTTTGCTTTGCTAAAAAACTGCTAGAACTTTTCTTTCTTATTAAAAGCAGTTTTGTGGAGTACATTACAATGAAACATCCTCTCCTAACCACCTAGTATTCCAGCATCTATGGAAATCAGAGACAAGTAGTGGCAAAGTAACAGTTCTAAATTCTTCCCTAAAGGTTTCTTTTCTCCACATTTCCCCAGCCTGCTGGAGTGTGTGGTAGCCAAGTTGCTCAGAGACACTCACCTGAGGATGCCGGAAGCTTCTTTTTGGACAAGAAGTGAGGGAACAAATAATCTTTTTTTTTTTTGGTGGCATATAAATATTCTCAAGCTGTCTTCCTCAAGTAAAACGTATTTATTAGCATTGCACAGTCCAAACTACTATGTTACTCTTTAGCAACATTGAGATTAACCCAATGGTCTGAGAAAAGAGGGGAACAAAAAAAACAACCAGACTTCTGTCTCCCACCTGCTAATGCACTGCAACTGGTGCACTTCCTGGAGCAGGCTAGTTATATCTCATTCCTTATACAAGATAAGAAGCAGGTGCTTTTCCCAGTCTTATGTGAATGACATGAGAAAAGACCTTCCTTCATGCTGCTGAGGGATGTCTATACCACAGGTCATGCAGTTATCTTCAAGCTAGCCAGTTCATATAGTCCAAATAGCACAGGTGTAGTAGCAGAGCTCAGCATGGGCAACAAAGAAGTATGAAATAGAAACCATAAGAAATAAAAGTAAATGTTCAATAATTAACCCAAACAGAGCTCTTGTAGCTGCTATGGCCAAAGTGCTACTGGGCCTTAGGCAAGGCTGCTTAAAGCTGCTGAAGAATGTCTTAATTTATAGTCCTATGTCCTAAGCATTCCTCAAAAGCTCTTTTTCCTTTCTGTTCCACCCTGACTAGATGCACATCCAACAAGGCACTGCTGATTTATTTTTTGTGTGAAATTGGCAAAATCATGTATGTCCAGTAGCTAGACTCTTCCTCTCTAGCTCTTTCATTCCATGGCAATGAGGAGGTTTCTTTGTTACCTGATCTGACATGCTAGAAGGTTTGCTTTCTTTACTTTTTTGTTTTGATTATACAAATTAAATGAAATCAGATCTCACACTTGTGATCTAAAGTGCTCACTGATGTATCATATTTTTTCTGTGTATAAAGCACTTTATAGATGCAGAGAGAGCAGAAAGTGAAAGGGGGTATATTCCTCTGTAATAGCTGTTATGGAGGCTGGATTTGGTAAATCAGTGGATTAACCTGTTACAGTAAATAAGATCCTTTACTATGCAGTCCTCAGCATACAGACTTAAAAACCTAATACAGGAGAGATGAAAAACAAAGCATAAAAACAGTTCTGAGCAGAGCCAAGATGATAAACCTGCTGCATTTTGAAAAATAAAATCAATGACTTTTTCCCAAGTCGCCACTGAAAAATAGCACGTGTTAATGCATTGCATCAGATGAATAAACATACAGGAAGCGTGGCTAAAAGAGTTGAGGGCCAGGGCTCCAAAGCCAACATTGACTCCTGGTTATCACAAAAGTGATCAGTGTTGGTGTAGAAGGACAGAACCACTAGAAGAGAGTTGAAAGCTGAGCTATGTTTTCTGCTTGGGCACTGGTCTCACAGCCCTCAAAGGGTGTGTTTGGGTTATTTCAGTGTCCAATTTGTGAGCTGTGAACCTTCTAAGGGTTATTTTTACCTAATTCTACCTCCAACACATGATTTCAAAGGCTTGATCTCAGGCCAACACAGCTGAATGTGCCCATGCACTCACAAATATGATGGCTCTATCTTAAATTTAACCAGAGGCCACCAAAATAGCAGGCATGCATCTATACAGTTAGAAGGATTGGCAAGGTTATGAGATAGAGAACATAATCACCTTACACACCCTGTATAGTCAGAGTGGGATATTTAATACATGCTTGCTGATGTGTTTCACATACCCCATTGACTTCAGCCTAGCTCTGCACTTACCTGGGAGGCCACACACACACGCAATAGTATCAGAGCTAGAGTTTTGACCAGGACATATATATTTATTTTTTTTTAATATGCTGGAAAACCAAACATGCCTTATATGCATATTGAATCCCAGAAGTAAATCCTTTGAGATAAAGTGTTGCTGAAAATTTCAGAGTTCAATATACTTTGACAAACTAGTTACACACTCTATATGTACTCTATGAACTTTCCCCTGCTAAAGAAAATCATGCCTTCCAACTATTTAAGAAATGAAAATACCCCATGCAGGTTATATTAAAATATGTGAAAGTGTATAAAATATATACATGGTCAAATGCAAAGTCTAGCATCAAATGCAGCATTGAGGTTGCTCAATCAACCACTCAGATCAGGAAATTCCAAAAGCTAATGGTCCATGGTCTTCTCTTCTATAACTCTGTTGAAGCTATTTTGTGTGCCCAGAACTCACTAACATGAAACATATGAAGCATTTCCTTTCATTTTAACTTACTAATTTTTGTGTTACTTAATTTGGGGTTGAGGCTAGTAGGAGATTCTATCTGGACAAGTTAACATTATGATAAAGCTCAGCTAAATCCAACCTGGGTGTACAATCTTTGCGTAAGAAACCTGAAATCAAAACAAAGCTGTCCCAAGACCTATGAAGTACATAACAGCCCAGGAGATCAGTTAACTTCCTATCTTGGCTACAGATTTCTGTGCAACATTTGGCAAATCACCTGAATCGCCATGTAACATTCATGCATTCTTATATCAGTATATATAATATACAATAACTTAGATTCATCTTGAGCTATTTTATTCCCTTCTGCAAGGACAATGAAGCAAGCCAAGCTTGAAGTTGGCATCAGTCACATTTTTAATTCATTTGAACATTTATTTTTAATTCATATTAAAAGAAGCATATCTTTCTCACACTGTCATAATGTAAATAGCCCCTATAATGCTTATGAAAATTCAAAACAGGCTCACTAGTCATGGAAAACATCAGCTTGAAAGGGCTTTTAGAGAGGTAGGAGTGAGGCAAGAGTGACTTAAATAGGATTAAAACTGAAGTTTGAACACACGAAGGAAATTTGGACAATTATGCCATTGACTTCTCTTGTCAGGATGTCACCTAGCACTTGTGTTATGTTAGCTCTGACTACTACATTGCACATTCATCAGAAAGAAATACACATAAGTTTCCTGAAAAATACTGAAAATTTTTATGCCAGTGATTTCCATTCATTTCTTTTCAGGAAACAAAACTTGAAGGAACTCTTCCTGTAGCATTTTAGTTCCTACCGTTCTGCTCTGTTCTATTTTCTCCTACTGTTGCAAAGGCTGAGTGGGGAATGCTTAATGGTTTTAGATATTTTTTAAAAAAAATTAGGATATATCTTAAAAGTAATGATATGTAAAACATGGGTTTTATGTATTTGGAAAATACCTTTTACTTTTCCCTTAGCTTAGTTTCCCAGTGAAAAAAACTGACCAACTCTATTTAAACAAGGCATTGTCTGAGCTGCTAAAGGTACTCTGCTAAAATTTTAAATTCTTTGGTGTTTACTTAAAGACGTTAAGCTGAAACATATTAACAGTGACAAAAAGCGATAAGCACTGCTGACTTACACCACAAACAAATTTGCCTTAGCATTTTTATTATTATTTTCATGTTTCCTATTAAATATTTCATATACCTCCATATATTTCTTTTCACCTCCTCTAAGAGGTAAAATATACGTGTGGACTTCTAAGTGTAGCCTCTCACTTTTCTAAAATGCAGACTATACTTGCTGTATTTAAAGATCACATAATACCTTTCATGTACTCACAGATTCACTGAGTTTTATTGTAAGATTATGAAATGGATGTATTTCTACAGGGGGTAGTAAATTCCTTTTCAGAAACCATTTCCATTCTAGTGTAAACATAGGATTAAAAATTATGTAAAACAAACAAAAAAACCCCAACAGTACACATTTCTCAGCCTTGAAGTATGAAGATTTAGAAATGTCATATTTCACATTTTGTTTGTGCTCAGAGAGATTTTCTCATCTTCAGAATTGTCAACAAGTGGCTAAATAAATGTAAAGAGCATTTGCAAGGCTGTCACGTGCAAAAGTAACTAGTTAAACTCTGCTTTGCATGGAAATAACGGGTAGAAAACTCTATCCTCCGATATATGAATGAAATAGGACTGATGTCACTGGAAATTTCATGTATACTTTGCAATTGAGGAAAAAAAAAAAAGTCAGGAATGAAGAGACTGTTGTTTTGCAAATCCAAGTTGCCCCAAGAAAGTGCCACAAATCCAAAGAATGCTCCTGAGTGCTACATTTTATACAGGAATATCTAATTTAGCACAGATGTGAAAAAGCACATCTAGCCAGAAAACTCCCTAATGACAATACAGAGGATTGGAAAAGATCATACATATCACAGCTAAAGGCCAGTACTCATTTGTGCTCAAAAGGAAAAACTATACTCAAAAAAAAAAGTGTATAATTAATCAAATGAACTTCCTAAGAGTTAAGAAGCCCTTGCTCATCTGTAACAAATTAACCATCAATAACATTATTGTTACCAAGTTTTAGAATTATCTGATGTATAAAAGCAACTTTAACTTGACCTTTTATTTTATATTTCTTGCTAGGAGCATGTGTTATGCTGTGGGTTCACTAAAGATGTCCCCAGACTGCCCCACTGTACCTCTGTTAACAGAGGACGGCTACTGCGGAGTGGCAGCTAGGATGGGGCAAGTTTTGCTCGGTCTCAAGCCCACAGCTGTCCACTGGGTCCCCCTACGTGACTTGCAGTGCTCTGAAAAAAAAAAAAAAAAAAAAAAAAAGTTTTCTAGCAACAAAGGATAAAACAAAGTAACCCTCAGCGTTCAGGACAAGGACCAGAAGGCAGGATTTTTTCTTTCCCAGGGAAGTGATAGCCTGAGCAGCTGACAGAGGTAACTAGTCATTGCACTCAAGCCTCAGTGTAACAGGGATGTAGGGTCCCTGGAAATTCCTTAAAACACTGGGATATAATTGCTTATGTTACATGCAAATCACAAATTGGAATACTCCAGCTTGCCTGGAGATACAGAAAACCGGTAAGTGTCAGGCTGTTCCTGACAGATTCATACATACCGGTTCTAAAGAAAATGCTTCAGCTTCCCAGATTTTCTCAGCTAAAACTAGTCAAAACAGAAATAAGAATGCATAGCTACCAACATGACAGTTGACTTTAGTCCCCCAAAATGTCTTCTTCTGAATTAAAAATGCTTTCCAAGAAATAAAAAGACTAACATTTTTCTGCATTTTTAATTTTAAAAGATAACAGTATTCAAGTATTATGACATCCTTTTAGATAGGCTTTCCATTTGCTCATTTTTGTGGTTCTTTAATTATGCAATACATGGCAGTCTCTTAGTCTTTCTATGTAATATACTGCCTCTCAGAAATAAACATGTTATTTGGGTACACGCTTCTGGCTGGTGCAACATGTCTAGTCAGCTTCCAAAGCAGATGAATGCAGTTTTGTATACCACAGGTTTGAGTAAAAATATGAAAGCTGTAGTGGAGGGTATTTACAAAGGCCATTTCTGGCCTCAGGGACTAACCTCCTTATGCAATGTCTTCTGGCTACTGCTTTGAAATACCCTCTGCTGGAGCCTGTCTTGCTACCAAGCAAAGGGACATCTTCGGACAAAAAACCCACAAGGCTAAATTAGCCATTGTGAACACCCCACTTCCAAACATGCAGGGTTTTTTTATTAAGAGCTTAAAGTGCATATGCTCACAGACTGATGTCTTCATGCTGCCTTCAAACCCTTCTGCAGCTCGTGCTCCTCTCACTAAGCTCCATACAAGTACTTACAAAACCCATGTGTGTTAGTAGATTCTACCTAGGTTCAAACCCCAGCAGCACACAGCCTTCTTGAAGTCTGCAGGATTAGTAAATACTACAAACCTGAAGTTAATTATAGAAAATGTAATACATGACGTATAGCATACAGACCCAATGAATGCTCTAAGAGATCACTCCCAGGTCCACAAGGTGGACAGATTCAGACTACCTTCTCATGATAGTGATGGAAATGTTCCAGCACTCAAATTTTGCATGTATGTGCAAGTACTCCATACTGAAAGTTATACTCTCTGAAACATGAATATGAAATAAAGAAGCTTTGGTGGGAAAATACATATGTTTTCTTCTGTATTTTTCATTGAAATGTTCTTGCAGGCTAATTGGAGCCATCATATAGATCATAAACTCATGCTTCTCTTAGATCTCAGTTGATAAACTCTGCACAGAAAGGGCTATGGGTTCCATAAAAAGCATCCATCCATAAATGGCTCCACATGGGTTAAACTCTGACTTTCTGTCTGGCTCCCAGTGAAATTAAGGGAGTTTTATAACTGTGGGCATCTCAAAATGTGGGGGTGATAAAAGTCTGAAAGAAAAGATCAGTATTTAGTTTAGCAAATAACTCTCTGGAGGGCCCAACCCTTTTACAATTGCCATCCATCTCCACCAGAAAGCAGTCTCACATCAAATGAAGTGAAATAAATCTCACAAATGTACAAAAGCAAAGGGAATGAACTTAGTCTAAAAACCATCCAAAACAATACACAAAATGCGTTCTTGAGAGACAACAGGAATATACGTATGGACATAATCCTCAACACGCTGTGCCAGAAGTCTGACAACTAAGGATAGAAAGACAACACACATGCAAGGGTTCAGACCACATTTACAAACAAGTTTTAAAACATGAAAGCCACAAACACTATTGTAATATCACAATTCCCTTATTTTTTTCACATAAGCCAATACTGTCTGCAGTAAAATGGTCCTATCTCATTCAACATCTGTTGGACTGTCCCATGGTAATGACTCATTTCAGTCCACATGTTATTCTAGTACCTAGATAAGGCACACAATTTTTTCTACTACCTGAATAGAATCTGGAAGAAGGAAAATATATATTTTTAGACCAACTTTTGAAAGTTCATGTGAGTAGAAGTACATCATGCTGCCTTCTAATTTCTCTGAAGACAATTAAGAAAATAGAAAATTCCCCAGAGATACAAGACAAGATCTGGCAACCTTACTCATAGGCCACCCATGAAGTAGACTACTTAACACAAGTACAGTTCATGGGTTCTACCTTTATAAAGCTAATGGAAAATTGGGTCATTTTATTTGCACTTCATGAAATGTAAAAGTGGTAAATAGTAGAGAAAAAAAAAAATAAGAACCTCTGTGTTCATTTCACATTGTTAGTTAACATCAGTAGATGTTAATACTCTATTTTTATGTTATTTTCTTTGAGTAGAGCTCTATGCTCATATGAGCTGTAACTTTTGGCTTAGGTTGATTAATTTCCCTATTTCTACTATGCTCATTCTTGCTGTCATATCCAAATCCAGTTTTCAAGAGGATGCCAAGTCCTTGAAGAAAACAGTCTTTTATTATAGCCTAACCAATGGACTGGATGTAGACCGCGCTCATAAGGGAATAATCAATCACAGTTTACATTTAGGCCATTCAGCACATTTAATACTCGCACACAAAACCTATAAAAAGATATTTAGTATTAAAAGCATTGTTTTGACACAATTCAAGAAAATATAAATTTGAAGTATTCCAAGTCGTTTGGACACATCTTTCTTCCATTAATTTTAATGGAAGAGATGGACCATGTTTGTACTTGGCTTGCAGTGATACAATTTCATGGAAGTCTGTTGGACAAAACTGATTTACTTTTGTTACAAATCAGGGTATAAACCTCCCAAAAGAGAATCAGTTTGTGAATCAAAATGATAATATATTGGAAAAATTCAAAAGTACACTCTTTTGGTCAGGACATAATTAAAAAAACTGAGCTACATTTTTTCTGTCAAATTTTTCATTCATACTGATTTCACCATGTATGACCTCCAAAATATTTAACTCCCTTTCAAACTGAAAGAAGTTTCACAAACAAGGGCTCCTAGTTAAGCAATTTGCAAGTTAACTCACTTAAGATTTTGGAGAAGATTAACTTCCTCAGAAAATACAACTGTTGAAAATGAAATTTCCTTCAGAGATGTGTTAATTTTGTAGCATTTTATTTCATAAAAATATCCAAGCAAATATCGAATTGTACCAATACTGTAAGAATATTAAATGATTTTTATTTACATTTTATTTACTACATTATAAAATACGCTATAAAAGACATCAAAACCAAAATGAAAAATCTTGATTCACTAAAAAAGAGTTTTTTCAAATGCATTCTTGTGTATGCATAGATGTACTGCAGCATAAGATATTTCTTAAGATACATAGTTCTCAACATAATTAGTTGGTATACATTTCAAAGTATTTCACCACTAATGGCTTAGGTTGATTAACTACCCAGATAACACATTTTACTGTACTCCATAAACGTAATACGAAGGTATTAATTCATGAGAGGATGCAAGCTATCAACAAATCTATGCTCTATTATTCACTGTAACATTTGTCTTCTGAGAAGAGGATTTCAACTACATCAGCAAAGCTATTGTGAATCAAATCTGAATGGGAATACAAACAAAAGAAAAAAAATCCATGTTTGTGATTTTTTTTCTTTTTTTGTCCTTAAATAGTATGCTTTAAAAAAAAGAGGTCAATTGAAAATTTAAACAACAACAAAATCACACCTTCATGCAGGACAGTTTATCAAATTACATGCTTCTCCAAGAGTGAACTACTAGGAGAGAGGCATTTTTTCCAGGATACAAGGCAAGACAACTTTTATAAACTCCTCCTTCACCACATCAGAAATATGATGAGGAGATTTCTGAACAAAGGAGACCTTTGGGACTGGCTGTTAGATATGGGCTGAAGTGGGACGTACTGAACTAATCCTTCCACGATGCCCTCTAGGCACATTGTGATAAGAACCACAAATACATATATATTAAAAATGCAGTGCAACCTACAACCAGAAAAACCAGACAAATCTCTATTGCTCTGGAAACAAATCCTTCACAATAATGACTTTAAAACCTTCCTAAAAATGTCCTTACTCAAAACCCCTGTTCACAGCTATGAACATATTTTGATGCACTATTGTCTAAACCCACATTGAAGTTGATTAGAACATGGGATGTGTCTCTCTGCAGGCTTTAATATCATCCTCTGGTCTTTGATACAATAATTGTAACAATAAGAATTGATAGCATAAAATTAAGAATGTGAAGACTTATGATGCCATGTGCTAGAACTCAGTATAAATTAGTACTATTGTATTAAGCCAGTGTGATTTTAGAAAACAGAACGTAAGCGCATGGATTCCTATTTCCTTCTGAGCAGTAGTACAAACTGGAAAGAATCACAAGATGAAAGAATGACAAGGTTAAACACAATATGATTAGAAAAGAGATCACATTTTCACCCCTTTTCTGTTACTGGCAACAGCACTCTTTCACCATGTCTTTTAGGTCTACCTCCTACATTATCTTTGACAAGATAACGTTTCTGTTATCTTAACACTCTGTTTCTAGTTACTCCAGTCAGGCTGTATCTTCATTTTGCAAATCCTCATCTGCACAGGTATAAAAGTATGGATATACTCCACTCCCCTGACCATATTTCTGATGCTATCAACCATCAGTTACTCATTTCCACCCAGTGCTCCCTAATTCTTGGCTTTATCTTTCAGATTCCCACCTAATCAGGAGCATTTCAAGTCCAATATCTGCTTTTAGTTTTACTGTGGGACACCTAACAGTCTTGCCAGTGGAAGTTATTTTGTGCACCATCGAGCATAGCTTTGCCAGTCCTTCATACTGCTCATTTTTCTGTATTTATACTTGTGGACAGGGTATTAAATTAATTTATGAAGTGCCCGCTGGCACATTCCAACTATTTGCTATACAGGCCAATTTTTCAAGGACAGGCTGGCAGAATTTTCAGACACTCTAGGAATACACAAAAGTGTCAGCCAACAACATCTTAGGAGAATCACATCTGAATGAGACAGTAAACTAGTTGATTGAGGCCCTGTTGTGTGTGCAAGCACAAAAGCAAACAGCACGTCACAAAAAAAGCATCATGCAGTGGCACCCAGCAGTTCACATGAGACCAATGCAAACAGCCTGTCTCATCAGGCACCATGATATATGGTGGAAGATGCTCCTACCAGTTTGTTCCTGCTGTATCAAAGTTTCCCCACACTTCTCAGGCGAGCTGTGTTCGTAGATAAGCAGTTTGAAACTTAGGGAAAAATCTTCCAGTTACTGGTGTCACCTTCCTGTGAGACCAAACATACCCAGTGTGGTTGGGAATAAAAATTTAAGACAATGAGATTCTCAGCTTCTGATTCACCTGTTGCTATATCCTTCTGCTAGAGCGAACCAGCACACATATTAACTGTGCAGGTGATGCTCTTCAGAACTGCACAGTATCTTGAATGTAGAGTCACGTTTACCCATAACAATACAAAAAAGCTTGTGCACAAAGATTCAACCATTTACATATTTTGCTCACGTACTGTAAGAACGTTATATTTATAACCATTATTTTAATATACACTTGTTAATATATCTAAGGACATTCTAAAACTTTTTTAACCTAACGCAAGAGTAATCCACTATTCTGGAATACCCTGAATGGTTTTTCCTGCCATAGCCTATAAAGGTTAACTCAAAAAACAGAGATACACAAAGATTTCAGCATTTTCCTAGAAATGGCATTATAGTGGTTCATTTGGAGTGTTAATGGTAAGATATTGTTTTCAAAAAATTTGCACAGCAATATAGAATTATAGAACAAATAACTTGGAGAAAAGCTCCAAAGGCCATCTGGTCCAATTCCTGCTTAAAACAGGGCCCACTGTAAAAGCCATCCACAGGACTGAGTCATATTGCACAGCGTGCTATTCTCATTTAGGTAGAGACAATTCTTGAAAAATAAAACACACCCAGGGCATTGATGAACTGTCAGACAATTCACCCATTCAGAAAGGGTTCTTGTGAGCATGGTGGGTCCATCATCAGGAAGTTAAAGGACACGAATAGCTCCATACCCCACATGTCAGTCTTAATAAGCAGTCACTCTTAACGTACTTGCTGTTTGATAGAGTGTGAAATTCTGTGGGCATACTGTTCCAGTGTGTTGCAGGTTTCTAAAATGTCTGATGTGTGAGACTTTTTTTAAAAAAAAATGTTTTGTTGTTATGCTTCCAGCAACAGTGGATGGATAATCTTTCTGGAATACCAAGCTTGGCTATGTCAGGTAAAGGCTGATGTTTTTGCCAAATAAAATATGAATGTAAATATAAATCTGTGTGTAGGCTAATCTGGAGACAAGAAGTATTATTTAATTGGCTTGTGCTGATAGCTTTCTGGTTTTTATATTTTAATAAAACATCACAGCACAGTTGTGACTTTTCATCTCCTTAGTTAAGTGAAGAATAGCACATGGTTAACAGACTTTTTTTTTAATTATGCAAGTAAGAATTTGCAGACAACATCATAAGATATGTTGCCTGCTAATAACAAGTTGAAAAGCTTTGTAATCTGTAAAATAAGAGAGGCAAAGAGCAAAAAAAAAAAAAACCCAAAACCAAACAAAAACTGCAGGGTGCCTCAAAAAGAGTTGTTTCAGTTTACAGCTGCAAGTCTTATTTTCCTTTTCCCTCCTACATTTTACTATACGCTCTGGTGGTGTGCAGTGATTGCCCTCTATAGTGACTAGAACAATGTATTTCCCCCTTTCAGAGGGCCTTTGTTATCTTCTGCATTATAAAGAAGATCCCTCTAGAGAAAAGGGCATTGAGAGATGATGAATTTGGCAAAGAAAAGACATCACAGAGCAAAGTCACAATATTGGGATACTGCTAGAACACTCATTAATGTTGTCTCATTATAACTGCTTGAGATATTTCATATGCACCCAGCCTTGCAACCATTTCCTGGACTATATGCTTTCAACACCTTGCTCCTTTCTGTATGTACCTCCAGCACTCCCACTTTTTATCTCATCAACCGTGAACTCCTCACCTTTGCCTTTAAGAGCCTGCTCCTTCTAGCTCTCAAGGACAAGCAAAGTTTTGCCTACATCTTAAATTCACAGACAAACATTTTCTTATTTCAAGCCCCTGACAGTGGCTGGGCAGCCAGTGTCCCACAATTACTGCCACACATGCAGCTCTGCATTGCCTCACCATTTCTTTGTGCTTCCTCCGGTTGCAATGGACCTACCAGTTGTGTCTGTCTTGAACTTAAAAGCTGGGAGTTGTGTGGTGAAGGATTTGTTTTCCTTCTGAGTCTCTGCAGAGTATGTAGTACAGCTGGGTCAAGGACCACTGCTAGTACCATAGTAACACGCAGCCAAAGGGTAATAGACAATTTGTTCACAAGAAGCCAATAATTGTGATTTTTTTGCCTATCCTATTTCTGTAAAAATAATGAAGAATACTTAAGACAATAACACTCACTTTGAGTATTTACTAATATAATTTTAAAAACTGATAGGGCTGTCATTTATTCACTAACATTCCCCTGAACTAAAAATTACTGCTCGTTATGAACATTTTGATGAATCCAGCCAATTGCCAATTTGTAAAGTTGCCTAGCTTTGAATGGATTTATGTAAGAAAAAGCTTAATAAATGAAAGAATATTTGCAGAAATATTGTCCATGAAGTCTTTATTTGCATAACATTGTGTCTTCTGTGGGAGATGTGTAGTGTACTCTGGTACTCGGTGATTTATTGCTGTTCATTTAAATGACACTTGCTGAATTCTGAAGGACTTCTGTCTGACATATAGCATTTCTTTTCTAGTCCTTAAATACATGCACATTCACCCACAAAAAAGCATTGAACAAGACAGATGTATTAACATTTGTTAGCAGGTCAAACTAAAACATTATCAAGGATGCAGTGTTCTCTGACCTGCTAACACTCAAGCAAGCTGCAACAGGCCTGTATAATTCAGATTGTAATATGCTTTACTTAACCTTTGTTAACTAACACATGAAGGAACAGCTTTTCCTTTTAGTGAGGACAAAGCATGGTATTTCAAAAGGGCTTATGTGAGCTGAGAGTAGGCTCTGTACACAGTTAAATCCTACATTTGACTGCTGAACCCATTCTTTCCCCTTTCCACCCAAATCCATAAGGAAAAAACAACAAAACACACCCACACAAAAAAAAAAAAAAAAAAAAAATCGCTGAATTGAAACTACACTGAATTATTTGCCATGTCAAAAACAGAAAAGGACACATTTTCCCATTCGTACATGGCATTCCCTAGGAAACAAAATGAAACATCTAAATGCACTTGTCAGAAAAGACCAAGGAAATGAAGGACTAGGTTCACAAATCTCTTGCAAGATAAACTGGCTTATGCACTAGCTTAGTCACTGGAGCACATCCTACAATGTCCAAACTACGGCTCTTGCCTCTGCTTCTGGGATTTGAGGTCAGACATTTCCTACAGTCCCCAGCAGACCCTGCCCTCACCAGAGTGCTGTAGAGTACTCCAGAGTACTTCTCAGAATACTTGGAGACCCAGGTAAATACCCTCATCACCGCACTGGAGCATAACTCCTCTCTAGGTTCTGTTTCAGGGGTCATGTAAGCACACTGCAAACTGTTCAGCAGATTCTGCCGCAAGGATTGTCAGAGTTTTGCTCCACAAGAACAAAGTCATCCATTCAGAGAAAAAATTACTGCATTCAGACCCACTCTGCCTAACACAGGTCTCTTCCATCTGGATTCAGCAGCCCGGTCACCATTCTTCTAAGTTCTTCTAAGCCTTTTGAACCTCCTAAGCCTTTTCACTGTGGTCTGTAATTGCACTTGACCTTTGTATAGGAAACTCAAAGAGAGCAGGTGAAGGAAAGGGTCCTGCCAGACACAGGTTGTCCCTAACAAAAATATCAGTAAAAATAAAGTTACCGTCACCCTCCTGGCATTGTTCATATGTTTTCAGGAAACATTTTTTTCTTGAAGGCTGTAGAAGTGAGTGGCAGGTGTGAGTTATATTAATCTGTGAAAAGACTTTATTAAGTAACTGATATTCTGTACACAAAACTTCTAAATACCTTCTTCAATGTTGAAAAAGCTGTGCTTCCAAAATTTCTCATTATGCCCACTTTAAAAATACAAGAAACAGTACAATTCATTAATAGATTTTAATTTCCAAATCAGGTCAGCCACAAGCAGAGTGATCTCGTATTTTTCACTTACCTTATTCTCTTGTGATCTGAGTCATGTTCTCCAAGTCCATTGCTGCTTTACGGAAACATTTCAGTTTGGATAAAGCTTTTTCAAGACCATCTGAGTTTAGACAACCAGACAATTAAGTCCAAGAACACAGAAACTAATGATCCCTCATCCTGCTGCATCAGGAGGCATTTGGGAAGCCACCTTGGCATTTATAATTAAGGGACTGACCAACAGGTGCAGGTGTTATGTGTTGAAGACCTTAAGCAGATAAAGGCTTCAGCTCATAAGCTTTTCTATGCAGAAACGTCATAACATGCATGAACAAACTTCCCAAGGTGCCCCTAATATCAGGTATCCATCAAGATTTTCAAATATGGCTCTAAACTGTGTAGCTAAACCCACACAACATTATACCAGAGCTAAGGCAGCATTAAATCCACACCTGATCAAAGGCCCTCACACCACCTCCAAGAGATACGAAGACAACTACCCAGGCGAGTCCAATTAAAAATGTAACATTAACATTAGTAATTGAAACAGCCCAGGGAGAGCCAGGTGGCTCTGAGGCTAGAGGGCACAGTTCAGCTCATGTCTCTACAGGTCTTACTTATCAGCAGAGCCATGAAGATTAAGCAAACTGCCAAACATATATACACCACGAAGACAGCTTAGAGTATGGATAATTTTGATTTCTGCATGACTTCTGCTTAACTGACTACCCTTCATCTCCAAATCACCCTACTTCATCCTTCTTTCCAGGAACTCAGTATATGGAACCAAAGGAAAGGAAAAATTCTCTGCAAAGCTCATGCTGAGTATTTTCTTTAGGCAAGCAGGCTGACTCCCTGCAGGTGGAAAGCATCATCCTGGTAAGTCCAGCAAATCTTGGGAAACATCGGACATAAAAAGCTATTATCACAGTGCCCTCATATCTGTCAGGTGGTCTGAGGGATGTTCTTTCACCCCCTCACTGTAGTCACCCACTGTATAGAGTGCAGATGGGTCTCTTAATTAAGTTCCACAGCCTATTAGTTTTCCAACACCTTCCCTCCTGGCACTTGGAAGTAAATCAGTCTCCCCTCTTAGCCTATAACCAAATCCCCATGTGTAGAAAAATAGGTCTCCCCAGGGTATAATTTTGAAATGTAAAATGAAGGGTAGAGAGTTCAAATGATCTAACTTGAATGATCTAATGCCAGCAATCTGCTTGAAGAAATTTGTAAGAACTAAACCCCCAAATTTATTTCCTGGTTTTAACACAGCTAATTGCAGGATAGGCAGTCCTGGATGGCTCATAGCATTGGGCAAGGGGACAGTTGAAAGTATACCTGTCTTGGATCATACTTTTGATCTTCAGATCTAGTCTTGGGCCATTCTGGGACCTCGTACAAGTTTCTTGACTGGGATAACACCTTCAGAGATAACTGATACTACAACAAAACACCCCAGCCTTGTAGGCAAATTTGATTTTACAGTGTCAGTAAAATGGATTCTGCCAGGATGGACCTCAGAGAAGCAGTGAGATTTCTGGTGGGAGCCTCTGAACATTGGTTTTTTGGAGGTAGATGGGAATGAGTGCCTCGGAGGAGATCCTGCCATGTAAAGGGGCTCAGGAAGCTGTGGCCATGGCTATCTTCTCTTCCCACTGCTCCCCTATCATTTTCTTTCTGCATACAATCAAGTCACTGAAAATTTAATAAAAAAATCACTCTAGTGTAGATCAGAATTGTGAAATAGCTTGAGAAACCACCATCTTCTGTTTATTTTCTTTTCTTTTCCAGCATTAATCCCCAAGAGGGCTACAGCACAATCTCACTTTGTGATGCAACCTGTCACTGGCTTGAAAGCAGGCAAAACGAGGAAGGAGGGGGAGGTAAGAGTTGTAAAAAAATGAAGAGATTTCTCAAGAGCCTCCCCTGGAGGCCCTAGAAGATGTTAACATAAGGTCTCCTAGTGGCTAGGGCCAGTGCTGGAGGCAGATTAGCAATAATAAAATAATCTTGGAATAATAAAAGCTGAGAGAGCTTGTGTAACTCGTCATGCCCCCATTTTTAAAAGTACCACTATGAAAGGGCCACTAAAGAAAAGACTTTCAGTTTTCTTACTTGAATAAACGACTTGCAAAATATATCAATACCAAAGGGATACCTGTTTTATTGCCCAAAAGCAACAATTTATTTTTTTAAAGGACTTTCTGAAGTGAATACAGCCATTGGGTAATATATGTTATTGTTATGTGTGAAAATTTTGGTTCATGATGGGCTTAAAGCGCTCTCCAACGTAACTATTGCTTCCTTCTTCAGGGTCCACAGCAGTGGTGACTGCATGCAAGGAGACGGTTTCAGTATCTGAAATACAGTCTGTGCTTACAAGGTAAGTAGTTTTCTTAGCATCTACTATCTCTCCTTCCCAACTCCCCTGGTTTACTGAGGAAATAATTGACAAAACTAAGCTAAACAAGGAAGATTTAAAGGAGAAGACAGCACAGCCTAGGAAAAGTCTTTTCGGGTAAAGATCAAAATCACTGACAGATCTCTAGTATTCAGCACAGAGAGAATTTCCTCCCTTAGCTTTCAGTGCTTCTTCAGTACATATGAAGATTTATCAAATAACACTAAGCAAATTACTGCATTTCTTGGTAAGAGCTCCTTATATGTGACATAGAGACAGTAACAATACCTATTCTTATCTGTTACTATGTGTTCCTGGTGTTCCATGTATCAACATCTGTAAATATTTAGCCATTGTTATACCCAGCAGTTTACATTCTGAATTTATGTAAGTTTTTTCTTCAACTTTGTTAGGAATCACTATCCATGAAGAAAAACACAATTCAGAAAAAAAAAATGTTTTAGGCCAACAAATGATAATATTTATCTCAATAAAAGCCAACAAGTTGCTTTTCTGTTGCTGTGTTGCAATAGCTGTTTGAAATTCCCAGGTTTAGGTACAAATTGCACTGTTGTGAAGTTGTGAGATATCTCCTTCACGTTCTCAGCCCAGACAAAAGCACATGATTAAAAAGATATTGTGTACATTAATACTCATTAGATCGATAAATTTGTTTGGCTCTTTAGGTCATAGGGGTTTTTTGGTGTCACTTTCTTTATCATTACTATATATTCAACATCTGATTTTTTTTAAAGGAATATGTTATCTCTAATTGCTTCTCTGCTGCTTTCTCCATGGCTGAAAATACAGTAGCTGCTTTATATGAGCCAGCATTTTACATTGCAGCTGTTCTCTTGAGGTCACTAGACACTCAAATACCCTAGATATCAGCTCAATCTCCGCAATGTGTTTGAAGGGGGGCATGAGAGAAGTGGAAAGGTGTATTTCTAATATTCCTGCCTTCCCCCTTTTCAAATGCATTTCTGCTCTTAAGATGTATGCTGTGAATCATTGCTTTAATTCCTCAGCAAATCTACCCCAGGATAGACAGGCTGAGCTTGAGGCCTCCAAGAACACTATCAACAGACCGAGGCAACTGGCTCAGTCCTGGCTTTCCCGTTTCTCCTCACTGTGCAGGAAAGGAGCCAAGGTGGTGGGGGAGTACCTCTCCTATACAACTTGACCTGTCATGGCTTTGGCACCAACAGCTACATCTCCCACCTGAACCTAAGACTCTCCAACAGGCTTTGAAACTGCACATGTGAATCACACTTTCCCATGAGAAAGCATATAAAGTTTTTCTTTGGTTTGGGGGGATGTCTTTATTATTGTATTAAAGTTAGGTCATTGCAAAATTTTGATTACACCGTGACTGCTTTAATCAACTGCTTCACCGTTAGATATTACTTAAGGAAAAAAAAAGGATTATCACTTTCTCCTTAAATCTGTCATCAAGAGCTCCAACTACTATCTTAATAAACTTTTGTTGAAAACATAAGTTTTGCCAATCTCAAAGGTTCTCATCTCTGAGGTACATTGAACTAATTAGTAATTTAGCAGGAGTAGAGGGGAAAAAAGTTCACTTCAGGCACTTTGGTAGACAGAGACAAAGAACAAAGTTCCTTCATCTCTGTTAATACTTTAAAAAATAGAATTAATGACCCGAAGCTAAGACAGTACCTGGGATGATTTTATGGAGTCAGTGTTTAATTTGAAAACATTCATACCCTGAAAATATTTAATGAAACTAACTAGAAACCAAATTGCCTTCCTTTCAATGGAAGGAAAACAGTATTAAAAAATAAATAATATTAATGTATGTATTACAACAAAATCAGTATTAGACTCAGTCAGGCTCCCAGACAGAGGCTAAAGCATGGCAGTATCTGCCTTCCACTGATGAAACAGGTGATTCTCATGGGTATGTATCTCGGCCAAGGCCATCTCCAGCCCTATCCCAGCTGCAGGCAGCCACTGCATTTGCCCCAAAATCTATTTCCCTCCTCTGTTTCACTTGTTGCTGTCTTACTTAGGGGGGGGATCTGCTTATTTTCCTAGGGAATCTGGATGATCCTACTATCAAAACATTTTGGTTTCAAAAGCACAGCAGAGGTCCATGCCATTTCCACGTCCAGGGTGGACAATCCTTTGTGTGGTTCTCAGAGTTGAACAGGATCAGCTATTTCAGGTATATCCAAGGGAAGAGAACAAAATCCTCATTTCATATATACCCACCTCGCAAATCAGCTCGTGGCTAGTAGCCCTGAATTGTGACAATCTGCGCTCTCTAAGTCAAAGTTGTACCCAATTAAGTTTCTATACCACAGCCCAGAATTGTAGAACAGATCTTGTCGTTTCCCAGCAAGCTACTAGTCCACCTGGCTTGAATTTCATGCCTCCGATAGTCCAGATGCATTGGAAGTAGGATATTTTTAATAGTACTGTTTGTGTAAGATTTTTTTAAATTTTTTTATACATACAATGATAAATTAAATATCAAAAATCAGTATCCAGCTAGTGATTATTCCTATGATGTGTTGCAGCTACATGCTTAATCAAAAGAATAAACATATATGTTGGGGTTTTTTAGAAAGAAGGGAAAAGCATCCCAAGAGTGATTAAAGAGTGATCCTATTTTCCTTTTTCATTGTTTTTTTGTTTAGCCTTTCAGACAAACAGCATGGTGAGATTTTTTTAAGTCTTCTGCAAAATCCTAGAGAATTAAGAAATTATTCTGTGAGATGATAAAATTGTCTGGATTTTGGGACTCCGTAAATCCATTGGTTGAACATCACTACCTTGAACTACAATGCAAGGTATTTTTAAATAGAATGAAGTAATAAGTATTAGTATTTTGGTGACACTTGATGAAAAAATATTTCCGGTGCACCTTTGCATGGCTCTATCTGTTTTTCTTTTGAGTATCCAAACCAAATATAAATCACTGCACAATTACCCTGATCATACAGCACAGTTCACTTACTAATTTGAAGTAATAGTATTTAAGTATTTTTGTCCACTTTAGTGTCATAACCCTGTTGTTACCTTTTGTAGAAACCAAAATGTCAATGGCAAATTGTATATGAATGCAGCAAGTGGATTTCATTGATTTTTTTTCATATTTATATGAGATTAATCTCACCTTTCTTGGATGCTACTGACTGTATAGAAGTCCTTACCTGATAAATATCTGGTAGAAAATTAATAGTCAGAATGAAATTTTTGCTCCTGAAGGAGTTTTTTTCTATCACATAGCCACAGCATAAAGGCATTTTTGTTCTAACTGCTTGAAGTATAAATAGATAAAGCAGAGTACAAAATGAAGGGAAGAAAAATGTTGATTTCGGTGTCAAAACTTTCCACATATGCTGGCAGTGGGCACTCCTCTGGGTCACAGACCCTTACGACACCTGTAATCCAGCTCTAAGGGGTTATGACTGCAGAAAGAGGAAGCGCCTAGTGAGTTTTTGCAGAAGTGTTTCATAAAACCTTAGCGCCAAGTGACTTGACTGAAATGACATAGACACTTTTCAGAAGAAGAGGGGGTCCTCTGAGTCCCAGAAAAATGTCTTAATTACCTCAGCATTCTTCCTTATCGACAGCTGTAAGGCAATAGAATAATTTCATAGTAACAGTGCTTAAAAGCTCATCATTTGGACCACGCAAAGTGAACTGAAGATTGTAAACTGACATATGGAAAGCTGACCTGAATGGAAAGCAGGTATTTTTTTCAGTCACTTATTCTCTGAGCTGGAAAATTTGAATTCCAAACTACAGAAAAATGTAACCACTGGCAACTATTATTTTTAAAATGTCTTAAAAAGATGAATAAATGAGTTTGCTGCTTGGTGGAGACACCAATACTAAAATGGGTTGGTATAATTTAAAAATGCTCTGAAACAAGCAAAGTCACATCTTAATTCAGTTTCTTAATTTTACTTGTAAATTTTCACCAACATGCCATAAGTACACTGCTTACAGTATACTTTAATCATTTGCTAGTCACAGTCAAATAAGTGAGATTTCTGGGTAGGCCAGTTGCCTTGGGTTTGAATCCAAATGACAGAGTTATTTGGATGTTACACAATTAAGTCTGTCCAGTTATGATGGCCATTTAATGAGCTTCAGCAAGGCAGAAGGGAGTTAGCTCTACCTGTCTAAGCAAGGTTTTAATATGCCATAAAGCTAACATAATAAATAATTTAAGTGCTGAAATATTACAAAGCTAAGACTTTCCCACTGACTCAGTAATACGGATTGTCACACACAGAGACAGCCATTAGAAACCCAACCAATAACAAAGTGAATAAGAGTAGATCACAATATTTGACTGCTAAATAGTTAAAAACGTGCTGTCTCTCTTCATAGGAATGTGTTACAGTTTGAGATAGTTGTAACTTGCACTTGACAGACATTTTTGTGGCTCTGCCTACAGGTCTGCTCTCCTGTGTCACGTTGCTAGAAGGCACGGTCCTGGAGAAGAGTGAATGAATGAATGAAGACAGGGAGCATCTCATAGAGTTGTATAAGAAATCATACGCTGCCCTATTTTAAACAGAAAACCCCAATGATTTCTATCAGATGCTAAATTAACCCAGCAGGGATTCCTGACTGTTCCAGGCAGAAAACTACTTTATTCATAAGAATAATTGCATATTCGAGAGATCATCAGGTTTCATATCATGAGTTGCAAATGTCGGCTCATCCGTAAAGGATTATCATGGGGTCTGTGTGTCTTTACCAAGGCAATTATGCAGTTGGTTAAGTTCAGCAATGCCCTGAAACCTAGCTTTAGGACAGAGTCAGGGTCCTAAACCAACACCAGTTGGCCTTTTCAGTGCTGAGCAAGAATGAAGTTGGCAGCACTGCACTAGGAGCCTCATCTGTCACTTATAACATGGACCAGTGAAAAGGAAATGGAGAAATGCATGGAGGCAGGGGATAAAAGGACTGTCCACCTTTAAGAAGGAAATGTGAAAATTAGCCTTGAGTTATGGTCCTCCAGGAATTAAGGGAAGGTATGATTTTTACATCTACTAAATTTTCCAAGTCCTCTCTTCTTTCAGGTGACAAAAATACATAATTCAAAGACAAAACATTTTTCCGCCACCGTAAAAAGTTCACAAGTTATGAGGTAATTGCATTAGCACGCTGAGAAAAGAGTATGCAAGAAATCCTGATTGGCGTTTCTCTGTTTAAAAGGAATTATTTTCCAATACCTGAGCATGCCCAGAGGAGCTAGTCTCTGAGCAGCTGTGAAACAGAACCTTTTTACTTCAGGGTTAGTGCAGGGAGCTCATTAGCACAGCCTCAACCCTCGGCTAAACAGCCTTGTTTGCATATTGAAGCAATAGAATGTGAAGGTGTTAAAAAGGAAGAATTGCAGCCGCTACTCCTGACTGACATGTCTATCTGGGCTCTTGTGTTTACAAGAGAATAACGAAGCTGCCCCAAAGCCCCTACTGGGCCTGATTATTATGCAGAGGCTTCTTAGATTATGTATAATTGATATCCATTTTCCCTCCAGCTAACCAATGGCAGCTCTCAGGAGTAATGCTCACTTTCCTGCATCTTACCAACCAAGCAAACACTGGAAATTACTATCTTTTACTAGGCTTAATAATTTTTAAAGACCAAAAATTGACATTTACATTTTTCTGAAGCACAGATGACTGCACTGTTGGTGGGGTTTTCCTGCTAATAACAATCAGACAGTGGAGATATTGTGATGCTGGTCTGGGGATATGTTTGTGTATCACTTCTATATATTTACACATGCACATGTTTAAGAGACTGTGTATATAATGTGTGTGCATGTCCCAGTTTTTCAAAACACTAACAATATGGTAACAAAAAGCAAGGGAAGGTTCTGAAAGCTTGTTTTCTGCTATTTTTGTGAAAGATTTGGAAGGTGAGTTATGCAGGCAAGGACATTCCTTCAATTACATTTACTGGTCCCCTTTCTGTACTTACAATAGTTATCTTCATCCTTACAATTTAGGCCAAATGTTCAATTCCTAAACCTGACACAGGCATGAAATTGAGTAGTGCAATGCTCATTTTATATTGCTCAGACAGTTCTCTGCTCATTCAAGAGAAAATCCCATTGAAGTTTTTCCTCCAAAAAGAGATATTACATTTGGCCTTTAAATTACAAAGAGGTTATGAGACAGGGGTGGCTTTATTTCATTGGTCAGGTTTTTTTAGTCTGGTTCAGAGCTTTTGAAGGAATGTTTGTGGGGGAGGACTGGGCACAATAATTTTAAGTTCTGTCAGTAAAGAGCTGATCTTGAAAGTGAAATGCTTATAGCTTGAGATAAACAGGCAAAGTATGTATAACCCTCTCAATGTACTGTACTTCAATCCTGTCCTTCAGCCTTTTTGCTGTTTTGGTCCTTCACAATCAGTTGCATGGAGATTTTTTTATCCATACAAATAGTTGCCAGAATAAGGATGTGTCCAGTCCAATAATTTGCACATCACCTTTCTCTCTAGAGGTGAAGACCTAGCTCACTAATCCTTTCTGCTACCTAGCCTTGGCAGAATTTTAATTTTAATCTGCTCTCTGAGGAGATGCACAAGAAAATGCAAGGAATATTAATATATGGGCTGAACTGGGCTGAATGTGAAAAGGTGAGATCATTCTTGCAGTCACTTAGATTTATACCCATTCAAAAGCAGAGCCATTATGAGTGCACTAAACCCACTCTCTGCACACAGCAAGTCAAACCAGCAGAAAGGAAGAATGAATTAATTGAACCACCTGAACCACTACCAAAAATCTACATACAGCTTCCATCCACTGAAGAGCCTGAGCAAAACTAGATAATAATAAGCAAGGAGCACACCACCTTTACATAGCTGATTTTTGTTCCAGCAGCTTTTCAGAAACCAGAGGGTAGTCACAAGAAGCTGAACAGTTTGCAGCTGCCCTTACCTTAACATAACTGCCTTTATGTTACAGAAACATAAATAGAGAGAAACCAATTGTAACCAAAAAAAATCTGCCTAAAGAAAAGGCAAGTCCCAACAGGCAGCCATTCACATAATGATCTCCTGACCTGTATTTAACAAAAGCTACACACTAGTACTAAAAACGAGTGAAGTCAAATAGTCATTTCAGAGTTGCACCTTTGGCCACTGGACCACAGGACTGCAGTATGCACTATCACATGAGGATTTCAGGCCACATAATTATATTCCAAGAAGTAATAGTCATGCATTAACCATGTAGATCAGTTAAGAGATGCAATAGGTCTTCTTTTCTATAATGTAACCTTCTGCTTTTTATGTAAGCCTCTGCAAAGTGGTCACTGCTGTTCCGCAGAGCACTAACTGGTCACATAGGCCTGTCTCCCCACCTCCTTTCAGGTGCTAACTTTAATTAAAAGAAGCTTTAATTAAATATTCATTTATTACTTATTTATTACATAGTGCTTTTCCATGCCAAGAACTGCTGAAATTGCCATACAGATGCTACTTGATCTCTGGGAGGAAAGGAGGAAGGCTGTGTGTCCGTGGATGGGAGGGGGGCCTGATCTGTATTGAGAGGCAGCTCACATTGTGAAAGACTTAGGTCACATCCAGTATTTACTATAAAGCTCAAGAGTTTCTCTATTGTAAGGCATATTTGTGTTATTCACACCTTCAGTGTACGATTTTGAGATGCTCCTTGAAAGTATTTGTGCCATTTTGCCATTACCTTTCCTTGAAAACAAAGTTATCAGGAGGACAGCTCTACCTTTGCTTTTACATTCACTCTTACAAACCCTGAAGCACAAGCCTTCCTTGACTTCCACCAGTGTCCAAAAGAGGCTATGATACTTTTTTTTCTTATAGCACCATCTCGCTGCTTTGGGTTTGGGGTCATCTGCAGGTCTCTCTCATTAAGAGGGAGCATGCCTGGCCTGATTTGCCAAGTACTTGTAGAAGCTATCAATAAAGATACGGGCTGGCATTGAGAACACAAAATATACACTCTCTCTTATGGGGATGTAACTCTTCACCTTCTTTGTTTTGCTCCATAAGCCTAGAACAAAGACATAAAGACACTTTTCTGGAAAGCAGACCCTGTTCCTCAGTATAATTTTCCTGAGGAGTGATGTAATGAATACTGAATATTTTTCTTTTCTAATGTAAAATAATTTCCAAAGTCCATTTACTGTCATCACAGGGAGAAAAATTGTGCTGGCTATCTGACAAAGGTCAAAATCAGTAAATATGCAAGGTGATGTACAGACTAGAGCTTTGGTCCAGTTTGCTAGATGATCCATCAACAGTAATTAAGAAACAATGATCAATTGGTCCATAAAAGTATTAAGTATTAACTTATATATATATATTGCTAGATGATCTATCAACAGTAATTAAGAAACAATCATCAAGATTTGGTCCATAAAAGTATTAACTTCTATATACACACATACTGAGTTTAAAAGGCCGATTGAGAACCTCATAAGAGATTTTTCTTTTTATTTCCATTTGCTTCTACTTTACACCAGATTTTTCTCACCCTGTGTTGGTAATTCCTTTTCCAGATCCAGGGGAGACCAAGGCATGCAGCCATACATCAAAATTTATTTTGTTAAATCAGCTCTGCAATACATTTTTCTATTTATTCTCTGCTTATCATTTTCCTCGATAGTAACAGGGGTCTTTTGAGTCACAGCTTCTGTGCCACACGGATGGCACATGGCACACAAATGAAGCCACAGCATGAAAAAGACTGCAGGACATGATTATAGCAAAGAATAATTGAAGGCCCAGGAACCTATGGTCCAGAATAAATTTTAGCCTGCCACTCAGTGTGTTCTGCATTCATTACTATTCAGTGGAAGTGCCATACACAAAAACAACAAAAAGTTTACTCCTGGCACTATAAATTCTCACCTGCAAGAAGGCAAAACAGTCCAAACTGGAGACAGAATAATTGCTGGAATGAATATTTAATGACTGCTTCAAGAGGTTAGCACAGGAAGGGAGGAGAACAAAGTCTGCCCTTCAAAGACTGCTCTTGTGTAAGGTCAGTGCAATTTGTTTTACAACTCTATTGAAATATAACATAAACTCCCTCTTTATTAGATAGATAGGCCTTTGCTTTCATTTGTTGCTGCTACCAGACTGACACAGTGAAACACCTGAAATTTTCTGCATTCTAAAGAAACAGACTATATTTTGATATAAATACAGAAATACCTGTAGTCACTTTAGTAGCCAAAACTCTCATTGTTCCACATTGTTTCCTACTTCATCAGAGAAACTTAACACAATCAGTTTGCACAAGTCCATGCCCAGAAACTACCTCAGCTTTTCATTTTCTCTGTACCTTGCTGGACTACAGCTATTCTGTGTTGATCAGAATTTCACCGATCTTAGTGCCTTGCAAAGTGTTCTGGTGATATTAAGTGCCCCAGAATTGATGTAATTTTGTGTACAGGAATCACAAAAACAGTATCAGGAGATAAAGCAATGGTCTTTGGAATTACAGCTGCGTAAGACCATCACCTCTGCCAGCTCCATGTGCTAAAATTTCAAGTCTTAAAAATCTGATTATGTCCATAAAAAAGTTAAGTCCAAAAGTTTTCTAGGTGCTATAGAGAACAGCCCCTTATCCATTTTTTGGTCTGTTAGTCTTTCTGTCTTTCATGCCTATCACTGGATTTCTCTTCGTTTCCAGCCAGACCAGCTATATGCATGAAATACCATAGAGACAAAAGAAAACTTCCACAGCCAAGCGCAGCTTGCTTGGGCTGCTTTGTTCCTCAGAAGCCCTTTTTCAGGCAGCACCTCATTGCTGCAACAAATTAATCACCAAAGCCCCAGTCTAGTAATGAAGTGCTATGGATTTGCAAAAGCTCGAAAGGCATTACATCTATTACCTGAAAGAAAAATGAGGTGAGTGCTCAGCACAGGAAAATTAGCACAGCAGCGCTGTCAGAGGCCAGCCTTCCTCTGGAGCACTTACTAGTGAAGTTAGCAAAGTCCCAAAAATCTGATGGTTCATTTTTGGCCAGGGCCGAGTAGTTATCTCTACAGTTGTACTTGAAATCTAAAGAGGAGATAGAGTTTGCACCAGAGCTGCATGGGTCTTGGGCTGTTGTTTTCCACAGGTCTGGTGAAACAATTCTCAAAGAGTGACATCAGCCTGATCTTTGTTAGTACTCACAGAGGCTTACATTCAAATATAAATTACTCATTAGTCTGTTTGGATTCTCTCTCTTTCCAAGCCCGTCATAACTTCTATCATGTTCTGAAGGAACAGTTATGATGCTTATGCTATTATTCAAGTGGGTAAGTTAATTATGTTCTACTGTATCTCAAAACATTTTTGCATATTGCCACTGAGGGTAGTTCTGTAAAATAAAACAGAGAGCATCTTCAGGGGGTAGGATGGACAGATGTCTTTGGCTTTTAGCTACAAGAGGATAGGGAAAGCACTATATGCATAAATATGGCATTTCCTGAGTCCCATCAACATGCCCTGCAGAAACATTCAGCATATGTTTCCTCTGATGCTTAAAGTTCTCAATCCAAGCCTGTTATAACAATCAGCCTCCTAATGCTATGCTGGGAGACCTCCTCTGCTCAAGCTCCACAGCTCTTCAGAGAGGGAGAATCAGCAACACCTCAGCAATGCGCTGTTGTTGGTATGAGCTCTTAATGGTGGAGGGGGATCAGGGACAAGAAACCACACACCACCAAATACACCAGCTCTGTTTTAGCAGAATGGATACTTTGAGACTAAGCCAGAGCTTGGCTGCTTGCAGAGTAGGCATCAGCACAAGGGGCTCAGTCATGACAAAGCTGCTCTGAATCCACTGAAGCCACTGAAGTTATTCTGCTTTTCTTTCAACTGCAATTACTGCAGCTGAAAGCAGAATCAGTGTCAAACAGATTGCATTGTCCACACACACAGCTGGGGAGCTCAACAGCAAAAATACACCCCCTGACCTTTTATTGGAAAGTCACCTCCTAGCAATAAAAAAGGGGAGAAAATGAAGAGTACATGGTGAGGTTTCCTGTTAAAGTATCACCAAGCATGCCAAGTGCTGAACACAAATTGCACATAAACACATACGAAGACAATCTCTACCGCTCAGCTTTTTCTAAATCAAGACATTCTTCTTTCTCTCCATGCAAAATATTTCCTTTCTTTCAGCACAGTACAATTGCCTAGAGTTCATGGCCTTTTCCACGATCATAATATGAGCTGTTAAGCAAAACATTCATTTCATATTTCCCATTTTAAAATAATTTAAAGCAATATCAGAACCATGTTTCTGTGTGATTACAGGATAGAATTTAACACATTTTAGCTGAGTGAGCAATAGATATATTTCATTTGGTCTCCCTCACATTTCAGACATCTGTAAATATACATACCAAAAAAGTATAAAACATAACTATTCTTGTTATGAAGCATACTCTGGGGATCCATCTCATACATTTAAAAATATAGACTGTGAAATTAAGGGAGTCCAGAAGACAGTACATGTTATTCTGTCACAGGTGTCTAAGACAAATGTAGCAAAGTTGAGATGGCTCAGTCTAAATGCCTGTTAAGGTGGCTGAAATCAGAGAAGATGAAGACCCACTGCAGTGACATGCAGCAGAACAAGGCAGCCAGGGATTTGGCCCAATGTGGGAGCACTGGAACTACCTGTATGAACCAATTTTTGTTACAAACTTCAGAGAAGATACAATTCTGCCCGTAACTCATGGAGAATGAAGTTCTTGGATCACAGGTGACAAGAGGTAATTGTAACAGAAGAGTGTATTCTTGTACGCTTAATGAAGTAATTTGTATGAGAGATCTTGTAAAACACCCCAGTGTGCTGGTTCCTCCTCCTGTGACAAATAAGCTACTGCATGAAATTTAGAAATGAGGACCTATTACACCTAAAGCACAGTGCAAAGGGCAATTTGTAGGTATGCAGGGTAGCAACAGACTCTCGGTAACAGATCAATACCATCCCTCAAACATGAGAACTTTTCTTTACAAAATCACTTTCGCATATCACACCCTCATCCAAGCTTCACCTCACTGACCTTCTCAGTATCTCTCAATTTGTTGGTTAGGGTTTATTCGTGTGTGTTAAATCAGAAATCTGTAAACTTTTCATACTAAAAAGGCTTAGCTGGACTTTCTCTGAGCCTTTTGGAGGCTGCCATTGAGAGAAATAGCCATAATAATTAAACAGGTAGGACAGCCACTTAAAAAAAAAAAAACAAACCACACACAAAAAGCACAGCTGCACATTTTTTACACAGAAAATCTTATGTATTTTTAAAAAGCAAGTTTCACCAGAGGAGTAATTTTGTAATTGGGGGGGGGGGGGGGGGGGGGACACAACAAACAAACAAGCAAACAAACAAAAACAAAGAAATAAACTACTCAGACAGTGTTCCAGAAATTAAAGAGTCTGGGTAGGGTCAAGAATCTGTTACTTGTGGAACACTCACTAACAAGCAGCCTAAATATAAAAATTAGCATAGATAGTAAGGTCTCCCCTGAATGCAAGGTAACAAAACACCTTTATGTAGGGAACTAGAAATCCTTTTAACCATCAGTCATCAGTTCATTCATAGTTGCCATAGCAGAAAGCAACTGAAGTATTTCAAAGAGTGTCGTTTCAGAATTGCTGCCAGAAATTGGAGATGAAGGCTTTGCATTATCAGCATGGAAAACACAAATCTGGCATGAACATAGTATAAACTCAACAGTAGCGAGGAAAGTGAAAGGCTGAAGTTCACATGCCCCTTCTTTGTGCCATTCCACCCTGCTTTGATTTTGTACTTCCTAAGTTTGAATCGCTGGAACACAGAAGCGGGTTGCTTGACTTAGAGTCAGTGCTTGTCTGGCATCTAGCAAAATGACAGCTTGGCCTGTCGTTATACTTCCAGGCATTATAAAACAAATGAGTAAATAGTAAATATAACCACTCATTAAGGGGATAATCTTTCCAGAAATCTCTTCTTATGGAATAGTCTTTCTCTCAATAAACTTTTCTATATCTGCTAGCTAGAGACTTTGTTAAAAATACAGAATCTATGAGGAAGACTAAATCAGCAAGTGCTTCCATTAATAATCTACTTAGTAAAAAGAAAAATTAACAACCAGCTCCAACAGGAAACTTCAGCCTACAAAATCTGTACTTGCAGCACAAAAAATTAGAAATTTCTTTTCCACATTAAAAAGCAATTAGAGGAGTTGTGGTGGGGAAGTTAGAATGGTCTACAAATGCAAGCATGGCCAGTTGTGTAAGGGGAAATGGCATTCTTCCATTAGACCAATTTTTACAATTAAAAAAAAACAGATGAGTTTTCCTACAAACAAACTTTTTGTCAAGATCTTCAGAATGCAGTGTTATTCTTTGTGGTTACAAATCATATCACATTATTCCTTTCTGTTCTTTTTAGTTACTTCCAAAGAGCATAAATTTTTATGCCATTGATCATTCCAGCTCCCTGAGAATGGATGCCTTCTACCATGTAAAAAAAAAAAAAATCTAAATACATTTTGCTTCTAACAGCACAAAAGTCTTTTATAGTTCTATTACAGTAGCATATTTTGTCTTATTTGTACTGCTGTTGCCTAATGGAACCTTTCCCAAAACTGTGCCATGCACTCTAAGACCAAAGCTAGAAGCATTCTTGCATTAAAAGCTTTGTTACCTAAATAAAGAAAACAAAGAGAGAATGAAATAGAGGGAGGGCATGCTACAGATGGGGAACTGAGACAGACTGATTTCCTCAAAAGTATTTTCCAAAGACATATAATAAATCAGTGGCAGAAGGTCTGATCCCTTATTCCCTATTCAGTCTCAAAATTTCCGTTCTTTTATTTCTTCTTCCACACGATATTACTTACCCACACACATGAGCAAGATAACTATCACAACTGTGGTGCTATGCTATTATATAGCACTAAGGATGAATAAAAATGTGAGCCATGGAGTATATCAGTTTTATACTGTGCTTTCAAATGTCACAGATCTCCACCCATAACAGTACTGCATCACTGTTTCCATAGTAACAAGATAACATGAGACACTTTGGTGTATATTACTGTCTCTGAAAGACTCCAACCTCAGGATGAGAATACGATATTGGACTTTGTAAATGAATTCTGATTTGTGCTTTTTATGTAAAATATATCCCTGAATGATGTACCAACTTGAACAGTGCAGTTATTTAATTGGATGATAGGAAAGACGTTATAGATAGAAAAGAAAGCAGGTTTTCAGGTGTGACAATGAGCTGAAAATGCTTTTCTTTTTAGATAGCAGGAGCTATGAGGCAACAGATTTTCATGCCAAATTAAAAATTGTTTATATTAAATCGACAGGAAGAATTACAGGATCATAATGACATATAAGGCCCAGCAAAAGACTATAGAGTTTTTTAAAAATAAAGTAGTGCCTAAAATACACCTGATGACTGAGGAAAAGGTGTGATGTGAGCTCACTAGTAGTACAGGTGTAACGGTAGCAAGTTGAGATCTGGGAGATGATAGACAAGGGAAGTAAAATAGCCCAACAAGAGGACAGCAAGCTACAGTGGAGCTGAAAAGTGGTGGCAGATACAACAGACAAGGAGCTGGTTTGTGTGAGGTGATGAAAAATCTGCTGGAAATATGTACATGGAGACTGTAGGATGCAAGTGCGAGAGAATGGTACTGCAAAGACAAGTAAGAAAAAAATCCCATACAAGGTGTAGGCAAATCGCACCCATCCAGCTCTAGGAACCATTTCCACTGGTCCTAAAAATCTGACCTGGTGTCAGGCAATCCCACACAAACCTGTTCCCACTGCTGAGCTACAAAGCCCACCAATCAAGCTCACTGTCTTGTCTGATTTTTTGAATGTTTTTTAGGATATCAGTTGTCTCACAAAATAGTTTGAAATGCACAATGCATATAATGGGTTATAAAACATGGGGAATTTTCTGACTGGCTCCCTATGTGGCAGGAATGTGATTGAAATATGGTAACATGATGCATTCTTATAATTCAATTACTTTTTTCATATATTTTGGCTGTTTATATATTTTGTCTACCTTTTGATGTCTGAAAGTTAAATTAATTCAAAAAGTCTGTGCAGTTAGAAGAGCTTCCCTCTGACTTCCCCAGACGTGCATGGCTGGGCTTGCATTCTCCTACTATATGTATCCCTTTTAATGGTTGAGACTTCAAGGGGCTGACAGCATTTCTTCATTTGATCAATAGCCTGAACATTTGCTCTGTGCTCTAGCGTGTACAATGGAAGGGGCCCGGCAGTGCTACCTCTCTCAAGAAAAAAAAAAAAAAAGAATTAAGACAAAGTCACTTCTTTCCACAGCAGTCCCGCATGCCAGCCCTTCATTTGTGCTGAATGTCACTGTATCCAGATGGAAGCTCGGTGCCGCCACGCTGAAGCAGAGGCAGTCCCTCACCGATGAGGTCAGCAGCCACGGGAGAGCACAAAGGGGGGCTTTAATCAGTCAGTCCATATCCAGTCGAGGAGAGATTAAATTGCCTCCACTAAAACACTGGGCAACCCACACTGCAAGGAAAGTCTTCATTTAAATGATCTTTTCTTCTCTCAAAACTTTGCTTCACATCATTTGTGAGAAGACCCTCAGGAAACCTTTGTAAAAGCATGAGAGCAGGGGATAGACTTGTGTGAAAATACGAAAGTGTAGCTGTATGGTCTACTGTGCAACAGTTTTCCCCATAAAATATCCTGTTCTCCTATTCCTGTTTCATTCGGGCTGGTGGGGACTCAAGTGGCTCTAATGAGACAAGCAGGAGCAAAAGGCAAACATGTAGACTGTGAACTGAGTTTCAGCAATAATGTTTCTCAGGGGCTGGTTATGCTCCTGAGTTTTAAACGCCACTCACTTACTGAAGGAAGATAACTGAAGTGAAGATGAGTATAAACACGTATCTGAACAAAAGTGAGGTTTGCACCAAGTCATCCAGTGATCTCACGTCTCTCTTCACGAACTAGTCCTCTGACCTGCCCCATGAGAGCTTTTCTTCTTCCCCCCTCACTGCCAGCTCTGAGCATCCTTTTCATCCGGAGGTCTCTGCCACTTCTGGCAGAGCTGCTCTACAGCTGACTTTTGCTCTAGCACTGCTCAGGTTTCTAGGGAGTTCAGAAGTGACCTTATGTTTTACAGCATTCATTCAAGCTTTCAAACACAGCAAGAAATTTCAGCACCTATTGTGTACAGTACCTGTCCGTAATAGAACATGCCATAAAACTTCACACCCTATCTGCAGAAAATAAAGCTGAAATGCATTTAGTCTTCAGCACGTATGACAGCAATAAACAACTAGAACTTGGCCTCATAGTAGGGGCGTGAGGAATGCTAAGATCTGGTAAATAGTGATGGAGCAAAACATTCAGTAGAAAAGTGACATAGGCAGTCCTTATGGTAATGCTGACAAATAGACTGCTATAGGTGTTGGGATGTGTTATGGGACTCTTTTGCCTTGCAAAGGAAATTGCTAGAAGGTATCAACAGGACTCCGGCCTCTAACCCTAAGCTTGATTTACCCCCACAACACAACATAACAATATTCTCTAAATGGACGCTGCTCAGATTTACTGGATGGACAGGTGAAACAAAAGCTTTGAAAACTATTTCACTTGTTCACATGGAGAGTTTGAAGAGGGTTTTTTTGTAGAGTGTTTTGTTTTACTTAGCAGGGGTTATTGGACAATCCTGATTTCCAAGCCAACAAGTTCCAGTGACCTTCTGTATTACATCAACTCTACATCACTTGGTCCCCAGACACTTATTCTTCTCTTCGTCACCTCTAAACAAGGGGTTTGGATCTTCTCCTTGTTGCGTATCAGACCCCACAAGTCCCTGTTTGCTTATTACCTGTTTCATCCCTTTCTGTTAGGGGAAAGTATGATTTCTATATTCTTCCCAAATGCTCCAGCTGTAGGCAGGATAACTTCAAGTAGTCTTCCTTTTTACTATTACAGTACATAGGATGTTCAAAACAAACAGTTCAAACAATCAAAACAAATCAAGTGGCTGTATTAGAGTCCCTGGTATGGAAAAAGATAATCTCTTCCTTTCATCAGGATTCCCACTTGTGACTTCACTTTGTCTATGAACTCTGGATGCAATGTCTGCACTGTTAGATGTCTGCAATGCAGTGGTGGGAGATGGATACCAAAAGCTTTTCTAAATAATCAGCTAGAAGGAAACAGGCATCTTAATTTAACAAATTTCAGATGCTTGTTTTAGGCTGACATGAGTAAAATCTTACTTCTCAGGGACTGGGGTTTTGGGGGATTGGGGAGTTGTTTGGGGCACTACATTGACTTGATTTCCCCAAAGCAAGCCAGGCATAAGTGGATCAAAAGTGGAAAATATATGGCAGGCACTTACTTCTAGAAGACTTTAAAAGTTGGGGGGTTAGTTCCTCCTCTTTATCATGGCAAGGCTATATTAAATGCCTAAATGGCTTAAGGCACAGTCCTCTGGAATAAATAACACCATGTGATGAAAAATACCATCAGTAAGTGAAGAATGCACTAGGGGAAACATTACAAGAATGAGAAAAATATTTTAGAGCATAGTTTAAACCCTGCCAGTTATGGAAAACAAACTACTCATAATCTTTATATGCTTCATGTTTTTCTTCAATAGGATCATCTCTTCTAATCAGAACAAGCTAAAAATCCAGCTAAAGCCAACTGAAAATTGCCCATCCAGCTCTTTTTCTTTACCCTTCCTGAAACTGCCAAGTCCTTGTGATGGACAGCTGGGAATTCCCACTCGCTAAGGGCTCTGTAACCTCGCGTAAGTAATCCTCTGCAGAAAATGGAATAACTTCTCACTAAAATTATGCCAGTCCTCAGGTTACAGAAGAAGCCACATGCATATTTTTCTGCAAGTCTGTTGGAAATTAGTACTATCTGTCTCACAAGTGGTTTTATTAAATAAGGAAGAGTAGGAGAACATTTCTATTGAGTTTCTTGGAAGTTTTGCCAGATATAGTTTACAACTCTTTGTAGATCTCCTTGTAATGTCATACTCGGATCTTTCTAACTTATTCTGTACCACACAGAAAGCTGTTAATATCATAATATCACATTAAACTGCAAAGAGAGAAATGCAGAGAGATACCATAGATACTCACCCTATATTCCTGCTCATCTTGCCTCAAAAGTATCAGTTTCAAAGATTTTAATTTCAGAAAAAGTCTCAAGTATGATGACCACGTTGCTGTGTTTATTAGGGACGTCTGACTTACATCTAAACAGCAGTTTAGCTCAACACTTGTCAGAGACTAATGTTACATCATTGATCTATCAATTGTTTAGAGAACGTGGTTAACTTGTAAGCAGGAGAGCACCCCTATGTCTTTAGAAGGAGCTCAGTTTCCAAAATCCTTTAAGATGTAAGAATGCTTCAGAGTAACAAACTGTCAAAGTGCCAAAGGAGACTGTGCTCTCCAGACTTTGCAATGGATGTCACTATCCCCAAATCCTCTCTGACAACACAGAGGAAAAGCATTCACACCAGCCCCCGGACTCTGCAGCACATGCCTGAGAGCTGGCAGCTCACACTGCTCCGGTCATCTGTTCCCTTCTCCCAAGGAACCCGACTCCCTGCAGCCATCCAGCTCACCCAAAGACCACCCTGATTACTTTGTAACACTGAGAAAAAAGAATTACTCCTATTTATACTATCAAAATAAAATGTTAAGGCAAATGGAAAAGCGAGAGAAATATTGTTAAGCATCCTTCCTGGCTTGAATATTTTATCAGTTACCACAGAGGGCTAGAAACCTAGTCTTTTGCCCTAAAAAGACTTCCTATGAAGGCTCTTGAATGGCTCTTCAGCTCAGCCTCAATCCCTGCAGACTCAATTTGCCTAAATGCCTGAACACGGAATTTGTGGATTTCCAGTGTCTTTTCTAAAGACAGGTTTCCCCGATATTGTAGGTGCAGTCTGTGCTAGCTGCTTCTCCTGGTGTCCCACCACGCTGCACCTGGAACCTGCTGTCCCACTGTGCTGCACATGGAACCTGCTGTCCCACCGTGCTGCACCTGGAACCTGCTGTTACATGATTTGGTTTTCTTCAGAGCACGTGGGGGAGAACGGAGGGTTGCAAAGAGCAAATGAGCTGATTAGGGAAAGAGTATGAGAAACAGATCAAGCACAAGATATGTCCTTTGATATGTCCTCTTAGCATTTGGCAACTAGAGGTTTAGAAACTTCCTCTACTCAAAACTGATTATATCTAATAACTACCTATAAAGATATGCATGTGTATGTACATATATATTCACACACAAAAAAATTGAAAAAACACTTATATTTTTGTTCTCCGTAACACTTAAGTGTTAAGAAGTTCTGTGTATCGCTTTGCCTACTTCTTGCTACATTATAATTTCAGTAATTTTACTTGTATTTTAAAAAATGGTGGAAGATTCCTCATCACCTTCTCTGTTCATGAATTTCTAGCCCTCTCTCATATCCCTATTGCCTCTAATTGTATGTCTCTTCTCTGAAATAAAAGGTCGTAATCTATTTAGTGTATCTTCACATAAAGATCTGTTCCATATTTATGGCTATAACTCTTGCTCTCCTGCCTAAATATTCTCGCTGTTGTATATGCTTTTTCAGAAGGGATATCAAAACCGCTGGCAGTCTTTAAGATGTGGGTTCACCACTGATTTGCAAAAAGACATAGAGCTGTATTTTGATCTTCTGATCTCTGCTCCTCCCCAACAGTGTGAAATCATCACAAATACAGCATGCTGAGGAGGGTCTGCTCTGAGTTAGCTGATGGGAAATGCTCAGAGCACCCTGTGCCATCAGATACAATATATCACATTGTACGCAAAGCCCTCGCTGGATCTGGGGAGAGCTCTGGTCCAGTTTACCCCTTTGTGCTGGTGATGATTCAAAGCCACCCTTCTCAGCTCCAGAGGAGCACTCATAAAGGTGAACTTACAGGTGGGCATCCTCCCAGGTGGCACCTTGGATGGTGGGGGAAGCACCCAACCCTCCTCTGGCTTAGTGGGTCCTGGAGAGGTGTCTGTAAGGAGAACAGCTTTAAAAGAAGGGACAGAGAGTGTCCTCTTTTCAGACTATAGCAATAACAGGACACTTCCTTCGAAGGTAAGAAATGTGGATTTAAATCCACGGGACTAAGGAACTAAACTGTGGTTTTCTGCATGCTGGTCAAAAGCTCCAACTAGTGACCTGCTTTACAAAAGGAAAAGAGTGTTCATACTTACCAGCTTTGTTAAAATGGGGGGAAAAAAGCCAAAGTAAAAACGTTTGGACCATTTTTACAGTCCCTGGTCTATCAGGCTCTTTGTGACAACAGGAACTCTATAAGATGTCTTAAACTGAAATGTTGAAGTACTCAAAAGTTATTCTTCACTCCTGAAATTCTCAACTTAAAAGTCTAATTTTTGTAAATGTGGGAATAGAAATGGACACTTGTACACTATGCAGTGACACTCTTTCAAGAACAGAGAATCAAGGCGTTCCTATTTTCCCTGGCATACATGGGCTTTAGAACTGAAGTTTCTACCAAAGTATAGCAGCAAGAAAATAGTGGAGTTTTATCCAACCTGACAAATTGCAGAGTCTAGCAACAGGGAAAGACAGGAAAAAAATTTTGCCTTTCTTTTTCCTTTGCTTTGTTGGTAAATTTTTCCTGTAGGTATTGGAAATGAACAGAGCAAAAGAAAAGGTGGGCTTGAATTCAGAAGAAATGAGGCTTTGATCTTAAAGAAGGTAAGAATCACAGCACAGAAAGTACACATATCACTAGGTCAGGGGAAGTGATGTCACACTCATAACGAGCAACAACAATACATATGTAAAAAAAAAACTTCAAATAATGCCTCCTAGATATTAAATCAAGGGGTATGTTTGCATGTTAACTGCCTCCAAGCAATCTTTTATATTAAACTCTTTACGTGCAAGACTTCCAGATCATTTACAGGGCAAGTGCTTAGGAAAATAGGGGCTTTCCAAGTGCCTGAAAAGATTGTCTGACTGATTGTCTGTCTACAGGTTTTCTTTTAAAGCTATTTTAAGTATATGATCCCATCCCAGCTATTTAACTCAGGAACCTGTCAATCACACACTGCCTAATTGAACTCTTGGATACTGTAGGATTGCAAGCCACAAAGCATATGAACAAAAATGTGAAGAAAGGGTTTTTCTGCTGTGATTTCATTCTTCAAACCCAATTTGAAAAGGTCGGATTTCAGATTGCACAACCCCATTGAGAGTTAGGGACTAAACTGGGACAATCACACGAAAAAAGAAAAAAAGCTAATTTTTTTCTTTCCCTTTTGAAAGGCAAGAAGAGGTCTTTAATACCAGTTACTTGCTGGGGCTGATAGCAAGGTCTGAGGGTGGGGAGAGGACAATGAACATTGAAAAAGGGAAACATATGAGTCAGTTTTTATACTGCTGAGCTAGTAAATGGATGACTGACTGACTGCGTGACATCTCCTTCAGAGACACTTTGCAATCTTGCTTTCTCTTGTTTGACTATTTTTTTCTTCAAAGAGAATATATGGGATACCAAACAGATTTAGGGGCTAAAAAAGGGAAAATACCTCTGGAATAGACTTTACAAAAGCCTATTAATAAATTGTGTATTTCACAATGGTTGGACTGTGGTTCTGAGCCAAAGCCCCCTGAGGTTAAGTGAAAACCTGTTGATTTCAACAGGCTTTATGTCAGAACCTAAACCACAATGGTTTACAGGAACAAGAGTGGCAGTATCTATCTTGACATGTACTAAACAAATTTCAACTACCTATTTAATCAGCATACAAATGGATTTACATTGTCTCCATACTTATTGATTGACTGCATAAACAAGCGTGATCTCAGCTGGCATAAAATCTTAGGACCCCACCAACTCCAGTGGAGCAGTGACAGTTATGTCAGCAGGGAGATCTGAACCATAAAGAGGGGACTTTACATGTATACAGCCATCCATGCTCTTAAATAGTATGAAATACGACTAAGCTCATATTAGCTGATGAGCAGTTACTCTAAGGAAGAAAAAGCATCTAACCACATATGCTCATGTAGCAGGTGGTTTGCAATTACGATCTTGCTCAAATGTTGTCAGAGCTACGCCTGGCATCCTCTTTGATATTTAAGGGGTAATTGAGTGTTAATTCTATTGACCTTATTTGCAGAACCTCTTCCATCCTGGGAGCATTAGTGACTGTCAGGGAGCACACTTTACATAGCTCTCTACTGAATGTTTTTCTTTTAGTGATTTATTTTTTTTTAACCTGAGGCATTTCAGTCATGTAACTTCAGCAATCAATTTTGGCCCAAAGCAGCATAGGCCTCCGTCATATAGGAGCAAGTATTTGCATGCAAGCTTGCTATTAAAGCACCAGGTAGAGGAGTGAGACCACAAAAGCTTAAGAAATGGGAATCTGAGCTGAATCATCACACAGTCAGCTAAATTACTGGCCCTGTAATTAGCCTTTTTGGAGGTCTCTTAAATTGTTAATCCCTTCGCCGGTTATAATTGCTTTATTCAATCTAAATTAATCCAATGTTTTTAGAAATAATCATGCAATTCTAATGGCTACATAAAATTAAAAAAAAATGTGGAAACTATTTTGTTTGAGACCTAATTTAGATTAGACTCTGCTGAAACAATTAGTCTCAGGAATGGTATTTTTTGCAGAATTTTGTTGGGGGAGGGTTGAGTTGGGGGGCTGGGGGGGTTAATATTTTATTTACACAGTCTATGCAAAGCGGTTGTATTTAAAAATTCACTAGACTGGGAGTATTCATTGCGTATGAAGAGTGAGTCAGTGCCAAATCAGAATTGGATCTGTGCCAGGAAAGAGAGCCGGGGGTTAGACATCTGTAAAGTGTTGGACGGGATGGAAGACAAGCCTAAAACACTTCTGTTCATTACACATCTAGGCTATTTCCTTGCCATTCATCTAGATCTGAATTTCCAGACCAAACCCACTATATCTAAAGATGGACATTTGCATATTTTGCAGTGCACAGAAACTTTATTTGGTCCCAGAAGGACCAACTTAACCTGAACATATACCACTGAAACACCCAAGGGTAATCAGGTCTTATCTGACCCAGTCTGGGATAGAAAAAAAATATATCAGCCAGGTGTCTGGGACTTCCAGCACTTCCAGGAATTACCTCATTATGCTACAGCACTAGCCTCATCAGATAAAGAAGAGGATGGGGGGAAGGATGTGGAAACACGAGAAGGAGAGCAGATAAAAGGGGACTAGGGAGAAGAAAAAACATGTTGAGTCTTAATTGAGCTTGGAGAGGAAGCAGGAGGAGAAAAGCATGTTGGCTGGGTTATGATTTATTCTCTCTAGTGATCTGTGTTTGCAGTGGATTGAAACATGCTCTTGTTCCTAATATATATTTTATACCTTGTTTATCAAGTGTGAAGTCAAGGATGAACAAGTTTAAGTTATGTGCAAAGTATGACACTTCTTTAGAGCCAATCTCATCAGGTATTACTTTGTAAAGCCCAGTGAGCATGTTAACATTTTCTGAGCTGTTACAGCTGATACTACTCTGAGCCCCAGCTCAATATGTTGTTTTAATGTGCTATAATAAACGTTCAAATGCATTACACTTTATATAATCCCTTCTTATGTACAATGTGCAATCTTGAACCCTAGTGCTTCACCAAGAAATCATCACTGACTGAGCACAAGAAGAGAATTTGAGGTTAAATTTGGAATGAGAAAGAAGAAAAGAATAGCAGAGCCAGATACAAAAAGCAATGGAAATAAAAACCTCTTTCTTTTTTCCATTCACCAGTAAAAGTAAGGAGAGATGGCCAGGCTTGGAGGGGAGCAACAGAGAACCAACACAATGAACAGAGATCACTGGTAGCCAGTCTCCAAGGATTCATAAATAATTATAAATATTGATACATACTTTGTGCTATGATTTCTATTTGTGGAATATTTTTCTACCTTTAAGAGAATGTCTAGAGATTAATTTTAAATTCTATATTCATATGTACAGATATGCCAGGTCATCTTTTTTATAAACTACTTTTTGGATTCTTGAGGATCCAGCAGTATACATGAGTATCTAGAATATCATCACAATTAGCCCTGATAAAAATGAAAGGGATGTTTGAAACTAGCCTAATGTACTGAAATGTCCAGTTAACCTTGGGAATGCAAGTGTGTAATAAAATGTCATCTTTGAAATACAGCTCTCTATCTTTTACACACAGCTGAAAAACTGCCACATCAGCAGTGAAGCATGACAGCTGCTCAGAAGCATACTACGACTCTACATGCTATTCTTTTCACTTGGTTATGATACCCTCAGTAATTCCATACTACAGAGCTTTTAGCCAAATATATTGTAATTTGTAAAAAGAGGAAAATTTTATGACACATAGCTATCAAATAACCTATTGCTATAAAATATTTTTCCCATGATCGTCAAATTCGTAATTCTATAGACAAACAAAAAAACAATCAGGTTCATCTGTATATATGCCTCAAAGTCCACATATGTACTACGTGTGATGTCATTAGCATGTTAAGGCCAATTTTTTTAGTCCTTCTTCACATTTAATACAGAAGGGGGAAAAAAACAATCTACTAAGTCAGTAAGATGCCTGTAGGCAACTTTAGATAGCAATATTTTTCTGTAATATTTTAGTATTACTTTACAAGTAACTCATTAAAAAAGAAACTATCAGCATCCTTATTATTTCTCCTTCCAAATATTGGTCCTCATGTCTCACTGACTTCATGTTCTTTTTTAAACTTAAAACACTCCTTGAAGTCTTCACCTTTAGCTTCAGTTAAGGAACTCATCCTGCACTAGGCATAGCCACTAGCATCTGTACTGCACCAGCTACCTCCATCTGAAGGAAAGGTACAAAGTGTTCTAAGACACTGTTCTGGCCTGATCATGCATTCCTCAATTACCCAATACCCAGGAAAGACAAATTAAAAATGTATAATCAAATGTGAAGTAGCAGAAATTACTAAAGGCCAGTAAAAAAGGATAGCAGAAACCCATAGGAGAAAAACTATGGGCCCAGGAACATGCCTGTGACAGAATTTGAAAGGGAAATAAAGCATCATGAGAAAAGACTTTTAAGTGCATTATTAACAAGAAAAAGCTGAAGAACAAAATATAGTTAATTACTAGCAAGTGGGCTAAAGTGTTGATTCTGAGACAGGAATTGGGGAGCAAAGTGATATCTTTTATTAGACTGACTAATTTAGTAATTGAAAAAAAAAAAAAAAAAAAAAAAAAAAAACAAAAAAACCAAAAAAAACCAACAAACAAAGTCTTCAGGAACACAAACCCAGCTCCTGAGGCAGATACTTGTCTATTTTCCAGCTACATCCATTGGATTAATAAAAGAGATTGCCTTTTCCCCATAACCTTTCCTTGCTTATACTCTTAGGCTATCATAGTTACAGCATTATCACTATATCTTCAAAGTGGCCAATGATCTTTTTGTTTCAGCCTTTGTTTAAAAGACCAGTTTTAATGTCATAGCCAATCCCATTAAAATCATAAATAAAAGGATGAAAATCAAGCTACAAAAAGGAAAAAATAATGGTAGAATGTACATGGATAATGCAGTAGTTTTCAAGTTGGCTAGGGTTGATGGAGTTCAGCACTAAGAACATAGAAAACAGTTTTCAGAGCCATCAGCGATTATTTTTAGCAACTTGAGGAATACAGATTCCAGAAGACTAGAAAGGGCAAAAATTGACTTACTTTTAAAACATCAAAAAGAAGACATCCTAACTTCAATCACCAGAAAAATATCAGAACAAATAATGAAAAGGTCTATTTGTAAGAATCTGGAATATAACCAGGAAGTAAGTAAGAGCCAAGATGAATTTTTAATAAATAAATCATGTTAGGACAAATCTATTTCTCTCTATGGCAGATAAAAAGCTGTAAGGATAGAGGAAAATAAATACTGTCATGCATCTGGATTTTGGATTTTGACATCTCACAGGACATTCCCATAGACAAGTGGATAGAAGGTAGTTAGTCACTTGAGAAATCTCATTCAAATAATAGTTATCAATGATTCATTTCCAAATGAGCAAGATGCATCAAGTCAGGTTCTGCAAGAATCGGTATGACATATAAATTCATGAAGTGGTAGATAAAGATGCTTTTTGCATTTGAAAGTGACACTAAGCTAAAAAGGCTTCAAACCTTTCAGAGTGCAGAAAGTACATTTTGAATTATCTTGGGTGAACAGCAGAAATCATAATTTAGCTAAACAATTAAATGAATTCACAACACATGCACAAGTAAATTATCTGCCCTAACAAAAGATGGAGTATGACTGGCAAGAAAAGCACAGTGTAGAAAAGAACCTAACAATTGGAATGGATCACAAACAAGCAATAAAATCATCTCATTGTATAGGAAGCAATTGTGCTGGGTTAGAGAAAATTAGTAGATTTTATGTTAAATGCACAAAACATTCCTTCTACTCTACTTACAGCTAGTAATCCTTTACTTGGATCCCTGTGACCACTGCAGGTTATCACATGTTAAAGAATACACCAGGCAGCTGGAGAAAGTCCTAAAAACAGAAGTAAGAGTGAACTTTCCCAAAAAAAAGTGAACTAGCATAAAACTTCGCAAGAACTAGGCTTACTTAATCCGGGAAGGGGGAGACTAGGAGGAGATTTGATAACAGTTTTCAATAACAGAAAGATTCTTTGTGAAAGCAGATAATGAATTGTTTTCCATAACCTCTGGAAAAAAAGAAAAGATCGCAATAAGGGAGAATTAGTTTAGAGGTGACGAATAGTTCAGTGTGAAAGTCCAACTAAGCTATGAGTAGCAGACCTACAGAGGTCTTTCCTGCTTGTTAGAAATTTTAAGGAGGAGTAAGCCAAACAACAGTGAGGATTAGTTTTCTGTATCGATCCTGCTTTGGAGCACATTTTTGAATGAGTGGCTCTTGTAAGTTTTGCACAGAAAATTATTATCAAACGGTGTGCAACATTCTAGCCTTGTTCTGTTGCATAGACTGTGGTGCTAAACATATATCTCTACTCAGGGCATTATAAGGTAAGTCAAATACAAAAACTGAAAGTAAAATGATTGCCATAAGCAAGGATTCAAAATCCATTTAACTAGGCAGCATGCTAGTGACTAGAGCAGAGGAACGGCAGCTGGAGATATATATGCTTTTCACAGATTTTCCACAAGTAGACCTCTACTTTCTGTCCGAATATTTAATTGTTCCCAAAAGATCAAAGTTTATTTATTAAATATACCCACAAAATATGAATGTCTTTGTGAGTAGTCCATATTGCATTGGCTTCTAAGGTTTCTGCATGCTCAACAGTTTCCTGTTTCTTTACATTAAAAAGTAAGTAAAATAAAATCAATTCCTGTATCCTGCAGCTCTTAGCTCTGACATGTCCATTATTCCAGAAATATCAATTCTTATCACTTTCTTTCCCACTCTGAATTATTCAGTAGGTCATTATTTATGTAATACTGTTGATGACATCTACATCATACCAGCATGATTGTGGACAAATCTATAGCCTTAATACATGTATCAGCATACCATATGGAGGAAAATCCTTCAAGCAGTCTGGGTGATACTCCTCTAAGTTTCTCAGAGCTAAAATAATGAAAATTATATCTCAGGCTGTTAAGAGGCAAGGTGGTTCCCAGCCTCAACAACGTTACTAGATCCAAACATTCTGTTGTAGCCTCCAAGTCCTTGTCACTTCTTACCTTAATGTTTGTTAGAGGAATAACGTAGGGATGTTTAATTAAGTCTGTCATGTCCTTCATCTCCAGCTCTTTATCCTGCCTTAATAGCACACGCGCACTGTGTGTGCACACGTGCACCATCTGGGTGGAGAAGTACCACTGAGGCCAATAACCATTCTGCACATAAAGGTGGGGAGGACCAAGTCCCAAGTGAGAAGGCAATGTGTTATGCTTACCTTCACTGCTCAGAACTACATCTGAAAGGCCTTCTCTTTCATAAAACACATCTTCTATTATTTAAGATAATGGGGAATAGCAAAACATAACTGCCGTTAAAAGCAGCTAACATTTTACCTGACACTGTTGCTGTGCACTCATAAAACTCACAAGTCATTCACACAACTTTACGCACATCAGTAGATGTTTGCTAGAAAGTTTTCACAAGATCTCATTTGTCAGTATGGATGCTTGTATTTAGAATGAACCTATGTATATAGATCTTTTCTAATGTATGTGAGCTACTAGGTACTCATTTTCTCCTCATAAAATGTAGCACTATGAGAAAATAATATTTTAGAAAGTTTCTTTACTTCATCGACCCGATTTCTCCAAAATCAGTGTCATCAAAAATAATATTTGAGAAAAGTTTTAAAGTTATTTTTAAAAACAAACACACATACTTTCTGACAGGAAAGAGAAAGCTTGCGGTGAGCTGTACAAAACCACAGCCTACTGCTGCTCTGATCATTATTCCCTGCTCCCAGTTACTGGACCACATGCCAAAGCAGCTAAGACGACAGGGTCCAGGAATAATTGTGTTGGAGTTTTAGAGCTGCCTCTGGGTCTGTCACATCATTAGACTACCCCTGTGCTGCTTGTCTTCCTCGTCCTCCTGAATGCTGTTCCCTTTCAACAGTTTTTCTTACAATTTGTCTCTATTTTATCCATTCATGAATAACATTGCACTCAAACCCTACATACACCCTGCTGCACACAAGGTGTGTATAGCAGCCCTTCAAGCCAGGAGTGCAGGTTTTGCTGGGGTGGGCAGACGGGTTTAAGAAGCACGTGTCTGCCAGCCTCAGCAATGCATACCTGGAGCCCTTCTGCTGAAACTCACCCTGGACATAACCAGCCTGCTTGGTCTTCAGCCTGAAGCCTTCACAAATACATACCACACCCCGTTAGTCAAGTATCCATTTCCTATTATAAATAAGACATTCTTGGTTTTTTCCTAACTAGATCCTGGCACAATCCGGAAAACTCAGTCTTGGCTTCAGATCTCAGGTGCCCTGTTCAGCTCAGGGAAGCTTAGTGTGCTGTCTGGAAGCAGCTTCAGGACACCCAGCATTGGATTCAGTTTGAATTCTGTATTCTGCCACTGAGATAAAAATGGAACTGTGATATTTTAGGGGGTGCCTGTATGTCTACACCGCTCAGACAGAAAGCTCCCGAGGGTGTCCAGAATATCCTGTGTGCCTCCACACTGAAGGTATTTGGGTCGCTCCCAGCACATTTAGCTGTACCTCCTATAGCGATGCACAAAGCAAAACCCGGCCCACAGGTTTTGTGGCGTGCAATACATCATCTCTTACTCGGGCTCCTATTTTTCCGCACTACGTAGATGTTACGAGCCTACCATGCAACCCTACATAAACACACAGGGTCTTATAGCAAACAGCAGGGGAGGAGGGGAAGAAACCAGGGTCACAGCCAGACACAGGCCCCATGGTCATCAGCCCTCCCCACCGGTTCCCAAGGGCTGACGTTGTCTGAACTTGCAAACAGAGGCTGCGCCTGTGCATGGAGGAAGGATAAGGTGGCACAGAGATGCTCGTTAGGGCAGGGACCCCTCACAAGGCAAACTGTGGAGATGCCAGCACTTCCAGCCTTGCCACTGAGTGTCTGCAAGCCTGGGGTGAGTGCAGGCTTGGGTACAGCATGAGGGTCCATGGAACAGCAGTGCAGTGACACAGCCCTTGCAGCTATGGGGCACACCTGAAGACCCCTCCCCTCACAGGGGGTCTTCAGCATCCCTCACAGGGTGCTGCAAGATGTGGGAAGGCAGACAGCCAGGGCAGTTAGCCCTGATGCCGCCTTCAACAGTGCTGCAATGCACTGGGCTTTGAGGTCCAGCTATCATGCCAATTATCTCAATCATCCCATTTGTAAACCAGTATTGCAACATCCTGTATAAATAAGGGCTTGGCAGCAAGAATAAGATCCTTTAGGGCACAGCTGCAGCTAGCACTTGCATGGTGTGCTGCAAGCAGGGTGCTGGGCCTCCCTCTCCTGCTCTCCTTGCATAGTATCTTGTCAAAATGGTCATTGCTGCCCACTGGAGATACAGGCACTGTGTACCAAAGGGGAGAAAGAAACCCCAGATAGATGGGAAGGAGGAAGGAGAAAGTCTAACCTGGCTTCCTACCCTCTTGACTTCAGTTCTGATCCATGGATCGCGGTATGATGTGACTGGTGATCCACAGAGCTAAGGAACCAGCTGGCATTCTCCTTTATTTGGACAGAGAACACATATCCAGAAGATTGAAGGGGAGGTATTCCATCTTTTCCAAGTCCCATTCAAGTAGCTTCACACCATCCATTGCCAGCTTGCATTTCACAAGCACAGATTTTGTCTAGTGACAAGAAATATTTACACCACAAATTCCTTAAGGCCCAGTTTTTGCACTGGGAACAGGACTGTGCTTTTTTAGGAATGCCATGAAATGCTACATATGCATTGATAGATTGAAAAATAGAAACAAATTGCCTTCTCAAAAGTATTAAAAATGCACATTAGGAACCATCACAAAAAGACACTAATATTGCAGAGTACAGATGACATTCTTATTGCCAGAATCTCCTGACCTGAATCTATCTTTATTCAGTACTTTCGTGAAGATGGAGTAAGCTCTGGGGACCTCACTGAGTACAAAGAGACAAAGTGATATGTCCACAGTAGGTAAAAGATTGATTCAGAAACATCCTTCCTCAGCCCATTACTATACCTGTTAAGCAATATTTCTTCACTTTATTAACAGGCTAAAAGATCATGAGAATGAATCATTGTGATTAATTTTGTTTATATATAAAATGTACATCACAGATTGTGTTTATTACAACTGGGGTTGGGGAGAAATCATACATTCCATCAAATTACTGTGTCAGTTCTGCTGCAAGCGCATTTCTCACTGCTCAGCTATAAATAGGGCGCACAACACATGTGAAAAGGATCACGCTCCATTCTGAGGTGGGAAATCGCTGAAGAAAACTGTTCTGGTAAACAAGCCCTTCCTGACGGCTGTCTGAATAATTGGCAGCAAGTGCAACTCCTGGATCGCTGTGCTGACAAAAACTGCCTCACTCCTCCCTGCTCCTAAAGCAGCGCTGTGTGTCAGGGAAGGCTGAGACCACGAGTATGGAAACTGAGTCTTGGTGCTGCCCTTAGAAAAACCCAGCTGAAACTGCAGTCTTCAGCAAACCACCCCCTGGGTACGGCTCAGGGACTCGCTGCAGCTCCCACCCCAGCTGCTGATCCCACCATCTCCCTGCCTGCACTCACCACTGGCCCAACAGCAGCTCAGCCCCACAAGGCAGACAGAACAGACATGCTTTGCCAAGTTAGCAATTCTCAAGTCTGGAGATTCCCAGTCTCCACACAGCCTCTTCAAGTGCTCCTTAGAAAGGTTTTTCTTGTCCCTCACTGGAGTTTCTCTGCCACAGCTTAAGCACGTGTTTTGCTGTATTTTCCACCAATAATATGGAGAACAAACTACTGCCTTCTGCTCACTTCTTGGTTTACTTTTGAACATACTAGACAAGGTCGCTATACCTGCTAACAATATTTTACATAGTTCAAGTCTGTTAAGTGTCCATGTATCATCCTGTTCAAGAAAGTACATGGGATGCAGCAGAACTTCTGCATTTAATCATTTGATGGAAAGTGTGTTTAAAGGATGGGACACCACAGCTCTGCTCAGCAGCACCTGCATGGCACAGCACTTAATGGGTTGGTTTCCCCCGTCACCAACCACATACACAGTACTGTTGAAACTGCGCCCTATGTCCCATGAAGTTCCCCTGTTAGGGAGCCTGGGAATTCTTTCCATTTCATGCAGTAAGCCATATTTACATGAGCATAAAATATGCCAGTTGATTTTGCTATTAGTAATCATACCATGAAACTGATAGAAATACTGTTTGTCAGATATATTTAGGCTGCAAGCAAACAAAATGCATTCAGGCCAGGATAACTCAATGGCTCAAATACTTCCAAATGAAGCAGACCAGTCCTGACAGATGAATCTGTTTCCAAACGTAAGTAAAAGCGCAGGAAATATTTTGCAGTCTAATAATTATGATTAGGCATCTAAAGTAAAAGACTTCATTTTGAGTCACTGGCCAGTATATATTCTTTGCACAATTAATACTGAGTTTCACAGTATAGATAACACGTTCCAAACTTCTTTGGAGATATCCAGATCTTCACAGAGAGAACCCATTTAGTTACCGTTGACATTTAGAATATGCTATTTGTCTTCCTTCTCCTTTACATTTGACAGTTACTGCTTGAGAAAGGACTTTGATATAGCCCATGACATGCCTGAGGGTATTTTTAAAAAGCAGTTTGGGGGAAGAGGAAGAGAATGAAAACATGAAAATAAAGCCTGATCTAAATTAGTGAGTTACATGTTCCCAGATGTTTCCTTCTTGAGATCTTGCACAGAGCAACTGCACCAGGACACCTGTAGTTTAAGGTTTTCAGTTGTCACTAAATCTTTCCTCCTTTTTCATAAACTGATCTCATATTTTCCAGAGTGATGTTGTTTTCATTTCACATCATCTGTACAAACAAATGAAGTATTCCCTCCCCCACAAACACAAGCACAGGCACACACATACTCCTCTCTTTGGTCTGTGTACAGTAGCTTGGCACCAAAAAGATATGTGATTAAGTTTTAACAAGTGTCAAAGCCAAGTGGCTCACAAACACTTACCTGGAGATCAGAATCTGGTTTAGGTGCTTTCTGAAATTCAAATTAGCAAGTGTCATTCTTCCTGCCTTCTACCACACTTCAGGGAATGTTTGATCTGCAGAGAGAGAAAGAGACACAGAAAATGAGCAAGGGATAAACCATCAGGATCCAGGGGCTCAGACTTCCCACTCCAAAGTTCTGCTGCGCTCTCTGGGAGCATGGGAATAATCAAGGTCACTCTTGCTTACATGGCCATATTGCAGGGCACTAATGTAGTGTACTGTAGAACCAATTCCCTCATAAATATTTAGGTCAAGGATTTCAGCATAGAGCAACAGCACAATTAACAATTCAAAATGCTACCACTGCACGTTATTTTTGACACCATCAGCTGGAAGTGAGCAGACATGCCTTTGTTAAGTTACAGTGTAGTCTTATCATTTGTAATACAATATCAATGCAAAAACAACCCCTCAGAGCATTGATCAGAAATTTCATAATCCTTTTCTGTTCATTAAAGTACACATTTTATAAAGGCTCTCGTGGTCTCATGTTACTGCCATGTTGCTCAGAAAAAAAAAAAAAGACATTGCAAGGAAAGGAAGATCTAACATCTCATGACCTAGATGGGTTCTTTATTGTTAAAATTGCTAAATTTTGGTACTTTCTGCATAGGAAAAAATAGTCAGATTGGTATACAGAAAATATATAGTATACATCAAATTCAATACAAATTTTACACTACACATAGTGGTCAGAATTAATGAATCAATTTTGACCTACATCTACCCCTCATAGCTCTCTAATACACTATTACACAAGTGCTTGAAAAAATACACCAACAACTACAAACGCAAACGCAAAAACAGCAGATTGCAGTGTATGAGAAAGTGACCTCTTTTTTTTTTTCTTTTTTTAACTGAAAACTATTAAGAATTAAGTTCAGTGAAATGTAAGGGCCTGCATCCCTTGTCCACCTGAGTAACCCATTAAGCTGCAGCTGATATATTGCAAAGGGAAAAAAAAGATAAAATCCAAAAGAAACCAGTGTCAGAAAAGTAGGAACTATCCAAGAAGCAAGTTTTTCCTTTTGATTCTGCTCAGTCAGTCCTGTACCATCAGTCATCTCCTACCTTCATAGCTTCTACGTTTGCATGTCCAAAGATGAACAGCCCATCCTTCAACCACAGAGTGAGCTAGGGGCTGAGTTTTAACCAGACTGCGCACACTGACATTTTGCCCATTTACACACCCTTTAAATAATTATTCCCTCCTCCTGCCGCAGGACAGAAAAAAATTACATCTAGTTTTATACTGAATCTTCTAGTTTTATACTGACTTGTTAAACTTGGGAATAATCCTTTCCTGGATATTGACATAATTTTGGGTATTGGCATAAGCAAAGCGAAAAGTACAGGGGACAAGGTTACAAAAACTTGTCAGATAAAGGCACTGTGAAATCTTTATCTTCACTTTCAATCCCTCACCAAATTGCACAAGGACCTGCTGCAACTTGCAGAGAAGGGAGTAATACGGGCATGTAACACACACAGGGCACCTAGAGAGGAACCCCTTCACAGTGACTCTCCCTGGGTGAAAGATGGACTGAACGCAGCCCTGGCAGAGCACAGTCTTTACTGCATCTGATTCTCAAGTGATCCATTTCCCTACTCAGAGCAGTGCAAGGCGAGGACAAATTAATACAACTGAAACCATATACACCTCTCATTGTTAATAAGAGCCCACTTATATATATAGAAGAGGTACAATTGCTAAGTCTTATTAAAAAAGAAAGAGGCTACCCCACTCTGTGATTTGCTAGTCAGTTTTATATGTGCTGTGTACCTTAAAATCTTTGCAATGATCCTCTAACTTCTCTTTGAGTGCTGCTCATTTTAATGTGGCTATTTTTTGTAGGCAGCAAGTAAGATCCGAGTGCTTTCTAAAAATCCAAGAGGATTTAAAAGGATGAAGGGTCCAGATCTGAAGACATTCTTTTTACCTTATTTTATTATTGTTCTTTGGCACATTCAACAATCTATTCTTTCAGACTGATGGAATCAGTTCAGAAAAGGTATCATAGCAGCAAGTTTGAATTGCAGTGTAAAAAAGCAACAAAGAAATCACTCTTCTCACCTTGTCCTAAATATTTTTTCTAAATATGTGTGTACACACATACATAAATGCCTTGTTTTTTAACTGCTGAACTATAGAAGTGAAGAAAAAGCATTGAATAAATCATGAAATTTTCTTCCTTTATCACTCAGGTCCAATTTTCCCACACAAACATAACCAAACTGAATTCTATCAAACTATTAATATTAAAGATACAACTGTAGAATTTTACCCCAAAGAAGAAAAAATAGTCTTGCTAGCTAGCATTGGTAGGGTTTCTATGACTTCAGCTAGAGACAGGCATCTAGATCTGAACCAGCCATCCTCAATCTCTGTGCATAGTCAACAGAGATAACCGAGCCCAGGGACTAAGACATCTCATCCTACATCAAGATCTAAAACAAAAGTATCTACTTTCTCCACTAGTAATAAGGGGAGCCCAGAATAACTAGCTCAGCTACAGACATCTAATCCAGAGATGTTTAAAGGCATGAGAAATTACAACATTCACTGCCTCCAGTCTCTGACAAACCTTAAACAAATGAACCTATGCAAGTTGAATTGTGACTACAGGAACTGTCTCACACAAATACATACAAATATCCAAAAATATTCCAAATATACTGTTATCTTCAAGTCACGGCAGGTAACTCCAGTCAAAATGTGCTTTCTAGGAACACCCAATAGATCCATTGCAGAGTTTTTATGTTGGCAAAACACTCTCCTATGGCAGCAAAGCTTTGACTTGACCTTAGTGAAACTGGGCCTTATGCAGACAATATTCTTTCCATAGTGTTTATTAATTCAGCTTGCAAGGCTGTGTTTAGAGGGATGTTAAGCATTAATTAGCATGTTCTTTATTTGCAGATTATGTGTGTAATTCCCCACTCTGAAAGATGAGTATATATATCTAAAATTAAAGCTCCATACACAGTTTCCCCATAGACAATTGCTTACTTTTTTAAAATGTACGTTTACTTAAAATTTTGCTCCCTGGGATGGCCTTATGAAATATACATTTCATTTTAGCAGGGATTCCCAAAGGAGTCAGCTGCCAGGAAGCCTTTTTCTAGCTCCTTCAGTACAAACTATGTAAAGCAGGACACTAAATCTGCAATAGCAGGCAACACTCAGGCATTAGAGTTTCAGCTCAGTTTTTGCTGACAGTGCCTGAGGAGTACCTGGATCTGAACAATTCTGTTAGCACACTTGATAATTCATTCCCAGCAATTTGTTACCTTACATTAATTTCCTACAAAACCATGATAACTGAATATGCTCCACATAAAATCATTTTTAGGAAGGTCAGGGGCTAATAGGAAACTTACGACCGAGTAAAATTTCCCTAGTTATGAATGTTTTCAGCATTTTTGCATCCCAAACTCCTGCTAGATCCTCCCAGAGTAATTTTAGCTGCTTTTGTATTAGGCAATGGAGATAGTATTTCTCCCAGCTGGAAATCTACCTTAAATTCTGTCCCACGTTTTGAAAACATGAAGAAAGGAAAGAAAAAGAATTCGGAAAATAAAAAGTGTGGATTCACCCTATTGCATAAAGCCTCTAACAAACTACCAGTGAATTCAGCCAAAAGACTTAACACTATATATCACATCAAACAGGGTCACGCAGACCATCTTCATCATTAGACAGAGTCAAATTATAGCTATATACCAATGAAAGGATATGTTTATAAAGAAGCGTTTACTGCAGAAGTTTGTCATGTTTTGAACGAGTATGATGTTTTATTGTATATTACAAATCCTTCAAAATCAATGTCACAGTCATTCCAAACAATAAAACTACATTACAAGGTTTTGGCTGAAATAGAGGACATGTAAATAGTAGTATATTGCTTGGCAGGAGTCCTGAGGACATTTATATCAGGAGTCATTTAAAACTAAATCAAAGGAGATTCAGGCACCATTGGCTACAAGTAATACCAGCCAGAAAAACTAATCTCTATGAAATGATACCGAAAAAAAAAATTTAAAACATACTGGTTTGCATCAAAGCCTTTCACAGAGTAAATATCTGGAAAGAGTTTGACTGAACTGACAGACACATCTGTTTCTCTCACTCAGCAAATATAAATCAAGATGATTTTATACAGGAAAATTCAGGTAAACTCCAGAGACAGCTATAGTTTCTAGTAAGGAAACAAAGATATTTAACTTTGAAGAAAAAAATGTAAGAAAACAAACAGTTGGAGAATATAAAAGGCGGGAAGCTCTCCTCAGAGCTTTTATGCAGCAACTAATAGCAGAGGTGAGTGGTACTCACTACAGGGAAAGTGGGAAGTGGGCTGCTCACTGTTATTAAGTGCAGGATCACGTCCTGCTCAGTCCTTAGCCTCGTCAGTTTTCCTGCACAGCCATCCATATCAAAATGCATTGAAACTGTAGGATAAGAAAATACGGCATATTTTCACTTTTCTACAATTGATCAGGGCTCATAAGAAGGGAAATAATAAAAGTAAAAAGAAATTTAAAGGGAGTAGGTTAGAAATAGCATAGGAAAACAGGTAAGAAAGAAAGTGGTCAACATCTTTCACTTGACTCTAAGCAAATTGAATTTACAAACTCTGGCTCTTCGTAGTCAAAATAAGCTATTTACAGAAACCCTAGAGTTCAGGACAATTTGACATGTAAAGAGGAAATGAGTTCCAATCCAACAGGCTACATGGTCCTTCATGAGAAAGTTACATGAGACTATTTTTACAGATTTGGAACGTTGAACACTGATACACACAATAGCACCCTTTTGTTTTAAATCATTACGAGAAACTTTCTGGCTCTTTTACAAAACAGATAGCTGAAGCAATGCTAGCCCCCAGCCTCATCGTGTGTCATATTCCATTTCCTACAGAGATAAAGAGTAATATTAACTATGCAACTTCAGGCTAAGAAAGGAAACAATCCCTCAAGCTTCACCAGCAGGTGGGTAGATATGGTTCCAGCCTCCCCCAAGGTGACAGCTATCAGCAGTCACATCTTTCCCCGGGACAGAACACAGAAAAATCCATCTGTCTCCCAATCAGGGTATTTATTACCTTAGTAAAACGGTAAAGAGATTTTGTTAGCAGAATTGTTATCCTCCCAACTGAAAAAACGATTTACAAGACCGAACTGCAGTTGTTTCATAAATATAGACACTTGTTCCTTACAATTGTAGCGCCAGTGTCTAGGGTACTCCAATGAAAATATTTATTGCCCCTTAGCTGCAACCAGTCCATTTTTTTCCTCTACTGAGGCTGCAGTCTGGCGCTATCGAGATGATATGTTCATCAGAAAAAAAAAAAAAAAAAAAAAAAAAAAAAAAAAAAAAAAAAAAAAAAAAAAAGAGACCCCAGCTTCTCTTTCCCTTCCTCAGCCCTTATTTCCAGCCCCACACCACCCCAGGCTGCGCAGGTGCTAACACTACTTATTTTCCCAAAGTACCAGCTCATCATTCCCATTTCCCCAGCCGCCACAGCAGGTCAGAGGGTGCAGAGGCAGCGTGGCCAGCGGGAGGGGGGCACAGCAGCCAGGGCAGGGCTGTGATGCCCCACACACTACAGCTGTGCACGGTAACACCTAGCTTCAGCTTCATGACACCATCCCCTAAGAGGCCTTAATAATTAGAGACCTGAGTTTTACAGTTGCATACGCTAATTGCTCTGTAAAAGTAAAGGTAACAAAAGTAGTCACAGGAATTCATTTATAAATTTATTAGATTTATGACTAAAATTTCATTGGAAGAACAGACAATGGGAAAAGTGCTAAAAGAACTACACCTATAGCTTTACTAAATAAACACGTACATATCTCCCATAACTATGTATCTACTGTTTACTAAAACTGCCATGGTACTATTATGTTGTCTTTTACATATAAAAAAAAATTCTGCACTGCTAGTACTTCTGCTTATCTTCATAGATGTATAAACACCTAAATTCAATTTGTCCATTAAATCACCGATAAAAAGAAAAAATGCTTCTGCTATTAATCTTTACCCCCTATTAAGTTTTGCTGGATTGCTGTACTCTTCATTACTGATGTCTCTCAAAATATCACCTTCACTTCAGCTGTAAATAGCCCAGGAAAATAGTTCAAACCTTAAAGGGAAGCTTCCAAAGAAAAGATTTTTTTTTCCCCTTCATAGCTGAGACCTTTCCCAAGGGAACAGGCCACTTTTGGAGGTCTTCGTGCTTCATGTTTGTAGCAATGGAAAAAAATATATAGAAATAATGGGTTGGCTGAGTATATTATGAAAGGATTGCTCCTATTAGGGGATTCAGGGCAAATAAGAGTCAAGATAAAACAAAGTTATGGTGGAAGGCTTGGAGAATTTGAACTAGTTTCAATATCTTTGCTTCCATCTTCTAAATTGCCAATTGTCAAATGTCATTCAGCACTGGTCAGGCTGTAAGCTGCTGATTTGATTACAGTATAGCCCCCTTTCTGTCCATGTGCAAAATCATAAAATGTGCTTGTGCAGGTGCAAAAGCTCAGGAAAGTATGACGATGATAATTAAAGATTTTTTATTGCCTTTTTAATACATTGACACATCTACAACAAAACACAGAAAATACTAAGCTGTTTGCTTGTTTGTCCTTAAATAATCTGTGGCTGCATGTACTTCAGTATTTGCCAAGAGTTCTTGCACAGTTTTAATACTAATTTATGATGAAGCATACCAAATGAACCACGAGTTATTTAAGAAAATGAAATAGGGAAACTTTTGAGGTTTTAGCAGGAAAACAGACTGGAGTGAGAGTAGTCTGATGTAAATGAATAGACGGCTTCAATGAAAATGAAAGAGAAGAAAACTCCCTCCTGGGGTTCATTATGCTTCTTGAGCTGTTGGTAGTAAAGTTAATTTTTAAATGCTTTGAGGTGATTAAGAACCCAGGCATCACTCTAAATGTAAATAAGTCCTGTTTCATTTCCTTGCAGTTAACTGATTGCAGCAGTCACCAGCTACTTAACTTGCTGATGTATTTGAGATCTGTAGTCTAGTTCATAATTAACCCTCTTCATATGAAGTGAAAATGCTAGCAAGCCCAGTTTTGAATGTATATAACCAGGATGTGACATACTCACCGGAGAAAAAGAATGTTTATATTTGTCAATAGTGAGGGCCCTATTTGAAGGAAAAGTATCACAGAACAAAAATCAACATATAAACAGAAAGTTTGCTTCCACTCACACTGAATGCAGCTTAAAAACACAACCAAAATATATACGGTTTAGAAATTTCAGCTTAAACAGATGAACTATTTACAGTAAAATTTGGAAAACTATTACAGCTGGACCTCTTCCTCCCCACCAGGTCTAATCAACAGAAAATTTAAAAAAACTGTATATGAATATCACGTACAAATGAAAAACTGAGATTATAATCCATTCTTGTAATGCAAATATATATACAATAATTAAGATTTAACAGTAATAATCTTGTTCAGGGCAGTGACTGGGACTTCCAAAATCTCTATTCTCATTCCAAATCTCTCTCAAGATCGTTTCACAGCCAGGCAAATGTGTCAGAGGTGACTAATGCTGTGCACCGGTTTGTAATTACCAAACCCAGGACGTGCTAAGCTGTACACAATAAAGTATCTCTACAGGATACTGAAATACTGAGGCAACCAATACTCACCTCTGATAACACTGGCCTTAAAGTTCCCTACACTTACAAGAGAACAACTATATCTCTCTTAGAAGAATGAGGTTAAACGCTTTCACATTTCTGAAATATTTGAGTAATCCATTTTTAGTAGAGGTTCTTCACCTACCTCAACCTTGATCATTTTTATGATAGAAACTTTAAAAAAAATGCCAATAAGAGCTGAATTCAGGACTTCTACACTCCCAGACTTACAAATTAAATTAAATGACATTTAAGCAGCACTTTTATTTCCTCATACATGTCAGTCTGCCAGGGATTCCCCACATCCCACCAGGTAGATGGAGATTACCACTTGGTCCAAAGATCAGCTTTTTTAATGTCAGCCTAAGGGTGCCAGGAGAAGATGCAGTTTCTCAAGAAATGAGGTTTAAACTATTCAGAGATTTGTGAACTTTCACCTGTTTCCGGCTTCTCCAAGGCTAAACAGGCAGCTAATGCCACAGACAAAATCTGTGCATCCTGCACTCCTGTAACTTATCCTAGCTAATAGAAACCTCCATATTCCGCATCTGCAGTTTCAAAATTATATCCCATATATACTTTACTGCAATGGTAGTGTATTTAGACTGGATATCAGGAAAAAGTTCTTCACTGTGAAGGTGGGGAAGCACTGGAACAAGCTCCCCAGGGAAGTGGTCATGGCCCCAAGCTTGCTGGTGTTCAAATATTGTTTGGACAACCCTCTTAGATACATGGTTTAACTTTGAGTTTGCCCTGTGCGAAGTCAGGAGCTGGACACTATGATCCTCGTGGGTCTTTTCCAACTCAGGATATTCAATGATTATAAAAAGAGCAAAGGTACAGGCTCTATTAACAATAAAGGTACCCAAGACAAAAGATGCAGCATCACCATGGTTAAAGTATCAGTCCAAAGCCCAGGAATCTTGGGTTCAGCTCCTAGCCCCAAACTCTTCTAGTGAAACATTTTTGTCACCTGCTTTCAAGTTTCTTTATGACCCACAAAGGCATCTGACATTTCTCCAAACGTACTATAAATACTGCAAATATTTCAAGGCAAAGGGCAAGGTGCAGAGATGGCTATTTTCACATCTACCTGCAAATTCAGCCATTTCACATGTTTAGTCAAACCAGATGTAAACTTTCTTTTTGTTTTTTGTTTTGTTGGGGTTTTTTTTATAAACTTAATTGCCTTTTATTGGCTTGAATACCAGAGGGATTGCAGGAGGAAAATGTACACAAATTAAACACGAAGTTTTCACAGGCCCCCTCTAAACCAAAAAGCCAAAAATATCTCACAGCTGTTGGGTACACTTCTGCCTTGCAGAGAAAAAGAGATCATGCATCTAACCACGGCAGATCTAGGAGGAACAAAGAAGGAAAGGAAGATTCATCAGACAGTGAACTAACAAGAAACTGGTAATTTCCAAATGAATAACAAAATGCTAAAGTCCTTATAAATAAACTCTACAAAAATGCAGTTGCTCTTTTCTCAGCACTGCTATTTAATCCCAAGTGGCTAAAGTGGAAGAAAGAGAAATCACAGAATCACAGAATGGCTGGGGCTGGAAGGGACCTCTGGAGATCATCTAGTCAAACTCCCCTAAATTTCCTAAACCGATCAAGATAAAGACTTACTAAAACAGCTGGCAGCCTGACCTTAGCTCAGCACTGCCCCAGCTAGAATCCTATTTCTGCTCCAAGATTGTCACACATTACTAGTGTATTTGCTGAAATAAAATTGACTCCACCCATTTTTTAAGGAAGGTCTATCCAGTGACTTTTTCTCCCAGGTTTTCATTCTCAGACTGAAAAAAAGTTTTACAGCTGGATTGCTAATGCTTTCTTTCCAGAAAAGACAGCATGTTATAGCTAATGAGTAAGTCGTTCACTACATTTTAGCTCTTAGCTTTTACACGAGTTAAGAGAAGAAGAAGAATTTCTCTTCTGCCCTGCTCTTCTCCAACTTTTAAAACAAATTAGAGCAAGTATTACTCATGTCTCACTTTCTACACTTCATACTTGCAGCTGGAAAAAGATAGGGAGGTGAGAGAGGTTGATCTAGTCATTTATTAATGTCAGGGAACTTCAGGTTAGATCTGTTCAGTGGGGGAGAAACATTGTTACTGCTCAGTAAATTGAGGCAGGTCCCCTCGGTCTTTCAAACAAAAATTCTCCAGTTGCTCACATTTGCTAAATAAAGGTTCCCTGGTCAGCTGCCTGCTGACAGCTACTGAAAGACAGCAGCAAGAATCATTGTACACCTCTCAGGCACCTGCAGGGAAAGCAATGCTGCCCCGAAAGAAGGTTCACAGAATGTCCAAGTAGCAAACAAAAAGGCACAGAGAAATCGCTAGAAAGCACATATTGAAACAGGTGTCTGATTGTACAGTTATATATATATATATAAAAATATGTAAGGAGGAGCTGGCTGTAGCACCTCCAGCAGGCAAAGTCCTTTTTTTTTTTTTTTTTTTCTTTTCTTTTCTTTTTTTTCCCTCCCCATATTCTAAGTATGCTTGACTTCAGAAATTATTTTTTAAATTATATCAAGCTTTGGAAGTTAGGCTTGAATATTCCTGTAAATGGATATGTGCATTCAGTGATTGTGAAGATGCAAATTCATCTTTGATTACAACTAGAAATTAGTCTTTGAAAATAACTCTCAAAGCAAGATAATACCTGCTGAAAAACAGCACGTTTCAATATCCATTTTTGCAAGTGCAGCAGCTACCTACTTCTATGTTTGAAACTCGGGCCCTCTGCACAGAACATTAACCATCACTTCAGAATTCTACATCAATTCTCTTACTTGAATCACAGCCACATTACTGGCAGGTGGAAGTTCTCTCAAAGGCCACAGCCATTACAAGCCTGTAACATTACCAATTAATCAATGTGCATTTAGAAAGGTAATTTCTCTTGTATCCTGCTTACCAGGGATCTGATGAAAACTCGCAGCAACTGTAGCACCCCATGAGAAGGTATGCAGGCAAAGAGCAGGTTATTCTGTTCTTTTTGTCCTTAATCTTTCATTGTGCTTCACTTTTGTGTGCTAAATGAAGAGATTCTTTGCATGGAAGTTCCCCCCTCCTCACATCTCCTCCACCCACCATGACATCCACCCCCACAGAGGACAGGCGACCTTCACTGTTCTCCTTCCCTCTGAGGCCACTCACAGGCAAAAAGGAAACTAAAAAACTTCTCATCTCACTGATTGGCCATGGCAAAAGTATCAGAAATCTTGGCAGGTCTTTTTACCCATCTTGGTGGTTACCCAAAGCTGAAGCAGCCAGGAAGCCACACAGCAGGTGGATGGACACAAGAAGAGGGGTCCTTTCCATGCTGCGGAGCAGGTGGCTGCAGTCCTGAAGTACGTGCACTGCCTGGCCCCTGCAGCTGAACATCCAGCAGGACACAGCCACCTCCCAACCAGGAGCAAGGTTCCCCTCACCACTCGCTAAAAGCAAACAGTCATCCCCAAAACAATAAGTTTCTTTTAAGCATTTAGATTTTTGAAAGAACCTTGTTGTCTTTCACAGAGGTGAAAAAGAGGTCTAACCAGTTTTGAAAGTTTGCAAATGGCAACCTGTATGAAGTGTATAAAACCACAGTAAGTGTTGGCACCTTGGGGTAGTTGAATGAGAGGCTCTTTCACAATCCTCAGGCATGGATTACAGCTTGCTTTGGTGTACCACCTCATTAATGCAACCTTTCCCATGCCTCACCTTTCTGGGATACTAACAAGTGTTGCTGCAGAGGACCACTGCAGAAAATACTGAAATGTATAGAGCATCACAAACAGTAAGCGTAATGCCCCGTCAGCAGGACAGAGCACGCAGTCTCAATGCAGTGCCCAAGTCTGGCTTCCCCAGGCGAAACTCTGGAGGCGGCTCAGCCTCAGCTGCCCTGAAACGCAGCGCATCAGCGGGTGCTCAGCATCGCTCAGAGCGTGAGCAAGACTGAGCAGTCCCAACCCACGCTGACAGCCTGACTGAAGGTTTTCACATCTTATTCTCAAAGCTGTTCAAACCCCGATACTAACAGAAGTCCTAGGAGACTTTCTAATGTTCATACTTCTCAAACACAATTTAATTTAGTTGCCCCTCTCTCTCAGATCAAGTCAAAGACTTAGAGGGATTTGAGCTGAAACACAATCTTCTTTCATTAAAAGCAGGGTCTTATCACAGATCTCTGTGATTTGTATTGCCCTGGCAATAGGGGAGATCGCATAACTGGGAGTGTTTATTTTCTATGAGGCAATTAAGGTTGAGAGATATGACTGTAATTCTATGTGCTTACTTGCAAAACTATGTACTCACCCACACCTGGGCTGGGCCTGGTCACTCTGGCACCAGTTGCCAAAGTTATTTGTGTGTGCATATATCAAGGGCTTTGTGGGGTCAGAGGGACCCATTCAATTGAGACTTGAAAAACCTTAGCCTAAACAAAATTCTTATCAATTTCAGAGAAATATTGATTTTTATATCACTTTTCTCTTTTCCAGCGAACCTACAAATATGTGGCACAGAAAACTCATGATTACATTTTAACTGCTCCACAATTCAGAAATGTGTCCTCTTTTAAGTGTTTTTTCTCATGTCAAATAATTATTCACTTGAATTATATCCGTTTTTATCCTTGATCATGCTGGTCCCCTAGTTCTGAACACCCAAACCCTTCTGGATTGGGCTGGACTGGATTCTTACTCCTCAAGCTTACCAGGCATACTTTTTTCCACAGGTTAAGGAAATGCACCACTTCTAGCCACTGACAAAATACTACAGCCTGTTTTAATATCTCGAGTGAAAAAAACAAACAAAAAAAAAACCATTACAGGACAGAGATAAGGTTGTTTGGACAAGGCTATGACTTGCCCAGTAAGAACAGCCACAACTGCTGATTACAAAAATGCCGTTTTCTGTTGTGACTGGAGACCAGCCTTTCCAGTAAAATATGATGTCAATTAGCATTTACCATAGATCAAAAAGACTGGTTCTTAACCTTCCCTGACACTAGAAAGAGGAGAGAATGCCCAAGTTAGTCACATGCTATACGGGTACTCAGTTAATCACCTAGCAAAACTAGACTCCTCAGGTAATCACCCCAGAACTGCTAATTATGAAAAGAATAGACTATACTGCAACAAAACATAATTTTAAATTTATTTCCTGGGTAAGGTGATTTCTTCTCTTTCCTTATCCTTCATGCAAAGACTGAATGTAATAAATGTTGGTATTTTCTTCCACCAGCTTGCTATTCTCAGCTACATCTAATCTCTCACACCTGTTCAGACTCATTAACCCTTGAAGTTAAAAATCCTGCAGAATGATACCTCTCTTAATTAACTTCACTATTTGCAACTGAGATCATAAAACTAGGAAGAACTTGGTAGGAAAGCTGTTTTTTAATCACTTTCATCTATACTCCCTAAAATCTGACATGGCGCAACCCATTTCTTTCCCAGCCAGTGGCTAGTTCCTGCTTACCTGAATTCTCCCACTCCCAATACTCCCACTCATGTACCTAAAGATAAGCCAGATGAAGCTGATCCCAATGAAGACTCTGGTAACAAGAAGAAACAAAGCAACCTAAAGCAGTTTTAGCCTTAGTGCATTCTGCTTAGGACAGGGGACCTATGCTACTGCTGAATTAGTATGTCCTGAGTTCTTCAGTGTCATTAGGCTCTCATTTAACATCACCTTCAACGTAACAAGAGTACTTAACCCTGATCACCTGCAAGCTGTCCTCCAGCTCAAGTACCCATATCATCCTGCAGCATCAGAATTATTCACAGAATCTAAAAATCTTGCACTGCATCTTGCAACGTGTAATGACTACACATATATCAGATTTGTTTGCCAGATACTACAATAGCATCCCAGGGAATACTGAATACAGATAAAATTATTAAATGTTATGTTTGAGGTAACTTATGGCTAACATCTAGAAGACTGATTAAAACTTATGGATAAATATTATGGCCAAAACTATCGCTCACCTGGCACATTGGGACTTCCACTGTAAGATTCTTGAGGACTAACACAAGACTGAAAGATAAAACTTTCACAAGCTTGACTATCTCCTCTACCTTGTCTTTTCACGTGGTTAGTAATGTGTGTGAATATGTGTAGGGTTGCTCATATACTCCTAAAAAAGAATTTCAAAACACTTTATTGCACAAACTTACCCCACTTTGGGAAAAAAAATGAACCCAGATGCAGCAAGTGTTAGTTATGTTGGTTAATGTGGCCTTGGAAGGCAGGATACTGTGTGGTATAAGAACCCATAGGATGCAAAGATTAAATTGAAATGAGATTAGCAGGGTCTGTCTCTAGAGACAAAGTGATTATTCAGTCAAAATGATTATTCAGAAAGAGCAGTTTCTGACAAGGGAAAAAAGGTAGGATGAGGGTCATAGGGAGACAGTGTGCACTGTTCAAATATTGATAAACAAGCAGCATGGGCGGGGGTAGAGCCTAAGGTACCAGCAAATGGAATTTCCTATTTACCAGATGCTGAAAATTGCTGAGGTGAAAATCTACTGGGAATGGACAGGGCATAAGAATGAAGAAAAGGCAAACAGACCCGTGTAGAAAGCTCAGGAACCTCCTGACAGGGATAGAGTGATAACTGTCATCCCCAGACCCACGGGCAGCAGGAATGGAGCAGCACCGATCAGTCAGAACCCCTTTTTCCTGATCAAAGTAAACTTTAACAGACTAGGGAGTGGGGCTTTAAAATGAAAGGGGATTACATAGGAATCGCTGTTCACTTCTTAAAATTACAAAGTTGGGGTTCCATTCCTATTACATTGTCCTTAGTTTTCTAGCACATTGTTTTCTACAGCTACTGGTGTGTAATTACATGTTTCACAAAGTGGCCCAGTTACAGGAAGCTATGACTAAATGTTCCTACCAAATTAGCCTCTTGTGTATTAGTCACTCTTTTCATACAGGAAAAATGGAGCTTGACTCTTTTCTCATGTTTACACCCATTTTAAATTGATGTAAGTCTAGCATCTCACTGCATCTACATGTGACCTACCTTTGCAAGTGGGACAAGACTCCGGTCTGCTGTTTTAATTAACTTTTCAAGGTACATATTTTCTTCCAAATATTAACGATATGCAGAACCCAACAAATTACTAAGTTATTTTCATAATGCCATATTTCAAAAGAATGAATGATTTCACTGATGTAAGCACAGGAATAAACTTTGCCTATTTACCATTATGCAGTAAATGAATGCAGGACCATGAGGCAACTTTTATGTATATTTTTATGTACATAGCATTACAGGTGTGCATTGACGCTGACATTCTGTAACTAATAAAACTTTTCTTATGACCACAGAGAAGACAGAAAGAAAAAAAAAGGCCAATAAAATATTTTGCCTCCCTCCCCAGCCCGGCCACAAAGAGACTAAGAGGGGTTGGATGGAGAACCTTATTCAAATAGGTTAGGATGCCTACTGTTTTGTTATATATGGTTGACTCCTATTATAGAATTGCCATAAAACCTGACAGCTGAATATATACTAGCTATAAAAATTTCTCCTTTATAGTGACATCACTAATTTTATTTGGAGGAATAATACTGACCTCACCTTTGTATGAGAATTTTCCTTCTTGCATAGGAGTAGATAGAACTGAACCATGCACACAGAAGACAGAGACCGTTGTGCTATTTTGTGTCTGCACAGCACAGTGGAGTCATTACCATTTTGCAAAATGTCAGCAGCCTGCATGAAATTTCTCTTTTCCCCTCACAGTAAAATGATAGCAGATTTGCACCACCAGATTACATCTTTCCATTAGAGTAGACATTGAAATTTTTACTCAGCTATTATCTTTCCATATTCAAGATACTAATTGGTCAGGCTGACTGGAAAAAATCTAATGCCATAGGACTTTTTGAATGACAGCAGAGTAGACTGAACTATCATTATGACACTGCAGTATCAGGACATTTTAAAAACCGCTTATGTTAATCAGTTCTCTCAGTGAAGGAGGAAAATATGCAAAGGGCTATTAACTAAAATCACCTGTAAAGGGTTTATACTCACAGCTGATACTGTTCCCAAACGACACTCGGAGTTGAGCATCACCCCTTACCGATATTCACAACGTAACTCTGGGCTCCCTCTCGTTTCATAGGGAGATAATGGTTTTCAGTGCTCCTCCTCTTCTAGCACCACTGGGATTTCACTTCATCCTATTTCAGAATAAATGAAGTTCATTAACGTAACAACTTGTGCTGTGACTTCAGATTAAAGAAGCACCCAGAAAAACACTATAGCTTAAACAGAAAGATAAGTATGACTAGAAAAATAATACTTCCTCCTGACTGCTCTCTCTTCCTAAGATAGTGATTCTGTTTGAGCAAGTTACCTATTTGAATAAATGAATATAGGAGAGGGACAGTTGGCCTTCTGCGCATATAAATTGACTCGTTGAGCAAGAAATGTTTCAAAGACCTTGATTGCAAGTCTTTGTTTATTGAGAATAAGCAATCAATCAGTCAGAGTCCATAACAAGACCTTGTTCAAACAATGGATAATGATGAGTGCCTCAGTCACACAGCTGAGATTGGACAAGTAAGCCTTACATTACCAGCAAAAAAGGCAAAGTCAACAGCATAAAAGTCACAGAATAAGAGAGTTCAGGGAGGTCTCAAGCACAGGAATGTTAACATACGTTCAAATGGACAGGGGGCTTTCTTGAGATTTCTCTTAAATAAAATGTTTATTATTTAAAGCTATCAAAATTCGCCTTGGAAACTAGATTAAATAAATCCCCCACATCTGAAATCTCTATGACTTGAGGCCCACTTCTGTTAAATTAATTTTCATGAGATTAAAAGTATCAAGATTATTTTTTCTTCCTGTATGTATTTGTGTATATTTTCCAGATTTCATTTACAGTAATCGCCCCTGTTTATAAGCTTCACTGAAAGCAGGCCAAATGTGAACAGCAGCACAGAAGAGAAACCATCCACATTATTAAGAAAAAGTTAATGGAAAATCTAGTGCAAAACAAGAACTAATTATTTTTGAAATATATCTCTTCCTATTTCTCTTTCTAGCAGTTTCTCAAATACATCTTTCTGTATTTCAAATGAAAATGCAAGAACTCCCAAATTTTGCAGCCGGCAGACCCTAACAGTCTTCTGATTACCTGTTGATGGATGAATGTGCACTATTTACACAGGAATGGGGGGGATGTCTGGTGAGAGAAGAGAGACCAGATATGCAGAATGATTTCACATCCTTGCATTAATGAACAGTAACAAGGTGAGAAAGTCATTTGCTTCATCAGCCTGCAAAGTACATTTGAAAGCAGAACTTGGTTTAACAAAAAATTTATGGGTCTGCTTTACTTGCCACTGACTGCAAATCCTAGCACATGTAGTCTTCATTGTCCCACATTTTCCGGGAAGGTAGTGGAAATCTTCAGATTAGCAGAGCTATTTGTGTGTGTGTGACAGAGTTTACAAGACCATAAGGCCATGTCAGCCATGGTGTAAAACATCATTTGATAACCCAGGCTGTTACTGCTGACCATTTCTGCACTGCATTCCAACAGCCCAGTCGTCAAACTTTTAGCTGGTCATGGAAGTTAATTTTCCTTGAGCTCTTGCAGAACTTCTGTGTTCAAAATTTCCCTGTTATGTGGTTGCTGAAATTCATGCATTTATCTTATTTATATTTAAAAAAAAAAAAAAAAAAAAAAGAGTAAATCAAGAACTTAGTTGTTGCCAATGGACAGGTTTTTTAAGAGATTATAGTACATTTTCAGGTTTTGGTAACTAAGCATTCATGCAGCTACACAAACAGAGGACATTACATCTCCATAAATAAGTATCAGTCTTATCTGATTTATTTCCACATGCACAGGAGAGACAAATGCTGGAAATGGAAGTCTGAGGGATATTTCACAGTGGACAGAACCAGGATACACTTCCTTCGCCCGTGCTGCACTTGGACAAGGGGCCTCCAAGCCCTCAGCCTCTGTTGTGTCTATGAAACATTCATTTTGCAAAGGTAGAAAGGAACTAAATTACACACTGACCACTGTATTCAACTGCTGCTTTTGCCCAAGAGGGAAAACACTCTGCTGAATTTTAAATGAAGTGCATTTGGTAGACTTTCAGAGTATGAACTGTTTGATGCCCACTGCACCCCAGGGGATGCAGAAAGGCAACAGGTTTTTGGCTGTTTGAGATTTCTGGGGGTGAAGGGCAAAAGCAATGAAGACTGACTTTGTGCTTTGCTAATTCTCTTCCATTCAGAAAAAAAAATATATACATAAGGAAGTTACTGCTTATGATAAAGTCTATGAAAGTTATTGTTAACTGTATACTGACATTTAGTTGTTTCAAAGCATTCTATAGATTGAAAGACAGAAATATACACATGCAAACAATTCCTATTTACCCAAGCACTAAGGACACACATCTTGTCCTAAGATAATTTTTTTAAGGAGACTTCTTTATTCTAAGATTTTGTTGTTATTACTCTAAGCAATTAGACTAATTTTGGTGAGATACTATTAATCTGATCCATAACCAACTCTCCAGGAATTTTCCACAGTGATAGAGGAAAACTGGCTAAAATATTTTCAGCCCTCTTCTCTTCTAGCTGGTTATAGGGCTTCCCCAAGGGATTAGCATGCCACACTCTAGCAAGCTGGTGACCTACAGCATGGTACATGAAAATGTGGCTAGACTGAGAGGGTTCAACAGTTCAAAGTCTGCATGGGGGGTAGTTAGGGGTAGTGTTCCTGAGAAGCCAATATGGGGGCTGACACTATTTAGTATCTTCATCAGTGAGCACGGATGAAGGAATGGGAAGGCTCATGGATAATACAAGGCTAAGGGGAAGAGTTTCTACCCTGAGGAGCAGCACTGCCATGCAGAAGGACTCAACAGACTGGAGGGATGGACAGACAGGAAACACACAAAGTTCAGCGCAGACAAATGCCCAGCCCTGCCCTGGGGATGGAAATGCCCCTTGCTGCAGTACAAGCTGGGGACGGACCGCCTGGCTTGTAGCTTTGCAGAAGGGGCCTGGGCAGTGGGTGCAGGATAGTGGCATACACTGCTGCAGTAGCAGAAGAGCATAGCCAGAGGAACAGGGGGAATACTGCTCCTCAGCACCTGTGAGGCTGCATCTGTGTCCAGCTTGAGGCTTGCCAATAGATGAGATATATTAAAAAACTGGAAAGAGTCCAGAGAAAGGCCATTTAGCTGGGGGCTGGAGCAGATTAAATCCAAGGAGAGGCTGGTGGAACATTTGTTCAGCCTGGAGGACAGAAGAGTATAGGGGAACCTAATTGTAGCCCTTTGCTACAGGAAGAGAAATTCTTATGAGGGTGTAGCCAAAGTCTCTGAGGTGCTCAGCAAGAGGCAACAGACACAACAAGTTGCAGCAAGACAAGCTCTAATTGGACATAATAGGAAAACAATTAAAACTGAGAGTGATTAAGCATTGAGAGGTTGTTCAGGGACATGGTGGAATCTCTGACCGGGAGATTTTCAAAACGTGACTGGACAAGACCTTCAGTAACCTGATTTAAATCTGAAGTCATTCTTGCTTTCAGTTGGACTAGATGACCTCTGGAGCCTCCTTCCAACTTGTCTTTTTGACCCACATTTGTCCTTATGGGTACAGCCGTATCAAAAGTATAGAGAGAGACTGTGGTCTCTGTCACGTCAAATGAAAGTACAAGAGCCTTCAGGAGAATGGGCACCGCAGCAGCATGCAGCAACACTTTTGGAGGACCAGCTGGGCTAGTGCACTTCGCTATATGCACTCTCTGCTGCTGTATCTGAAAAGTACTGAACGTTGCTGGAGTTTGTGTAGAACCCAGAAGAGTATATGATGTACAGAGGAGAAGAGAGCCAGAGCAACAAAGCAGCTTGCTCAGACCTGCATTCCTATACCCTGCCCTGCCGTTACAAGCTTCATTCAATAAATTCACTGAATCTCCCTGAAGCCACAAGGAGATGACCTTCACATTTACTCAGAATGCAGCCCAGTGAGATCCAAGTCCTTTGGACAGCTTTATAAGATAAATATTTATTAATTTGAGTTACTATAATAGTGTGAGTGTTTACTGTCTGTGAGAATTGCTTCCTTTTGGTCTCCTCCCTGCAATGTTCTACAGCTGGAAGTTGTTCTTTCCTTCATATTGCCTGACTGCCCTCTGAACTCTCTCTCACCTCTCTCCATCCTTCCTGTGCAACTGGCATTAGACTCTAATCTCAGTTCACTTTTCCACTCTGCTACTACTTCATCCACTCCCTTCTCTGCACGGCTAGCCTGGGAAAACGCTCACTTGCCATCTCCATGAATTTCACATTGTCACTCCTATCATTCCTGCTACCACTTTCTGCATTGCTTTGCTTTGTTTGGAGACTCATGGGAATGGGTGTGTTGAATAAAATTTATAGCTTATGGTAACAGGAACTTTAGAACAGCACTCTGAATATCTGGGGTTAGGTGAGTGAAAACCACAGGAATTCACAGGACCAGGCAAGAATCCATGAAGAAGTAAAAGTAGGGAGATATAATTGTATTTCCAAACAAGCCATCCATTCTTTGAGTCTGACCCTCTGTAGTCCCTCCTCTGGTGCATGGCAGCACCAAACAGCAGTGGGGCACACTGGCTTGCAAAGCAAGGAAGATCTCCCTTCTGCAAGCTGCAGCAGGACACTGACACATGATAGTTCTCTCATCTTTCCCATATTGTATGTTCCTCTAACACACAATCAAACATCGCTCTCTTTGAGGATTTTGTTATGGTTTTTAAGGAAAAAGAAAGAAACTATAGTTGATTCCTCAACACCAAATTTGTGGAACTGCCTTTTTATTAACCAGAAGATAAATCAAGCAGTTCTGTGAGTGCCCAGATTAATGCAGCCTGGTGGATTAGAGCACCACAGCTGTGACTGACATTGTGTGTTGGGGTAGGCACGAGCTGCAGCTCAAGCTTTCTGCATGATGGAGACAATCATAATTTTTCTCTTTGATTCTCCTGGTGTTCCATGAGAAGTGGACACACTTGTGAGAAGACACAACTACAGTCTGTCCCTTTCCTCTCCCTACCCGCTTAGTTTCACAAAACTTGTAGAACATTATTTGGTTTTCACAATTTTACTCTCTGGCCAAACTCGGGTGAGATCAGCTACTTCTTCAGGGACCACTGGAGGAGCACACCCAGATATAAGTGCATGTGGGGTACACACATACAGAGGATGAACACATAAGCCTCATCTTAGGAAGTCTGGCTAAACAAATGATAACAAAGAGATGGAGCAGAGAGGTATATTTAGTGGTCAAACAGGTTTTTTGTTTGGGTGCTTTTTTTAACGAACAAGTAGGTTTAGGACACTTCATTCTACTTGCTTTTGGGCAGTAGGACATTTTCAACACTAATACTTTTACTCATTTTTTTCTACCACTCTACAGCGTATGTAGGTAGCTACCAAAGCTCAGGTACTTCCCATTTCAACTCTAGATTTCCAGTGAAGATGGCAATACAAACATGGAATCATTTAAAAACCGCTTTATACAGACTATGAATGTAATCAATTGTAATTTGCACCTATCAGCCTGTCGGTTCATATAATTACAGCAACCTTTGAGCAATAAACCTCTAAAAACATCCATGTTGTAGGTTTTGAAATAAATACAACAGGATGTTAATAAACTCCAGGAAAAAATCATGCTCCTAACTCATACACATGTTCACAGTTGTATTTTTAGGTTATATATAATAGACAGCAATCTTTGTTTGGAAGCCAACACACACTTCCCCAGTGAACTGCAGGATACACATAAACAATCAGGGCTGGGAAAAGGTCATCCCACGGCTAGAGCTGGGGTTAGCAACAGCACCGGGCAAACCAATTGTTCAGAAAACCTTGAGCAAAGCAAATTAAGCTAAGTGTGATGCGACTGACTGTGCTGAAAGCTGAGAAGACTTAATCTCAGGGATGAGCAAACCTTGAACTTTATCATTCAACAAATTTTATTAAGAATCAACAAGTAGTGAGAGAAGCTACACAGTTAAGCTATAGCTTAAGGGAAAAGGAATGCAAAAACAAGATGAGGAGCATCTAATAAGGTCCAAGGACCACCAGCTGAGGTCACAAGAATCAATAATTAAGAGCTTGGTCCCAAGGTCTCCTTATTGCTGCAGTGGAGAAGGTATTAATGGTACATATTGACTTGCAATTAGGGATTCCTGAAAATATTTCCCTTTTAACTCTTGCAACATAAAATTTTGTTAACAGCAAAAAAATAATATATTGGTAAACTGTGTCTGTTTCCAATCAGGAAAAAAAAAAAAAAGATTCCACTTGTCCAAAAGCTAAATTTTTGTATCTGAAAACTGAGTTATTTTCACTCCAATGCACTTGGGCACTATATTGTGGTTGTGTCATGATCTCATTTGCTTTGTTGGGCCAGGATCCCTAGACAGATTTACTTTCACTATACCTAATGCCTAGGGACTCCCATGATGCAAGCAAGAATCTCTGCCTGAAAGTGGGAATTGTCTCATGGAAAACACAGGTATTTCCATAAAGAAAAAAAACCTTCACACCAGCCCACAAACTGTGCACAGACCATATAGTATGCTAAGAGTCCCTGCTAGTTGGGAGGAAAGGTGGCAGAGGAGAAAGCAGGAGGTTCAGAGGTGTTATACACTTTGCAACTTATTGTATGCTTTAAACACAGCTTCACGACACTAATTAGGAAGCTAAGCCCCGTGATTTCCTGATAGATTCCTAAATATCTTAGAAAATCCCTCAGGGAGAGCAGCAAAATGCAGGAACTCCACAACTGGACTGTAACTAAACAGACTGAGTTTTGAATCTCACTCCAATCTGTCCACAAAGTCTGCTTTCTATCTGAAATTTCTTCTGTATGTTCCATATCAAGGAAATCTATTTGCTTGTTTGTTTGTTTTTCTTCTCTCTCAAAAGTTTCCTGTAAAGGCATCTTTCTGTAAATTCTGAAGGCATTTTAAATTAATACTGCATACTTAATCTTGTCTTAACATGCTTATTGGGGTTTGGGTTTGGTTTTTTTGTTTGGTCTGGGAACTATATTTGATGGGATGCAGCAGTTGTACCATCATACTGATTAACTGATGCTCACTGTTACAGGAATATTATGAAACCTAATTGAGTTTGCAGAAATCTTTTCAGAATCTTAAATAAAAGCTGTTTCAGTTTAAGAAATAGTTATTAGGAGTATAAAATGGAAGAACATGTGATTCTATGATATACAGGAAAACTACCAAACAGATCTATGCAAATCTTAGCTAGATGAACACCCATTTGTAGCTCCTGTAACAGAGTTAGAATAGTTGAATACCATGTGCTAGAGCCTGATCTCATTTACTAAACTGCACTGATGGAAGCTGTGTTACTCCTGATTTACACCAACATAAACAAATCAGAATCAAACCACGCAAGAGCCCTAGGGGTATGCTTAGAATGAGAAGAAAAGGAAAGAGCTCCCCACTAGACCAACCCACCAGCTGAGGGGAATTCCTAGTTTGAAGTACTTGCTATATGATAATTGCCAGTTCTCTGGCAAAACTGCCACTTGGTGCGTACGAATCCTTACAGTCATGAAGAAGAATATTTCTCTTCTATAGAGGATAGATAAGCTCAGTGTTTGGGAGGGGCAATGTCTAGTCGTGGTCAGAAAAAGTGATCTGGTAAAAACAAAACCAATTCCTCCTTCCTTAATTTCCTGTATGCCTGAAACAAATCTGCTTATTTTATTGACAGAAGGCTTTTTTTTTTTTTAAGTTACCTGCAAGATGGTGGTTCTTTTGAGCCAAATCTGAAGCACAAATGAATCCTTTCTTACATCCCCAGCAACAGTCGGTGAAGCTTCACTTGCAGCCCACACAGCAGCTGCAGGAGTTGTGATGGAATTACAGCACGGCTGGATGTGAAGAACACAATTGCACTTTAAGTTGCACTCGCAGATCTTGAACAAAAATTTTCAGTCTGCACATCTGATCGAAAGGTCACTCGGAAACAGACCTGTATGTCAGCAACATACTTTCTCGGGTAACTTCAAAGCATATTCAGTGTCATGCAGGACAGAAGCTATTGAGGAACTGTGAAGAACAGTAAGCCCAAATGGGGGATGCTTGCAAGGAGGCTTACAGCCCACACAGGTCCAGCTGGTTCCTGGGCTGTTGTTTGACACAGATCCCATTTTAACAATCTGCAATTTTGAAGTGAGTATTTACTTGGTTCTTGTCACCTGTAGCAATTACCTGCTTCACATTACAACATTGCATACAAAGACTCTCCCTCTACAGTTATTCTAGCCTTACGCTCCATAACTCCATTTTGGGGCTGAGACTACATTGCATACTACAAACATCCATATCAAAACATATCCACAATGGCTTGTCCAAAAAGGGCACCACAAAGCTGGGGAAAAGCCAAGTATTAAAGCTGGATCTGCAAGGATCTGTTCAAGTATCCATATTACAGGGCCATTATACCTCTTCAAAGACTGCCAAAAAATTGAGACTGTATTTCAGATGCCTGGCAACTGTTGTATAGGTGGATATAATACTGCCCTTTACAATGCATTTTTTCCCTTTATATCTGTATGTGGCAGAGAAAGGCATTTACTAATTCTGCCTATTGCACCTGCAACAATGACTTAGATTCCTCTGCCAGCAAAGTAACCAGCAGGGAGGAATTCTGGAACAACAAGGGAATGCCAGGAGCAGAGACCAAGTGATCGGACTAAAACCAAGGCAGGATTCCCTACTTGCTGTAAATTTATTCTCTCTAAGTTAAAAGGAAACTGTTTTTTCTTTATCTCTCCATTTTTATTTTTCTAATGCAGTAATTTAAGGTGTGGTGCATTAGACACTCACTTAAAAACCCCTGAAACCGAAATGGAATAATCAACAAACAAGCAGTTCCAGAACTGAGCTGAGTATCTAGAGGCAAGATCTCCAGATTATTCTCTTTGGGTTACAAAGTAAGATTTCCAATTCTTTCAGCTTTTGGGTATTCTTGTTTCTTTTTTCCTAAAACTTCCCCAGGGTGTCATTAGCACCACTGAACTGGGAATACAACTGAATATAATATTCTTGAAATGAAAATACAAATGCTAGATATAGGGTCTATTCTCCTGCTTACATGAAGACCATGTCAGTCCTGTTTGCCAAGGAATTATTCTAGGATTTATCATCAGCCAGCATCTCCCTTAGCTGTTGTCAGAGTGACTGTTTCTGGGACAATCTCTCCTCTGGTAACTTTGGCTTCTATTCTTTCTTCCAAGATAAAATTGCCTGTCTCCAACTTTTTGATACCTGTATGTATCACTTCTGTTTCTTGCTTGGTATTTTCCTAGTCTTTGAGCAACCTGCAAACTTTGTGATAATTTATTTTTTTCCTTTGGAATATATGAAAAAATATAAACAGAATGGGGCAGGAGTTAATCCCTGCAAGAGCACAATACCAGCATCTTTGCCTGGTAAGGATGTCACACTTACAGTTACAATTTGAAACAATATGTTCAATCATAATAATTTTGTACCTTTCTCCTTTCTTCATCAAAATGTTATCAGGTACTAAGCAACACTCCCTTCAGAAATCTATTAGTCAAAATCGTAATCTATTAAAAATAAAAAATATTTTGAGAGAATTTCCAGGCTGCTAATCCATGTTGACTACATTAACTGCATTATTTCCCCTGTTTATTTGTTAACTGATGCACTCTAACAAATTCATCTGGTATTGAATTCAGGCATTAAGTAACCTAGATTTCTAAACACTGAGAAATGATAGTTAAATGTCATTGTAAAATATTTTAAATCTTGCAATCCTTTCAAACTTTGCCAGTAGACTAAAACACATTGTTGTTAATGACTGAAAAACCTCCTCAGCCTCATCTTTTTAAAATCTCAGAGATATATCATGGGTTCATAAAAACAAAACTCAGTAACTACTCTCCCTCAATATCTCCCAAATTAATACGAAAATTGAAAGTATTTTTAATCATGAGATTATATTAATTCATTAACCCACTTTTTCACCCATATGGACAAGTAAATTTTTTCTCTCTTGTGTCACTTTTCTGTCAGTGGTAACTATACCATCTCACCTAATAATAGACAATATTTTTTAGGATTCTTTTTGTTATGTAAGTGGAAAGCTTTCTTGCGGTCCTTAAATGTACCAGCCACTGACATTTCTTTTCTGATTTTTGCCTCCCTTTTCAGTTTTCTAGAACTGTAAATGTCTATTCTGCATTCATTGGTATTGGCTTTTTCTTTAGTAACTATTACTCTTTTTAAAGCTGTATAGGTACTTTCATGCTGTTCTCTACATGTGGGGGTTTTTTGTTTGTTTTTAAGACACAATCTTCTTCTAAGCTATAAAAATGGCTTTTGGGGGCTCTCAGAATTTTCTTAAATCCTTCAGTTCTCTTCTTCATTAGCTGATTAGTGGCCCTTTTTACACATGACAAATATGCATAAGGGCATGTCATAGTGTGTATGTTTCTACTTATTTAACATACATATGTAAATACAGCAGCAAAATGTTATTCTTTTCTCATACAATAAAGGCAGCTGTCTCAATCACATCAACTTAAAAAAAACCCCACTGATTATGCGACATCATCATTCCCTCTAATTTTTAGAGTAAGGTCTAATATAAGATTTTTCTACTGAGGGTACAGTATCTTTTCCGCTTGGAAATAACAATTTTAAAGTGTTTTGAAAATCCAGATATTTTACTTTTATATTGTGTTATTTCCAACACATTGCTCACACTGAAGTCTGCAAGGATAACACAATATATTTTCCATTATTAAAAAGTACTCATTAGGGACAGTACTTTGGGGTTTTTGTTGCTGCCACAGTAGATGACAACTAAATTCTTTGTCATGTTTTTGTCTTTTAAGACCCTGACCAGCGAACACCTAAGATTACCAGCTTTGAATTGTCTGTCACTTGCAGACTTCTTTTCCTTTGACATACAATGCTAACCCTTGGGGGGTTTTGCTCAACTGGTCCTTCCTTTGTTTTAATAATAAATTTTAACTCTCTCCATCATGCTTATTTCCATCTTGCGTATAATGAGATGGAAAACATCTGAAGTCTGTGGCTTCTTCTTACCACAGAAGGTGAGAAAACATTGCATGAACACCCCCTCCTGTTTGTTCAGTACATTTCTGCTCATCACCTTCTGTCTCCTGCTGTATACGATGGTACCCACTTCTCCTGCCTGGGGTGATTAATAGCTGACTACTTTCATCCTGGTTTTCATTTTCTTTGGTTCCTCAGCAGCCAGATCCCTTCTTCAAAGATCCGGAGAAGTGCTGCCACTCATAGCAAGAACTCCAAGAACTCCTAATGTTCTCTGATATGCCACGCTACATTAATTATCCTTTTGTTTAATTTCCCTGCCCTTTACCTGCTAGACCCACATACTGATGTGTTTGAACAAAAGTGGCAGCAAAAAGGGGACAGATTTGTATCTTACTCCTTTCTAATTTGTCACAATTCTCATACTTTTGACTTTTTGGTCTTTGTGGAGTTCTGTTTTGTTAAAGACAATTTTTGTCAACACATATATTCAGAGAAGGCCCAACATCTTCCTTACATATCTTCCTTACTGTCCACAACAATCTGTCTTTGTATCTAAGACATGATATTACATGGCTGTGATTAGACTTGCACAGCTGCAAATATATTTGCTTAAACTGATTTATTCCTGATATTACATAAATGTCAAAGCAGTAAGCCCCATAATTTCATAGCATAGCAACTCTCTTTTTAGCTAAAATAGGGGGTTATTATTATTTTGTAAAAATAAGATACTTTCATTCTGACCTAGATAGGAATCTCCCCTCCCTCCTCAAGACAACTATGAAAATGATACTGCAAATCTCCTATGGAGAAGAGACTTGGACAAATCAATAATTTATGTTATGATTTTGAAAGATTTTCACCTTCAGGAAGTTCCAGCCCTATCCAATTCTGTAGATCTTGTTTGAAAATGTTTTCCATTACTAATCAAGAGAACCCTTTTCTTTTTCTTTTTATTTATACAAGACTCCTTTGATTTCCAGTGTATGACACTTCAGAATGAAAATGGTGTCTGCATTAATTAAAAACAGAGATGAGGACTCTTACTTTCCTTCCCCCTCACTTAAAATCCAAGTAAAAAGCTGGCAGGCAACACTCAGCATGTAGTGCTCTACTTCCAATCATGAACCCCTTTTATAGATTTCTGTCATTTTAGCTACTCCTGGCTAAAATCACTGGTTATAACAGTGAGTTGGAAAGAAAAATGAACAGACAGTTAAGAGCAAAACAGGGGATAGGTACACATGGCAATTAAATAAGCTTTCTACAAACCTCAGGCAGAGAGTACAGAATCATAGAATCGTTAAGGTTGGAAAAGACCTTTAAGATCGCCAAGTCTAACTGTTAACCCAGCACTGCCAAGCCCATCACTAAACCATGCCCCTAAGCACCGCATCTTTTAAATACCTCCAGGGATGGTGACTCAACCACTTCCCTGGGCAACCTGTTCCAATGCTTGACCACCCTTTTGGTGAGGAAATTTTTCCTAATAACCAATCTAAACTTCCTCTGGCACAACTCCCAAACAAGACCCTGGAAGTGCAAGGTTCATGCTGTGGCCTTTTGGGGAGAAAAACTTAATGAGTTTATGTCCAACCATTTCTTTTGACCTCCAGAGCTTTGTCAAGTGTAGACTGCCATGTCAACAACTCAATTCCCAAAATCTCCCATTGTTTCCACAAATCTTCATTATGACTTGTAACAGCATGTTCAAACTGCTTGCTTGCTACCTTCCAAAGGATCTCCCAGGGATAAGATAAGATTATTACTGGTTACCTATTCTTATGCGTTGCACCATAAGTCAAAACCACTCAAAGTGAGGCACCATGCCTAGGTATGCCCACATAAAGCACATACACAAAAGCTCCTGGAATGGTATAACCAACATAAGGGCTGGGACAAGTCTCCTGGTCAAAGTCCCACATTTCCATCTCAGCCACTGCATGCAGCTGTGACATTTCTGAACCCTACCTAGAGACAGAAGATGACATTCAGGCCTTCTGGAAGTTCTAGAACTTGTGTCTGACTGCTGTATGCCAAGTAAAATTATTCCTTACCTCTATATAGCAAACCACATCTAAGATGTGCCAAAGAGCTATGAAATCTGGCAGAATAGGAAATATGGAAAAAAAAGAAATCAAGGGAAGAGTTCTTTGGGCTGGGATTGGGTTAGCACTGACTTTCAGCTCCAGTAGATTTAGCATTTGTTTACAATAAAGCACCATGCTGCGTAATTTTTACAGATTTGTGGGATGAAATCAACTGCTTTGTGCAGATATTTGCCTATCATTCCAAACACCTTTTCTACCAATTCACTGTTAACACCACAAAAAAAAAAACCATGAGCTACATGATGCTGGAAATATTCATCTATTTTGGTTCACGATCTGAAGAAATAAACCCATGCTGTATTGAAAGAAAAAAAAAAAAAAAACAACACAAAACCACAAAAAAAAAAAAGAACCAAAAAAACCCCACAAACCAAACCCCACCTCATTTAACTTTCCCAAACTTCCCAAGTCTTGATAAAGCTTTATGTTGTGGTCTCACACTCCTAACGTAACAGGACATCACATCAAGCAGGACACAGATCTAAAACAAACTCCAGAAACACAACTTTTGATCAAAACAGAAAGCATGGTTTTATTTAAATATTTTCTTTTTCATGCACAATTAAAAACAACACAAGTAATGAATTAACAGGTAAAATGACAAATAACTTCATGGTCTTTAGTCAATTTTAAGATTATTTAACCATTATCTCAAGGTGAAAAATAATAACCATTGGGTTTTTAATAACATAAAAAATTGATCAAAACTCCCAGTACAAATCAAGAGTTATACTGGGAAAGGAAACTCTAAAACCTCTAAAGATTCAGAAGTGTAGTCTGGGAACGATACAGCTCAGAACCCCTCCTGACTTATAGCCCTACTTCCTCCCTCCCATTTCTCATACTAGATTTTTTCCTTTTTCCTTACCTCCCCTCACCCCTACAAAGCAGCTCAGATACCCACTTATCTACACAGCATTCATGGAGGCAACTCTGTGACTAAGACAAACTGATGAATATGTAACATGACCTTAAAAAATGCATGTGAATTATGCAAAGGCATCAACTTAATGAGTACTTTTATTTTGTCCTTTATCGCATTGAGGGGTCAGTTTATCTAATAAAAAGCATCAGATTAAATCACTTGTATTCTGCAACCTAGATAACTTATCTGGTTAAAGAAGGATAATTATATGAAATTAATCAAAGGACTAAAATTCTTCTGCCACAGGATAGGATGGGATGTGCCACGGCACAGGCCATCGAGGACATTTTGGTATGCCATCAGAGGTCTCAAAAATGTGACAGAAGAAATTAACTTCCGTCTTAGCAGTCAGAAATAAGAAACCTTTTAAGAATCTTTATTGTGTTTAGAAGATTTTCATAACTTATTCATTTTGGTTTCTGGAACAGAAGGGATGATGTCAATATTTTGCAGAATGTAAACCCAAAAAATATGCCATCATTTATCATGCCTTGTTATTTCACCTACCTGCTCGTTATCATAAAAGTGGGGTTTGTGCAGACTCTTTAAGGGTGAGAGATGAGCTTTTATATGTGCAGTGGTTCATTATGATTATTCATATAGGAAACTACAGGTATCTTAGAAATACTCAGAAACCTCACAGATTGCTGCCTTTGTGTAGTGCCTATGAGTGCAACTATTAACTTTAAAAATAAATAAATAGACAAAAACAAAATAAACAAGGAACGATATCCAATTCCAGTCAGCCTGGCAAGATGGACAATACCGTGTAGGTTGGGCAGGTATCTCAAAATGTCATCATTTGCAAACATTAGATTGCAGAAGCAATAGTCAGTGTAAAATCTGACATTAATTACCTTTGCATGAAAGTGTTCAAATCATTTTGAATTAACACATTCCTAATAATTCCCAGCCATGTTTGTTTGGAAACAATTAAACAAAATTGGTTTAAAAAAATAATCTGTTGATGCATTTTCTCCATCTCTACCAACTAATAATTCAACTCTAGAAGTTTCACTGCTCTTTTTATAATGTATGCTTTTTTTTTCACCTGGGTCATTTCTTACCCATGTGAAAGTTCTAGCTCACTTTTCGCCTTCAACAGTTTGAAAACTTTAGAGAAATCATTAATATTAAGAAGAATGCAAAAGACGATAGTTTTCTCATCTTGTCTTTGTTTCTCTTTTCCTCTGGGCCACATAAGGATGTTCAAGTCAGCAGAGACAGTATTGCTCTTTAAAAAAAACTGCTGATTTAATATTTAGTAGGTGATGGATTCCACCTCAACAATCAGACTCAGGAATAAAAATAGTCTGAATCCCACTCAGTACCATGCACAAATCCATAGATAGAAACCCAAAGTATTGTAGAGCACATTTCCTGCTCAGTGAGCTAGAGACAAGCTGCTGTGATTCCCTATATATACACATATATTCTGAGCTGATGCCTGTCAAACCAGCCCCTGGTTAAGTGGCAAGCATAATATAGCTTCCTTTCCCTAGAGGTAACTGTCCTCATTACTGAAGCGAATGAACCCCTAGGTGTATAATAGAATATTCTTTAAAATATTCATCATATGACAGCTGATATTTCAGCCATATTTGGCTGGAATGCTACATTTTGGGGAATTTAGGACTCCATAGTCAATTAACCTAGTATTTTACTCACCATCTTTTTTTTTTTTTTTTATCATAAATCATTAAACATTTATGCTAGTATGTAACTTGTTACTCTCCTACTCAGGGCTCAGCAAGACGTGCAGAAAAGGGTTTCTCTACTGCAGCCATGTCCATTAAAACATCTGGACTAGCAAGGCTGAAACTTTCCACTTCCACTCAGACAGAAAACACCAGCTCCTCCAAGGTGAGTCACATCACCCAGCATGGCTCTGTTTCCCTCACACTTCTCAGAATCAACAGCGCAGGCTGTGAAAACCTCCCCCTGCCAGCAGGTCTCAGGAAGACCATGGGCGGGTAGGGGGGAATAAAAACGGGGGACAGAATACTTCTCCAGGGATCAGAACAAAGAAGCTGTGTGGGGAGAGAAAAAGAGACAAACACAGCGGTGGGTTACTCAGCCTAAACATTTCCACCCTTAAACACCAAACAATACTTTTCTTTTTCTGTCTCTATCCTTACTTCTTTCTTGAAAAAACACTGCCCTTTTCCCTGCCTCCCCACCCCCATTTGTTTCCCTAGCTGTTCTTAATTACAGCCACAAACTCCATCAGGTCCTATTCCACCTGCCCTTCCACTGTCCCCTCGCCCAGCACAAGGACCTGCTGCCTCTTCGGTTTAACCTGTCACAACCCTGCCCAGTCCCAGTTCCACGCGTGGCACATCAGGCCAGCACACAACCAGCCCCACCAGCACAGAGGGAGGCTGTCACAGACACGCAAGGCTGTGCGGGAAGTTTATACAGCGCTCGCTCGCACTCTGCAAGCCTTCCTGACACCAACACGGCGCACCTGTATTATTTTTAAGAGATTTCTCATGTGATTAGGACTGTCTCTCCATTCCCACATCCTACTCAAATACTGGTGGCAAAAAATCATCCTTACTCTCATCAGCACTTGTCATCAGAATCCCTCTTTAGTTTTAGTCATTTGCTTAGCCTTAATCTACTGAGCTCATTATGCTGGTCTAATTAAAATTGTTTGCTGACGAATATTGTCAGTAATGTTACAGTTGGCTAAATTAACAGTGGCTTAGCCTTAGCTTTTTTTATCAGCTTAACTATGAAGCACTGATTGATGAGCATTTAAAAGCAGGAATTCCTTTCTTCAGGTCAAATGCATTAAAGGAAAAGCTGGAGATTTGAATGTGATACATCAACAAGTATTACCAAAGAAAGTCTGATATAATTGTGCAGGAGGCAAACCAAATGCACCTCTCCACAACTTCTCTGCAAGCTAGGTCACAACAACAAAGATGCATTTGGCCCAGACTGTTAAAACAGCAGGAGCAGAGCTTGCTTTTGCTCTAAAACTGCTGTTATAAGCAAAATATCTTGTGGTCTGACTCTTATTTACTTTTTTGGCATAAATAGAATATTTCTAGACCACAAGTATTCCTACAGACAAAAATTAATTGCAGTATTCATCACCATATATGTCTAAATGATAGGGATGCTGGAGTGTTTTACAGTGAAAACACATCCAATTTTAATGAAGTTCAAAAGAAGAAATGTTTATTTATGGATTAAAGTACACAAAGATCTGCTGCTCACACTTTCTGAAATACTGACAGCTTCTTTTTTTTTTTTGTTTGGGTTTTTTTTTTTTTTTTTAAGAGAGAAAGAGAGTGCAAGGGAAGGAAAGACTTCACATCTCTTACGCAGTTGTGGTGAGTGGATCAATGCTCCCAGCAGACAGCCAGAAAGCTCCTGGGTCTTTTGACACTAGTTGAGAATAGATGATATACAACTGAAGTCTGAAGACAAAGTTGCCTCTAAGAGGTTGCCTCTGGTGAAAGGGTGGAGATGTTGTGCTGATAGCCCATCACAGCTGCAGGAGGATGTCTCAACACGTCTTAAGAAAGACTGCATATTTCTCTGTTCGGGGCTCAGCTTTGCTACTGCGCAAATTCAGTGACACTGTTTTAAGACTCCTATTCTACAGAAAAAAAGGTGGAATCCAAATTAGAAGAATATCCTGAAGAAATTTATTTTCTATTTAGTAGGTCCTTCAGAGAAAAAAGCATAATTGCCTATCTAAAATTACACCTGAAGACCTAAACAACAAAAAAACTGCAAGAGAAGATGTGAAGGCCTCAGAGTGACAGGTAAATATAACAGAACTGTGAAAAAAAATAAATTTAGAGAAAAATCCAGCTCTTGGATAAAATTCCCATAACGCTTTTCCCCACTTCAGGAATTTGCAGCCACTGCCTGTTGAACAAGAGCTGCTGCTGGTGGTCTTCAGAATGATCCATTAACCGACGGTGCATAGAAATACTAGGGGGAACACCAGCCTCTCCAAAGTACAGACTGAGTCTGCTTAGAGTCAGACAGTGGGAAAGAAAATGCTAACACCACTAGAAAACTGTGGCTGTGCATGGCCTTGACAGTGCTCCACTGGATCAACAAGAATCCAGGTTTCCAGAGGCTACAGCAAGTTAACTAGTGCAAGAATTCCTGACTGTTTGTTTTGGGGTTTTTTTAAGTTTTTCTTCGATTCCTCTGTTCAGGCTGTCTGTCTTGACAATTCATTTTTGGGAGGGGTATAAAAGGGAAAAAGAAAATATGACAGGCAGGTAATCCTTACTGCTCTGATAACCACTGCTAACACTGACCTGCTGTCAAACCATCCAAAGACAAGAAAAGATACAATCTGTTGCCATTATTACAGTACAAATCCTCTATGGATTCAGCCACAGGAAAACCAGTAAGTCCAGAGTTTGACCTTAGCTTACACTACATGGACAGAGAAAGAAAAGAAAATGACAAATAATTTTTGCTAAACCAGCTAACAGCGTGCTGCTTCAATACTCTGCCTCAGGCCATGCAGCCTCAGCTGCACCATCTGCCCTGGAAAGGCTCCAGAGAGGCAGGAGCAGCTGAGAGTGCAACAAGTTGAGGATCCAGTATAACCATGACTGCTCTGTGCTATGAGTTCACCTGAAACCTCATCTCCCCAGATCCAATTTCTTGTTCTTAGACACGGACTTCATTAAAATTGTTATTTTTAATGTTTCCACCTCTATTCAGCTGACTTAATTACTTATTTCCTTATAAGTACTGGTTTCATATGCCTTTCCAGTGTGTAACCTTCTCCCTGAATTCACAAGGGACAGCATCCTGGGTGATATGCCACTTAATGATTGAGGTATTAGGCACCAGGAATAAAATACAAGAGGAGATTTTTGTAAGACCAGTAAAGCCCATCCAAAGTCTCAGTGACATCAATTTTCGGAGACAGAGGCAAAATGCTTTCTCCTATATTCAGCAGCGAAATTCCCATCGACTTCAACACTGCAGCATATGTCCCTGTGCACTGAAACAAATCACGTGTATATGAATGCAGACAGGAAGAAGTGGCCTCCAGCAAAGCATTTTGTTACCTTTTGGTTCTGAGGAGCAATAGCAAAAACATCTCTTTCTTCAATCTGCATCTCAGAGAAGTCACCCACAAAGAAGTATAACGTTCTGGATCACAGTCTTGTTTTCCTTCCCTTGACATCTTACCATGTTTCCCATTTCGTTTATACATTTCCTTTTTATTCTTGACACAACAGAAGAGAATGATTTCATATGAGGCCACAATGCAAAGACTTTTGTGCTTTCTGAGGGTAGATCGTGTGAGCTAAGGAATAAAATCCAATGGTCTCCCACAAGGAAGAAATAAGGCAGTATGAATCACCTGCAGACATCAGTGTGAAAACCTCCATCTTGGCTAACAGATCAGAGAGCAGGCTGGGGATATTTCGGTTGTAAAAGTGCAAGTCTACAAATTCAGCTGGAGAACATGACTGTCCTGTTTACAGTGCCACAAGACACACACCCTTTGCAACTCTCATTCACAGAACAGAAAGAGTAAGAAAGAGCAACCTGTAGCTGGGCTGCCTCAACCTGCAGAGCACAGGAGCAGCAGCTGTCCCCTGATTACATGCCTGTACACCCTGACACCCCTTCTGCCGACTGCAGAGGCAGCACTTCCCATGGGGCATCTCCACATCAGGCCAGAAGACACTCCTGGCAGTGCAGAGACTGTTCTAAAACCCCTCTATGCTCCTGCAGCTGCACACAGGTCCATGTGACAGGGATGGATTCCTCACGCTGAGGTCTGCGTGTAATACAATGGCTGAAAAATTTTGCTACTGTCTTCATGATATTCATGAACCTTACACTGTCTTTAGCAGAAGCAGGGCAGGAACCTTGCATGGCATCAGATGAGTTGCTGAATGGAAAATGCACATTACCTGGAAACTGTCTTCAAAACTCATTTTAAAGAGACACTGCAAAAATCTGCCATCATTTTCATCTTTACAGATGGATTAAAGAAGACACCTGAAAATAATTTAGAAAGCTGCCTATTTTTTTTTTCACATGCATACAAATTATTTTCTGCTTATGCTTTTCAATAGCTGAATCCTGATTACTTCCACTGGTCTTACTGCTCTGCAGGAAAGCACTGCTGCTCTGCTGCTAGCTCCTCACATCCCTGAGGTAAGGGCAGGACCTGCTCTTACTTGTTGAAAATGACTCTGTTGTCTCAGAGCACAGAGCAGAATTTAATGATCAGAAAAGTACCTATTAGATAGGCAACTGTAAACAGTTTTGTGCTCAGGATTTTGAAGGAGGTTATTTCTATAGAATAGTTATGTGGAACGTTTTCTGAAGTATTCACATGTATATTTGGATCCATCCTTGGGGCCTGGATGTATAGCAGACGGATTACAAAATCTGACTTGCAATTGTTTTATTATCACTGCTTACTGCTGCCAAAGCCATTTCCTTTGATATCTCTGATATCATCCCATCATCACTTCAGGGAATACAAAGTGATACCCAGCAGACTAGGAAAGAGTAGAGGTGTTCAACAGCTACAGGAGAGGAAGTGAAATTCCATAAGTCAGAGAAGAATGTAAGGAGAGGTAAAGGAGAAGGAATGAGCAAAATGCAGCGGGTCCGTGTGTGCACATGTACGTCTCTCACCTGAATTCACGTTCGGTCCTGAGACTGAAGCCACCATTACCTCCTTGCTGCTCATGGAGAGGTACGTGTGGCTGCATGTGACCTCTGCCAATGAACATCAAAAACGTTATGAGGCTCAGACAGGTAGCTGTAAAAAAAATAAAATAAAATAAAATAAAAAAAGGAAAAAGCAGCATAAAAATACTTCTGTAGGGACAGAATAGGTCAGAAGAGTAGTCACAGGATGCAGATCCAGCCATTCATTGTCATTCCTTACCCAGTGCAGTATTTACCACCTGAGGGCCCTCTGGCAGTAACCCATTTGTTGCAGTCCATATCCAGGGAGCATCCACAAGTGCTGTATTACCCCCACACCAGCATCAGCTGGCATTGCTTTGGCTGAAGCATAAAGCAGAAGAGCAAACCAGGCAGGGAGATTTAATTTCTGTTACTGAAAGGGAGAAGACGAGGACACATTAGGAGGACAGAAAGGAAAGGCTGCCTGTACTGACTCTATCCTTAGCATAAACGGAGGGGCTCACAAGGCTATCACTTTCCAGAAACACATTTAGAGGAAGAAGGTTACCTGTTTGGTGCATTCTGCCAGCTGTGTGACCTATTAAATTCCGTTGTCTTTTCCACAAGTGCAAATGTGCAAAAAGCAAATTTCCACCCATCTGAACAAAGATAGTAAGACAGAGCTGTCCTTTGATACCACAGGATACTCCTCAGCAGAACCTATAGTAGGAGGTTCAGAGGCAGTAAGGAGGAGGACACTTCTGCTCACAGCATGATTGCTTTCTTCTCCTGTGGTCATACCAGAACACTGCAGACTGTCTGCGCTGTCTTTCCATGCGTGGAAAAAACAATGCCAAGGAATCTTTCAAGATAGCAGCCTCACTTACCATTGCAGTCATGAGCTTAATGAACATGGCTTTCACAAATCAAGTGAAGAGCTCGCAACACGATCCCAAAGAGGATGTTGGGAAGCAAATTACTGCACTGACAATAAATTTTGTTTTGTTGCTTTGTCCAAATTTAAAAGTTTGTAATTGTATTGAATTTTGTGGCTATTTCCCTCTGTAACAGCCAAGAAAGGTGAAGGGACTCTGGACATAAATTTATTATAGTTGCTTTACAGACTGTATCTGAAACTGCCGTTTGCCGCACTTACACCCTTACCATTGAGATTCACAGTCCTAAATCCTTCCATGAAATTCTCACCAAAATAATGCTACTGTAGTTAGTTCAAGCAGTGCAACAGTCTATACAAGTTTAGTTACAATACAAAAAATAGTACATTTATTAAAATGTAGCTGATGCTTTTTAACTTAAATCTTAAATATACAGCATTAATTAACTACCTCTATTCAAAAAAACTATACTACCCATGACCCAAATGGTAGTATCCAGATAATGACAGGCACTGAAATTTATGATCCAGGTTTCCAGGTTCTTGCAGGTGGAGATCAATGGGGTGAGCCAGACACAGCAAGAATTTACACAGAATACAACCACAGGATCAGTACACTTTCCTCTTCTTAGATGATGTTTTACATCTGTCTATTCCTTTAGGATCTACTGCTTTTAAGGACAAATATGATTTTACTTCAGGGACAAACTGTGCTTTTACTTAATGGGAATAATTTGTAGCAACCACTTGTCACCTTTTTAAGAGCTGCCCATTCAAAGGCATGTCCCAGAGAATCACACTAATCATATGAAAAAATATGTTCTGTAGTAAGCTCTGACATATTGCAATGCACTGAATGTTTGACGTTTTTATGATTATGCTAATATTGTGACATTTGATGTGCTTGTTTTTGAAAAAACATAGTGCAATTAAGTCCTCTGAAAGAAAACAGAAAGAAACAAATCAAACACTGAGAAGGCACAAAGAATGAAAACTGCTTCTACCAGCTTTGGAAGCAAATGCCTGCTAGTCAATGGCAAACAACACGTTTGAACTAGATATTTCAGGATACTTGTCAGTTTTACTCTGAAAGAGTACTGATAGTGTGACTCAATTTTTAGCACAAGCACTGGCTTGACTTTCACCTGTTCCCTCTACCTTTGAAGTATATTAGCATTTGTCATAAAATGACTCCTTCCAACACTGAAAGAATTAAAAAAAAACATCTGGTGCCTCTTAGACAACTTCAAGCTATGGATAACCCAGTTAGGGCAGGGAACCTTGCTTTTAACTTCATCCCTATTTAAAGCACATTGCCTGCTTCAGTTAGACCCCAAATTAAAGTAGGAGAGGACTAAGATTTATAAATACCAATACAAATAATTTTGCAATTCCTCTTCCTGCAGACCGGAAGACTACCAGGAAGAACCAGAGAACTAAATGAGGCACTACTGGAACAACACAGTGCTTGACTGCAGGAAGGCTAAATGGATCCGTGCTGTGGAGTCAAGAAGAAACACAGAAGAGCACCTTTGGTAAAGGATTCAGAGAACAGATGTTCAGAACAACAAAAAAAAAAATATCTAAAGGGAGTTAGAGTGAGAAATCCCCAAATGCCTGGAGAATGTGCTATTCACCTCATCAAGCACCCTAACATCAAAGTGTGGATGGGGAACTCTGCAGAGCTCTAGCAGAATCTTCAGAAGAGAAAGAGGTGATAGTTTCTGATAAACAAATCGTAAAAAACCACGTCTACATCAGAGGTAACTGAAGACCCACCAACATCTGATCTTAACAGCGCAGCAGACACTGGAGGAGAACCAAAGGGGGAACCAACTGCATAGTTTTGGTACAAAGCTACAGGAGACATAAGAAATGTCTACAGTCCAGCCAGGGCGATGCTAAGCAGCAAGGTCCACCCCCCCTCCCAGGTCCTTGAAAGCAGTAGCTCACTGAAAACACTGATGTAACTCAGTAGCAACTTGGGAAACAAATTAAAAGAACAGTCATACCTAACCTCAGGGACTGTGTCCGTTTAATCTCTTGTTGAAGACAAATACTGGCTGGACTGAGTTTAGTAAATCTAACTTGATGGAGATTTACTATTATTGATGAAATCAAGAATCAGCTTAATTCCCAGAGATCAAATCCCTTACACAATACATACTCAAAGCGACAATAACAAGTTTAGGAAACTGCTGAAAGTGACTAAAAAAAAAAGTGGTTTGATCAAAAAAATTGAACTCACAGTCAACTATTGGCAAATTCTGAAAAAAAAAAGTTGTGAAGAGGAAGAAGCTAGAAAACTGTAGGAGAAGTTTCAGCTCTTTTCCTTGAGACAGTGCAAGATAGCAGATTTAAGTTAAAGAATTTGTCTGGAATTCAAGGGAAGAAATAAAAAGGTTATTCAAAATCAAAATGAATGAACCAGCATAACACAAAGCCTAAGAAAATAATCCTTTCATCATGCTCAGAGACTCCTACAACCTTTTCTGTTCCTAATAAAATGTGTACACCCAAACTTTGTTAATGTTCTCAGTATTTGGCTTTTTTCAGATCCATGCACTCTGGGATTAATAATGTAGAGCCACCTGACCTACAGAAAGAGCTCCTTCCCATTGGCATGGTACCAGATGCAGCATTTCTTTAACAGAAGTAACAGTTTGTGGGTACCTTTTCTGCCACCCATCCAGTATGACACAAAACCTTTCTGAGTTACTTTCCTATACTGTAAAAGTAAACCCAGCATTTCCCAGATCAAACATCCTTCCCTTGAGATGGTTTAGCTTGGGACAGCTCAGCGACCCATTTATTTCTTTCCTTGGGCTTAGTTTCTAACAAACACTCTCTCCTTTTGCTGGCTGTAAAGCCTTTGAGAAAGTTGACCCATTGGCCAGTGGTGGTCAGAAGTGAAGCAAAATCTGGAGGGTTCTGGAGAACTCCGTTCTTTTTGAGTAGGTCTATGCCAACATGTAAGCCCAACTACAAACACACTGCTTACCTACAGGTATGCACTTAGACTGAAATTTACCCCAAAATCTTAAGCTTTTAAAGGTGCCAATTAGCTTTTCAGTACAGACCAGTATCTCAGCCACATGTCCTGGAAAGACTAAGACTGAACCAGAGCAAACATACTACGCTACTTTATCCGCTTAGGATCAGCTAGTTCCAAGCTGTGAATATTCTGGGTGGGTTTCATCTCACATTATTTTAATCACCTAGAGTGTAGATGTCTATATCTGAGCTAGTTAATTTAGGCTTTTTTTAAAAGGTAAACAAGAAAAAGAAGCATTTCAATATGATTCATCTATTTTAGTTGATCTACATTACAATAAGATTGATTACACTTTAAATTTTATTAAGTCAAACGACTGAGTCTCTGTCTGACTTAGTAAATGGAGCATAACTACTGGCTCAGATATTTTGAACATAAAATGCAACCTTCTCCTGACAACGGAGGCAAGACACACTCAGGTTACTAGAATCAGTACATCTGTTCTTCTCCTAGCACTCCACACATACCCTACACAGAAGGTGTGAGTCCTCCACTTCATTTTGTTTTCCACCAGCAAACAGGACCTTTGGCTTTCTCCATGTTAGCTCCCTTACATGATTTTTGTAATGTAGAGGGGTAAAAAAGGTATTTTGCTTTATTGTTTTGCTCAACCTTTGGGAAACCAAATCAGAAAAGGAAGTGTGTATAAGGTATTCACTGCTGAATATCTGGATGTCCCGGGTTCTACTACATACAGAAAACTGCCAAATTCTGCACTTGGTTTGAATCCGTTTTCCTAGCCAAGCTCTACTACTAGAAATAAAAAATGATCTAATGCAGTAGAGTATGAGTCTTTAGACCCACCATGAACTGGTGGGTTGTTTTAAACCCAAACCTGACTAACAAGGTTTTTTTTCAAAACCAAAACTCATTATAATTAAATGTAATTACAATCCGCACAGCTTCAAATCAAGGTTCACTCAGAATGAAAACAGCTTCTGCTAAACTAAATTATTTTTCCCTGTAGGCGACACAGTAAAAGTTGAACCAAATAAAGGAAGCATATAAAAATATAAAACAAACAAGCTCACAGATATATATATATACACATTTTTCTTAATCCAATGGCATTGTAAACACTAATTAATGAAGCAGCCATAATTATTACAGTAAAATTAAAGAACCAAAATTTAAAATAAGACCAATACTTTCCCAACTATCCGAGATTTTGGCTAACTCTACTTTTGCACTGCCAGGTGTGAAAAGCCAGTTCCCTTATTTCAAAGTGCTGAATTCACTGCCATGAAAACTAATGTAATGACAGCTGAGGTTAGCCAGCATCTCTGAATATTAGATCCAGAACACCATACTTTCTTCCAAATTTAGAATCTCCTTTTGACAATATTTGCCAAAGTAGTTCCCTACTATACTATATAACTCCTCAAACTACTAACAAGAAAGTCCTTATACCAAAAAAATAAAACTTCAGTTCTGCTGAATGCAGAGGGAGTCCTGACACTAAGCGCAAAGAGGTAAAAAATAGCCTCTGGTGCAGAAATAAATGGAGGGGATGTATATGAAGTTATTTGTTGCATTTCTTATAAGGAGTCAGCCTTACCTTTAAGTCATTCTATAATAAATACCATATCATTGCTCAATTGTATGGAAATGGTGATTAGTGGTTTGCAAATGTTTTGTTTGGGATTTGCATTTTCTCATCAAAGGATACTCCTCTGCCTTCATATGCTGTCAGCCTCTTTCAGATGAGACGGCTCAGCAAAGAGATGCCTCAACTATATCAGGAAGAGAAGAAAATGTATTAAACCACAAAAAAAGTACAAGCTAAACACAGAGACTCTGAGTTCAGCCACAAGGATTTGGACATGGAGGGAGCTGTGGCAAAATATTTTGGGTTGACTAAATACCATGCCCCAAAATTTTAGCTACTGGCAGTTCTTAAAAAAGAAATTCCAGAGACTAGGGCAGAATGAAAACCAGCAGGGAATTTTAGCTTCCACTCCCAATTTCTGGCTTTAAAATATTTTTACGTTAAGATATTTTACAATTCAAACTTTAGAGGTTCTGCATAGTTTAACCAGCTGTCAGATACATGTGCTTGTAGACCCTCAGCCATCAGGGAGTGGTTGATAATGGGGAAGGGGTAATAGGGTGGGGGCAGCATCTGTTTCAGAGCTCCTGAGATAGACCTGGGTTTTAATAGGTCTCTCCCACCACGCTGGTATGGTCAAGGAGCTCCAAACTGATTTGAGTTATGAGGATCATGTTGAGCAGAACTTGCTACAGCACTTCCTTTGTTAGATAGACCACGTAGACAGGGTTCAGCTGGTTGGATTTTTTCCCCTTTTTCTTTGCAGGGGAGGGAAGGTGGGCAGGGACAGGAGAGGTCACCTTCCATCATTCTGTTGAGATACAAACTAAATCTAAGCAGTTCTGAATTCATTAGTGCACCCAAAACCAAAAGACAGCTCTTCGGTTTGCATTGGTTTTGCTAAAAGGGATTTCACACAGATTGACTGCTGGCTATCACCACAATGCTATGATGTAAATATCCATTTATAATGCTTTTTAGCCTTACAAAAGGCAACACAACAAACTGCTTCCATTTTTTCAGCATGTCTAAAACTAAATCTGCAATAACCCATCATGTCCTTCGTGTAAGCATTTATTCGAACTACTTTTAAATACACATTGTGTAGCCAGTACAATCATAACAACAGTTGGGAATCAATGGACTTTGACTGCCCTTAATTCTGAATGGATACTACTCTGAGTATTATGAATGTGAAACAGCCCTTGCAGTTGAGGAAGCAAGGTGTTCATACAAGATAGAAAGAAGACCGAGCCACAGATTCTGGCTATGAGACGCTCCTGATTTGAAAAAATTCATTTAGAACCCGTTGCTTATTTAGGTATGCAGTATAACAACATTAACAGTAGCCATCTGAAAATGTTGCTCTGCCTTTGTAGAAGCAAGTCTTCAGTTTTGTGATTTATAATATATAAAAGTCTTTTGAGACTCTAACAAACAAAATTATTGATGGGCCTTTTTCTGTGAAAGGATGGCTCTGGACTCTAGAGCATGATATCCTATACACAAAATATAACACAAGCAATGGGCATGCTTTTTCCAATGGTCCTTAAAGACGGAGGACAAGTGAGCATAATGCTGAATTTTCTAATACCAGATCTAAGTCTGAGAACACCAGAAATGGTGTCACCTGGAGCTAACAGAGATGTAAATTAGAGTTCAAGGACACCTGTCTATCAGGTGTGACATGAGCCCACAAACTCATTCCACTGCACAATGTGAAGTGATAACAACCTCAGTCACTTAATGTAAAGCCAGATTAAAACTAGCAACCCAGCAACCACACACTACATATTCTTCTGCTTAAGGTTTCCATTTCCACTCAAGTCTTGGGGAACTATTTCATTTCACATGATCAATAAATGGCTCCTCAAACAACATTCTGTACTGATATAGCCTACATTTGATCTGTCACTGGATCCACTGCCTACGGAAGTCTGGAAAACAAATACAGCACACACTCAGACCACTGAATGGTTGAGGCTGGAAGGGACCTCTGGAGGTCATTCAGTCCAACTCTGCTACTCAAAAGGCTTTTGAATATCTCCAAGGACAGAGACCACCAGTTTCCTGGGAAGCCTGTGACAATGGACAGACACCCTCACAGTGAAAAACATCCTTCCCGATGTTCAGAGGGAGCCTCCTGTGTTTCAGGTGGTGCCCATTGCTTCTTGTGTTGTTACTGGGCACCACTGCAAAGGGGCTGGCTCTGCCCTCTTAGCACCTTCCCTTCAGGTATTTACATTGATAAGATCCCCTCTGAGCCTTCTTTTCCCTGGGCTAAACAGTCCCAGCTTCATCAGCCTTTCCTCACAGGAGAGTCCCTTGTTCATCTTCATGGCCTTTCATTGGACTGTCTTCAGTATATCCATGTCTCTCTTGTGCCGAGGAGGCCAGAACTGGACACAGCACTCCAGAAGTGGCCTCATCAGTGCTTAAGAAATGGGAAGAATCAACTCCCTTGACCTTCTGGCAATGCTTCTCCTAATAGAGCCCAAGATATCTTTAGCCTTTGCTGCCAGTGCACACTGCTGGTTTATGATCAGCATGGCATCCACCAGGACCCCCAGATTAATTTCTGCAAAGTTTCCTTCCAGCCAGTTAGCCCCCAGTACATACTGGTGCTGGCGCATGGGGCTGTTCCTCTGCAGGTGCAGGGCCTGACTGGCACCTCCCCTTGTTGAACTTCATAAGGTTCCTGTCGGCCCATTTCTCCAGCCTGTCAAGGTCCGTCTGGACAGCAGCACCACCCACTGATGGACCATAAGATAAACTGGTACCTGAAGTATAAAACCTGGGACAGTTTCCTCATTATTTCTTCTACGATATACAACTACAAAACCTCAGGACTGGACTTCAGTTGAATGACCAGACCACCCCTCCCCAGGGGAGGTTTGGGACACCCAGGCTCACTCAGTATACTCACCCAGTTCAGTGTTCATACCAGCAGCACAAGGGATAACAGCACTTTACAGATAACTTTTTAATTAGGCAAATTACATTCCTCATTAGAATGCCATCTTTAAAGCTCTGAAGTCAAGAAGGATTGTGCTTTGCACTAATTCGTTGACAGCGATTTCTGCTCTATCAAAAAAAGCTTCATATAGACAGATTCTTTCTCAAACATGCCAGCAGTTCTTTTAAGAGAAAACAAAAAACAGTATTTGAGCAGGGAAAAAAAAGGTAGACTTATAGGAAAAGTAAGGAGTTCTTTCCTGTGGAAAAAGATTAGTGTCATGAGGTTCAAGTATTTAAAAATATTAAATTTATTGCCTGGTTGAAATTCCCTATAAAAAAAAATGTTTTTCAAGGGAACTGATAAAAACCCATGCCAAATAGTAACATAAAAAATGAAAGCTTTGATTTTTGCTAGCAAACAAAAAAAACCCAACCCTGTGGCTTAATACTACTCTGAGGTTCACTCTACCTCTTCTTTACAGCTTTTAATTAAATTTCATTAACTTATGATCAAATCCTGAGGTATATTTAAATTTCCTGACTTCAGGAATCATTCCAACAGCACCAGACTAATGAGAGAATCAGGCCCTAAGAGTTTCTTGTATAAATACGGTCACACCTTTACATAGCAACTTTTGGGGGTGTTTTTTTAAGGTTATTAATTTTAAGTGGGAGGGCTCTTGCAGGCTGCATATTCCTCACTCATCACTGCCACTTTGTAAAGCATGTGTTTAATGAGGCTGTGATCTAAATCAATTTTTCATGCTTGCCTGGATATCATAGGCAAAGAGCTTTTGGACTACAGTGGTGTGAATGACTACAATACGTTAGTCTGCAAACAGGGCTCCAAAAATAGAAAGATGACCGAATACTCAAAGGGGAGTGGAACTTTACGGTACCCCAAAGAGAAGCTTCTATGAGCTCTAGAGGAGACACTATATCAAGGCAAATTGAATTCATCCAAAATGTATTTAACAAGGCTGGACTGATATGATTCGCCTGCAGTTTACTTCACAGCTGTTAATCATTAAAACACATTTCAGATAATCATCTGATATTCATTTTACATGCAGTAACATTTTTATTGAAGTTAACATAATTGTACAGCTTAAGAACATTGTTGAAAATGTTCCCTTGGGAACAAAATTATCTGCAAAGTAACGCCATGAGTTGTGTGCCTCACGGGTTAGCCACTTTTGTAAATACACATGAAGCGAACGCAATATCATTACAACGATGCCATACATAGGTCCTGCTTTAATATGCATAGTATATATTTTGTCTGGGTTTTTTTTGTGAATATTGTTGATTTACTCATTCTGGAGAGGTCAAGAGAGGAAATGCAGAGATTGTAGGCTACTGTTTTACAGTTATCTTGTTCTTTCCTGTTTTGAGACTGAATTTTTTCAGACGACCTTTTTTCTGCTCCCCTAAGATCCTTCTCTTGACTTCAAGGAAACTCCTCCCGGAAAAATTACTTTGGCCCTAATCCTGGAATCTGATCTGTGTCAATGGACATACACAATAGCCCACTGAACTCAGCGGAGTTCAATATGAATGTGAAGGTTTTGTGGATTTAGTATGAACAGCAAAGTAACGTTCAAAGGTTTTCCAAGGTGAGGGCTATACTTATATCTACAGTGATTAACTGGCTAGTGTTTAGCTTCAAGTTACTCTAACCTGCTTTCCTAATGGAATGTAACAGGAATCCAAGGAGAATAAAAATGTTTCAGATTCTCACAGATAATTTTCTGTACTGGAATTATATTCATTTCAGTGAGTTTCTGATAAGTTTGTTTCTAAAAAGGTTTCAAAATGAGCTTATGGAAATACATATTTTTGTAAACCCTTTTTCTCCAAATCACTCAATTTTGTTACACAAAAAGAAACACTCCTAGTTAATCCTTTGCCTGAAAATTCTGGTTTTTCTGGTGAATAATGTCATTAATCAGAACTGCAGTGAAGATGAATGGCATGTACCTGCCAAGAGATGATTCTTGACAAAATCCTACACTAGTTTTAAAGCTTCCTTAAGTAGAAATCTAATAAACCTATAGTCACAAAAAGCTGAAGTTTTTTCAAAAGACTTTAACAAGCTGCTTGTAATTTTTTCTGAGTTACTGAAGGAAGGGGAGTCAAGAGGAAAATTCCAATAAAACTGTATGTAAGCCAAAGGGTTGTTTATGTTTGTATGGATTAGCATTGCACGTTTCCTGTTACTAGACTTCCTATTAGTGATGTTTAACTTTAACCACATATCCTGGGTTGAGGAGTAACTCTTAAAGTCAATTTCCTGATTAGGCTAAGAAAGGTCAAAGGTTAATTTTGCAACCACATGGTTAAGCTACCAACAGCTACTGCATAGCCTTGTTTTAACATATAAAGTTACTGCAAATATTGGCTAAAGGAGGTGGCACGCTGTGGTGATTACACAAAAGTGCTGGGAAAAAAACTACCCCAGAGGCTTATTCACTCTAAGTGAAATTTACTCTCTTCACATGCACAGACAAAATACACGAGTGGAGATATCTCTCAAATATGGTGAGGCCAACCTGGCAACGACAGGCAGCGTCCATCTTTTTAAACATGGCTGTGTGACCACTGCCAGAGCCAAATTTTCATCCCAGAAACTTCCCACTATGTATCCTGTTATAGACTTATTTCATACACTTGATACAGACTTTCAAGAAGAAACAAGGTTTAGTGGTAATACAAGAATCCACAAACCTGAATTTATCATATTCTTGAACAAGAGGCACAAGGATTTCTGCTTCCTTAGAAAAAAAGCAGATGGATGATGAATTTGCAAACAGCACCAGTTATACCAAATCAGCAGGAATTAATAGATCAGTATTTCTTCCATTTAAATACTAAAGTGAACAGTCCTCTGCCCCAACACTGTAGATGAAACAAGAAGTATCTGAAAAAGTTTGTGGGGCTTCTGTCTGGAGGGATACTTGTTTTCAGCAGTGAAATCAATATTTTTAGTAGTGACATGACTAACAACAGCATATTCATACATACCAAAACCAGTGAGGAACTCTAGAGCTTAAGCTGATAATTCAGATTTGTTCACACTACACAGCATTCTTCTCCCCTGGCGAATTCTCATCTACAAATTATTTCATTCTGATTCAGTTTTGGTAACTTTGCCAGCACAGAAGATGACAGTCAGATGAATGCAATCCCATGTACTGACATAATTATTTTTTTTAAGACCTGTGAGAGACATGGTGGGGAAATTTGACATTGGATTTAGCAAAGTTAGTCTTGGTGTTTAGTTACCTCATTACAACCATTGTAGACTAAAACAGAGGGCTCACAAGTCACTAAGAAACTTGTGTAGCAAGGCATAGTTTTAAAAGTGAAACTTGGTTAGGCTCGTATCCAAGGCCTAACATTGCTAATAAAAACACTTTTTGCCATGCATTCTCTGTTCCTGTGTCTCTCATGTTACCATTTACACTTGCATCAGTGTGGTGGCATTTTACACTCGTTTTGCACAGTGAAGGCCTCTAGATAAGATGCAAGATAGCAGAGACAATTGGTCATCAGTCTTAGGATTTTCTAACTGCATGTGAACAACAACAAAATCTACTTTTTTGTAAAAAATAATGCTTTTGAATATATCTAGAAATAGAGAACATCTGTTTCTTACACTTAAATCTGGTTAAATTCCAGTCACAAGGAACTGGCTCAGTTTGCACATTTAGGCTCTTTGCAAGTAAGACATAATTTTTGTGAATCATTCATTGGTTATAGACAGAGCAAATGTAAGTGGATGCACATGAGCTGTCCTCTATTCACTTGTGGACTTAACATTTGGAATTCACTTTTCCAGCCACATGACTGGTTCTACCAGTCAGACAGTACAACTTCTATTCTCTGACTAGATTTCCTATACTTTGTAAACAGGCATAGAAGTGGAAAATACCCTCCAATAAAAGCAATGAAGATTACCTGAGAAATATCAACTTCAGACAAAAAGAACAATCTAACGAAATTTGTTATATTTTATGAAAACTGAATTCATTTTTTTGTGCTGACAGATATTTCTTTCTGGCTAAAGGTATCCATTTCAGATTTTAAAAATACCCTTTTTCTTTTCTAACATGCAGTGGAGCAGGGGAGAAAGAGGAAAGATACCAACCAAATATATTGGCTGGATTTCTCTTGTCACATTTGCAATAACTCATCACTACAAACGTAGCTTTCCTGTCTGCCCAGGAGCTGCCACGTTACAGACCGGCTCCTCCTTCCTCTCCGTGTCTCCCCTGATTTAGTTTAGCTCGATGGTTCTTTCTGGTCAGCAGCTTTGACATTTTAGCAGCTGATTTTGATTAGTTATCCCAAAACATGAAGTTCTAGGAGCATTTCCATTTTTTCATTGTAAACTCTTTTGTAGAACATGTGACAACATTTCAGCAGCACAAGTTCCTCTGATGTAAATCCTCCTGTCCCAGTATTTGACCACACTGCAGGCACAAATTCCCGGTATTCTCCAGCTGGAATACAGCAATGCCTACGGCCAAGGAATCTCACTTTCTGCAGTGCCTTTGCCCTCTTCTTTATTCTTGTTATTGGAAATGCCTGTACTATGGCACCTTGGAAAACCACTGCATTTTTCAGTCTTTTGTTTCCTTACTGCCTATAATACCTGCATCCATACATCCAGCACATACAGAATTACTGGGTAAATGACTTGGATAAAAATACAGTCTTTGGCAGCCAAACTACTTAATGTCCTGTGTCGTGTGTCTAACAGGTAACCTACAGAAAGGCTAACTATCACGGTGTTCTAACAGTTCTCATCCTGCAACGCAGTGAATGGACATAAATATTTTGTTCATAAAGTTTCAAGTTTCTGTCACTGCTTTTTTTGGTTAGGGAGAGTTGAGGAACTAGCACAAGTTCATTCATGTGGAAATACCTCACATTTCTCAGCTCTATTTCTTTGAAATGCCAGGCAAACGGCCACTGCTCATGAATGGTGGGACTCTCTGCCACACGGGCAGTGAGGCAGATTACCCGTTTCTCTCCCATGAGAAGACATTTTGCATGCTTCTGATACTGACAGAAAAATTGTCAGTGCCCTTGATTTAAATAACAGTGGAGCCACTAAAGCATATAGTCAGACCCTGGGAGACTTGGGCAATAGGTTCTCTGAGATAGAAGGCGTTCATCTCCTGTTTTCAAAGAGAGGGCCCTAACCACTAAATTAAAGCTTGATGAAAGTGCTCTAGCATGGCATTGCACTGCATCACACAGCAATATAGGAACATCTACAGCATGCACCTAGAACCCGAGTCTGACTTTCGTTTCCTGTTTGGAGATGAAGGGAGGAATCTGGCCTGTGGTTAGATATCACTATTCAAGATTTCCTAGAATATATACTATATTCTTCATTAATCACTCTCTACTTCTGTCAAGATAATACCACAGTAACTCCAATGAAGTTACAACACACTTACAGTAGTACAGCCGATAGCAAAACTTGGCTCGATATCCTCAAACATAAATGGATATTTTATCTGTTTAGTACATGCTGTCTCTTATTTAAACCGAAACAGTGAAACAAAAGTCATCCTGAAGAGACCAAAAGAAACTTAAATATGTATTTTTTTTTCTAAGCATATGAATATTTTATGATCTATAGTTTCCATAGTGCTTGCTTACTTTGTTTGTTCAACATTTTGAGTTGTCGGAATAGGCATTAGACAGAGCAACAACAGAAATATGGAAACAAAGTCAGTAACAGAGTTCTTGCATTTTTTCTTGGGACACAGACATGAGGATATACCCACTATCAACGCATTGCAAGTAACACATTAAATGTTCATTTGGCCTAAACCTAAACCAAGACTTTAACAAACCCAGAGAGAATTTAATATATAATTTGAAAATTATTCTGGTCATATTAAAATGTAGAAAAGTCTCAATAAAAATAATCATAGAAGGAGAAGCCAAATCAGGTGTATTTTGGAAAGAAAATAGCATGTCTTCAGTACAATCAGTTTATCAGGTTAGCAAATTTCTTGCTAGTATCTACAATGAGGTATTTTCAAATCACTTATTTATGAAAATAGTTTCAGAAAGTGTTAAAATTATCAGGGATTTTTTTAAATCCATATTATCATAATTTCCTCCATTAATCATTCTTCATCAGAATTAAATCCTGATTTGCACTTAGCATTTTGGTATTGGTTTTAAACATATCAAAATTTTCTTCTTCCTTTCAGGTAATGATGGAGTAGGTAAAAGCAAAGACCAGCTTGCTTGGGAGATGCACAATATTTTTGACTGTGTCTTTTCTAAAATTTGTGTTGTCTCCCAGTGAAAAACAAACAGAAGTATTTAAATTACTTAATTGCCTTCCAAGGCTCCACCTAAACTCTTCCTTCAGTCACACTCTCTGCTTTCACTGAACCTCCACAACAAGGCAAACTGAAAGCTTTCTTTGTTAGCCTGGTCTACAGCACCTGAATGGTGCCAAACAAAATTAATTCAGAGCTCTTAGGGAAAGGATTTCTTTCTCTGACTCCTCCCTGATACCAAATAAAGAAAAAAAACAACCTTCTTTTTCCTCTCAGTATTATTAACTAACAGCAGAGACAAAAAAAATATCATCTCCCTGACATGACAATTTACGATTTACATTCAGCTTCCTCTCTTATTTTTTATTTCTTCCGAGTCTTCATTTGATTTCTCATGGTTATTAATGGTCTACATAAAGGCGTTACCTCTTATGCTATGAAGTGGTTTTACATGGAATCCTTGTAATGCAGCAACTCATAACCATAATCTAGGCTAAAATGTGTTACCTAAATTGCTGTGGTTTCAAAATTTACAAAAATGTATTTCCTAGAGCAATTTAACTTCTCCTTTTACTACAACAACAAAGTAAAACCATTAGAAAGACTATGAGTTTAAGCAATTAATTACACCTTAATAATATTTTATAGTTTTCTAAAGACTTTAAAGTTCTTTCCAAACATTATGATTCAGATCCTGCCACCATTCCTCACACAGACTAGGAAAATAAATGGAACTACTCCACAAGCCAATTATATTTATGTTCTGGGTAAAATTTGGGTTCTGATTCAATACTTTTTTTCCTGACAATTCAGTACAAAAAATTTGACTGTATGCATTTTGCAGAATAGGAAATGGAAACACAGACATTAAGCAAATTCACTTAATAAAATGGCAGAAAGTCAAGGTTTCTTTCTTTTAAAGCTTTGACTCTCAGTATCTCACAGAGTTGAAGAGTTCCAAAGGCACAAAAGCAAAAGGTGGCCAGCCACATGATCGTTATGGAGAGCCTGAGAGCTGCATGCTACCTCACATTTTATTTCTGTAAAACCTCCCCTTGCTGTGTTACTGTACCATAAGAACATAAAGAATTAATAACTATTGCTCAGAGTTTTATGTTTACTACATAACTAATGACATAATCATATCAAGAAGATACATAAATTAAAATATTATAATCATAATATCAAAAAATCTTAAATATCTCAAGTGTATCACTGACATGACGAAGACTTCAGCAGCTACTTAAATCACAATTTGTAAAGGCATCATTTGTCAAATTAAATAATTAAAATTTAGGTTCAAAGTTAGAAAAAAACACAAGGACAAATAGTGGTTCTGATATACCTGAGTTAGAATATTAAAAATATTGGGCAAATATTAGTCATGTAAAAAAGATGTAGATTCAGTAAGTATTAGCTATTTACTGAACGCTTAATAAAGACAGGTACAAATTAAAAAGCTCAATATGTATTTCTCAGTTCTGTATAGAAATCCTCGACTTGGTTGTTGGAACCATGTCAAATCAAATTTTTACTAGGTTTGAAAAAAACTGCATATATTCATGGTTTCCACAGACTAGTCAAGAGCTTGAAATATTGGTCTTGACTATCCAGTCAAGACCAATTCTTTCCACAGGAAAGTAATTCTCAAAGGAAATTCTTTGTCATGCTACTTCCAATCTGAAGATCTAAACACAGTCTTTCCTCTAGCCTTTGGCACAACCCATAATAATTGGACCATAGGAGAGAGCAACAAAAAATTGGATCCACAAGATGCATGCCAAACATCACTACCAGCTCAATCATTTGCTTTCTCACCTTTCCCCCCGATCAGGAACAATCAGTAGCTGAAGTATTAAATGACATGTCATACTCATTCACTGATGGAGAAGCAAGACAGAATGACGTGTTCTGCTGATCATTTATAGCTATTGGTTGTTATAGGGTATTAATTTGCAATACACAGACCTGTTTGAATTTCAGATGAGCTGATGGCCAGATGGATTAGCCTGTAAAATTAATATTCCAACCCATACACATGTTGTATGGGTACTGTCTGCTTCAAAATCCATGAAGTCCATTTAGTGGATTTTGTTTTTCAGGCCTCACTTATTATTTCCTCCACAAATGATGAAACCTGCAACAGAAAAAGGCAATCCTGGAATACTTTGGTATTTTGGTGCCACGGCTTCCTTGCGTATTTCTTTCACAGTGCCAGGAGCACTCGTTTCCAGTGCACACCCAGTGAAAAGACCAAATTTCATTTATTTAGCTTACATTTGAATTTGTATACTCTGATTGTACAGTGAGGTGTACAGTGCATGGGAGCTATAGACACTGGGTGCCTGCTTTTGGCAACAGGTTTTAGCAACACCATTGAAATTATTCCCCAATAAACTTCTCAGTGCTTTTCAGAATGGTTCATGTGCTCCCCCTGTTTCGCCCCCAAACGACTGTACATGTACAGATAACTGGCAAATGTCATCCACAGTTCCCAAATTGACTTGAATACCAACGCAAACATGCTGAAACAGGCAGGAGCAACCCACCTGCCGGTATTCACAGTGATAGAGGCTGCAGTCAGCAACCACAGCCCTGGAAAAGGTGACAAGTTGCAGTTATTAGAAACTGCAAATTTGTCCTGTCACCTGGACCTTTCGGAAAAGCTCACCTCCACTGCAATCAGTCTGCCTTGGCCTCTGACCCACTGTGGATGAACATGATCCAAATCTTGAGAGAAACTGCAGTATTTCAGAGCCACCAGCTTGATTACTATTGATTATCTGCTTGCCTCAATGGTAATTTCCCTTTGACAGTAGTGTTTCTACCTGACTGTTACTTCTGGGATTTGGGTTTTCTATTCTTTTTCTTTTCCAGATTGGTTCCAAGAAATATATTTTGATTACCGTTTTGGGCAGGGTAAGAGGGGTAATAGAAGGGAAGGGCTCAGGTCTAATCATGGCAGGAATTTATTAAAAAAATCCCTCATTGTTCTAGGGTAACCGAGAAGATAACTCTACTTTTGAAAATTAGACTGTCTCATGAGGTAAATTTTAAATCTTCCCCTTTGATAGGGGAAGAAAAAATCATTTAAAATAAATAATACATGAGACATTAGAATACTCCCATATCGTTCTAATCTCACTAGATGTATGGACTGAAAGGATTCTTACAGCTAAAACACTGTGTGGTGGAAAACTAAGTTTAGAGCTGACTCTCCAATATGATGACCCAGTTGAGTGGTTCAGTAACAATGATGTTGGGCCTCCAAGTGGCAGATGAGGCTTTTGTTTTATTTGTTTGACAGTAAATATCTGGCCTGTTGCTTAGCAGCCATACACAGAAACAAAGGCGTTTCCAGACAAAATAAACTACATTACAGCAGGTGAATTTTTCACAGCAGTTACCAAATGGAAATAGGAACTAAATTGATTGTTGAAAAACAACCCAACACCTTTGTTTCCTGCAGATGTTTTAAGCACACAAATGGCAGTTCAGGATTTCTCGACGGCAGTGTGAGAAGACTTCAGAAGTTTTAAAAAAATGAGTACACTGATTCTGAAAAATAGTATGCTGAAAGCCCTAGACATGGAGACCAAAGTTTTCAAACTTCTGTCAGCTGTTAAATCCATATTTAAGTACATTAAATAACTAGATTTGCTCTTGGATACAATGAGCACTTAGAACTGTCACCAAATTCCAGGGAATTTTCACATGCCCTAGGAGCACTGCACTCATCTGGAACTGAAATACAAATAACAGAGCACTAAAAACCGAAAAGCTTTTGCAGTAGTTTTAATACATTTATATTAATACTGTCAAGCCTTATTTCTACCTCTGCTGTCAGAAATGCATTTTCACACCCCAAGTTCTCAGGTCAAAACTCATGCATGACACTCACCCCTGCACGTTCATTTCCATGCAAAAGTCTGCAGCTTTTGCAGGACTGGCCTCCCATACCGACAAAAAGGAAATGCCAAAGCTACTCTTGCATATCACAGCTGTACAGCTTTAAGGCAGGTATTTCACTGAGAAAGCAGCACTTAACCTCGCTGAGCAAACAGAAAGGGCCAAATTCTGCTCTCAGTTACCCTGGGGCACTCCACCACAAGAAGGAATCTGCATTTGAATAACCTAGAGAAGAAATGTGTTTCTAGGTACTTGAGCTTAAAGACTAAAAAAAAATGCTGGTGTGAATTCTGTCATCTTATATTTTCATTGATGGGTTTTGGGGGGTGGGTTTGTTGTAGGATGGGGTTTTTTACCCTCGAAATTGATCCACTGAGCATTGTCATTGTGTTGCTGTCTCACCTTTCTGTCGATAGACTTCCTGCTGGAGAGACATTATTATTTAACCGGATCCACTCATCCTGCCACTGATTTGTTTTACTTTTGTTCCTGGAAAAGAACAGCAGCTCTAGGTAATGTTTCTTTTCTCATTTGTCTAAGTCCTTCAGAACACTTTAGTAAATGAACCCCATGTCGTTCACTTAGTAAACACAGGATCTCCTGAAAGGATTTATAAAACTAAATTACTTCAGAATTTCCAGACAATCTTTGTTTTTCTCCTGTTTTCCCTGATACAAGCTTAAGAAAAGACTCAGGAAACAAACCTGAATGTTTAATTCCTCATCAAATAGGAGCTGTAAGCACAGCACGAGAGAATCAAAGCAAAAAGGCAGGGGTTTAATAAACAATATAGATGAAGACATGCCAACTCTGTTTCTGAATTAGAAGTATTATCAATGTATCTGCAACAGTCTGTTTTTAATTGCATCAGCCTTGCCTAGCTGGAGTTACCCTTTAGCAATTGTAATCCCTCTGGAAATTCACATCTTCAATTTGACCACAACCAAATTTTCAAATTTTCATTCATTGAGTTTAAGCTGCGTGTACATAGAGCTGTGTATCTGTATTTATGATAGATCCTGTACTGTACACCGCCACTCAAAGAGAAGTAATAGGCTTCCTAAAAGTATCACTGAGTAAAATTTTGTCATCTCAGTAACATCAGGCCAGACAAATATAATAGTCTCTTACATTCATCTACAAATCTATTAAGAAAACATATTCAGCACAGCTGTGTTCAATGGAATATTCTCCCTCCCACACTGACAGATTTTAGAAACTTTTATCAGATGGTAAAAAAGCTTTAAAATACTAGGTTGTAGATGGCATTCATAAAACCTTCCGGGGGAATCCAATCCCAGTTTACATAGTAGACAACAAAAATAATCCAGTTAACCTAAACAAGCCTTGGTCTGAACTACAGAGTGACCAGCTACTCACCACTAATTTCATACATATTTTCTTCTTTCTAGCTACAATTATGAACAACATTTGCTCAGTGTGCCTGTATCCTAACAGAAGATTTTGTTACTACAGTGAGCCAAATGGATCCCGGAGATACAAAGGAATCACAGTACAGTGAAATCATAGTGTGATGCAAGTGGCCCTGCAGGATGCCAGCACATTCAGCACCTCATGCCCCACTGGGATGGTACATGACCATACCACAGCAGTACTGCGGTGGCTCCCTGGCAAAAATGTGTACACTGGCTGGACCACAATTCTTTTACAATCAAGCGTATATTTTCATTTGCAAGTGAGTTAACATGACAAAGTCTTGTGAATACTTATCAAAAATACATCCAGACATGCTGAATATTCCCACACAGACATTTTGAATGGCCTCTGATTTAATTCCTCTATCAACAGAGGAATCAGTTGCTCTGTCAAGGAGAAGAAATAATACCATTTGTCCTCAAGTAATGAACAGCAAGTAAACAAAATAACTTATAAGTAACCCATAGATTAAAGTATTTTTGTAAAAAAAGCATTTGTATAATTCAGATAATTGCTGAAAAAAACCCAGGACGTACTGGAATACAGTAGATGACCACAACAAAGTGATGGATAGCCTGAACATGTTATCTCTGAATCCTTTGCACTGACTGTGTTCAGCCTAGGGAGCTGGAGACCCAACAACCAATTTTTCACAAGGGAAATGTGAAATCTGCAAAATTAACTGAACTGGAATTTTCTGTGGGAAGAATGTATAAGGGTCTGAGAGAAATACACATATCACTTTCTTCTTGCCTCCCCACTCCCCAAATGCTCCAAGAATCACCAAGACAACCAGACACCTTGCAAAGTCTTCACTAATGCAGACACAAAAAAAAAAAAAAAAAAAAAAAAAAAAAGAGAGAAGGATTTGTGCCCTAATTCAGAGAACTGCAGCATCATGGTGAGTAACTATTAGATACATGGGCACAAGGGAAGAACCATAGAATGACAGGCTAGTCCTTCAACCTCACCCTTAAATGCTGTGTATATCCAAAGAATTTCCAGTAGTGCGACCCAGCACCAGTAACTTCTCTCTGCACGTGGCAGTAAATCTATACAGGTTTTTTTTTTTTTTTGCTTAAATACTCTGCCTCAGTATATTTATAGCTATGAATACTTGACATTAATAGCTTTTGATCTCAATCCATAGGCAGTCCAGGATCAATTTCCTAATTACATATATAACAATGTTTCCCCTCACCAGAAGAAAAAAAGTAGTAATAATGCCTGAGTACTGCCATAATAACGAACAGACTTTTATTTAGAATGAAGTCAGGACATCTGAACAAAAGAGATTTGCAGCAAGATGTTTTGTTAAGTATAAACTCCATTTCCTTTCACTTTCAGTCTTCCTGCCACAGTTAACAATTATTACACTTAAAGCCAAAGCCGCCCTGAAGGAGAACAAGAGCTGGAACTGCCAGAACAGATGCTTAGATATCCAGTTAATAATTTAGTAGCAGCAACCTATCAGGATATACCATTTCACATTCCTCCTTTTCCCCACAGAAACATCTTCTTCATGAAAGAATTTCTTAGGGAGTTCACTGCTAGAGAAGAGAGTGGAGAGCACTATCTGCAAGGAAATGCCTACTCCAAGCTCAAAGGTTTAATCTTGGTAATTTGCACAGACTTCTTTAAATGTATGGTAGTAACATTCTTTAAGAATATTAAATCGTCCATACAGAACTCTTCTGCCATGTTGCAGCATTTTATCTGATTTGAAAATAATCTAGTTCTTACACTTGTGCAGACCTATCAAGAGATCCATATAAAACATGCAACTGAAAAGAAGGAAGTATAATTAAGCTCTTCAAAAACTAAATTTTAAGTTTAGATAGAACAAGATTGAGAGTGATTGAAGTATATCCATAACCTAATGTCAAATTTTGGACTGCTGAAAAGAGATTATTCTTTTCTTGTTACAAAAGAATGTTTATTCATATGCATTATTATTGTCTATTAAATATTCCTCATATTTTGCAGGACTTTCCAGCTGCCAGTTCAGGTAAATAGAACCATTACTTCTATTTCTCCTTAAGAGAGTCATCCAAATGAAACAATATTTCTGCAGAGCACCATCAAATATGATATACTCATCAACTATGATATATAAATGGAAATTTGTAACTTCAGACTGCAAAAATATGCTCAGAAGTAATAAAGGTGGTACAAATGAAAATCAGCTGGAAAAAGAAAAGTTCTATGCTTTGACTCATCTCCTTAGCCAAGCAAGGCAAGTCACTTATCAAAGTAAGTTTTAGTGATCAACTTTCCAGATTAAAAATACACCTTTCTGTTAAATTAAATTTAAATGCTCCTATGTTCTTTGACGTATTTTTTTGCTAGGTACAGGAGAGAAAATTGAGGAAGTTTTATTTCACTGAGATCCAAATCCATCTCACTAACTGCAGGAATTTCTCTGGGGTGCCTAATTAGGAGCCCCATCAACAATGGTTCCCTATATAAGTCAATGCTGAGAGACAGCTTTAAAGGATAATTCAGTGTTGCTGCTCTAAAATTGCCACTTCTCATGGGCTATAGAACAGGGCTCCTAATCTCAGCTGGGTATTACAATTAGTTGAAATTAATTCTGGCCCCAGTCCCTAGGGTTCTTTCAGTAAAAGGGTATTCCTTTTTCCTCTTCATTCTCAAAAAACATTTCTACTCACAAACCCAAGAAACACATGGGACAGATGTTCCTGTCTTTCACTTGGCCCTGTAGGCTTCAGGCAAACTATGAAAAATCCCGTTCTCACTGGTGCCATGGCTTCACAGAGCCATAACCGCTGCCGCCGCCTCGGACTGCATTCAAAGCTCCTGGTAGACACTTCTAGCTAGCTAGCCTGAACTTCACCCCATTTCTAAGTCATTGCAATCCCAGGAAGGATCTTCAACAGTCTGATGTTGAATAAATGAACAATGACATGGCTCTCCACTGCAAACATGTGGTGTTTTTGAACACAGATGGAAAAAGTCAAACAGAGCCCAGAGTAACTCTTCATCCACAACCCAGGAATCAACTCACCCTGGAGTCCTGAGGACGTCCAGGATACACAGCTCTCACAAACATGCTCTGCACTGGAAGTAACCTGTGAATCTGACAGAACATAGAGCCAAGCAACCAAAAATTATCAGATTCATGTATTATCCTGAGACTTCTTCTCAGGATACACTTTACCACAGTCAAGGGACACAGCCTTGCAGAACCCCATTCCAAGCTCCATGAATTCACCCAACTTCAATATTCTTTCAAAAAACAGGTTATAAAAAAATCCAGACTAGTGACATGCCAACAAATAAGGGTCATTTAGGAATGCTAAATGAGAATATTCAGCTGTTTAGGGTTTGGATGGGGGCAGGGGAGAGACAAAACTGCATTTCCCCATGCCCCTTTCCTCGAGAGACTAATTTTTTCCCCAAAAAGATGCCTTGCTAAGGAACAAACAGTGATTTCTTATCCTTTCATACTGCTCTATAAGATATATGAAAAGCTAAAGAGAAGAATAAAGGAGGTGATTTAGCTTGGTTTTACAGTCGAAATTCATGTCTGTGTACTCTGGAAAGGCTGCAGTGACTGAAAAATTTATGAAATTGTCATGTGAGAAAAAAGAAACAGAAAAGAGAAAACCTTACAGAAATAGATTGTGTTGTCTAGTGTCCTTCAGCCAAGATTTTCAAGAATGACTAATGATTTTGGCTGTTACAAAGCCTGAATCGCCTTTGTGGGGATTCATTTCCAGAAAGTGCCAAGTATCTTTCCTCTGAAAATCAAGACTCCTAATATTGTATGTAGCTGGGAAACCAAAAAAGGAGGCAAGGAAAACCTTTTTTTAAATTTAGAATATTTTTTTAAACACCCGCTTAACTACAATGCCCAAAAACACACTTGGAAAAAATAATGTCATTGTTAAGGGATCAGATTATCTGCTATATAGTTACAGTATTGCAATATATACCCCTGAGGTATTCAAGCAGCTCATGAGGAAAACTAGAGATGATAATGTATTATCTGAGACATGTAGAGTTTAAAAATAGACAAAAATATATGCCTCCAGACATTTTCTTTCCTATACCAAGACTGATACTTTTAAAGTATTTTGTACATTTACTAGACATTGAATTTACCACATTAGTGATCAGCCATAATTTAAACTAATTCAAAAAAGTGTTTTTTGCAGAAATTAGTGGGGTTATTTTCAAATGCAGACAGCCTCCTGATGTTATAGATATACACCTTGAAATCATACATGAAGCCTGCAGAAACTGGTAGATCTGATTTGCATTTAAGAGTTTGTATAAATATCAGACCAAGTGGGACTACACACATGACTTCAATGAAGCATGTGCTTGGCTGTCTTTATAGGATTAGGACCTTAACTATTTAGCCTGACTTTAACTTATATTCAAGCATTCAGATACTCTAATATCTGACCATTCACTACAATCCATTTGAAAATACACCACAGCACACAGCTTTATTATATGCTACAGGATACCACTACTTAGTTTCCAAGTTCACCAGGAACTTACAAATTCCCAGCAAATTACAAGATGCAAACAGCTGCATGCAAGATTAAATCGCCTACCTCCAGCAGTTTTACAAAACTTTTTCATGATATATGTTCATTACACAAAGCTAAGTGCCCACCAATCAAACTGCTATGAATGCCCCCAAACTGCTTATCTCTTTAGAAGATAAAGTGTGCTGTTTATATAACTTATTAAAAATTGCACCCTTGCATTCCTTTTTCAGATAAAAAGTGTGAGGGCACCGCTTTATCACTTTAACTATGTGTTTCTTTGAACGTATTTGTGCTTTAAAGTAAACACCAATGCTAGTTTTTTACAACTACTAAAATCAAAACACATCTTTCCAAACTAATCTGTACAATGGTTCGGAAGAGCCTTTGATTCAGTACCATAATTATAAACAGGCACTTAAGTCAGACATACTAAAAGAGCATCAGTCATTTAAAATCAAATTAACAGTTTGATTAATCAAACACCAGACTGTCAAGTCAGATAACATACCTGATGGCTTTGTTCAGTTACCAAAGAGGGTTTCCATTTTAAGCAACACAGATTTCATCAGCAAAACAAAACTTACACAAGGAAAAATTTTGGTTTCCTTTAAATTCGCTCTATAGTATTACTAGGAAAATTCTCCTGGAGAAGCCAAGTTCTGCTTCACTTTCATGTGGTCACACGGCAGGAACTGAGAGACTTTACAGACATATTTCCTGACTCTTTCAGGCCCACTTTTCAAGCAGAAAAGTGCAGTGGGATTCAGGCGGATGCACATTAATAAAATCAGGTCATGCTTATGAGATATACCAAAGTGGTAGAAAAATAGTTTATTGGCTTACTTCTAAAAGTCAGTGATTATGTACTAAAATGAGAGGTCCACCCACACCATACGATACATTGCATGCATTTTCACACCTGAATCCTCCTCCCCTCCGTTAGAGTATTTTCTTTCCTAGCATAAGACACAGAGTCTGAAGATCACATTTCTCTATGGAAGTTTGGAAAGACCCTTTGCATTAGGGAAAATATAACTGCTGCCATGATGTCAAAAACACAAAATGGAAAAGGCCATGCTATGTCACTACTCCCCCAGAGTAACAAAATATATCATGCTAAAACAGCCACACATCTGTAGGACCATTATGGACAACACCAGCCCTGTGCCACAAAGCAGGGTACTCCTCTGGGCTACTGGGATCAACCAAAATCAAGAAAGTGTTGCTGAAGAACTGTCTTCTGCAATGAAGTAACTGATCATCAATCCATGCAAGAACAACACAATGCCTGTCAGGAGGTGTCTCAACATATGTTGCATTTGATTTATAAAGAAAAGTTATGGTAGTCAGTACGCAAAGAAGGCATACACTTCAATTGACTAGAAAGATCTCAAACGAGAAGACAGAGAAAGCCCTCTTTCTTCTGCAGTATCCAAATTCTCCTGATGCTGGATGGAGGCAATCAGGCAAAGATTCTTTCATGCTCATAGCTCTTGCATAGCCTTCACAAATAGTCTGAAAACATCTATGAAAGTAAAGCTAGAGTTTCTCACTCTAGTATTGGTTCACCCACTATTATTAGACACTGAAAGATTGCACCTATGACAACCACTCTGAGTTGTGAAGCAGCATCAAGAAGCAGATGTGTGCTTATGGGGATAGGCCTGTTTTCAAAAGAATGATTGTAAATGCATGTCCTTTGCAATGTCTGATCCAGAGCCCATTTCCAGCATGGCAAGGAAGGATAAAATGGAAGTATGCCAAGTATACCAACATAAAACCTATAAATTCATAGCAGACAATTAAAATGAACGGGAACAGGGACCAATTCCAGATTAAACAGCAGCAAAGAAAAAACTGAAGAAACAAAACCCACCACCTCACACAACAAAGATCTTTCTGTCGTGATTCAGTATGCAGCCTGCATAATATCTGTGAATGTGTAAGCAAAGAAAAATCAAAAATGCCTCTTGTAAATGGTGTTTTGAAAACCCGATAAATTCTTGGCTTCATTCCACCGCTGTTTTTGATACTCGTTCATTTATGATTACAATTCAAACGTTAAATGCCTCTATGCTTTCAGCCTAAAATACATATTATTTACTGGTTCCATACTAAGTGACAGTTCTTTCAAGGAGGTTTCTGCTTATGGGGCCATTTGGGGGCTGAACAGTCTAATTCAACTTCATGCATTTTAATGTTCAGTGCTGTCCATTGATATGCTGTGATTGAATGTGAGAGGCCTAAAGATGCACAGAAAGTAATTGGCCAGTAGGATATCCCCCCACACACATTACAAGAAAAACACCTAAAACTGTGTAAAAAAAAAAAAAAAAAAACAAAGGGAGGGGGTGGGGGGTGGCAAGGGAGAGCAGAAGGAAAAAAACTTTCACCCACTGCTTAAGTATGTTAAGAGTAAAACAAAAATCATGGGTTATAGGAAAGCTAAAGGCTTATGGTAAAAGCATTTCTCTTGCTTACATTGGAATAAAGACAAAAGGTTTCTAAGAAAACATATATGGGTTTTGACAATTCATTATAGTATTTCTGCTAAAAAGAAATTCCAGCATAGGTCAAAATCCAATGATATATGAACCACAATGTCTTCTGAGGTTTGGATCAAGTATGCCCTGAAAATTATGGCTGCTTATCTAATCTCTGAAGACTCTTTCCCTCCACAGTCTTGATCTCGCCCTCCACAGCCTCATCCCAGTTTACTACTACTCATACCGGTCCTCAGTGTTTTCAAAATATCACATGTAAATCCCACCAAAGTCTTTTTCTTCTTCTTCTAACCACAAATATTGGTTTGACGGCTGTTTCAGGTATCAGACCTAGGAAAAGTGAAGTAATAATGTATTCCAACAGCGAGATTCAAATCCTATATCTGGTGGACTGTCTTCTTTCATATCCACAGATGCTTCCTCAGGACTGAATGAACCAGAAATGATCATCTCCATCCCACAACCCCACAATCCCATAACTGCAAAAATATGCCCTAGAGATCTATTGTATATACCATATACAAAAATTCACTTATGTACTTGCACAACTGTAAAGGGAATTTGTACTTCTCTTTTTTTTCCAAACTCATTACACCTGGAATTGATAACAGTTTGCTGGTGGTGTTCCCAGCAATGTGAAGAAGTGACTTCTTTTTAAAGCAGATGCTTGATCTTCAGGCGAGATGGATCATCAGATAATGATGGCTAAGTTTTGTTTCACCTTTAATCCTCATTGATATTAATGAAGGCCCAGTTTTCAAAATGGGGCATGTAATAGCAGGCAACAACCTGCTCGATTCATGCTTTAAATGTCTACCATACTGATCTAAGAACATTTTAGATCAAAGAAAATGTGATCAGGTACTTTCTCTGGAAAAAGCAATTTTAACAAAACCCAAAGTTTTTAGCAGTTTTGATGAGATCTTAGACATGATATCTTCTAATGAAAAATTTCTGTTGTATTTTTTTAATTTGTATTTTATTTCTAATTCATCACTTCATTTATATTATACCTTTGCCTTAAAATACTGATATGTAGCAGGCTTCAATACTAACAAAGCAAAATCACTTAAGTAGCAGGTTACCACGATTCAACATTTTAAAAATAAAATTTCTCAGAATTCCCATGCCATGGAAAACTTCAAGTTTTTCTCCAAGTTAGGTCAAAAAGAGAAGGCTTCAACACATTTCATGCTGAACAACAGAAAAATGTCATTTTCAACTATGAATACAATACCTAATTTAGGAATCTAATTTTAATGGACTTCCATGAAAATGAAAGTGCTTAAGATAGATATGGGCTTCATTTTCAGACAAACAAAATAATAACCAGTGCTCAGGACTAAATTTTTAAGCACTTGTGTTCCTTATTTTTCTTCTCTCTTTTTATAAAAAAGAAACAAACAAAAAAAACCTTTCCCAACAGTATTGTCCCAGCTACAGGCAGTGAGGAATCATTCTCTTCCACATCCTAACAGACATTTGGCTCTGTCACTGACACTCTACCAATCTTGGCACTTGTATAGGAAATGTCAGTATGAAGGGAAAATAGGGATGGACTAACCCCTTTAACCTTAGTGTCTTGACCACGTGAAGATTCAGACCAACACATTTTGTCACCCCTGTTCCAGAATACCTTCCAGTGCAGACACAATACCCTAGAACGACACAAGAAAACTGCATTGTAAGGTAACAATTTTGCTCATAAACTAAAATTTTATTCTATAACAGAATCCCTGCATAAGAAGCTATTCTGGAATATCTGCAATAAAATAGCTTATTTTCATATACATTGGTCAGTCAGTTTACCCACATTCCATAGAGAAGGTCACTTTTAACTGGTGACCAGGCAAATTGTTACCACACTAACACCTGCATGACCACTAACAACAGTAGTACCTGACTCAGTTTTTAGCCTCATATTTTGCACAAAGCCTAAATTCACTTAAAAAAAAAATATTTATCACACTTCATAACTTTTCTAAATCATATTAGCTTAAAGTACCAGCATCTGAAATGAACAACAGAAGAGAGTTGAGATAATTGAGTAAATTCATGATGCTCATTTGCTGTAGACAGAGGTTACTCTTTTAAAGTCTGTTGAAGACTCAGAAAAAACTTATTCAGACTGAATTAGTTCAATCACTTGCTCTCAAGCACCTGATCAATACAACAGGATTTTAAAAGTATCAGAAAGACAGTGAACTTCTCCAGAAGGCCATCTCAACTGAAATCTACACTAAAAATCCATTTGCTTTAATCCGGCATATATAACATATATGTCATCCAGCAGACCAACATATATATTCTTCACCATTCACAAGAATTTGTAGGAGTCTGGACCATTTCCTTCATAAATCTTTGGGGTGTAATAAAGAGAAGCCTTTCACAGTATGTCACTGTGATTCTAATTCCATTAACAACTTTATTTCAACAGAAACTGTGCCCCTCCAGATACGTGCTCCTGAGACTGCAGGATTTTCTTTTCCCTTTTGCATTAGTTTTAAGTACAGGCTCATACAACTGCACAGAAACATAACACTCAAGGGGGGGGGGGGGGCCGCGGAAAGAAAAAAGAAAACCAAAAACACACACACATACAAAAAAACCCCAACCCTGTTATAGAAAGAGTTCTAATCAGCAAAATTCCAGAAAAAGGGGAGAAATTGGATTATTTTAATAGCTTTTTCATATTGGTACTTGCTGTATCTTTAGAATAAACATTTATGGAAATTAAATCAAGACTTTCTCAGACTTCCTGCTTCCTTTGCAACATTCTCTCCTTTTTTGGTCTACATACTGCAGAATAGATGTAGCTCCCTGTTCACTTGCCACCTTTAGATCAAGCTATCCAAAGGGCATTTGAAGGACAATTGCATCCAATTTGGTCAGCCCAGCAGTACCAAACTGCATGGGATAAGAAGCCCTTCCCACAGCAAATAAACCATAACATACTATTCTTTATATTTTTAATTATAGCTGGTACTTCTTAGGCACTAATCAAAGGACAGCTTGGTCATCTATGTGAGAATTTATACTGCTGTAACATTGGTTTAAATATCTGAAAGGTCAATACTAAGAAAAATATGTGCTCACAGTGAAGCTTCCTTATCTGACATCAGCTGCCCAACACATCTTGCTTCTGTCTAAACAGTATCCAGTCTAAAGCCAGAGACTGGAAATAGCTATTGGCTCTACAAGGACAATGCTATTCACCCCTTTTCTCCACTTTTTGCTCACTGCAATGTGAATAGCTACAGTTAAAGCAGCACTTGACCATGCTCTCTTTAAACCAAATCTGAATTGACTTGCCCCCTTCCAGGGCAGTTTTCCCTGACTGTGGGCGTGAGGAAAGCAATTTGACAGACAGTGTCAAATTCAGGCATTTTTTCTTGTATAGTCACCAAGAGACAATAACCTAGGGCCAAGCCTACTTTCCCGACAGCAGAGATTCAGGAAAGAGGGTGTATTATTTAAACAAAAGAATGAATTATTTATTCCATTGCCAGCAAAACTCTAACTTCCACTTTTACAGGCTTACGTAAAGGTCTATGATCTGGAAAGAGAAGTTGCATCACAAACAGACTGCATAACCTCAGAAAAACTGGCTCCCACCACCTCAGCTTAAAATATTGGTTACGTGTGCAACGCAGCAATCCCTAAAGACCCCCAAAGAAACTTGGGACTCCTTGTGTTATATGCTTCAATCATAAATGCTAGGGGATATTGCTACAAAGAAAAAAATATTAAAAAAGACAAGGAGAATGAGAAAATATGTTTATTTTCAGATTATTACTGTAAAACTGAGGTACATGCATATCAGCCTATGCTGGAAGGGTATAGTAAGTTAAGTATATAACACTGATCAAGATATCTCATGTTGCTGAAACACAAGGAAACAATTTCTTTGTTATTCCAAATCCTTCTAGAACATACGAACATATATAATTTACTTCTTCTGAGTAGGACTGTATATCCAGTGGATTTTCATATTTTTGGACAGCACAACATTCCTTGAAATGACTCCAAACCTGAATAAGTGTTTTAAAATTAACTCCGGTCACAATTTCATTCATCCTCAGTCATGATCCAGCCCTGGAAGGGGCTGGAGATCAAAACCACCCATGATCACATGTATTCTTACATAAGAGCGGCCATGCCGGGTCAGACTCAAGGTCTATCTAGTTGGATATCCTGGCTCTGACAGCAGCCAGTAGCAGATGCCTAAGGAAAAGTATCAGAGCAAGGCAAAGCAGGCAGTGATCCTTCCCCTGGTTACACTTCCAGCATCCTGTGGTCTCAGGGCTTCCTGAGCCAGAGGTTCTGACAGCAGTTTTATATGCTGAATTACAGGATTCAAATCCCCAGCCCTTTACTTCGCGTAACAATGGCAGAAAGAAATGTTTTGCAGTTAATTAATTCATGTGATAAGCAAGATCTGGTGTTTTTTAGTCTCAACACAATTTTAAGTGCTCCTGCTGTAAAATTACATTTGTTTAGGCACATTTCCATGTCACACATCTAGACACGAATTCCATCGATCTTCTCATTTCTTTTGCTGTTTGAAGCTGCAAAGAATCCACAGTTTGTCCATAACAGATGCCAAAAGCCTAGAAACTTATTACACACTGCTCACAGTGTGGGTTCAGATACATTAGCAGCATAAAAAGAAAAAGGCAAATTAGGCCACAGTAGGAGAACACATTTTTAATATTACAGTCTGCAGCTTGCATCTCTAATTTAATGCTGCTGTTTCCCAAAGTTATGCTGCATCATTCTACATTGCTGAATTGAAGAGATGACAGTGAGCTCAATTTTTACAAGCAACTGGCCAATTCAGATAGTCAGTGCACTTGATGAATTCCAGAAAAATTTTCAGGGCCAAAGTGAATGAGACATCTTCAAAGAATTCTTTAGGCATTCATATTGACAGAAATTAGGTATGAATATGTTTGGTGTCTCAGCCTTGGGAAAAGGGGAGATTTTAGTGCATTCTTCCAGAAGAACAGAAAGGAAAAACACTCAGTACCCGTAATCAAAATGCATATACCCTCTATAAGCAGTAAAAGCTCAGTCCTGTTGGTTAAATACACACAGCACACACAAACTTCACATAAATTATCATCTCAAGAAATCATTGCTTACTGAGAGAATTATCTGTGCCGTTATGGCTTCTCTCTGGAGTTGACAGAGAGTTATCTTCTACATCATATCTACTGTTTACTTCAGCTGCAGCAGAAATCTTGAAAGTAGGTATCAAAGAGTAGCAAAGAAATCAAGTCATCAAGGAAAAATAAGTTGCAGAATTTGTAGTTTCATGATGCATCTTCCCAAGATTCTGATCATCTGGGGCAACAATGTTTTGTTTAATTTAAAGTCTCCTTAATGGAGAATCTCCTGGCTAAGGATTAGATAACTGATATTGAAGAATACATCAGAGACAATCAAACTTTAAGTTATGTTATTTTTATGAAATTATAGATTTTTCTGTTTAGGAAATAAAAAACCAGGCAGCTCATATATATATAGAAAGTTTTGACCCGATCAGATGGAAGCAGAAAGGCAAAAACCTAGCACCTGTTGACTTTAGGCTAAACAGAAGTCTTGAGTATTAGACAGGTTCAACTTCAACAGTTTCAGTACCCTGAGATTTTGCAATACTGTTCAGAAGAGATGAGCTCATCAGAGTTTACCTGATAAACTTACTGCCAAACAATGATGAGTTCCCACCTTAAATGTGTATTTTGTTAATATTCAGAGGATGCACATGCATGTACCACAAAACCAGTCACCAATGAACACCACGTGCTCTGGCTGCTAGCTACCAAATGGCAGGCACAGTAGAAAATTATTCAGAGTTGTAATTAATCTCAGGATTATTCAGCCAGCATTTCATTTAAGATGCTTACAGCAGGTCATTTTACATTGTCCAAAATAAGCAGTCTGCTACCATTAGATATTTCCCACATGCAAACTAAAGAATTCACAGTACACAAGGATTTCAAAAGCACTACATACTAGTCAATTTTCATGTCAGCAAATTGTTATCAAAAAATGGCAAAAAAGTGGCTGTGCTTCATGATGTATATTCAACATGTTTGGGCCTCTTCTGCATTTCTTGGTTTGCTCCAGGGAACAAACTGTTTGAGACCTTTTGGTCTCTATTATAATCCAAAGTACTGTGTTACTTGAGCAAACAAATTAAATACAGAAATTAAGTGGGAAGAAGGTGTCTGTGATTCTTGATATCCTGAAGTGGAATTATGTTAGCACTGGCACTCACGTTATCAAACATATTGTTACTGTTAGATGTTTATTCAGCAACCGCAGGGCCTCAGAGCCTTTAAATAAAATTTGCATGGCCAGTTTGTAAATAGAGACTCAATAGTGCGTACGTCTGCAGTGTCTGAGGTATGTATGGTTTGCTGGAATGAATCATCAGGCAATCTTTTAATTGACATTTTTATCATTATTTTTTCAGGAAAATATATAAGAAGATAGGAAATGTTTAAAGATATCAGGCCCGCTTCTCTCTCTCAGGAAGAAATCAGGATCCATTCTTGGAAATACTGGATGTGTGAAAAAAACATCTAGTCGTTTCAGGCCTAAACTAACCTATGAAAAGGACTTCTTAAGATGTGTATTTTAGAGATATTAGACTGGAGTACAGAAAAATTAATGCACTCTGAGTGACAGAGAAATACTGGAACAGTGAATTGACAGGGTTCAGCAACCACTGCCAGACAAAAAGTTCTGTAAATTAATTAGTAAAAGTAACAAACCTTCTACACAGTCTCCACAGAATCCAGACTGAAACAATCACTGCAACTACCAGACTTTTTCCCCCATGTAAGTAATCTTACAAACGAAGAGAATAGTCTAGAGCACACTTGACTCATAAGAACATAAAACTGGCCAAACAAGGTCAGACTGAAAGTCAACCTTGTGCCAGAAGGTGGGCAGCACAGGATATTTGAGGAAAGGCTATAGAAACAAAATAAAAATTTCTTCTATGGTACCCTTCCAGTTTTGACAACTTGCATTTTAGGTATAGCCTGACTCAAAAGCTGTATCCCCCCACTTCTTTACGTTTAGGAGTTCATCATAAACTTTTACTAAATTAATATGTTGAATAGTTCAGGTTGTACTGTAGAAAAAATTACAGGTTTTCATAAAGTCTACCTCCTGTTTTTAATTTTTAACTAGTTATTACTCTATAAGAAGGCAACACATTTTAACACTATTCATTCGTTTAATATGAGACTGATTAGAATGTAAATTTCACGCTGTAGCTAATAATTTAAGGATTCCATATTTCAGTTCTCCTAGAACACCTGCAATGGCACTGTGAATCCTGGGACATAATTCATCACGTCCTGCTGATCTGCTGTTTGCACTTCTGAGTAGTATCTTGTTGCTGTACTGCTGGCCAAGCTGGTTTTAGGAATAGGTTCTTTTTTAATTTTTTTCTTTGTTAGGTAGTACACTTTTACTCTGAGCCTCTAATGTAGGGTCTTTAATCATTTTACCCTGTCGGCTGCTCTTTTAAATTTCTTTTTAAGAAGCTTTCCCATTTTTAGGTGTTTTCCCTTTTTGAAGGTAAATATTACCACAGTGCGTTTTTTTCTTTCCACAGGACTCAAACTTTGAATTTGTCCTGATCTCTTCAGCCTGACAAGTAGCAAAATCTTGAGCTCACTATGTGCCATGCTGAGGATTCAGAGGACTCAGACATCACTTCTCCTTTTTTTGATTTTTGACTCATCACTAATAGAGGAAAACTTTCTAGAAAATACCAAAGCCAGTACTTCTTAGTGGCAAAACTACAAGCCTGAACTGCTTCTGATGCATTAGAGAAATTCCTATGCTGCTGAGTCAACTTCTGTGCCTGTAAGATTGTCACAAACCACAAACCATAGCTTGCTGATGAATAAGGCTCATAAACATCTTTCATACTATAGGACAGTATTTTTTCATGTAGAAAAAAGAATTGTTTAAACTGCTTGCTCATAATTGTGATTTTGCTGCATAATACTAAGATTTCCTCATTTTTTATATAAAACAGCCATAAAGTTATTCCAGTATGCTTATATTTTTAATACATGTGTAAGGATAGTCAAGTTAAATGCAGCTTCATATTCAACTTCCAAGAAAGTCCTCAATGGCTGGGGTTTTTTGCAAGGTAGCAAACAGAATCTCAAGAAAACTAAACAAAACCTAACACTTGCCCACAACGGAAACTTTCAATGCCATAGCTTTTTTAAAAGTAGAAAAGAATTTGATAGACCAATAAAAATCCTGGTGTAACTGAAGCAGTATCACGCCCCAAAAATATCCCTTTTTTATTAATTCAATAGTCAAATAAGCTCTGGCAAAATGGCTCATTTGCAGCTGTAATTATGGAATCTGCAGTCTTAATTACGGAAATTTGTAAGCATAACACAACCAATAAACCTTGCATAGACAAATACAGCCTTAGCCGCATCCATGAATTAGCAGTTAGCAGTACAGTGCTTCCTAAAAGCAAGTAGAGCAAAGGCTAATACTGGTTTAGCACCAGATCCGAGGCCCTATGCACATGAAAACGAACATGATATCATCTGTATTGCAATGACTACACTACTGCAAATTGATTTTGAGACACTCTAGAAAGATTAATTTTAAAATTCAAAGACAACTTCCTTTTCAGAAATGTGTTGTATTTTTATTGAACTAAATGTGAGACCTTACATTGTTTAGAATAGACCTACATTTGTGTGTCTAAAGCCACAAAATCAATAAACAACAGCAGCCCATGCGTTTTTTAGTTTGTATTAAATCCTCCACCTTAGGACATGTAAATGACGTGTAAGATTGGAATAAAAATACTGACCGCATGTTTCTGCTGAAGTGGTTACCAGTAAAAATTACCAGGGTTGATATTTAAAGGCTAGATTCTCAGGAAAACTCATCATTCAACATTTAGACATCCAATTCAGCGGACAGGTTTTCAAAAGAATTTTGTCCCCATTTTGGCACTGAAATGTATTAATTAGAGATCCAAGGACTCGGTCCTACAAGGCATCAGGCATTCTGGCTCTGCAGCAGTGAAGCGCTTCAGCACACATTTAATTTAAGCATGTAAACAGTCCCACTGCAGCCATGCCGCTATTTGTGCATTTAAAAGCCCTCACACAATCTATTGTGCTGCTGGCTCAGGGCCAGCATTTTCAGAACCTCACAGGACCCCAAAAGTAGTAATGAGGCCTCAGCACATTTGAAAATCTGCCACATGTACAGAGGCTTGATTAAACTAAGGAAAGTTTGTTTCCCGTTTGCCAGTAATTGGGGCCTTGCTCACTTGCTTCTATTTGGAGGAGGAAAGAATGTATACGAAGGCCTATTTTATTGAACAAAATTTAAAAACAATACCAAAGGTGAATATAATTATTTTGAAATCTAAATCTGCCCTTCCATTAAGTACTATACATCTAAGCTCTACAAACATCTCCATGTTCCCTGTTGCCATCTCTGCCTCTCTTTATTCATTTAGCTTTCTGGTCACTGATGCACCTCATCCACAGACAGCTAAGATCAGCTGAACTGGCAAGTGTTCCCTCTGAAATTTCTTATCCCATTGGTTTTAGTTTGTGTTTGGGTTTTCCAGTCTCGGACATTGGCTTCTTATTGTTCCTGCCACCACCACATAAAGGCAGAGGTCACTGTTCTTTCTCTTTAGCTTGAGTGAAAAGTGATTATCGCTGGTGAAGAGCAGCTGGGCAGATGCCACCTTTAATAAACACAAGATAAAATGCTGCACAGAAATTGCCCTAAGGGCTGTCATAGCATCAATGTAAACTATCAGTCATAACTGGGTCTGTGATCACTCTACAGATTAGAGATGGCAGCCATTACTGCCAACAGCAGTTGTCCCCTCCTATGCTACATGGTCATACTTCTTCCCTCAAGTCTCCATAGCCACAGAAATTCTGCAACAATGGGACTACTCCTGCGCTGCTCACCCATACGCATGACCCATATGAGCCATACCATCTGGCTCTACAGCTTACCTAAGTAGCACTGTAACAGCATTTGCAACTGCTTCGGTGGGACATTTGCTTTTGTTTCTACGAAGCCTGACAGCCGCCCAGCTGTAGCTCCTCTCTAATGCACTGGTCAGGGATGCCAAGACGATAATGTCAGTTCCAGCATTACATCTGATGGCATCTTTCTGCTACCATGTGCAAAACTTCACACAGCCTTTTATCACTAGTCTGCACTTTCACACACATACGTAGACAGCTGTTAAAATTGCCAGCATTCTTCACCGAAAAGATGTTAACTCCTATGAATTTATCACTTTTACAGAAAGCTTTTTGGATAAAGGGAATTAAAACTGTTCTTCAAGATGACGCATATTTCTATTATGTGTAGTAAACATCATGCTGAATGAGGGGAAAAAAGAAAAGAAAAAAAAGAGCATTCCATGCAGCCAGCAGCTGTCAAGCATCAAAGATTTCATTTCAACATTATGTCAAAAATCATGATACTTTAAGGCTCATCAAAATATGAGTACATCTCCAAGGCAGATGTTTTGACTCTCGAGGCTGTTGAATGGCTGGATTATAAAAAACTTACAAAAAAAAAAAAAAAGAGAAAAGAAAAAAAAATAAACCCACACACACATCTAAAATTTGCAAGAAAGAAAAAGTATCCATATAAACACAACAGTAACAGTTATCATTATTTTTGGTTACCTTTCTAATTTGTCATCTGCATCTACTATATCTAGCACTTCTTTTCTCAGCCGCTAAGGCCCTTTTGAAGTGTCTTGGTATACTCTCTTGGTTCTGATTTCACTTGCTCTCCAGCTCTAAGCGATTGTTACTGCTCTTTAGTGACATTTTTCCTCATTTCTTTTTGTGTGGGTCATACAGATTTTTATACATATTCAAATATACACTAATAGACTCTGCAAGAACGTATCAGGCTAAGGATAAAAAATTCATATCAGTACACAAAAAAAAAAAAAATAATTGCGTTTAATTTAACTTTACACTTAGCTAACATGTTACCAAGGACATTGCTTCACAGAATGTTATATACCTGTGCTCTAAAACTAAATAGTGGAAAAAATAATGTTCTCCAGAACTCACTGAGATTCAAATAGGTTATTTCTTCAAATCCAGTGTCTTTAACTTGGCCTCAGCACCACTTGAAACAGTTAAAAAAGCCAGTAGCAGAAGTGTTAAAGGTATAAAAGATGTATTAATTGCATAAAGATGTATAAAACCAGATCATATTGGATTTATGAACCAAATTACATCAAAATATTTTATTAACTTCAAGGTTCTAGGGGAAATAGCCACTGACACAAACTATAGCAGCAACAGATATCCAGACTCTCAGAAAGCCTTTGACAATTTTTCACTTGATGGATTAGTGCATACGGTATTAAATATAAGCTGCCCTAAGGAAAATGTTGAGACTGGATAAGGAAAATTATAAGACTAAATAATTGGTTTATAGACAGAAAGCAGAAGATCAGAATTTAAAGTATCCATTCACCATAACATGGCAAGAATTGTTTCGCATGGAATTTATATCAGATAGTTATTCTTAATATTTTGATTAACAATTTACAGAAAAGAATTTTAAAAGATTAAATCCATTATTGCCATCGGCATCAGAGTTAAGGAACTAGTTAAAATGAGAAGAAATATTTACATTTTTATTAAAATATAAGCTCAAGGTGATATGGAAATTTTAAGTTTCACATGTAAAATGATGAACCCAGAAATGGTAATTCCTTAATTAAGTACAGGTCAAATAACAGGAAAACAGTGTAATGGAGAATGTGATCTAATTAGGTATGGTCACAATTTTTACACTCACTGTCTAACACAAAGTAGAAATTTAAATGTATATTGTTTTCCTCAAAAAGGTTATTTTGTAAGAGAAAAATCCTCATGGAAATTCACAGGAGTTTCCCCACTAATTTCAATGGGTCAGGGTTTCACCAGAAGCATCTATCATTGTTGGCTCTAACTAAATAAAGAAGGAAAATGTCACATGGCTAAATGGTAAGGTTAAACGCACCAGGAAAGCTTTTCCACATGACAGAAAATAGGAACGTATGCCGATGGGGTGGGAAAATTTATCCTGATGAATTTACTTGACTAACTTAAGGATTTATTTTCTGCAAATTAACCACAGTCAGACGCATCAGATGCAAACAGGTCTGCCTGAAATTACCTGACAAATAGTTCCTGTAAGTATACATTACACTCTTAGAAAGTTCACTTCCCTAACATGCTCCTGGCTCACACCTACCTCTTCCCTTTGTGTGCAGAAATGAATGGCTATCACCTTCTGGATTGTTTCCAGAAGGTCAATAGATAATTTAGATGAGTCTCACAGTTTTTGTAATGAAGATGCTCTCTCCTTGAGCCTCAAAGATAAAAGTAAGCAGAAGGTCATTAGATTCTAAGTATGAGTGGGATTTTTAATTGCACTGGAGCTGCTGATGAAAGCTATATCCCTATTTATTGGAGAGGTGGGGAGCCTGGAGAGGGAGAAGAGAGGGTTGTCTTTGAAGAACATCGCCTTGATGTATATCCTCACAGACAAAACCAGGATTTCGTACAAAAGACAACAGGTTTCGTCAGAGGATACAGTTCACTGTTGCCTTGCACCATGGTATTCCAGCGCTACCATAGGAACTGCAGTGCCCAGATGACTATTACTCATTCTTCATGCCAAGCTAGAGCATTTTGTTTGAATTCAGTTTCCAGCTTGCAAATTCTGTCAGATGTAGGTATGGAATCAAGAGAAATCGCTGCCTCAACTTACATCCCACCTGCAGTATGAACAGAAGTTTCATGAGGTCACTCAGCCACCACGACTCACTACCCAGCAGATCTGAGAAACTGCAATCCCGTTCAAGACAATGCCTTCATCTTTTGCTTCTTTACTCTCCTGAATCAACTCTCTGGATTTCCTCTTGCATGCCTGTGTCTTCGGTTCTTTCCTCTGCATTTATCTACAAACACTTTCTTTCACAAGTACCATCATTCTCCTTACACACACTCACTTGCTCCATTTGAGATACCACATACTAACTACAAGTTTAACTGGAACTGAAAAATCACAGCATTTTGGTGTCCGCACTACAATGAAATTGAAAGCAGGGCAGAAATCACTGCTTCAGTGATACTGAAACTACACAGTAAATTTTTCCTTAAAAATTACAAAGAGAACTGTAGAAAATAAAACCACACTAGGAGACCTGGAAAAAGCCATGGTGTCCTAGAGGCTACATAAATATATCAATCAGAGCATAAGTCTGATCATCATCTTCTGTGCAGATGGAGGTCTTACTGGTCCTGATTCAACCCACAGAACACTGGCATCTAACTGAGGACCTTACACAAGTAGCCTCCTGTCTCAGGAGCCTTCTGCTATCACAGAGGGACACAGACATACTTCAGACATGCTGACTGGCTTTCTGGGTAATCCTGATCCACAGGCAACTAATTGCAGAGAGAGGACAAAACAGCATATCCTTAGCAGTGATACCTCAGTCTAGTGCTAGAATTAGCTGTGATAAACCCAGGTTATAGCATTTTGCCTAAAACACCTACTAGCAAGCAGTTACTAACTGTAACTTCAGGAAAAGACTAATGTTAACATTACCGACTCCCTTAGAGCCTGTGTATGCTTCAACTGCAATTAAAAGAGCATGTGAATTTTAAGTGGCCGTTATGAACAACTAGGAACAACTGAGAATGTAGGGAGATGTAGTTGGAATAAATACAGCGGCACACACAATTATTCAGAAAGAATTCTGGAGTGGCTATTCTCGACTAGCTCAGTATATACTCAAGCCCTCAGTCAAAATGGTTTGCCAGGTCAGGGGGACATACATTAACACATTAACACAGAAATCCTGCACTGCAGACTACCAGCCCTGGGCAGCTGACTTGCCCTCTGGAGGTGTCCATCTATCATTAGGAGTTACCTTCGCTGTCATATTGTATGCTTTTGCAAAATAATTAAAGTTATATGAAATAAATTGTGGTTGTATCAGTCTCACAAGAGTCTGGAGCAACTGAGAAGAGAAAAATTTATGAATTAGTATTTTTAGTTATTCCAGACAATCTAAAAGTTAATTTATCCTTCATGGGATAGTCTTGCTTCAACAGAAACAGCAGCTGCTCCACATATAATTCAAACTCTGCTTGCCAGACCACCCCAAAACTAGTATGGATGGGCCACTGAACTGGCTCGTTCAAAAAGAAAGAACAAGTGGTCCCATGGAGGGAGATTCCTTGACACTTTTAAAATCTACATGGACCTCTGAGAAGAAGACAAAACTGGAAGTATTGTTACAGATTATCTATTCATAGATTATGAACAAAAAAATCATGCAAAAAATCAATTAAAATAAATTGGAAGAGTAAGGGTAAGGTAGCATTGTGACCAGAGGAATAATAAATTTTCAGGAAGAAGTGGCAAAATTAAGAGTTACCAGTATATTTAACACAAAAGTGGATAAGATGAGCGGCATTCACTGGTTTGAGGGGTATCCATCAATTCAGCATCCACAAAAGCAGTTTCATTTTTCCAGGACTCACTGGGGATTTTAGATTGGTCATATGTTTCCTCTGCAATACTGGCTATGAACCGCTCTGGTGTTCCTTCATCCTTTACTGCAAGGTCTACCTGTGATGTTTGCTCTGCTTTGAGCAGGGGTTTGGACCAGGTGAATGCCAAAGGTCCCTTCTAACCTAAATTATTCTGTGATTCTAGAATGTTTTAGAATCACAATTTCACAAGTGGATCAAGTTGGGAAGTTTATCTTACCTCTTCAGAAATGAAAAGCTCCTTGGACCACATTCTATATTGGGTTAATATAATACACTGCTCCACTGAAGCCAATGTTTTCAGTAAAGGACAACAGCCCTCATATATCCATTGCCCAGAAGCTACCAGACCCATAGGAATGCTAACCATGGCTGTGAAAAGAAAAAGCCCTTGGTACACGCGGAGTCCCACACAGGATGGAAATTCTTACCTGAAGGCTCTGTTTCAGGGACAGATGTTTTTGTAAACATCTTGTTTCTCAGTGAATGCCAGATAATCCCATATGTGATACTGCATAATTTTGCCTTGGTGCAAAAAGGCCTCAAGTAATCAACTCCAGACCACCTATTCTTCTCATGGAAGAATGGTTATAAAGAGTTGCTGTTACCTGAAAACAGCCAATGATCATTATTAAAAGTTAATGAACATTAAACTCCGTACATGTAATTTTTCTGCTCTTTTTCATTTTTAATATCAGACACTTTATGTAAAATGTATTCATGCCGGCAAACACAAACCTCTTTTGCAAGAAAGAATGAAAGATTAACAAAAATGTTTAAAATATTTTGAAAAATATAGAACTTATTTTTGATGCTGACCTCATTATGGAACAGCTCTTACAATGTGTTCCTAGAATCATCTGGGTTAGGAAAAATTTCAGTCTGTAGGATTTCAAAGGCTATCTAAATCCAAGCCTCCTGCAGCATAATTTCACTAATCCTACACCACCCCTGACAGATAACCATCTTGTTGAGTCTTGCATATTCCAGTGATACTGGTTACAAAACAGCCCTTGGCAGCCTTTGCTATTGCATAATTGCTCCTACGAGGGCTGAGCTGACTTTGTAGAGTTTGAAACTTGGCAAATACCTTATCCTCTTTTTTGAGGAGTCACAAAAATAAAATTTAAATTTGGGATCCGTTTTTCTTATAACTGAAATGGAGTCTTACCAGCCATGAAAAAGCTGGGGTACCTTCCGTTGGGACTTAATAACTTGAACACGTGGAAGATTTTTGCTGTGAAGTCATTGCATTCTTCCAGTATACCTTTATTTCTGAAAGCAGGCCATTCTTTGATCTTCTCTACTCCGGTCCTCCCTTCATAGCTCCTCTATATAAAGAGCAGATTCAGTGGTTAAACCCTCAATCTGACAATAATTTAAAAATTATAAGAGACAAATTTGTCTGTCTGTATATCTCACCACCAGAGTGCAAAGCTTTCTGATTATTCTTAAAATAAGGATTTTCTCCCTCCTGCTGAAGTTTAAGGCTATTCATTATTGCTGTTTTCTTATTAAGCTGTAGGAATAATTGATGACGGTAATTCACAGATATCCCTTTGAACGCTCAGAGACATAATCAGGTCTATTTCACTACTGTGGTGGGTTGACTCTGGGGGGATGCCAGGTGCCCACCAAAGTCACTCCATCCCTCCCCTCCTCAGCTGGACAGTAGAGAAAAAATATAACAAAAGGCTCGTGGGTCGAGATAAGGACAGGGAGAGATCACTCAGCAACTGCTGTCACGGGCAAAACAGACTCGACTTGGGAAAAATATTAATTTAATTTACTACCAATTAAATCAGAGTAGGATAATGAGAAATAAAACCAAAACTTAAAAAAGCCTTCCCCTCACCCCACCCTTCTGCCCAGGCTTAACTTTACTCCCAAATTCTCTCCCTCCTCCCTCGCAGCAGTGCAAAGGGATGGGGAATGGGGCTGGGGTCAGTTCATCACACATTGTTTCTGCTGCCCCTTCCCCCTCAGATAGAGAGTCCTCACACTCTGCCCTGCCCCAGGCTGGGGTCCCTCCCATGGGAGACAGTTCTCCAGGAACTTCTCCAACATGAGTCCTTCCCACAGTTCTTCATGAACTGCTCCAGCATGGGTCCACTTCAGGGCCACAGGTCCTGCCAGCAAACCTGCTCCAGTAGGGGCTTCCCAAGGGGTCACAGCCTCCTCCAGGCATCCCTCTGCTCCGGCGTGGGGTCCTCCAGGGGCTGCGGGTGGGGATCTGCCCCACCGTGGGCTCCCTGGGCTGAGGGCACAGCTGCCTCACCGTGGGCTTCACCAGGGGCTGCCGGGGAACCTCTGCTCTGGTGCCTGGAGCCCCTCTGCCTCCTCCTGTGCTGAGCTGGGGGGCTGCGGGGTTGTTGCTCTCACATATTTTACTGCTCTCCTCTCTCCAGCTGCAATTGCCATGTTGCACAGTAACTTTTTCCCCATCTTAAATACGTTATCCCAGAGGTGCTACCACCATCACTGATGGGCTCGGCCTTGGGCAGCAGTGCGTCCCGCTTGGAGCTGGCTGGCATTGGCTCCATTGGACATGGGGGAAGCTTCTGGCAGCTTCTCACAGAAGCCACCCCTGTAGCACCCCGCTACCAAAATCTTGCCATGCAAACCCGATACATCTACATAACTTTAGATTTTGCATGCAGTGACAGCATCTATAACATTTTATTAGCTTGGTGAATATGAATCCATGTTCTACTATCAAAGAAATAAACACTCCTCAGACTAGAAAGGGACAGTGCTATCCACAGCAGCTTTCATACTACAAGCACTCATTCAGATTAAATGACAGGGTACAACTGATGAGTGATTTGAATTAATAACACTCTCAGGGGGCAGAAGAAGCTACTGTCTCCTAGAACCTGTCTTCCTACTATGAAATATATTCCAGTTTTACCCATAACGTTAATAAGATTTGTTTACTTGACTGCTGGAAACATTTGATTAGTGTTAGGAACATTTAAATTCCAATGCTCATAGAAACTAGTTTTACCCGTCTGGAATATTAAAAATGCCCAACGAAGGCTCAGCTGCTTCTTGTAATTTATAGACTGTGAGTGAATAAATGTTTCAAAGTGTTCCATTGGTTAACTTCAGTAAGCATCATTAAGAAGGAGAAGGGGTAAACATCCAAACAAAAAAAAAAGGCTCTTCTGAGCAAGCATTTTTCTGCCCTTGAATACAGGGAGAAAAGCCAGCTACACATGGCGGGGGGGGGCGGGGTAAGCTTTTACCTTCGTGGTACATAACAGCCTTTGCTGATTCTTAGATCTTTCTCCTATGCTTCCTAATAACATAAGCTGTCAATGTTTGCTCTAATGTTTAGATCTGCTCTGCAAACATATGGTGAATTAGCAAGAATTCAAGGACATTTAGCACAATAAATATCATATATACCCCCAAACTCCTGAATCTGTTCCAATGTCATGATACCTGGAAATGTAATTATTCAATGAAAAGAAATTATACTCTGCTCTATTCTAAATAAGATCAAACTTAAACTGAAGTTCAATGTATTATTTTGGTGATTCGGGTTTTTGCCTCCCACATTCAATCAAATCCTTGGTAAAGAAGCTTACTAAGTTAAAAAGCAGCACAGAGCTTGCAAGCAGAAAACTATGTTAATATTTAACTTGGACTAGAAGAATTCCCTGTGTGTTGATGGAATCAATACACAGTGACTGGAGGAGATGGTCCTCACAATGTATCTACCTGGAACAAGACCTCAGAAAACTTTTTGTAGTGACCAGGTAGCATATTGCAATTAAAATCTCTGCTTTTCCAGTTGAAGCTAATACTTCTGGAAGCTGACAAAAATGAAGCCTTTCTCGTAAATGCTTTTTACATGCTTTTTATTACTCACAAACATTTCAGAAGTTAATTTTCATTTGACAAGGCTCACTTTCTCTCTGCTGCTTGTCTACTTAGCGCACAGTGGTGCTGTTGTTCTAACGGTGCAAAACCTGTATAATAAGATGTCCATATTAATGTCAATTATATGTGAGGGAAACTGAAACAGAAGTAAAACCAAAATGTTGGAATACTTTTTGAAGACCCTACAAGGTATTTACCAAACTCCACAGAGGTAGTGGGACCAGCATATTTTTGCAAAATGCATTCCTTAAAAATCTTCTCAGTCCTGGACTCAGGAACAAAATAAAAAGGTGGGAGAGAAGCATTACCTCAAACCTTACCAGGATCCAGGATGACCCAGTTCTCTGTTCTATTGTCAGTCATCGTGACCAACTCCCAAGCCATGGCACAAAGCTGTTTCATCCTGCTTTTTCACAGAAGTCAAATATGTGCCTGCTTTCAATGTAATCAATAAACCTTTTATAATCATGGCAAAAAACAGAACTCTGTCCCACATCACTATGCTTCAACATACCTATCTATAAACATCTAGCAAGCTAAAGAATTCAATTAAGTTTTCATTTCTCTCAGTCAACTGCAGATCACAGAAGAAGCTCCAATGACAGCAAAGACAGATGATGAAAACCTGATCAATTGCTATCACTTCAATTTAGATAAAAAGTCGCTCACTTTTCAGCTCTGCTTGGTGCCCAGAAGAGATTAGATTAAAACTAAATAAAGAGGAAAAAAAAATCTAAACAACAGCCAAAGAAAACCTTTTCCAGCTCTTGTTAAGTATCCTCAGTTAATCCTACCATGTAAAGTCAGGCTACCAGCAATGGCTAAAAGCAAATTCCAGAAAGCTTTTGAAAGTTATCAGTACTATTGAGCCTTCAGAAAAAAACTAGCATGAAAAGTTAAAACTCCCTGTTTGCTAAAGTTGTCCCCCTCTATACTGGATTTTGGACTATATTAGAGACCTTTCTAGAACATGATTGGGGCAAACATTACAAATTCTTGTGTCTGCATTACCCACTATTGTGGTAGCTGTGCTATGTGTGATTCCAAGTTCTGGCGTTATTCGGTTCTTATAGTCCCTGCAGAAATTTTCTGTCTATCACAAACTGATTTATTTCATTTTTGTGATATGTAGATAAAACCACTGAGATGCAAGATCAGGAACTGGTACTTTAATTTGCATTGGATAACAGTTTTGCAAGTGGTTTCATAAAGCAGAATACAAAGAATGTGAATTTAGTTCATCCTTACAAACAGAGCATAAGGGAGAAGGCATCTATTTCACCATCACAATGCTGTCATCACATACAGGAGTCTCTAATGCAACAGAAATAAAAAACCTCAATTTTATTTAAAAAAAAAATAAATCTATGCTTTATTTAAAAGCTGAGGAATTACACTTGGTTCATACTACCAAATTCTGTGTACAGCACCAGCTAAAATATGAACCACTGTGTCATGGTTCAACCCAGCAGACAATTAAACACCACACAGCCAACTGCTCGGTCACTCCTGCCCCACAGTAGGATGGGGGAAAGAACTGGGAGGCGGGGGGGAAGTAAAATTCATGGTTGAGGTAAAGGCAGTTTATTAGGACAGAAAAGGAAAAGGAAATAATAACAATAATAATGATGATCATGATAAAAGAATTAGGTTATACAAAACAAGTGATGCACAGTGTAATTGCTCACCACCCGCCAACTGATGCCCAGCCAGTTCTGGATCAGCGGCCCCCAGCCAGCTTTCCCCCTAGTTTATGTACTGAGCACGACATCATATGGTATGGAATATCCCTTTGGTCAGTTGGGGTCAGCTGTTCCAGCTGTGTCCCCTCCCAGCTTCTTGTGACCCCCAGCCTCCTCACTGGTGGGGTGGGGTGAGAAGCTGGAAAGTCCTTGACTTAGTGTAAACACTGCTTAGCAACAACTAAAACTCCAGTGTGTTATCAACATTATTCTCATCCTAAATCCAGAACACGGCACTATACCAGCTGTTAGGAAGAAAATTAACTCTATCCCAGCTGAAACAGCATACCTCAGGAGGCAGATTTAGCAACAAAGGAAACATTTTACCAAGAACAATATTAATCCTAGATTTTATCTTTCTTCTGACAACATTTGTCCCTAGCACAAATCATGCAGCCACTTAACCTATTGTCTCATGATGCCCAGCCCTCTGGCTGCAACACCCATCAAGGCTACCTACCACAGCCCTGGCCCCTCTTTGGAACCAAGTGTACTGCCAACATATGACAATGTACGCTATGGTGAGACTGCCATAGAAAGAATAATATATATATCATCACATGACTGAATATATCCCTCTCACGCAGCTGGGCTTACCAACTCCATCTTAGGATTTAACGTACACTCTACACACTAACAGAGCTGCACTAAGGAGTGCAGAAGGGAGGGGGCTGCAGGCATTCACGACAGCTCATACACTGGCAGTGGGTACAGCTGGGGGGCCCTCAGAGAGTAAAGGGAGTACAGGGTGGATCACAGACTGTGTCAACTATTCTGCCAGGCTGTACCAGGACTGCTATTGCCACCTCCAAGTGATATGAGTAATTATTTGGCTTAAATTCTCTTTTCCAGCTGTCAACAATCATCATAATACAAGATGAACTGAATTTTGCAGAAACCAAAAATGACCAAAATTTTTAAAGTACCACAAAATACCTTTCTTCTTTGAAAAGTCTTATGTAGTATGACTTGGCCAAATTACCTCCTACCACCCCATGCTGGGTCAAAGCTGAGGGCACTAATGAAACTGTGAGACAGAAAGATTCAAATGTTTTTCTGTCTCTGCTGCTAAAATAAAACTGGTTTTCCTTCAAGTCTACTATTACTTAACTCAGCAGTGCCACCACCTTGGTCAGCTACATTTTTTTAGAGTAGCTAAAGAGAGACAAAGCAACAAGCATATCGATAGATACCACACAACAAGTCTAAGTACTGGCTGTGCACTTGTGTACTTAGAGGGAAGAAAAATGGGACAGAAAGTATTCCCTAGACCAAGCAGCAAAACAGTGATAGCCTACAAATCCAGCAGACAGGAAGAGGATACATGAATGACAAAAGCATTCACATCTCATGGAAGCCACACACCTTCCAAACAATTCAGAGGTCCTAAAGCTGACGTGAGTATTGAGACAGCCCATTCAGAATCCCTCTTCCCTGCTTTATGCTGGCTGAGCCCACTTTCATTAGCCATTTGTCTCTTCAGTTCCATATAAACTGTTGATTGACACTAACATTGTTAACAAGTTTTCTCCTATTTGGACAACAAAATCCAAACCTTAGCTCAGGACTGAGAAACTTCATGCAAAAAGTAAAAGGCTTGATTGCACAGTATCCAGGGCTTACATCCCTCTCCACACCATCACTTATACATAGAGGTTATCTTGTCATGATGATGACTGGACGTTAGGTGGTCATACAAGCAAACGGTAGAAGCAGCCCAACAAATTTTTGCAGGATATCCCTGAGAAGGCTGGATAGATGCACAAAAAGTGCTTTTAGCAGGGAACACCTTTACATTCACACAGTTTCACTTAATTCAGCCAACACATCAACACCTCCAAAGCTGTACACCACTTAACATGATTCACAACAAAAGTTAGCTGGCTGGCATGCACCACACTAGTGTAAAGGGATTGAAGTCAACCAGCTACAAGTATAGACAAGCCTTAAATTTCACAATTGTACAGACACTTGCAAAAGCGTTGTTTGGCTGGGTTGTTGGTGGTTTTCATATTCTTGTACACTTCATTAGTCAACTACAAGAAGATCATGGAAATGGTACAATGAGTAGCGTTTCTCCAATAAGGCAGGAAAAGGGGATGTGTAGGTCCAAGGGTTAAATTTTCACTGAAGTACTTCATGCCAGAAAACATCAGTTTAGGAAACTGCAGCTTTTCCACCACCACCACCCCAGGAAATCATCTCTATTAAACAAAATTTCTCACTTAAAAATGCAGGATTGGTTCTTCTGCTGCAGTTTTATAAATTAATTCCAAAAACTGCTGGCATTATGTTCTGAGTTTTACTTTAATTTTCATGTTATTATTATTCCAACATTGATTCATAAAAGCACTGTACAGTGTCATGGCTATTAAGGAAAACTAAGGAAATAATGGAAAAATAAAAATCAAAACACACATCAATATAAAACCTCATTTAGCGATAAAATTACTAATTTTTATTTTGGAAAAATACAGTAACCCTACCCTCAAAGAAAAAGAGATACCTATCAACTACACTCCCATTGCTTCCATTCCAGAGGAAGACTGGAAAATTATTACTGTAACAAGAAACAGAAAAGCCAGTATTTCCCACAAACATTTATGATTTTACCCAACCCTATAGCTGCAGCATCCCATCTTCAAATTATATTTTCTCCCTTTTCTCTCCACAGACACATGGGAGGGATGAAACCTATCTGCAGACTTCATAACCAACAGCTTCCATATTTATGAAGACCCAGAAGCTAATGTAAGTTTACTGCTGAGATGACAGTTGTGTCTAAACAGAAGAAACACAGGGCAAAAAAAAAGAGAGAAAATGGATGAAACAAAACACCTGAAAGACTAGCTCAAATAGTAGCTTTTTAGACCGTCTGAAAAGAGCAAATGAAGACAGAATATGGGCTGACTAAGCCTTGTCTAAACTAAGGCTGCTCAGAGGATATGTGGTAACAGACCTGCAAAGCTTTAGCTTTTTCTAGCAGTTAAGCAAAGGGCAACCACACCACAGTGTGATTTTGCATTATGAGGAACATCTACCACATAAAACCAGTTCCGCTTGGTTGTGTGATTATATGTGGAATTTCAGGATTTGTTCAGCTTGGCTATGAATTTACCACTATATTATTTTTCAGAGACATTTCTTTTCCTAGATGCCCAGAGTCAGCATTTGATTGATTAGTGTGGTTTTTCTGGTTTACCCACTAAGTTGATTCGAACAATTCATTTGTTAATATAGTGAAACACACGTTCAAGATTACAAATTGTTTAACAAGACTTGACAAACAAGTCCCTTGGTGGTCTTGAAGTTTCTCAGAAGCAGATGGATGAGGTACAATTTTATAGATTCTCTTTCCTATTTGTGTAAAACTGCTAAAGTCTGAAACAGGCTTTAGTGCAAACAAGGGGCATTGTCAGAAAATAAAGAGACAATTGCCTGTGTTAGCACAACAATTAATTTATTTGCAGAGAACCACTCAGTCTATTTGTTACCAGAAATGTGCTAATTATTCCTGCTAATTACATGCAAAACCTTCATTATCACCTATATGAGGAAGAGGACCCCTCAGGTTTCAGTGACAAATTAATTACTGTGTTTTCCTTCTGAATGTACTTCTAGACAGTCCCTGTTATCTAAAAAATAAATTGGCTAGCAGGAAGCTTGTCTCTCAGAGACATTCTGCAAACTAAAAGCAAACATACAAATATCATATCAAATTACTATTGCTATTTTTTCAGGCAGGTGTATCCTGAAGCTCTCAGAACTATGATATTAATTTACAAGCTCTTAATCCTAATAAAATATACCATGCACTGCTAAATTCCACTATGTAACTGCTTTCAGAGCTGTTTACACATCTATAAAACAATGGATAAGATAGCAGCCATTAAAATTTTAAAATACAGTAAATAAGCCCAATGGTAAATTACACAGTCAGTACAACATAGATATCATTTCAGTGAATAAATATGATTTAAAATTCATAATGACTGAAGTGAAAAGGACAGCAAAGTGGCTAAATTATCCACTCTTTCTTTCATTATGACCATTCTAATTCAACACATAGGACACCTGCCGCCAAGTCCTTGCAATGCATGTCAAGGGCAGGGGAAGTTTCATGCAAAAGGGTGAGGAGGAGGAGGCACACAGGAAAGTATTGGTTTGGAAGGCAGGGAACATGGTGAGTGAAGGAGCTACAGCACAACGAATCTGGCAGAGGATGAATTGAGAGGCTATAGTGAATTCTCAACACACAGGCAGATAAATTATTTTTAATTTTTTATTTTATTTAAATATATTTTAAAAATAATGATTTAAAAAAAAGATAAAATGTTTTTAAATCTTTTAAATTGTGCTTGGAACCCGTTAAGTAAGTTTCAGCCACTCCTGTATGAGACCTTACCAACAGCCTGCCTCTACTTTCATTACAAGGTGCTCGGGAGTACAGTACCCACTGTCCGTCCTGCTCACTCAAGGCCTCCTCAGCGTCTGTGTTTGGCACAGCAGAACATCAATACCTTAACAATTCAGAGGATCAGCAGAACCCATTAATGGGCACATGAACATCATCGTCCAATTCCATAACGTGGACTCCCAGGTACAACGTTAGCAGCACCAACAACATTACATTGTAGAAAGCAACAGCTAGTCCGTGGCTGGACACAAATTGTGCAGTCTTGGCAATATGGCAGGGATGGGATAGAGTAGTTCAGATAGGGCTACTAAAGACTAGAAACACAGTTTCATAGTGAATCAGATGATGATTAGCACCCACACAAAGTCGTATTTCAACAGCCACTACACCTTATGAACATAAAGCAGGAGTGGGGGAGTGGATTCAGAATCTGGATGTCTGCGAGACACGGCCCCACCTCTCCAGACCATCAGAACAGAAAAGCAGGAGTGCTGAACCTAGCCTTAGAGACTAGTTCATCCATGACTCACTGGACCTATGCCCTTCCTTAATTTTAATCTGAGTATCACTTGTCATACAGCCCTCTACTACATAAAATGTAAAATACTTATCTTCATCTTTACTTGCATTTGTAGCCAATTTCTCAGACCTTCATATCTATTTTGTACATCAAGAGACTGACTTACGCCCCTAATTCACCCGTGATATCTCCTGTGCCTACCTGTTTCCGAGTAAATGTATTCGTACTTTCTGTAATGTTCTCCTTCAGAGGCAGGAAACCCCCATAAATAACTATATGGGAACTTCATTATTCTTCAAGTCTACCTTCATCCTCTCTTCTCACTTGAGGCCTTCAAAAACCTCAGTAACAACAATGCTAATGATAGGCTCAGCTTCCATATGCTGCAGTACTGAATACACAGTTTCACTGCAGTTTCCATCTGTAAATCTTGGTTTGTAACTTGTGTCAGAGGGTAAGTCCTCCAAAGCAAGAGCCATCTCTTTGGTGTATTCTTGTAGTAGTTAGCATGCCTTAAACACTAATTGACTATAATTAATAATAATAGAAGAAGCAGTATTAGTAGTAAGAGGAGGAGAAGGAAGCACAGTGCAAGTTTTCCAAACCAGATATGCAGGGAAAGAGTCAACATTTGGAGGCCAATACCACTTTTATCATTATTACAAAAAAAAAAATGTAAAGGTTAATGGCAGACCAGCAGAGAAAACATGTCAACCAGCATGCAACCACAGCTGCGTGCATTTGTAATTTTTATTTTAATTTTAGTTTATAATCCTAACCAAGGTTCTGGCATGTATGCATAGTCTATGTTTGTGTCCTCTAGCTCAATATCCACCTCCATTCAAGTAAACCAAAATGGAAATAAGTGGATGAAAAGGAGGAGTACTGTACTGCATCTCAGTGCAGTAGTCTTTTGTTTATTTTTAAGTCAGAGACATTCATGTAAAAGTTAGAATGTGTATGGTTTTATTTCTCCAAAATAGTAAGTCATAAAATTATGCCTAAAGCTCAGACTGTGCTGCCAGTGTGGCAGCTGCTTTGTTGATAGAATATTAGTTCAGTCCATGAGGATAATAAAACAAACTTTTTACAGATGAAAAATTCTCACCTCCAAATCCTAGCTTATTACCAGGTTTTCTGTTCCAAAGCAAAGGGAAGTTTCCTTGGCATAAGCAAAAAAAAAAAAAAAAATGTCTCTGGCATTCAGAACACACCTTTTTAACCAGCGTATCACCCAATATGACTGAAAACCTGAAAAGAGCACAGAATACTTAGCATTGGTGATAGGTCTCTAACAAGTGGCCTCCAACCTACCATACCCCAAAGCAGTTCAGATCCAGAAAATGTAAAATTAACCTATGATCAATCCATTAAAAACTAGCCTCAGCAAGCAAGAGTTTAGCAGCAGAATGCAAAAGCAGGGCATAACCCGGACTTTTTTTTTCATGTGTTATAGCCAGGTTGCTTACCAGATTCTTTCATCTGTTTGTCAATACCAAGAACAGCAACATTTGACTGGCTTTGAGAGATGGCTGGCAACAGGAAGGCCATGTGGCAATGAGAATAGGATATTAGATCCGAGAGGAAAGTGACTGAGGAGGGGGACTGATCTGAAAAATAGAGGTGCATAAAGAGAGCTGCATGGCATCGAAATTATTGAGAGCTGGAAGTGAAGGGGAAGATGGAAAAGCAGGTGATTTTGGCCTATTTTTGCTATGACAGAGAGGAGGAATAAGACGTTGTTTTCACAGTAAAATATTTAAACAATAAAATCATGAATTTGCCTAGAAGGGAAACTCTTTCAACATGGGCCTTAATATCTTCTAATTTGCCTGGACTGAATTATGAGGACATATTTTTGGCCTGGCCTATACCACAAAATATGAGTAGGATTAGGAGCATTCAAAGTAGCTGACAAGATGCTGAAGAGAACCTTCCCACAGAGACTAGAAAGTAGGGGTCACCACTGGATTAGCTGACACATAGACTGCATCTTGCGTTCCAGTGGCTTAATTGCTTCACTTAAATCTATCAGCGTGTAAAAATAGCAACAGAAAAAAATCACAAACTCTTTGTCATAGCTGGAGACAGCAACTATATGACAAAGAATGACTCAGTAAGATTTCTCGCTTCTTTCCTATGTACGAAGTTTTTAGGGATTACCTCCTCTCTTATTCCTTCCCGTCTAATATTAAGGTAAGAATTTCTGTAGCCAGAATTGTTACAATTGTAGGAGTTTAGTAGTAAGGGCTATTTTTTCAAACGTAGGAGCCTAGAGACTTATACATCTGCAGCTGCAAAGGATATGGATCCACTCTTCCTTGTGATACCAACGTGGCCCTATCGAGTTCTCAAAAAGAAGTAACACATACTGAAGTTGGAAAAAAATGAAGTAACTCAGGATTATAGTACTACTGGAATTTATTTTATAAAAATCCATGTGCACTAAAATACCAAGTAATTCTAAACCCCTTTACATTTGGCAGGGAAGGGGAAGTAGTTGTTGGGTATGGGATTTTTTTAGATCTACATTTTCTTTTAGGTTTTCACATGCCCCTGCATAAATATTTCCTGGCTCAATATAGTGTTTGCTCACACCACAGTTCTTCCACACAGGCATTTACTTCCTGCTGCAAAGAAGAGGGAGGGAGGCAGCATGCAGTGTAGCACCATTTATCCTTTTCAGACAAGGTTTGACTGAGAAAAGAACCAGTCACAACTTGCTGGGTACCAGGAGCAAAATAAATGATTTTACTGTTTGATTATCCACATCATTCCAAAACACTGGAAGTAGCAATTGGCTTCCTTCCTGTCATACTGGGACCTGGGTTGCACAACAAGTTGGTCTTGCACAGAAATGCTAGGTTTCTGGAGTTGAAAGGCTCCTGGAACCGTTTGTTTAAAATTATTTTGTCTTGGACTTGAGCACCTTAACTCCTCCCTGTTCTCTACTACAGCAGCTAAAATGGAGCCATCCTGCTGGAGCCTGTACTTCCAGCAGCATCCCTAGGGACCCCCACACCCTTCCCTCACACTACTGAGTGGCTAACTAACAGAGTAAATAGAAATAAATTAGCAACTAACTTATCTTGGTAGATGTCAAGAAAGAAGAGAATCCCGAAGAGGAATTTAAACAGCAAAAAAAGATCTGTGAGCTTTACAGTTCAGTGTAAGAATAGCAGTTATGTAAGATACTGCAAGTAAGAAAGTAAGAAAATGGTTTTAAACAAAATAGAAAGTAAGTCTCCAAGGCTTGCACCATTAATGGAATTGAGAAAAGGCATGAAAAATGTTAGTATTATCTCTGGCTCAGGAAGTCCCAAAGCCATGATTCAGTAGAAGGTAGGAGAGTACACCACTAAAGGATCATTACATGCTTGACATTTTCTTATACGCTCCCCCAGGCTGCTGTCAGAAACAGGATACCCAGCTAGACAGATGTTTAGTCTGATCCTGCATGACTGTTCTTACTTTGTGATAGTAAGACATAAATGTGGATAGGAAGAACGCTATGTGCAACTCAAGGATTGCAAGAAACTTGAAGTTGAGGCACAGAAGCCAACAGTGTGGGGATTCAAACTGAGGGGTGTCAACTCTGGGCAAATTCTGATTGCTATGGACTTCACCCCTGGGAGAAGTTGATACTGTCCAAAATCCTTCTCATGTATTTCATGACTTCTCTTTAGATTATGGGACACCTTTGTAGTCAAACCATTCCCCTATCCTCCTCTGGTCCTTCAGTTAAATATTTCATTCTTTAAAAAAGTTTCTTTCCTCTCTGCTGTGAATTAATAGCTGTCATCATGCTATTGTCAATGTGGACATTTTTCTGCACTGCGTTTTCTAGGTCTTTGCAAGAAAACAAATCTTCCCAGTGCCACCAGTCCTTCTTATATGCAAATCAAAACATACTAAGTACAGTGTCCATTATCCCTCCGGCAGGCTTTTGGGAGCAAAAGCAGATATGCAGAAATATTTTGCAATATAATAACAATGCCACAATGTCAACCATAATTCCTAAGTTATACATAGATGCCCCAAATCATCACAGTTCAAACACAGCTGGAACAACGGGTCAGGAAGGGTTTTATATTCTATTAGGATAGACCACAGCAAAATGAGGAGCTACAGTCACAAGAAACTTGCTTTCAGCATGGCCATCAGAAAGACTACCTTTTCTTGCTCCTAGCCATTTTAATTCATGCTCTTGTTACAGTCAGGCAGGCTTGCTAAAGAAACTGTATGCAGAAAATGTTATACAACAGTTTCAGCAAGTAGGCTATACAGCAGCTTACTTGCTGTGACAAATTGCACAGAGCATGCCACACACCAATACTCCATATTCTCTTCTGGGTCATTGAATTAATTCTAGTTCAAATTCCAGACAAACTATTTTACATGCAAAGCCATGAAAGGACTAGAACGATCTTCTATTGCTAGCTCAGACTAGCATCTACTCTAGGAGCTAGGGTAGTCCGCGAGGCAACATGCAACATGGGTGCAAGCCCACTCAGACATTGAGTTAACTGTCTAGCCATGATAATGTTACATAAAAGGGAGCTGCACCATCTTTCTCCCAGTGGTAGCAGCTGTCACTGCATTTTATGAGGAGACAAAGCTGGAAACATTTACCAGATGAGCTCTTCCAGGTAAATTTGATCCCAGAACATCTACTTCCCAGGTCCCAGCCCAGCCTAAGGAGCAGGGCAACAAGCTTTGCCAAAACAGGGCTGGTTTGGACCTCAAATGGTAAAGTTGCTCACAGAATTTGGGTGTCTGCAGGGCTAGACTGCAGTTAAGGAGGCACTCTTAACAGTCACAGTTTTGGACTTAAATAGCTTACTCTTCCAAATATCTTTTAGGTAAAAAAGGGGGGACTTCAGCGATCTATTTCTCTTAGCAGTATTGTACACTCTACAGATATATTCCTCAACTGATTGAGAAAATTACTTACTGGTTGTGTGCACCACAGCCTGATCCCTAAGATGACTGTTCAGGATAAAAATGCTGTATAAATAATACATGAAATAGTTATAAAGAAGTGATTTTCACTATGGAGGTATTCACCTCACTTCAGCCATCTTCTAAAAACCAGTATTTTCTTAATTATCTAGGATCTCTTTCATAATGGGAGGGTGATGTGGTGACAGTACCAGCTTAAGCAGCAACTTCAACAAGGTCAGACCTTCCACTTAGAGAATAAAAATATTCATGAACAATGTTTAAAACAGATGGGACAACTGGCCAGAGACCAACAGTTTCTCTCTGTTCTGACAACAGATGAAGAAGCATAGACAACTAGTTTAAATTGGAAAGCAAGGCCCATGTGTTTATGTTATGATAGTCAACGTCATCTGGTACCAGAAGAAACAAGACACATGCAGAAGGATTTACTTAAAGTGAATGCCCTATACATACAGTGACATTACATTTTTAGTTAGCAACTATAAAATTTTTCTGCTCTGGGATTCTTGCAGAGTTGAGACTTGTACATGAGGTAAGATTCACGCTATGCTATACTACAAAAAAAACCCCACAGTATTTCTCCAAACAGCAAGAGAGTTGTTTAATCTACCTTACCCTACACTGTCCATCAGAGAAACACTAGTTCTTATTGCTAAGTAAAAATATAGGCAAGTCTATGTAAAGAGAGATACACAGATGTATATTCTGTTAATTTAAAAGAAGGTTAAAGACCTTTAATCAACCTTTACATATTAAGGAATGTGTATAATTTCTATCATAATATCCATTCCAGTCATAACATTGTGCTCTTTTATAGAAGACCACAGTTAATCTGCTACCTCACCAACTAATATTTTGGTGACTTTAGAATTATTTAAGACCCCTTCCAGATCAATAGTCTACATGACTGAACCTGTGTTTCAACAGGAAAAGCTTTACTGAAGGAAAAATGGTAATTTCTGTGAAACCTGTAATTCTTATCAATGATACTGAGCAGTAACTGTTTTGATGAGATGTTTTGATGAGAAATCACTTTCTCATTAAATGGAAAAGCAGTGTATATATGAGGTAAGAGACAGCTTCTGAGTGTGGAAGTAGTTTACCATTTTCTAATTTTGCAGGGTAAGTCTGCCTTGCTTCCTCAAAAGAAGACACCATAAAGGAAAATATGACCTTGGAAAGATTTGCTATGTATGGCATGCAAAAACTGTTACTCCCAAGACTCCACAGCCCCTAAGTGTTTCAAAAACAGGCACAGAAGAATGAAAAACCAGACAGGTGACAATGATGGCATCAGCAAAATACCTTATGCCTCAAGTATTTTATATTCAAGGCACAAGTTACAACTCATAAATTTCATTAAATCTACTTAATTTATACCAGAATCCATTGCCTCTTTGTATTTCAAGGGAATAGAAATATATGAGATATTGTGGACAAAACTGATATTACTTGTGGGAATAAAATCCAAACAGAAAAAGAGAGAGAGAGAGACTTAGGCTTAATCTTCCTTATTATTTGATAAGAAGTATTTTCTGAGTAAAGGTACAAGTCATTTGTGGTTCTGATCACTCCAGTATGCTGTTCCATACCTAAGAGTAGAAAATGTTTCAAATATTTAACAAATCAGGGCTAATTATAGAGAATAATTGAATCCTTAATATAAAGCCTGAGAGACTTTATTCTTCTAACGTTAGTTGCTGCTGATGTGAATACCATGAGAAGAGATAAAGCTACAGACCCGTTAATACAAAGAAGACGGTAAAAAAATTACTTTCAGTTTTGAGAAAAACACTAGGCTCTGGATATAAGTTAATTATTAAAGTCCAATTCCCTTTTTTCCCCAAAAAAGTTACGTTAATTACTGCTTTTTTATGCCAAGTGTCTGTTTAACTTAAGAGAAGAAATTACATTTTATTTGAATCAATGCCTACTAGAAATAAGAGTTACTCAAGGGCAGTGGTTTATTGATAAAGCCTTTTGCTTTATAATCATCATATGTCATAACATTTCACAGGATCCATGAGGTTCATTTTTTTTCAAATGCAGAAACAACTGGAAGTTCTGATCTGGAGCTAACAAAAAAACCCCAAAGCACTGTCTAAAGTTGGAGTAAATTTTGCATTTTCAACCCTGGATATAGTAAAAGGCAGGGCTTCATAAAAGTAGGAAAGGTTGTTACCATAAGAGCTACCATTTTTAAACTGTTATGAGTATTTGCATACATTTACATGCACTGAAAGCACAGCCATTCAGAACAAACAAGGTTCATTATGAAGACAAACATGCAGAGTATGACTGAGTGACAATTACACAATGGCTGATTTAAACTTTATCGGTCTCCTCCATTCAACAACCATTTTCCTGATGAGGAGGAACAGCTAAGGATGCCTTACATCCCTTTGGCCACTTTTTATCTTTGATAAACCCTGGGGCTGCCTCTGTTAAGGTGAGAGAATACACTAAGCAGCCTGGTCAGTCTCTCGAAACCTCTTATACAGTCTCTGACTTCTAACAGGCAATCTTAAATGAGTCTCTCTCAAGTAGTGGAATAGGTAGGAAAATTGGTTTAGCAAAAAGACATACAAAGACATACACGGTTCCCTTAAACAGTTCAACTTTAAGGCATGCCTGCATGCATTCCTACTGCCTGTGACAATAGTAACACTTCCTTTCAGCCTAATAGGTCCTGAGCCCCATCCTTTGTCTGCTGATTAACTGCTCTATTCATTGACCAGACCACTAATTGCACGCTCCTTATAGTTACCCTACATTACTGTAAGAATTAATGAGACACAATTACAGCTCCCAGAAATCTCAGGCCTAGCCAACTGCAAAGCTCTCCAACTGAATAAGAACTCCCCAAGAATAAAGAGAAAAATTCAGCCCATTGTTCACAGGAAGCAGAATGTTTTTTGTTAAAAAATTGTATTTATTTGAAGCTGTTTCATAATTAGGCCCTGGAGAAAAAAAAAAAAAAAGAGAGAGAATAGAGAAAGAACTTGGGAACCAGCATTCACTGAGAAATCACAGTGGATGCAAAGAGACGCGCAGACAGTTCAGATATGAGGAGAAAAAACATAAGGGATGAAGCGCATGAAAAATTAGTGCTATGAATACTACAAACATCTATAATCAATCAGCTGTTTAATTAGAGCATGTCCCACTGTACGTGCATTACCACTAATGCAAATCTTACATTTGATTAATATAGCTTCAGTCTTGAACAATTTAAAATAAGCATATGGCATGCTGCTGCACTGATGTCTCTACAGTGAGGTGGAGGAAGAGGAATTTAATTTCCCACTCCCAGAATTTATATTAAATTACATTACATTAAATGACATTAGAAGTCAGTGTCATTAGCCATGAAAGTCAAAAGGACGGACAGAAAATGAGGTTTTTGAAAATCAGCCATATTGAAAACTGCATTCACATTTAATCTGTGTAATCAACAGCCACAGCTATTCAAAGTCTTAGTGACTACAGTCACTACCTATTAGCCTGTAAGTAGTTCAAAAGCTATTATTCTCACTTGAACAATTTTCCAATACACAAGAGACAGCATTAAGTTAATGAAGTTAAGATGCGAAGTCAATATTCTTTGTTACGAAGCCATCTTCTTCCACTGGTTCATCTTCAACATATTTTCACCATATAAATTTGATTTAAATTACATGTATAGTTTGACAAAGCCACTGGTACTTAAAATAGAACTTGAAATGCAGCACTATGCTTTATAGTCCCGGTAACCATTTTCCAGGGTACAATTTACAGCAGCCACTGAGACCCCAAACTAAGAATGTCATAGACTGGCACTGCTACATTCCAGAATCAACATCTTTGGACAGAGACAACATTTTTTTGTATGACTCTACAGGGATTCTCAATAATTGCACCTAACTGCGGTAATAGTTTAAATTCATGGAAAATGGATGTTCTTCTGATACTATCTCTCACTGATATCACAGCAGAACGCTTTCCTGCATGAAGCAGACAGTTACCACCATGTGGTGCTGAATCCCAAGCAGGAAAGAAGGCACGAATATGGATCACAGACCTTTGTGTTCAGTGTATAAGAAGTCCAATATCCCTGTCATAGAAGAGCAATCATTAACTCAGGGATCTTTTGTTAAATGGCCCCTGTGGCTGGACTGGTAACAGCAGGGATTGAATTTGCAATCCTCAAGACTAGATTCATCTGTCAGGGAGACTGCAAGCCTACAAAATCATGCATTTCCACAGTTAAGTCTCTAGGACTTGAAGGGAAAATACCGACTTCTATTAACCTTGGCTGATTAATCAACCTCAGTGCAGGACCACAGAGCTTACATATGCAGCTTTGGCTCTGGCAGCATTATTTGAAATGGGCTTTCTGCATCTCCGGAAAAAAACCTTTGAGGAAAGAGGAAACCTTTGTCTCAAATTAAGTATCACCTAGCTCGTTCAAACTACTCCTGTTTCAAGCTCAAAAGTAGAACAAGTCCAAATTCCTGCAGAGTCTGATGTGAAATTATTTCTGCTAGTGCAAATAATGTATTCTGGTATCTGCTACAGCCTTCATTTCAGATGTTATAAAGTAACTTGAACAAATAGAATAAGTGCATATCCTTGAGGCTAGCTGCAATTTCTAGTTAGGGTCTCTGCATACAAGAAAAGGGAGTCCTTCCTGCACACAAACACTAAGACCCCACTCTTTAGGTCATTGATCCCAACTAAGGTAGAACATCTAACTGAAAGATAATTAGATGCATACAGAAACTGTATCTTGAGAGACACAGAGAGTATTCAAGTCATAGTCTTGAGTCCACTCACACCATTTCTACTCTCCTGTTCCATTACAAGTTTCTTTAGAATTATTTGTGATTTATGGTGCTGCATGTAGGATCAGCAAAGGACAATCCTGATCCATCAAGTAAAGGACAATCCTGATCCATCAAGTGCTTCCACGTGCTTATTTTTCCTGGAACTGATTCACCCAAGGAAGCTTCCTCTTTTGTACGTCTCATCCTGTGGTTTGTGTGTCACACATCACAAGCTGCACTGCTAGGGAATGCCCTTCCTTCTTTTTCATTGTTACATCCGTATGCAGCTTCCTTTCTCCCTGCAAAGTAGTGCAGTTTAACAATGGTTACACCTATACGGTTTCCCAAGTGTGGCCCCAAAACTATCTTCAAGACTAGAATCACCAACAGGACAGGTACTAAACATAAAAATTCATGCATTGCCAGGCATTATTCATGCAACTTGCAGCTGTAAGACAACCCTGTAGACTGAAGATGTACAGGAGACAGAAATCACATACTATTCTTAAGAGTTGCTCTAGAGGTCGTTCTTCAGAGCAATATAAGCATAGGCTATGATATATCACCTCTGTGTGCAGTGATAAACTTGCATATGAGTCCCTACAGGATGAGGTCTACAGTTGATTTACACTAGAAAGGTTAATATAGAAATTATACTAACAAGACTCCTTTTCCCAAGCAATTTATACCTATCCCTCAAGAGAACTAAAATGTACAGGTAAAAGAACTTCTTACTTAGCTTCTGCACTACAATTTTTGCTGGCATAGCTAAGTCAGAAAAAAAAAAAATTCATATCCCTTCCTGACAGGCCTCCTTGATAACACTTTTAAGTGCAAACCAGGTGTCAGTATTTCAGTTATGACAGAAAAAGAGTTCTACACTAGTCATGAGCTGAATATGTAGCCTTTCATGACCTGGAAAAGCCCTGGCTTCCAAGGAGGTCAAATCCCATGAACATGTTTTCCACCAGCATAATCTCTCACAAGCACTGATTAACACAGTACTAATATGGCAGTGTATTAACACACAGAGTAGGTGAAAATATCATATCAGTCAACATGTCATTTAAATTCTGCATACCCATCTAAAAAATATTTATTTACACTACATTAAAGCCACAAAAAATCCAGTGCATGGGAGGTACCAACACTTCCATGTAAAAATGTGCTGTGATTTTTAGATTAGACTAAAAATAATTTTAAATCTATTAATAATTTGGTTGCATTTGGCATCCAGAAAGATTTAGATGATTCTAAGAGATTCTATAGACTGAGTTCCCAGATGCATCTGATCACGAAAAAAGATGACAAAGTACAAACATCTTTCATTTTAATCAGCATCGTTAGGTAGAAAGTTAACGACACAGGTTTGAGAGCAACTAGGTAACTTTTAAACACAAGGTTTGTAACTAAATACATAGACCTAGCATATGGCATTAGGCAACAACCACACAGCTGATGAGAAGACTGGAAGAAACCATGCTGCCACAGGCAGGGTTGCAGAGTATCCCTCAAGGACCACCACCATTTTACCTGTTCCTTACCTAGCTTACCACATTCTCATCATCTCCAGTTCAGTCGCTCTCTGATCCTATGAGATTATTTATGGAATATATTTAGGCCTTGCACTGATGTGGCAATAGATAAGGCCCTTTGAAAGCACCCCTCACTGAGGTAGAGTGCAAGGGCCTTGGTCCACCTGGGGTGTTCCTTAGTACAAGCAATGATGCTCTGTGATAAAAAACAGCATGAATAAAACAAAGTGTTTCTTACTACTTACACATCCAGCACTCGTGGCCATCGATTAGCCAAGCAGCATGAATCTGAGCTACAAGAAACAGTCAATCACATTAATTTCTTTAATTAATTAATTCATGTTCCTTTATTGAACATACAGAAAACAAGTTTCACAAGCAAAAAGCAGTCTGTGATTCCTAAACGCTTAAATCACTACGGCAAAGTCTATCCTCCCCCTAAAACTTTTTTTTCTCTACCATTTTAGCATTTTTTATAATCCACTAAGATTACTCATAGCCAGAACTGTGGCAAAACAGGACTGTATGAAAACTGTTCACATACTGCTAGCTGAGAAAAACACTGGTATTAGTCCAGAAACCAATTTACTCCCACAAATCATCTTTATTCTTGCAAACAACACTGAAGAGAAACAATTTTGCAATGAGGCAACTGCAACACAGAGTATATGCCCCCTTCCATCCTCACCTCATTCACTTCCCTTCCAACACTCTTCCTTCCATTCATTTAGCTGCACAATCCAAAAATCGTATAACCCTGGACACCAATCCTTGACCGGGTGATTTCCTCTTTTCTACATGGCTGGCGGCCTATGCACCCTCAGCACGGTGTACTCTTAGGCTTTCTTGGTCTAAGTCCATAAGCCACATAGCCATGACAATGCTGCCAGCCCACTCAGGGGCTGGAAACTACTCCCTGCATTCTCCTTCCCCTGGTATAACTCTACTGACCTTTGAAAAACAAACAAACAAACAAAAAAAAAGTGTGGTACAATTCCAACTGTGTTGAAAGAATCAGGATACCTCCTCACCCCTCCACTCATTCACCTCCTAGGCCTAGAAGCTTTCTCTTTCCCTCACCATCCCCCCCTAGAGCAGCTACTGATGCTTCTCTAGGTCATCATTTGGGCAGCAGCAGAAGCGAGTATCTATAGATTATTTGCTTTCTTCCAGTCACTTCCATCTACCAGGATGCAGGGCAAGGCATCCCTCTTGCCAATGACCACTGTGGTCCTGAGGAAAACTTGGTTCACGATCACATGAAAAAAGATGCACTGTGATTGCAGGACAGTAGATTCTACAGAGCATTATTTAACACTACAGTCCTTGTTTAAGTCTGCTTTCATTCCTTTCCACTTCTGCTACACTTTAAAGAAAATTGTACCCTGGAAGTTAAAAGTCTAGCATGGGAAGAAAGTGTTATGCTTTCATTGTGCACTTCAGTTAAAGATAACCTGTGTAATGAACTGAAGAATGGAGTAGTCAGATCATACACAGCCAGGGGAAAGATTTATGCCCTGATTTACTATTACTAGTTTCAGAAGAGCAACCGGCAGAGTCATTCCAGTGACAAAAGCATTAGACTGACAAAAGGTTTTGCATTATTTAACTACCTGTGGCACATATCCCTAGCCCTACCCTTTTTGTCTGTCAAATGAAGTAGAATTTGGCTAATATGCAACTTGGGCATACACACTGGTCAAAAAACAGACTGAGTAGACAATATAGTCAAATCCCTGTCGATTTTTAGCCTTAATGATCTCTTGTATAGCATCTTTACATGGTAGCTACCTCTATTAATACCAAAGGTCTTGTGTTTATTAAGACCAAAGGTCTTACATGTCAATGTGAGAGGGAAGCTAGTCACTAGAAATTAAGCGTGCTAGTGCCTTTGTTAGGCACTAGCACACTTAATTATTAGCACACTATTATTACACACAAAGTGTAAGAGTGGAAAGAACTGAAAAGGAACAGACAGTCCAAAGAAATACAGGATAAGACTAGGAAGAAACATATCCCAAAACAAAAGCATCATTAAGCATCCAAATTGCCAATTAAGAGTAAATAGCCAATGAGGAACATGTATCGAAGAATGCAGGGATGTGTGGAGAATTAAGGGGCTATATTGCAATCAAGCTTTATTCATAGAGAACTCCAAGGTATTTAGATTTCTAAATCCTACTTATGAACTTAAATTCCCACTCAGTTCTACACAAAATTAGCCACCACATCTCTTAGGATTCAGGCTCAAGGATCGCTACCATAAGGCATCAGTGTACATGCCTCTCTGGTGCCTGTCTTGCTGTATTAGGCAACCAGAAGAACATTATGAAGAAACTCTTGATGCACCAGTGACTCTGAACAAAACTCCCACCCTGCTATAAATACATTTAACGTCCTACACACAGGACCATTTAATGAGACTCAGTAAAAGCATTAGAAAAGCACTTGTACTGTAGAAATGCAGAGTATGGGGGAAGGGAAGTTACAGACAATTGCTTATCGTGAACCTACCTACAGGTTCAAAAATTTCCTCTGTAAAGCTGCCAGCCTTTCTTCACACACAATTATCATGTACCATTTGTATTACTGTAGAACCTACAAGCTCAGGTCATCAATCATCCCTACGCAGATGCAAAGAAAAAAAGAATATGTCTACACCTACTATGGGAGTCATGCAGCCCAAATACTAGCCATAACACAATTTTGAAATTTTTTTTTGGTTTAGAATAAATCTAATAAACTATCATCCATTGTAGAATTATCATAAAAACATTCTTCATATTAGAGCTGAACAGGCTGAGAAAGGAGAAATATGCATTGAACCACAAGGAAGTATACAGATTGTTGCAGTATTACATACATTCTAGAAGAAACACCTTCTTTGTATGCAGTGTCTTTTTTTCATAGATAGCTAGATAAAAATGTATTCCATATAAATTACTTATAAAAACTGAAGAAATGGGAACCACTCCAGTAAAATCTTGGAGAGTTTTTTGTTATAAACATGAGAATAGGTTTGTGTATCATTTATAACACATATTCCCCAGCAACGCTTGGGTTTCCACTCAGAAACCTTGTGTAAAGATACTTCACTGTTACCACAAACAAAAATCAAAATTACTTACAAGAAAGCAACACTGGAAATTTGCATCTTTCAGGCAACCTGACACTAATATCTTCATAGGGTAAACTATATTTTAATGAAGATATTCTCAGCAATACATGTGTTTATACTTTTTTTCCCTTCACACTTGGATTTTATTTCATTTATTTCATGATCTACCTTGCAAGTTTAAGAAATGCATCATTTATTCATGACCTCTACCTTCTTTCACACAGATGACCAGGTTAAAGAAAAATCAAATGGTTTGTTCGATAACATTTATCGTCAAAACCAAACTATATACATTGTATTTCTGTTAGCTGAAGTCACAATAAAAAAACAAACAAATAAACAAGAAAAACCCTAAAAATAGGGCTTGCTTTACCTTTTTCCAGAAAAAACTCTCATAATTAAACTTTCCACTTTTCCAAGTAGCTGACTGTGTATTCCTGCACAGCAGGAGGTTTTCTCCACAGACATATTGACTTGGACAATAAACAAAGCAGAAATCCCTGACTGGAATTTACAGCTAAATTTAACCATGCATATCATTAGTTAAATTTGCATATCTGTCTTTCAACATTAAGAAAAAATAAAAGTTGAAATTCAACGAATTTGGACACTGCACTGCTTTGCAAGGAAAAAAAATGAGATTTAAGTTGTAATTTCCATATTTATTGAGGCTGTATGTCAAAGGAAATCTGTGCAAAAATATCCTGGTGCTGCCTTGATGAGATTTGAAAAATGACAGCATACTAATAGTAAAGAAGCTTCTCCTTAACAAAGATGGCTTAAACAGTACCTATAAAATACCGATGAAGGGCCACTTGCTTCTAGAAAACATTTCCAGCATCCCTCTGTCCTTCACCCACAAAATACAAAGAAGCAGTTAACATGTTTTGAAGAAATATCACCCACCTTTTCCCCTCTGTGTCAACTTTCCCGATGAAACATTGACAGATCAGTCAGCATTGGCTTCTTACAATTAAAGATGGCAGAAACTTTCACTGATACTTTTTCAATTATTTTTTTGTCACAACACTGCACCACTACTAACCCTCCAAAGCAAATATTCACCTTCTCTTTCTTGATTTTTATGTCTCTTCTCACAGTATCCAGGACACCTGGATGTCTTAGGAATTTGATTTAAATTAATCAGGGTTTCTAATTGCTTTAAAACTAAGTTACTCCACCTGAGTGCCTATCCACAAAAATTAGACATTGGGATGCAGTTGTGCTAGCACAAAATGTTTTAGATCAGCAGAAATACTTCCACACTGAAGAAAGTCATTCTACTTTGAGGTACTTTTTAAGTATAAAAGGTAAATGTATTCCAGGGGTTACACTGTTGGGTCGGTGGGTGGGGTTTTTTCATTTATTATTATTATTATTATTGTTGTTTGGGGTTTTTTTTAAGCTGAAGCACTGGAATTTTATCAGTAAATTTCTCATTAAGTTATGAAAATACTCACACTACCACAGTGTGTACTTTATGGCTTTCCATACCTGCACTTGCTCTGGGCAAGATTTCAAGGGCACCTGTAACCTATGCTTAGGTCTTCAGTGTTCAGCTACTCCTCACCTGGAGGATGGAGAAGGAATAAATGGCATTCTGGCAAAAGTGAGGAACCTGGTCATTGCTTTAAGACATTACCTACAGTTGACTGTGCAGATTAGTGGCCCAGTCTTTCTTTTCTTAGGTTTCAGATGAAAGAAACAGAACCATTAACACTGAAACCACAAGATTCCTAACACCCCAGTGAGATGCACAGATCAACTCACACCTCTCAGAGCACTTCTAGCATACTTTGCAGACTTGGGCAGGAGATCTCTGAATCACACTCCTGAATTTTTCCTGCAAATATAACTGCAACTTTTTTCTTTTCTAACAAACAAGCTGTGCTGTGAGAGAAGTGCACTATAGCCACCACCTCTAGCATTCAAGCTGTGGCTATAAACAGCTTCATATCATCACAAGGTCTAACTGAGGTTGGTGAGACTGTAAAACAGTTGGTTCCCTACAAAGTACCCCCTTGTGAGACGGTGTTGCACCGTTACATCAGATTTTTTGAAAAATGTTGCATTAAGATATTGTGTGACAGACATAACTGACGAAGTGGAGGAGTACTTTTATTCTGCAAAAGTACAATGACAACTAGGTAATTAACCTAAAGCGATATAGGGCATTTACCTGGAAGTCACCAATGAGCTATCTGCATTCTGGCACAATCACAGCAAATGAAAAAACTACAAGAAAATATGGCTTCCAGTGAGGTAACCATGAGATGCTGAGAGCACACTTGGGTCTGTCCATGACATTGAAATCAATGGGAGTCAAGGCCCACAGTTCTCCAAATACAAAGTGCTGAGCAGTAAACCATGCCAGCAGTTAAACATTTCAGAATCAGGCACTGAAATTAATGAGTTAAAGATTAAGTCACTCCCAGATTGTGTGTACTTGGTCACCTCATGGGGCCATAGCCAGGAAAACAAGAGATCTTCTTAGAAGAACCAGATCTACCAGAGGCTAATTAACAGATATGCTGACTGTAAATAAAAGCAGGAGGTGGTAAACAGAAAAGAATAGGAAGTTTGATGGGACTCCCAACTGATGCTGTGTGTCAATAAACGTCAGCTGAAACTTAGATGCTGCTTTTGTACTCTCTTAAGGAAATCATTATTATCACATTATTCTGTAACACAGTCTAACCTGATCACCAGGCATCATACTAGGGAAGATATTTTTTATCAACTCTACATTAATTAATTACAAAACCAAGCATACTGTAGTGAATGTTTTACATACAAAATGAAGCAGCTTGTTTAAAAGTGCAAAGTATGATACTCAGCTTTACTAACCATAAAACTAACAACCATTTCTTATATCCCAATCCAAATTAGTGACCTTTGTAAAAATACTGCTTGTTTCAAAAACACCAGGGAGATAGCACAAACAGCTGTATAAAACAGATAAGAGACTGACACACACAACAACAATTAGGCTTTTTAAGCACAGAAACACTTTTTCAATTTTACCTTCATCATTTCCTAAACCTGTAAAAGATATATCCCTTAACTCCCTGGGTTTTGGTATGAGATTCTTTATATGCATTTTACCGCAGCATTCTTCCTTCACTGACTTTCATGCATTTTCTGCCAATAAAGGGCTACCTGTAAAAAAAACAGTCTTGGTGATAGTACTGAACATTGAAAAGATGGTGATATTCATTGTCCATTCCCTGCCCCACACCCCCAAAAGTTAACTCCCACTGCAAACTGGATTTTGTTTGTTGTTTCCTAATCCCCTCTCCCATTTAAAGACCCAATTTGACAAACCTTTTCTCAAGCAAGCAGACACTTTAAAGTAACCAGGATCCCTGACATGAGGATAGACTATTTTGCATGAGAAAGTTTTGCAGGATGTAATCTTCTCTTTTCCTTGAAGTTTAAGTAGTTGCTACCTATTACTTAAATAAAAGAAATTTAATAGTCTCAGTCCAATTACTTGTGAACACGTTTACTTCACACCCAATTACTTCCCACAATTCTTCCAGTTTCAAAAGAGTGGACAGATTTGGCAACTCTGCTTGCTTCTCACTTCTTGACACTATCATTAAGATTCAGATTAATGCATACAAATGATGTGAGAGAGGTTGCGCTATTCTCGCTATTCTTGACATACTTTGGAGACAGGATTAAAATCTCTCACTTCACAAAATTTCTAAGTTCATTTTAAAAGAATGTATACATATTTTCACTGCATTTTTAGGAAAACATGGACATAATTTTTTCACTACTTTTTTCATCTCGTGGATTCTAATGTACTAAAACTTCTTCCTCATACAATGATTATGTGAGGTACAGGTAATTGACTGTGTAGCACTATGCTTCCACACATAAACAGCTGCAAAGTAGTACCATAGGAGCTCACTCTTATACTTCAATATTGCACTTTCCTCTTGCTGTCTTCCTTCCTGCCACAATTTTGGTACTAGAATGATGAATGTCTTTCTCATCAGTACTCAAACTATTTCTTTCTTTCAGGCATTGCCTGGCTATTATCTGTTCTTGCAAATATTTATGTAAAATCATTCTAAAATAATAACAGGGAAAATGGAAATTACGGATCACCTACTGACAATGTACTATAATCAAATTCTGCTGACTGAAATTTGAAGGAATAATGTATACTCTGTCAGGAAAAGTAATAAAAGAGACCCCACCTATTTTGGTCAATATAAGTACCAAGTAAACTTAAGTACACAGGAGTATAACCAGATATATCTATTTTCAGGTAATTGTAAAACTTCTGATGAGTTTATTAAAAATACAGAAAAAAATGAGCTGCTCTCTTACAAAACTAAGTATATGCTCATTTACAGATTTGAACATTAATGCCTGTAAAGGCTAAAAGACCATCATATTGCTTAGCAGTTATGAAGCAATATAAATAAAATTGCCATGAAAACAAAGTTAAAAATATCTGGAAAGATATTTCTGTAAAAGTGCTAAGATGCAAAACAAGCAATAAAAAATAACAATCAGCTTTTGCTTAAGAAACACCACATTACCAGTTGCTGATAGATTCTGGCTACAAACTGCATTCTAACACTGAACTAATCACAGAACGTAACACATACTAAAACCGATGTAGGTCACATTAAAAATTTTCCTCCCCAAATTTCAATATTTGCTTTGTTTTCTCCTCTTGTTTTAATACAAAGTCCAGTGAACGCTGCAGGAGGCTTACACTAATGTTTTACCCACCAACTTTGGAAGTACACCCAAAAAAGCTCACAGCTATATTTAAGACACAGTTGTAGAAAATTCTTTATGGCTACAAGAAGAAATGAAAGAGAAATGGAAGTTGCAAAAGCAAAAAAAAAAAAAGCAACCAAAAATTCAAAAATCAACAGAAAGCTTGAGACTCTAGAGTCACAACCTATTCAGGTGAAATTATCCTCATCTTCATATCTTTTGTGAGGGGCTTACACTTTTCCTGGAGGAAGATGTTTCATTTCTGATCAATTTTGCTGAATTCCAGATTGCCAAAGCCCACTTAACTCACTTATCAGTGCACCTCTCTTTACCCAACGATGGCTACGCCAATTCAGATCGAAGGTCCATTTGGCTCAGCATCCTGCTTCCAAAAGCAGCCACAAGTCAGAGCCAAGAAAGCATGAGCAAAGAAATAAAATACAATATTTTCACATAATAACTCCCCAGCCTTCTACTATATTCCGTTCAGGAATCCCTGAAACTGATGTGATTTATCTGTTTAGCTTGCCTATGGGTCTTCCCTTTCAATGACTTAGCCCGTTACCCCTTAAACTCACATATACTGTTTGCATCCACAAACATCCCAAAGCAAAGCTACCTTGGGCAAAGAACTGAGAACTATATCACATTGATGCTATGTTCTGTGCATATCCAGGGCTCAGTGGATACAGCTACTCACATTTACTTATTAAAATCCAGCCAAAATGAAAAAGCAAGACTGATGCACCCCTTGAAAGAAAATTTGAATTTGCACATATCCCACAAGCTGAGTCCAGTGAGAACTAGCATTCTGAGCACAGTAAAATGCTACAATAGCAAGAATTATAAGAATTATATTAAGAATTACAAGGTTGAATATAGCTAGAAAGGCAGGCAGATGTGATCACTGAAAAAACAGACACCCTAACAAAAGCAGCAAAAAATCCTCTGTGCACCTTCTTCAGTCCAACAACTGATTTTTGATCCAAGGAAGTTAAATATAGGGCTGCTTGAAAATTTTCCACTGCATCTATTTTTGATGGGAAACGAGGCTTTCAGCTAAATACTTTTTGGTTGGGTTTTTCTTTTTTGGCACGTCTAAGTATGTGCTTCTGCAAATATACTTTTCTTACCAAAAAGCCAAACTTACAAACCAAAATATTTTGATTGAAAATAAAAATGTTATTAAGAAATGCTAGTATAGCATCTCATTAAATCTGTGGCTTACCTGCTTTATGTGGCAGATCTCCTCTATCAACTAGACTTCCCATTTAAATAACAACTCTGATAATAGATCACTTTGAGGTATTCCCTACTTCCAGCACTCCTTTCAAAGAGGAAAGATCATGGCACAGTGTCAAAGGTGGTAGGCAGCTTCAGGCTTGCAGAATTGGACCAGCAGGCATCCAGATTATAACGCTGGAGGACTACAGTAACACTTTTCAAATCAAGAAGCTTTAGTTTTCAGACAAAGCCTTCCAGTTCTCTGAATTCTGTCAAAGCATGTAGTTTTTCCTGGAAAATTAAAACAAAAATGGAAAAAAGCTTTGTATCTTTTATCAAAAATTCATACAGGCAATTTTATGGGTCAAACAAAGTCTTATTCAAAGTCTTATTCATTAACCTGCAGATTTGAATCTAGTATCTGGATCCAGCCATACACAAATTAGAAAAACTTTAAACAGCAGTAAAATGTTTCAAATTTTCCATGGCAGTCCTGTTAGCAGGACTGTTCAAAAGCCAAGGAGCTAAAACCAAACAAAGCCAATAAGGGCTCATTAGATGGGATAACTTAGTGTATGAGCTCTAAGTTATAAAAGACCAACCAGCCTAACATACAAAAGCAAAGAATGAAGGTAAGATCTAAATAATTGATACACTTACTAGGTAGGAAATCTGTAATATAAAAAAATCTGTACAGCAAAACTGGCAAAGTGGCAAGAAAATGAGATACTCAATTTATTATTCCTTCACAGAGCTCCCTTAAGTCAGTGAACTAACCAGGAGGAATACATTTGATAAGGCTAATGCAATAAAAAGTGAGAGTAACAGCTGTCCTGTTACGGCTGTTATCGCTGCTTTTCTTGGAACTCCACAATCCACTGGAAGAACTGAAAGCCTCTCATCCAGAAACAGGCCCTGACCAGACCAAGAGGGAGAAGCACGCAACTAGTACTAACAGGGACAACGTTAGAACTAAATTTTTAGTATCCATTTATTCCCGTGTGGCTGTTTCCTGCCATACAATCATGTATATGCCCCCCCCCCCAAGGCAAAATAAATTTATGAATTAAAGAAATTTTTATCAAGACTGCATCTTTTGCAACACTATTGTGAGCCCACAAAAGACAGCTGCAAAAAATCTCATACCAAAGGGCACTATTTTCTCTTCCCCCACCACACACACAGCGGACTATCACTGACATCATTAGCACCAACTAAGAACCAAGAAAACCCAAAGGAACTGGCAAAGGAATACCCTTATTAAAAACTCAGTGGGTGAAACGAAAGGAAGGACATTTTGCTATTACAGTGAAATTCCTCTCAACACTTCGCTTTTCAATCACACCTCTTACTGAAATGAAAACAGAGAAAGGTTTTTAAGAGCAAGTTTCTGCTGAGACTAGGCACCTGAGAGTTCCCTAAAAGCCATTCCAAACCCTGCCTAATGCTGATTCCCTGCACAGAGTTAACATCTTTGACTAATGTTATAAAGTGAAAAGTGCTAACACAACTTGTCATTCTCGAGGCCAATTTATTCATCTAAATTAGCACAAGCCCAAGCCTGCTGTCCTTATTCATATTTGGAATCACCAGCCACTTACGCGTTGTCCCAGCAAAATTAGTGCAGTGAAGGATTAGTCAGGATATAACCCTAGAGATAAAAAATTTGTTTAGAGTAAGTGAAATAAAAAGAATAAATATTCAAAGTGAGTGATGAAATATATGGGGGTTATTTCCATTTTAACTCCAGGGCAATGAGTAATTTCAGTAAGAATTTCTCAGTGTGATTTTTATCATTCAATATTTTAAAAATTACTACTGTGCATCCTGCATCAAATGTTGGGATTGGAAACAATGAAGCTTAAAAAAAAAGTCCACTTCAAACAAGTATGCAAAACATTATTCCCTTAAATTATGCCAGTACTGACTTACGAGCTGCAAGAAGTAGTGCCAGAATTTATGAACAACTTTGTATTGTTCAAGGATTTAATGACACCCGTTCCTCTTCAAATCAGGTATACAAAGCTTCACTTCCTCATATCTGGGTTTTATCCTGGACCATGCCTTTCAACACAAAGTGTCATTTTTTCTTTGGCTCACTTCTTACTCGTAAGTGCATCACCTCATTCTCATTTAATTTACAGCATGTGAGAGGGCATACATGTAAGCTAATGTCTCCATACAGCTTATGCAAAACTTAGTAAGTCAAAGTGGACTGCACTGCCTAATCTTGTCTCTGCATCAACTCAGCCCAGACTAGCCTACTGTGGATGGGGCATCCTCATCTCAAAGCCTTTCATATCTACTTATTTCATGTCTGCTTCCACCAGGCTGGATCGGCTAGTAGAGAGCTGCACACAGGCTGGGCTTGATGTCTAGCCAGGAGTCCCACGGCTCCTTGCAGTGTGGCAACCGAGCCGCTCTGATTCTGATTTACAGTATATGACAGAGAACCCTGCACTCCCCAGCTTCTCTGTTGCGGTTCTTCCTTACACCCTGTCACCATCCATACTCAAGAGTTGGTAAGAGTTACTTGTGTTATTACCTGTCTGCTACCACTAAACCAGATATAGATGCCACAAAGTTACGTAGGTCAATATACAGAGCCCCCTCAACTACTCCAGTAGATCTGACATCAAAGACCAGATGCATGCACGCCATACCATCTTAAGGCCGGATTTTAATTTTTATTTGGAAGCTGCCTACCCCAGATGGCTATGGCTCAGTCAGGTGGCAATGCATTGCAACTGCATGGTATTTGTATTATGCACCAAATATGGTGACAATGAATCAATGGATTGTTTAACTCAGGACAATTTGTCTTCGAAAGTCATGATTTATCATGTGTGAACCATCGCACCATGAGCTATTGCAATCTGTAACACAGGTAGATTATCAATAAAGCTTGCTAAATAATGAGAAAAAAGTAAAAAATCAGGAAAAAGGAAAATGAAAAAGCTTGTCCTCAAGAACACTTATTTTCTTTCATAATCCTTATAATCCATATTTTCTTGCACTCTTCCCTCCTGCATCGTTTCACTAATGAGAAATGAAGCAATATACAATTACACTGAGTGAGCCAATACATTGCAGCCCAATCATCAACTGCATAGTGTGGCAGAACAAAAGGAAGCCCTTCCATACACAGTGATCTTATGTTGCCCTCATGCTAAACTGCTGTTCCCACTGACTTCTTACGCTCAATTCTCCTGCCTGTGCTGCTTCCCTAGTGAAGCCTACACATCCAAAGCAGCCTCCAGAAGAAGTCTAACGATGGTCTGCTCCTACGTGCAGCAGAAAATTCTCCAGCTACATTCAGGGCCACAACCTGCAGCTTCACTGTTGGAACAATCCTCAGAACACAGCACTGATCAATCACTTTGTCATCCTCCTTTATGGTAAAGGGATAGCAAAGTACTTTCCAGCAGTTCCTCCTTCTTCTCTACCACCTGCTTACTGCACTCCAGAAGTAGCTACTGCAGCAGGTTGTATTCACCCTATTTTCTTTTGGCTGAAAGGCTCTCTCACATCTCACCGACCAACAGTAGTGTCACGGTACTGTGCCTACCCACGACCAGCTCTGACACCCCTGAGAAGATGTAAGCAGAACATTGTTCTTCTTGTCTACAAAAGGTTCTCACAAATCACAGTAAAATACAGGCTGCCTCAGAAGATGGGTTAAGGCCGTTTAATTTTCTGTGACGCTGCACCCTCCCATCCCTATTTCTTTGCAGGTTTTGCAGTGCTAGACTTAGAATTTCTGCTTTGCAGACTTGCAGAAGTACAAATCAATGTGTTCCTTCCCATACTTGGACTGCCCATCATGTTGCTGCCTTCTAAACTACGTGGCATGCAAGAGAAAATGATGGATTAGAAAAAAGTTTCTCTTACTTTTAGGGAAAAGCTGAAACATAGTAAGGTGCCATAACTCCACCTTATGCTACCTACTAACTTGCCTGTAAAAACACTCTTGCTCCCTGCTCCCATTTACCCTGTCCTCAAAAAGTTCCACAATTTCGAGTTTCATGGTGTTGTTCAATGTATTGGCCATGCAAAATCCCCTGTGTCTTGCAGCTAACCAGTATTTGCGTAGACAGTCTCTGGATAAAGCTCTGTGATCTGCGATAGAAAGGAGATCAGCCTGGACAGCCCCTTCTGGGCTTAATCCATGAAATTACTGCCTTCAGTCAAGGCTTCATTCTAACAAGATTATTTGAACAATTTCCATGGACTGAGTTCTTCTTTTCAAACATTTTTATAAAAGCACCATTCATTGACCTATCCAATGCAGACAATGCCACACTAAAATGTACTGGAGAACATTGGGTAGGAATTAAAAAGCCATTTTTCAATCTAAAACACACCTGTATTTTTAAACAAACAAAATATCCTTTCAAAATAATAATAATAATTAAAAAAAAAGCAAGAGCCAATTTACTGATCTTGAAAAAAAATGCCTTCTTGTTACCACCGTCTGGTTTGGTGTGATCCATGTAATCCTAAATGCAAAGCCTTAGATGCACACAAAAATTAAGTTTACATTAGAGCGGCCAGTGACAAACCTAAATGTTTGAATAAGAGAGGCATGAACATCTGTGGCAGCAAAGACTTGTAGAAGTGTTACCTACTTGTTGTCACATCTATAGGTTTGCAAAAGGTTGTACTATCTGCAACACTCTTGCCGGCTTTATATTTCTGCATGATTTGATGACTGGACATCTGTTTTCAAACCCCTGCAAAAAGTGCTTTAAAGTAATCTGTATTGCTACAGCAAAGCTCAGCTTTTCAGAAAAAGCAGCTGCTGTATTTTCTGGAATAAACACACAAACCATTTTAAAGACTTGACCCTTGATTCCTTCATCTCAGTACTTCTACTGACTTCAGGGAAGTCTAGGCATATGAGCAACACACAATGGGCTGTGACTCCACAGCCTTGAGCTACCCAGGCTGCTTTTCAGTCAAATGAAGTAAAGCAGCCTCCCCACAGCTGTGCTGTTTTATATACCTGAAAGACAATTTCAAAAATTATCATGGTCTTACTAGGGAATTTGGACATGCAGTCATTACTAAATTGGCATAAAGTTCCGTATTACCAACTTTGTCATTACTGAACAGCTTCAAGACACACAGCATCTTTGTGCTGCATCTTTTTACGCTGTAAGAAAATGAGCACATGAACGAAATAAAAACGAAGCCAAGCGTACTGTTGAGAAACTTGGTATTCTCTTATTTCTAGGAGAGCTATAGTGTAATCCTAAACTGTAGCATTCACCATGTCTCCTGAGTTTCCTTTCTGAAATATTGCAATGGAAATTTTACAGCATCTGTGTTGCTTTTGGAAGCCATCACCTCACATCTGCTGTCTCTGTAGTGCAGAGCTTAAGTTCAGTGTAAAAAGGTACTTTGTAATAGGCAACAGGAATCCTGACAGCGGTAATTTACAGGCTAACCCAGCTCTCCTGACTAGGCTTGCTCCTTTTTACATTCTGTGGAGATTTTTACATAAGGTTTTTAAATAAGGGACTCTTCAAGCAGTCACCAGCATAGCAGTCACTGCTTAAAACGGAGCATCACATCCAGGACTGGAAAGCGACTTTATAAACCTCTGTCAGTCAGGGAGATCTCAGCTAGATGACAATTTTTTTATTCCGTTCTCTTCACTGGGCATTGTTCCACCTCCTGACACTTTTCAGCAGGGTATTAACTAAACTAGCACTGCAATAACCGCCTCCTTTCGGAGTTCTGACTGTGAGCAGAGCTAACAGCACCTATGCAGCAGCGGGGCCGCTTTCACGGCCGGGGCGCGAACCCCGGGGGAGCGCAGAGCCCCCAGCTGGGCGCCGGGGCCGGGGGACGCGTTTTGCAAATTACCGCCGCGATTACACAGCGAGCGCGTTTATCGCCCCCTGATTGCCCATTTCCTCCGAACTGGGTAATCCGTGCGCTCGTTTCAACTGAGAGACAGGCAGCAGCGGGGAGGATCCTGTTAGCACAGCCAACAAACTTGGGATTGCTTTTTGTTGTTTTGCCTCACGCGTTCCGCTGCCCGCCGGCGCCCGCTCCGCCGCTCCCGCACCGCCCCTGGGGCGGGCCCGCTGCCCCCGGCCCCCGCCCCGCGGCTGCCGCTTTTCAAAGGCGGCGAATCACCGAATTTCACGCCGCCGAAAGATAAGCCCCGCCGCGCAGCCACCCCGCCGGCTCCCCGAGCGGCGTGTTCCCGAGATTGCAGTCATTACAGCCCCAGCATGAGCTCCACACAAGCGCGAAGCGCAACAGCGCGTCAATTAACAAACAAACGCCCCGTCCTGGGAGGACGACAACCCCCCGGGACGGCCCTGCCGCGCACCGACCCCGGGCCCGCCGCCGCTCCCCTTAAGGTGGTCCGGCCTCGCCGGAGCAGCCGGAACGCCCTCCTCCCCCCTTCCCCGGGACGGGCGCGGGAGAGCGGCGAGTGCCCCCAGGGCCGCCCCACTCCCCCAGCGGTGCGGCGGGGCAGGGGGCAGCTCGCGGCCTTGCGCGGCCGCGCCTGCGCGGGGAGCGAGGCCCCGTCCAGCGCCCTCAGGGCTGCCCGCGGCGCGGTGCCACCGGCGGGTCCTCGCGGCTCCACCGCGCCGCAGCCCGGAGCTGCGCCGGGGCCCGGCGCTGTTCCCTCGGGAGCCGGCCCGGGCGGGTCCCCCGGGCCTCGGCGGCTGCACGCGGCTCCTCAGCGAGTCGCCGCCTCCGGCGCCGGGCCGACGCGAAAGCCGGGGCAGCCGCGGCCCAGCCGCACCGGCCTGCCGGGGCTCCGGCTGGGCCGCAGGTCGCTGCCAGGGGGCGGCGGCTCAAACCGAGTGGCCGCGCACCCACCCCTGCGGCGGGAGCTGCCCGGTCGGCGGCCGCGCGGGCGCGTTCACCTGCCGGGGCGCGGGGCTGCTCCCCGCCGGCCGCCCCTCGGTGCGCGCCCACCGCCGGCGCGGGTCCGTGCGCGTGCCGCTGCGCGAGGCGCCGCGTGTGCCCGGCGCGTTCCGCTCGCAGCTGCCCGCGCGCCAGGACTCCCGCGGTCGCTGATGTCGCGCTTCCCCTCCCGCTGCTCGGCTCGGGCCGTGACCCCCCGCAGGCCAGCGCTGCGTCTCGGGCTGAAGCGCTGCCCGCGACTGTGCTGCCAGCCGTGCGGCGGGCGGCTCCGGCGGCGCGGGCAGCCCGGGCGGCAGAGGCCAGGTGTCGGCCGGGTCCCTCGCCTGCCCGCGCTGCCACCTCCCACGCGCGCACGTGCGGCAGCCGCTCCGCACGCGGCATCAGCGGCGCGGTGCACAACACCCGGCACACGCCGGGAGACGGCCCGCGCTTGCGATGCTCAGACCGGCATCGGCTGCAAACTCCCGCGGATCCCAAAGGTTTGGAAGGAAACCGCGTCCGAGGGGACTCCGGGCAGTGGCAGAACTACTGCTCTCGGAGCGAACCTGACTTGACCGGGAACCCTTGAAAGGGGGAAAGAAGTACTGTGCCGCTGCCCACGCACCGGGCAGGGAGCGTCTGACACTGCAGAACGGTGCCTTTTCCGTACGGCCAGCACCCCGTGCAACGCAGGGGAAATAGACAACAACCAAACTACCGCCACGTCCCCGGCAGCTCCGGGGCACCGAGGAGCGCCCGCCGCGCCGCAGCCGGGGCGCCGGCTCCACCTTAAGGAGGGCTGGGGCCGGCCCCCCGGCCCCCGCCCGGGTCGGACTGATAGGCGGCCGAGGCGATGGGGGCGGGGCCTGGCGGCGCTCGCTATAAATATTTATGAGAGCGCGGCGGCCGGAGTGGCGCTGCCGGGGCCGGGGAGCGAGAAGTTGCGCGGAGCCGCTGCCGCGCTCGCCCGGCGGCTCAGGTGGCACGATCGCGGCCGGGGGCGCCCGGCTCGCCCCGCCGGCGGCGGAAGGGCAGGAGGAGGAGGAGGCGGCGGCGGCGAGCGAGGACCGGCCGGCTGGCGGTCTCCCGCAAAGCTGGGCGCTTGGGCGGGCGGCGGGAGGAGCCGCTCCGGCCGCCCCAGCACCGGCCCCGCCGCTGCCCGCTCGCTCGGGGCGGTGGGAGCCGGGCGCTGCGGAGTGCACCGCCTGGTCCCCGGGACCCCTCAGCCATCTTGACCGCGCCGCGCGGGGGCTGACGGCGAAACTTCTCTGCAGCCGCCACTCCGTGCCCCGCCGGCGCTGGAGCAGCAGCGAGGGAAGCGGCGACCCCCCCTGCGCAGCCAGCCCCGCCAGGAGCGATGCGACGGCGGCTGAGGGGCCTTCCCTGAGCGGACCTCCCTCCCTCGGCGCGGCGCGGGGGCTCGCCGGCTCCCCTCTCCGGGTGCCCGCGGGGCCGCCTTCCTCCTGGGCGACGGAGCCCCGCGGGGGCTGCGAGACCTCTCACCTGCGGCCGGCACGGAGGGGGCCGCCCTCCGCCCCCCCCGAGCGGTAGCCGGGGCGGGGGGCTGCTGTGGCGCCGCGCTCCCCGTGGCTGCTGAGCGGGACGGGAGAGGAGCCGGGGCCGCCGCCCGCCGCCGAGCATGGAGTGGAGTTACCTGTTGGAAATCACCTCGCTGCTCGCCGCCCTGTCCCTGCTGCAGCGCGCCGGCTGCGCCGCCGCCTCGGCCGCCGCCGCGTCGTCCTCCTCCGCCAAGGAGCTGTCGTGCCAGGAGATCACCGTGCCCCTCTGCAAAGGCATCGGCTACAACTACACCTACATGCCCAACCAGTTCAACCACGACACGCAGGACGAGGCCGGGCTGGAGGTGCACCAGTTCTGGCCGCTGGTGGAGATCCAGTGCTCCAGCGACCTGCGCTTCTTCCTCTGCAGCATGTACACCCCCATCTGCCTGGAGGACTACAAGAAGCCGCTGCCGCCCTGCCGCAGCGTCTGCGAGCGGGCCAAGGCCGGCTGCGCCCCGCTCATGCGCCAGTACGGCTTCGCCTGGCCCGACAGGATGCGCTGCGACCGCCTCCCCGAGCAGGGCAGCCCGGACACGCTCTGCATGGACTACAACCGCACGGACCTCACCACGGCCGCCCCGCCGCCCGCCAAGCCCCCGCTCCGCGGCGCCAAGCCCGGCGGCCCCGCCAAGGCGCCCCCCGCCGCCGCCGCTCCGCCGGCCGAGGCCCCGCGCAAGCCGCGGCCGCCGCCGCCCTGCGAGCCGGGCTGCCAGTGCCGGGCGCCCATGGTGTCCGTGTCCAGCGAGCGGCACCCGCTCTACAACCGCGTCAAGACGGGGCAGATCGCCAACTGCGCCCTGCCCTGCCACAACCCCTACTTCAGCCCCGACGAGCGCGCCTTCACCGCCTTCTGGATCGGGCTCTGGTCCGTGCTCTGCTTCCTCTCCACCTTCGCCACCGTCTCCACCTTCCTCATCGACATGGAGCGCTTCAAGTACCCCGAGCGCCCCATCATCTTCCTGGCCGCCTGCTACCTCTTCGTCTCCCTCGGCTACCTGGTGCGCCTGGTGGCCGGACACGAGAAGGTGGCGTGCAGCGGCGGCGCGGGGGCGGGCGGCGCGGGGGCCGGGGCGGCGGGGGCCGGCGGCGGCGCGGCGGCGGGGGCTGCGGCAGCGGGGGGGGCGCGGCGCGGCGGGCGGCGCGGCCGAGCTGCAGCCCGAGCTGGCGGGGGCCGAGCACGTGCGCTATGAGAGCACCGGCCCGGCGCTGTGCACCGTGGTCTTCCTGCTCGTCTACTTCTTCGGCATGGCGAGCTCCATCTGGTGGGTCATCCTCTCCCTCACCTGGTTCCTCGCCGCCGGCATGAAGTGGGGCAACGAGGCCATCGCTGGCTACGCACAGTACTTCCACCTGGCCGCCTGGCTGCTGCCCAGCGTCAAGTCCATCGCTGTGCTGGCGCTCAGTTCCGTGGACGGGGACCCCGTGGCTGGCATCTGCTACGTGGGCAACCAGAGCCTGGAGAACCTGAGGGGCTTCGTGTTGGCGCCACTGCTCATCTACTTGGCCATCGGCTCAATGTTCCTGCTTGCTGGCTTTGTCTCGCTCTTCCGTATCCGCAGTGTCATCAAGCAGCAGGGCGGCCCCACCAAGACCCACAAGCTGGAGAAGCTGATGATACGCCTGGGGCTCTTCACCGTGCTCTACACTGTGCCAGCTGCCAGCGTGGTTGCCTGCCTCTTCTATGAGCAGCACAACCGGCCCCGCTGGGAGGCCACACACAACTGCCCCTGCCTGCGTGACCAGCAGCCTGATCAGGCCCGCCGCCCGGACTATGCAGTCTTCATGCTCAAGTACTTCATGTGCCTGGTGGTGGGCATCACCTCTGGTGTCTGGGTCTGGTCTGGCAAGACCCTGGAGTCCTGGAGGGCCCTCTGCACCCGCTGCTGCTGGGCCAGCAAAGGTGCTGCCGTGGCTGGGGGCACAGGCGCAGGAGCAGGTGGCCAGGCAGCAATCGCTGCAGCAGGGGGACTTGGGGCTGGAGGTGGTGGCTCCCTCTACAGCGATGTCAGCACTGGCCTGACGTGGAGATCGGGCACTGCCAGCTCTGTCTCCTACCCCAAGCAGATGCCCCTGTCTCAAGTGTGAGGAGGGGGAAAGAGGCCAAAGGTTAAGGAATGAGGGACACTGGCCTGCCTAAAATGCCCCCTCACTGTTTGGTGCCATTAATGAACCCCTAATGGTCCTTATTAGCCACAGCTTGTATAGAACAATGCAGCTAGCAGAGGCCCCAGGCTCCAGCCCCCTCCTCCTTTCCCTCCATTCATATGCAGGGAGCATGTACTTCAAGGAGCCAGCTTATTATTTTGCTGGCAGAGGAGGGTAGAGGCTCACCCGTGTCTTGCAGAGGGCAAGGTGCAGCAGCTTCTGATTCACTCTGGACTAACAGCAGCTTTTTGCTTGTGAGAAGGGGAGTCTTCCTCTCCACCCCACCATCCTGAGGTGGGAGTCTGCTGGGACTGCAGGTTTTGGGATATTGACGACCAGGCAGATGCCTTACAGTACAGACTGAATCAAAACATGTCTTAATTATACACCCCAGCTAAATACGGGTTTCCTACATTAAATGATGTATTTATATAATTATTTGTTACCTTGTACAGATGTGTAAAATATGTATATATCCAAAGCTATACAGTCTGTAAATTTTTTTGTAAAAAAGTTTAGAGGCTACCCCTGTAAGAGCAAATATGAGTATTCTATTTTGACAATAAAATGACTTTTGATAAATGACTTTTTCAAGCTTTCCCACTACTCCTGCCCTGGTTATTCCAGCTGCTGTGTCTTTAGGTGGTTTTTGTAAACTATGAGCTACGTTCATGTTCCAGTCATCCCCGTGTAATAGATGGCTGCCGCTGTTAAAGAGGCAAGATCGGTAGACACAAGGAAAACAAGTCATTCAACAAGTTGTTCTAAGAATGTGTTTGCTAGAACTGGGAGGTGCCTTACCATAGTTCTCAGCTTTTTGAAAGCTGACAGTGCCTTTAAACTGAGCCTTTACAAAAGAGTCATCTTACATGGCATGTTAAGTATCCTTTTAAAATGGGTGTTATTTTAGGAATGTGCACACACACCTCTCATATCTGTGGCCTACACTTCCGTAAGCACCTGCCTTTCCAGGGATGCGTACTGAAGCGTAAAATGTTAATGTTTTAAATTCATAGATCATGTACTACAGTGGAACAGAGTTGAGATTTGTTAGATCAATCTCTTCTTAACAGATTAAACTAACATCTTAACTTTTGTATATCAAATATGGTCCTTTTTCAAGAGGAAAGGTATTGTTCTTCTGTCAGGACTAAGCTAATTTATTTGAGCAGAAGGCTGTTGAATTAACAGAAGAATGCTTTGGCAATTGTTGAACTTTTTACCTGTCTGCCCAGTGGCTCAGAACATCATTCCTTTAAGAGGAGCTAAATGAATAGGGTTAATCTGTAGGGAACTTGGTTTCTTTTGAGTTTGGGAAAACTTTGATCTTTTCTCTTCACCAAACGTGATGTATAGTCTGAAGTTTCTTTCCCTGCTGCCTGGTTCCTCTTGTTGCAGACCAATTGGCCACCATGGAGCCTTAAAGTTCTTCAATTAAAGGGACATGGGACTTTTTTTTTTTTTTTTTTTTTTTTAAGAGGAAGACTTGTAACAGTTAGTGAACACCAGAGGGAAAAGGGAGAACAGCCTTTTAAACAGCTTTCCCCTGCATTGTTAGCCAGACTGCAGGCAGCAAGGCATAGCTTGGAGCATTATAGAAAAGAGCTATGAATGCCCTACAGGTGGTCTGCTCACATAATCTCCCCAATTTAAAACATTTTCCTTTACAGGACAATTGCATTACAAAACTCCCTTCTCTTTTGCTCCTAATTGAACCAAAGAACAACTACAAGATTTTCTTTCAAAACAGTGTCTAAAAAAAAAATTTAAAATCTATCAACTACATTCTAATCTGCTTTCTAAAATCGCTCAGAATACCAGAAGTAAAAACTGCATTAGACATTATTCCAGATATTTTTATGCTGTCTGCTTATATTCTGTCAAATTAGCAATCATTTAAAAGCAATTGGTTGGGTTGTGTGCTAGCAGTGAAAAGATAGCCCCAGGTCCCTTATTAACCTGTCAATCATGATAAGAGATGGGCAGCTACCCTACTAATGACACAGATATCAGTCATGATTTGTGGGAAAAACCTTGTTCCATTGAGCACTGACTTGATTACTGGTATCCCTTTCAAAGATCCCATAACTTAATAGACTCCTCCACTTCTACAAAGTTACCAGGATCATGAAAAGGAGGAACTTAAAATGCCAATGGAGGGAAAAATAATTTTAACTTCTTAAATGTAAAGGATGTTTCACTAGGATTTATGCATGGTGCCTGTTTGTACACCAATTGACCAGGATCAGAATATTAACATACCTGTAAATTGAAAGGCCCTAGTATTTTCCTGTGTTGCTGGGAAACTAAATTTTTAACAGTTGTTGAAACATTTAAACCAATCAGGCAATTTTCCCTGCTGTCAATGGGGCGAAGGTCTCTACCTTCTTCCTGCTGGGGAAGTCCCACCTATGGAAGCACAATCGCACAATCGCTTCTTCAGATAAAAATCTGTGTTCCTTCCCCTCCAGCAGGTTCTAGCAAGGATGACTGAGGGGTGGTACAGTCACAACTATTCTGTGAGAATTCGTTTAGGTAAGTTTCTCGCAGGTTGCTGGTGCAGGTTGCTAGTGCAGAGATAAAAGCTTTTCTAGTAAAAGATAGGAAGTAGCCCTGTGGCTTCATCTACCCTAGAATGAGCTAAGAGGTGCTGCAGGTGGACTTGGTCAGGAAAGCAGTCTCAGAGCTAGTGAGGTTAACAAGATACCTGCTTTGGAAGTGACTGAGTAATAACACAAAGGTTAAACAAAAAGGAACATTGAAATGACTGGAAACACAAACCTGAGGAAATGGTGCTAGAGAAATTAACTTGCAAGTGCAGATTTTTGTGAATCAACATAAAATTTGTGTTAAGGGGAAAAAACAACCAGAAAACCCAACAGCAAGGCATTTAGGTATACAAGAAATAAGTATCTACAGCTACACAGAACTTCATTATTATGATAACCTTTATTAGACTTCAAAGATAAATTTGCTATGAAGATCCAAAAGATACAGGTGAGGTGGTAGGAGTTAAATGTAAACTTTCAAGGTCTGATGATAAACTGCCTTCTCCCTAAATTTGCCAGGGAGCTACTAAAAATAGTCACAGCAGATCTGTAGCCCGTGCTCTTGCCTGCAGAGCAGGAGTGCCCTTGGTATCCCTGCTGGCATAGGGCAGCACCCCAGTAGCCACACTGGCTCTGCAGAGCTAAGGGAAAGCTCTGTTATCACTGATGTGGCTCTGTAGCACGACTTGTATGGCGACATTTGGAGAGCTGGATAGATGGGCAACTAAGAGCCTCCTGCAGCACACAGAAAGGTCTAACTGCTCTGCTGAGGAGAGGGACTAAGCTAGCAGAGAAACATGGTTTGGGATTTTTTTTTTTCTTCTCTAGTAAACAACATACCTTTAGAATGTTCCTTTTCTTTCCAGGACCCTTCTCTGCTTTACATGTTCCTGCTTCATAAGGAAATCCTGTGGATTATTCTCCTGCTGCTGTAATGGCTGAATAATCCTGCAGCCTCCAAAGGAGCTGGCCCAGCTGCCAGCAGGCCTTTTAAAAAGAGGCAGAGCAGCACAGGTGTGCTGCAGAGTCTCAGGAGGGACATCACATCTCCCCTGGGCCCTGCTGCTGAGTCCCTGGGAGCTACCTGGAAGTGTCCTGCAACCTGCTCCAAAGTTTTCCTTGTTCAGGAGAAGCTTCCCTGGAGCTTTGATAATTAGTTATGGAAGGGACTTCAAACAGGGAGGAATAGGGAAATTCTTATATATTGAAATACTCTCAGTGTGGCTAGACTTTCTGGGAAGGCTATGAAGACTGCCACACAAGGAGTCTTTTTTCCTTCTTTCTTACACAATATTTTAAAATCAGAGCGTTGAGGTGCTCACCCATTAAAGAGTAATTCAAATGGGCTGGACTAGTCTTGAGAGGTCTCCCAGGTAGGGTAGGAAAGCTGGAGGCCAGGATGTTACACACACACTACCCACAGTGTGCTTCACCCCAGCTTCAGAGCCCAGGTTCTTTCCGGATTCACTCAGGCAGACAGCTGAAGTTGGCTTGTAGGAAAATTTGACAACCCTTTTTCACAAGAGGAAACCAGTGCTGGGAGCCAAAGCAGAATGCCCACATTTAAAATGGAATCAGTAGCTGAGAAATACCAGAGTCCTTGGGAGAATCTCAGGTCTGCTTTGAAACATAAAAACTTCAGTACAAGTAAGACCACTGTTTGATCCCAGTGACTGTGCTCAACACACTTCTTTCGCAAACACTACACGCCACACAAAAGCCAAACCTAGCCTGCACAGTAAGTTACCATTCTTAACCAATAAAGACATGGAATTTTATATGGGATAGACAGGCTGCCTAATACAGGGAAAAAGAGAACTGGTGATAATGAAGGTTGAAAAAATGACAAAAGATGCTTCTGGAGTGAAAGCTCACCTACACTCAAGGTCATGTTGGAGGAAAGCTCAATGCGGGCCCGTCAAACCAGCTTGCGGAATCACAACCAGTTTCCAAACTGCCTGTTAGAACCTGCCTGTAGCATGCCCTGCTCCTGCACCCCATTTCCAGAGCCACATGGCCTTGTGTTTCTCTAGACACACACTTCTTCCATTCCTTCCCACCATGGCCAACCCAGCTTCTGGCCCATCAAGGAAGCAAGTGAGGAAAAATCTCTTTTTGTTGCCCGTCCTGGCCATGTTCCCTTCTTTCTAGTCCTGCATACCAAAACGAGATGGTATGGAAAAGATAGCACACCTTTTCCTAGAATTAAAGAGGCTGGGCAACAAAGGTCACGCACCAAAAGCAACAAGATAAGCCTAAGAAGAAGAAAGTGATTTACAGATGATGGTCCAAGGAAGAAATACTGAACAGGACAGACTCCCTGCACGTGGTCATGATGAGTTGCAGGCAGCCTTTAAGAGGACCCAATTACAAATGTTCAGACTGCTCTATTTTTTTTAGCTTTTATAAATGCCCATTACTGTAATCAGGTATATGAATTTAACTAGTTCAGCAGAAAGGATCACATGTCATAAATGTTGTGATGGTATGGAAATAACTAGTGTCTGGTATTAAAATGTGGAGCCATAATCTGAGGTGACTAAGGATAGTCAAATCACTTCAGAAACTAGTACCCAAGGTCAAATGCTGAACCAAGCTTTTTGAAGGCTGAGATAATACTTTTGCCCTCCTATAAGTCTCTTTATCTCTGATCTCAAAACACTTTACATTCACTTGTGAATTAATAGTCATTTTTTTTCTTGGGAGGCAAAAACTATAATAGTAATACTCAGGCTAATGACACTTAAATGCAAGTCCGGGGAAAACCCCTGGATTTCCTGACTCTGTCCTGTGTTTTCAGTAACACTCCATTTTACAAGTGCTTCCTCTTGATGAAGCTTCCTATGATGTGCCCCCCAATTTCCCCCCAACAAACCCCCCAAAGGCCATGGTCCCCCATGCCCAGGCTGTACACAGTTTTCCAGGCACAGCACCAGACCCGTGTCACCGGTTGCCAGCAAAGCCAGTACTGTCCAGCACCAGTGCCACTGCAACCTTTACAACCTATAACAGACCCTGGCTCTTGCATGGGGTCCTGGCGAGAGACGGGAACCTCTTCAGCAGGAAGGCACCGAGAGATTGAGGGAGCTGGGGGAGCTTGAGGCCATCGCCTTGGGCTTCGCCACAGGGCTGTCTGTGCTGAAGGGCTAAAGCTTAATGGGCTTTTAAAAGCTTAGAGGAAAATGAGCCATTATTCCCATTCTCTAAGGCAAGCAGGCATGGAAGAGAGGGCTTACAGCAGGTTTGGAGTCGCAGCGGGAAGGGAACCCCGGCGAAGGGAGGAACTCCTGCAGGAATGCGGAGCGGGGCGGCGGCAGGACGGGGCGGGCTCCGCTCGCCAGCCAGCACTGCCCTCAACTGGGAGAGACTGGGAATATCACGCCGAGGCCCGTCCCGGTCCCCGCTCCGGCAGGGCTCTGCAGCCAACGTTTGCCGCCTTTTCTCACCCCCCCACGCCCGCTCTAGCGCGGGGCGGGGGCGATGCCGACCCCCACCCCCCACCCCGGGCTCCTGCCCGCTGCCGGCTGGCGGCACCGCCGCCGTGCTGTCACCTCCGCGCGGGGGTGACAGCCACTGCACCCAGCGGGGGAACACAGGGAGCTGTGGTGGCCTTCCTTAAAACATAGCGTTCCAAGAAAATACTAGCCAGAGAGACGTGGGCAAGTTAACATGCGTACCCGCTATATTACAGAGGAGAAAGCTGGACTCTCTTGGATGCTCTTTCGGTGTTTTAATATGTTGCAGAAAGAAAATGGTTCTTTCCCAATCATATTTGCCATATGTACAACTTGTTAGTTGCTTTCATGTATGTTTTAAATGCGTTAGCAATATGCTTTTTCCTCCAGATGCTTGTGGTTGCTAACTTATACCTAACATTTTTCACAAAGAAGCATTAGTCTCACTTGTTTTTTCTACTTGATTTTTTGCCAGAAAACAAGCCTACAGCTAGAATGTCCCATTTTCACACCTTCTGAAATTAGAAAGAATAATTTTCGTGCTATGAACTGACGATTCAAAATGTATGTCAGACATGATGCCTTCATCGTTTCTCACTGGTTGAAATCCAAATGGTGTCCTTCAATATAAATCAGAAAATGTAGCAATCTGGCTTACGAAACTAATTACTTGCTTTGGCTTTCTCTCCAAATGTAGGATAGGAACAAAATGAAAACTGCCTTTTTGGAAGGGAGAGGGAAACGTTTCTCATCCAGCTGCAGAACCTGCAGCTGTGCATTGCTGCCATCCAGAGCGACAGCCTCCCAGCGCTGCAGAGGGGAGACCTGCCCCACCGCAGGGAGCTGTGCTGTGTTCTTTTCCCAAACCTGCTGGGCAGAAAACACATTTACCGCTGTGATTTTTAAGCTGAAGTTACTTTTTTGCAAAACTCTAGGGAAGCTGTATTTTGCCTATAACAATTTGGAAAATCATAGTTTTCCAGGATACGGGGCAGTGCATAGGAAGGAGTCAGATCAAGAAACCACAGAGACCCACAAGGAGCTTCATTGCTGCCATCCTCTAGCTCATTAGTGTACAAGAATTGTGTGTGTTGTTTTTAGCAGCTAAAGAGTTATTTATGGCTTCTATGTTCTCAAGCCAAAGTGAGTGAGGGGTGCAACCAGGGCAAACGCATCAGAGCAATGCAAATCACTGACAAGGCATCATGAATGCAAGCTGAGCAGAATTTAAATACAATCCATGAATGAGAGGAAAGATTTGCATGAGGGAAAGAATCATTAGAATCTGATTTAACAAGCAGTATATAAAATGGGCCTTTGCAGCTTAAAATGAAGCAAAGCACATTCACATTAATCATTCTTAATGAAAAAAAAAAAAGCAAAATCACAAAAACCCTAATTTATTAGTAGGGCTTGGAATAGAAATGGTTTTCACAGAATACCTTTAGATCCTGATTCAGAAACTTGTGCTTGATTGCTTTCTTGAATAGAAGTGGATCATAAGCATGTAGGGTGGTAAGGACTATTTAAGTCCATGCCAAAGGCCTATTGATTTCAGAGAGATTTTACAAGATGCTTAAAGTAAGCATACACGTAAATGTTTTCCTGAACAAGAGTCCTTTTCTGAATTAGGGTTTACCTCATGAATTTATACAGTGCTTTCAAACATAATTCCTTCTGGGAAAATAGGATAGATGAGAATAAAAAAAAAATATATTTCTGCATTTATTAAAATAAGGTAATGGAGAATTATTCTGGGTAGAATTATTCAGGGTAGAATTTTCTGTAAGGTCCAAAACCCAACACCGAAAACTCTGTGGAAATTGAAAGTGAATGATGTTCATAGAGGAACATTCATAGACACTCTGCTGGTTTCATCCCAACTGAATTATGGAAGATTTTGAATATAAGGTATTCTATAGATAACAGCAGTCTCTTGCAAGAAAATGGATATGCTATTTTACATTAATTGGTATTATGTCTTTGAGAAAAGATAATTGCTTTTAAGAAACTCCTGCTGTTCTTCATTTTCAGTCAGTTGTCACAAACAGTGGGCAGAACAAACTTTTCTTTATATTTAACGCCTCCTAAAATGCAATGTGTCTACCTTTAAATATTTTGCCTTTTGAAGCAATGGCTGAGGTATCAGCTTCTGCTGTGCTGTGTTTTCTGATAATAAAGAGATCATATATCTCTGTCAACACTGGACAATCTTTTTCTTTCTATTGAAGCATAGGTACAGCTGTGTATTTGCATCTCCTAGCATATTGCTGTGGAACTACAGCGCTTCTTTTTATGCACTTCTCTTAAGTAAGTCATTAACAGCAATACACATGGGAATTCAAAGAACTCAGTCTACAGCTGTATGGCTACACTTCTGAAAGTTAAACTTCAGCGTCAATTTTTCTTTTGGCATTTTAGAAGATTTCAGAGTGTTGCAGTGGTGACTTGCAAAATATCTTTTTGAAATCTATGAAAGATATGACCAGTGTGGTTTTGTTTTTCCTGCTCTTTTTCTAAATAATTCTACTGTGAAAATATTTGACATCATACGATATTCCAGTTCAACAGCAATACTTCTCCTGGATTTATTTTCTCTGTCCTTTTGTTGAGCAAAACCAATACCACATTTGGTGAAAATTAACATTTTCTACAGTAGTACTTCAGCTGTGATCATTGATTAAATATTTCTTGATATTTTCATACTTTCATTTTTTCTTCCTTCTGTTTTTCTCGCACCTTGCAAATGCCACATTTGCGTGAAAGCTGAGGTTCAGCTCAAGATTAAGACATCTAAATGCAGGTAGGTATCTAAATATGGTCTTTTTAAAGGTAATGTATTACATAAACTCCTGTTGCAGTCAGTAGTGTTAGCAATGTACTCAGTGAGTCCTGAAATGTGTGTCCATTTCCTCTTAAAGCAAACTTGCGGGCCTTAAATCAGTTGTCCAGACATAAGCTCCAGATGGTCCTGGAAACTCCTACCCAGTTTCTACCTGCCTTTCCAAAAGAGCATGGGTTTTCTGTAATTTTCTGTCGTGTCTGAAAGCCCCAGGCAAATAGCTCATTTACCCTCTGCCAACTCTAGTAACATGGGACACCTTTTGTGGACGACTGCTCGGAGCCCAGGACTGGATTTGACCAGGTGTCCTTGAAGAGGAGGGGGAGTTTGGACACCTACATCAGAGCTACGCGACAAAATGTAGGTGACTTAATCCTGAGCTGAACCCTGCCAAGACAGTCTGGTGATTCTTTTTATCATCAGTTACATCTGTGTTGCAAGATTTCCATATTTTCTCAGTGGTGTATTCCTTAATTGCTGTTTCATCAAGTTTTAAACTTTTTTCTGGGTTCTATTATGTCCTCGTACAAGCTGGTACAATTTGATTGTTCAATAGGGAGGTTGTTTCTTAGCCACAGGTCTGTATCTTTGACTCCCTTAAAAGCACTCTGCACATTGCCTGCTAAGGATTTGGGAGGGGTTATTCTTGACAAGGCCTTTGATTGGTATAATTACAATTTATTCAGTATAATCTTAATTTATTAAAAAGGTGTTGTTTTAGTATCACCTCTTTTGGCAGTCCCCTCACCTGTAATGATACCCATGTGCTTTCTTCTACCTCTTTGCAGTATATTAACTTGTCTGTTCTTTACACTTGAAAATTTATTTTGCTGCTTCTTAATTCCCTGGCAACATTTTAGGGAGGCTATTGTATACTTTGGTTTCCTTCCTTTCTTCAGTTTCTTCATTTATCCAGATTTTAGGACTGCTTAAAATGCATAACCATGTATCCTTAAGCCATGCAAGTTCCATCAGCTCCTCTAGAGAGCAGCAAATATGTTCAAATAAAATAGTAACAGCTTCAGCCTAATGTTCCCTGAAGCACACAATCTCTATTAACTAAGCTAGTGAAGTACTGATAAAGAACAAAGAACTATGAGGGATGGAAGTCCTATACCCAAGGCCGGGATTTTCAGACATTGTCTGAGAACTGTCCTAGCCCTGGCATTTAGCGGGGATGGAGCCTCTGATGCCCTCTAAAAGCCCTGCTTGAGCCCAGCCCACACCAACCAACATGGTACATCAGAGAGGAGAAGGAAGGCAACGGGGATGCAGCCTGGGCCAGGGACTAGACTTGGATGCCCACCAGATCCGTGGGCTGTAAAGCTTCCCGTCCTTACTCACACAGGACTGTCAGCCAAGAGGAAGCACTCACTTTCTGAAAAACACCCGCAAATTCTCTGTTCCTTATGGCCATCGGTAAGCGTTTGGCAGATGGGGCTCGGTCTCCTGCTGTGCACTAGAGTTTAAGGGAACTTGGCACCTGGCAGCAAGCCACAATTATTTCTTTTTAAAGAAAACCAGTCAAAGTAATGAAAGGTCTTCTCAGCTCTTCAGACTAATACCACCATGTGTTTGGACCTAAATAACACATAAATCTTCTAAAGAAGGACAAAGGTCCCTCCATTCGTGAAAGTCAGTCTCCAAAGCAAGACTGCCAGCTGCCTGCCCAAGCACTGGCACAGCTGACAGACCTAACAGCGAGACAAACTCGTTCTAAGGGGTAAACCCATAGAAAAGAGCTTTCAAAAACACGCTCGTGTTCGCTGGCCTGCCACTGGTCAAGGTTTTCTGCCTGTAAAGCTTCTTGGCCTATGCTTAAAAACTGTCTAAAGCACCTTTTGCAAGCAGAAGTGTTCCTTTCAGCTGTAAGCCTGGCCAACTGAGCCAATTTAAGTCACCCAGGATCTGCAGAAGGCCTCTGGCTGCAAGCAGAGCAGCTTTTCCTTAGTTTTGTGACCCACGCTACACCTCGCCGCCGCTGCCGGCCCTCCTGGCGGCACTCACTTCAAACTGCCCCGCACTGCGGTACGAGTGGGAACCTTCTGCCCCGAAACCACCACCCGAGCTCTGCCAAACGTGCTAAAAGGAGCACTGGGAGACAGCTCTGGGTGGACAGAGAACATCGCCGGTGTAAGAGCTACTGCCGAGGCCACACCGAAGCAAGGGGCTGAAATCCCTTCTGGAAAATGGACTTGCCATGGGCTGGGGCATATGGGGGGCTAGGCCAGGGTACAGGCCGGCTGGCTTGCCACGAGGAGGCGGCCAGAAGAGCTGACAAGTGGATAGATAGGGCCCACATACCTCCCATGGCTTAGCTCAAGGACGCTCACCTCGTCTCGGCATGGCAGTGGAATGTGAAGGAGATGGGTCAAGTTGGGTAAAGAGGGGAAAGACAGCAGGAGGGAGTACTTCATATGCAGCTAACAACAGTGCTTATCACCACATTTCTCCCATTCCTGGGTCATCTTTTATGCCAGGAACTGCCTCTTCATGGCACTGGCTAGCTTCTGCTGGTAGGCTGGGAAGTAGAGGCAGCACAGTGGGATACAACTAGTACAGCAGCACAGGCAAGTTGGTAAACAAGTGCTGCCTCATTTTTGGAAACAGACTTGGCTGAAGATTGGTGGAAGCGGTACTCCAGGCGGGTGGTGGAGGCATTTTTGCTTTTTGACATGCGTGCTGGTAGCTGGGGCAGCCCCACCTGGGCTCCAGCTGGTGCGCTAGAAAACCACAGCCTTCTGCACCATGAGACACCCCCCCCCGGTATTGAGGCAGACAAAACGTAGAGACAGTGACAAAACTTGAAGCAGCTGACACTCACTAACGTTTTCTCTTTACAAACTAATTCCTGCAAACATTTGCATGCACATTGCATGGTGGTGGGCCAAGCTGCGAGGAAGATTCAACCAAGGGAGCTCAATCCTCACAGAGCTAGTAGGTGAGGTCTTCTGTCAGGTGTTGACTGAGGCACCCATACCCTCATTATATTCTTTATATAGTCCAGTTTCAAGGAAGATCCTGCTGATTCTCCAGTTCAAATAAATTTATCTATAGTTAACTTTGCAGACGCAGGGGTGTGTGTGCATTTGTATTACATATCTACTAAAGGGTTATGCTGCAAGGTGGCCTTAGCTTTTGTCTGGTTTCAGCTGGGATGGAGTTAGTTTTCTCCTCAGTAGCTAGTACAGTGCTGTATTTTGGCTCTGATGTGAGAACAATGTTGACAGGACACTGATATTTTCAATTGTTGCTGGGTGATGCTTACACTAGACTTTTCAGTTTCTTGGGCCCTGCCAGCCAGCGGGCTGGAGGGGCATCGGAAACTGGGAGGCGACACAGCCAGGTCAGGTGACCTGAACTAACCAAAGGGATATTCCATGCCATATGACACCATGCTGAGTATATAAACTGGGGGAAGAAGGAGGGAGGGCATCCAACATTATGATGTTTTTTCTTCCCGAGAAACCATTATGCATGATGGAGCCCTGCTGTCCTGGAGATGGCTGAACAACTGCGTGCCGATGGGAAGCAATGAATGAATTCCTTGTTTTGCTTTGTTTGCATGTGTGGCTTTTGCTTTACCTATTAAATTGTTCTTATCTCAGCCCTTGAGTTTTACATTCCTTTCCGATTCTTCTCCCCATCCCTCTGGGTGAGGGGGAGTGAGCAAGTGGCTGTGTTGGTTCTTGGTTGCCGGCTGGAGTTAAACCACGATAGCTTTGCAACAGTTTCTCAATGTAACCTCATAACATAGGATTAATTTTAAATAATCTGCTAATTTCTCGTGAATCAACAGAAGAAGTACCTCACGTTTAAGGTGTTCAGTCTGTATTGGCAGGGGCCTGCAGGGATGCAGTGGGCAGCTCTGTAGGGACTGGAAAGCCCTGAGACTTGTATTTCAGCACCCCATCTGAACTACTCTTATGAAGTCTGTGCATACACTCCAAAATGAGGGCAAAATTTATGTAGAATTTGGTGTCAGAAACAGTGCAGGACAGTGTTTAAACTGAGCTGGTACCTAGCTTCCAGTAGGCTGGACCCCAGGTCCCACACAATGAGGATATTACCTACTGGTATCAGCAAGCATTTCAACAGAAGTGAACAACCTAAATGTTTTACTGAAGCCTTTATCTTTAGGATCTTTGGGTCATACCAGCAAAAATTGTCAAAAGTTAAGGTGCGCTGAGCCAAATTGTTTCTGTAAGTGAGCCTTGTATATTTTAGGAATGTCACGTAAGACTATAACAACTGCTTGGATGTTTTAGTCAACTCCTTTTTGTTTTTTGTGAGAGAAGTACTGTCCTGAGGAGGAATTAAATGTCAGCTGCCATTTTTAAACCACGCTGGTACCATTTTAAGAATTTGTGCTGAAGTACAGAGAGCTAACTAAATGGGAAACACAGGACGGTTATTCTAAGCCGCTGTCAATAACTGTGCAGAAGTAATGAAATATGTTTCTAAGACATGGGTAATTTGGAGTAATTATTTCCTATTTATCTGCGCATTTCAGAGCCTGTTGTTATGAACTCTGAAAATTGAGATGGATCTCTTCTAAATTGAAGTAGCTGTGTTTCCCATAACTCCAGGCCATGGGGTGGGTAATTGGTAGATAATTGTTACCACCTCTATCTGTCTATCTATCTTTATTAAAAAAATAAATAAATATGTGTTTAGATCATTCCTTAATTTAGGGTTGTCTTTTGAATTTCATACAGGTTTGCACTCTGTAGGAGCAGTTCTGCGTGACTGGTCGGAGACAGGAGTGGGGCTGCAATGCAAATTCTGTGGTTTTCTCCAGTCATTCAAAGATTCCAGACTGTGCACCAAAATGTACGTTTAAGTCTCTGGTGAACCTGTACAAACAGGTATCTATCTGTCCATCACATTAGATATTCCATGTTCATGTTTAAAAAAAAAAAAAAAAAGCAAGCTTTAGAAAGAAGCTTGTTGAGGCAGAAAAAAGCTTGCATTTCTTAGCCGATGTATACATGTTGTCCATCTGCTTACCTTTGAATATCTCCACTAGACCTTCAAGGAAAGCACAGAGCTTTAGGGAAACACAAGTACCAGAAAAAAAGGAGCTTATTGCACTGTGTATGGTTTGTCAGAAGCAAGAATCACTTACACTGACTTCTAGAGAAATGAGCAGGAGTGGGTGTCTAAATGGCTGTCTAATTCGTCAGGACAAGGAAGACATTGCTTAACAAGCCTAGTGGGGCTCTAAAAGCATTTTATCCTGCATTTTCTTACCAAAAAAAGGGGGAAAAAAAGGTCTATCTTCAGTACGAGGAAAAAGCAGGAAATCACAAAGGAAAATGCAAAACTTCATTTGCATTCCATATAAAATATTCTGCCTCTTTTCATTATTGTTAGTTCTTTGCCGAAAGTAACATGTCCAGTGAAAGAAAATGCTCAAACACACTCTGGTGTGTGGTGCCTGAAGTCTCACAGGCAAAAAAAAATGTTAAACACATAGGAAAGCCAGAAGTGAAAGGACTTGCTCCTAATTGCTGACCTCAAAACCTCCATCTTTCTTGAGGGCATCGTATATAAATTTAAGTTTCTAAAAAATAGCTCAGAATCTGTCATCGTCTTTGCGCAGTAAATTGTTCATCAGTGAAAGCTTTTCAAAGCTAATCCACTACTCAGCCTACAGTGTTAGCTGCAGAACCTGAATTAGAGACAGCTCTCCATCTCCTGGCATTTCCGTGTTGTGAATAGCACAGGATCATAAAAGAGTCCTTGGAGTTATCACTGTATGTGTACCCATAATTAAATTATAGTCATGGAGATGGCCTGGGACATCCTGCCTGTCCAACCCAATGGAAGAAAACAGAAGGGAAAGTGGGAGAAGGCAAAAGCTAGTGAAGTAGATTGTGATTATAATCTAGCTATATGTATGATGGATAATTTTAATTGTAGAGATACAGTTCATACTTTCCGATCAGATTTCTGCCTTGGTGAACTCATATTTCAGAACAATCATTGCTGTGCATCACGAGCCAAGAATTCATGCTATGACTTTGAACAGAGACCATCTAATTTGCAGAACATTTTAGCAACTCAATTACAATGTAAGAGCATTACGTTGTAAAATTATGTCTTTATCAGTTGAACATCAGGCTATTAAAAGTAGTACAAAAGACAGAAGATAAAAAGCAGCCTTTTCAATTGCTCTGCTTCCCTATTTTTGGAGATGCATTTCTTTATTATCCTAAAATACTACAAGCAGTAATAATTTATCTACTTTCCATTGTAATCATGACATTAAAATAAAATAATGTGCAATTAATATCCTTTTTAATGATCCCTTTTAGAAAGACAGTCACTGCAATAACGATGTATCACATAAGGGCAGATAATTTTAATAACTTGAAAGAATACACTGATGATCTCTCTACATTGTTAACTTCAGATTAATACTTATTCTGGTCTGAATTGAGAGATGCATGGAGAACAACTGCTGCTAATTGGAAATTATGCATTCCCTAGACACCTGTCTACAGTGTATTTCAGAGGAGAAGAGAGAGTCACGGCTTTCCATTATGCTGATGAGAGTAAATCAAAGTGACCCAACCTAGACTGTGAGGAAAGAGAATAAAGTGTTTATAACTGATTGAAACTTGGGCTTTGGTTTGTATTTTGGTATTAAAAAACCTCATATTTCAAGCTAAAATAAATAAATCAAAAAATTATGTTTCGAAGAAAGTTTTTTTAAAAATCTGTCTTATTTAGGGGTAAAAAAATGGATATTTTTTTTTTCTTTAAATCATGCTGATACTGCAGAAACTCCCAGTGATACTTGATTTTGCTGCATGGAAAGCATGGAAATTCCAGGTCACCAGCAGCCCAACAGACACCTGTTTATCAAAAGAAGTCCTATGATGTAGTTGAAGATACTAAGAAAAAACATTTTTTTAGGCAATTTATAATTTTCCAACATAAATTTTATTTCCCATGTGAAAGCTATTTTATCACAGATTTCCTACTCAGTTCCAACTCTTGTTGCCAGGGAGCTCAATTCCTTTCTGTATAGTCTCATGTTCAGTACCACACGACACTAGATGAGCAGTATATGTATCCTATGTATCATTCCATAAACCCACCTCAGAGTGCAAGTGGTACCTGCAGCTATGGCAGACTTGTCTGAAGGCATGACAAAGCTCCCTGAGGGCAGTATTAGGAGTATGGTGTTTTCAACCCTTCTTCCAAGATGCTTTTCTGAAGTAGATGGGTTAAGAAAAGATAGAAAGATGCACTGGCAAACATAACATTGTAACATTTTCCTGAGCATGAAACATGTTCTGGAAGGACTTACAAAACCAATTCACAAATTTAAAAGATTAAATCTTTGCTTAAACAGCAGAAAATCATGCTGCTTCCTTGCTCCACGTCTATTACTTCTTTCACTCACTCTTTCTAGGACATCCAGATATCTTCACAGTACCTTAACGTTCAGTGATATTGAATATAAGGACAAATTAGAGGTGATCCTTTTTGTTCTTTCAAACAGATCTTCTTTTCCATTTTCTCCTCCCCACTGTGGATGCCCCTACCAATGATCACTGTGGAAACCCAGAATAGTTCAAACACATTTGCACATCTTCCTTTCATCTTCTCCTCCTAGTAGATCCACCCAGTTTGTAAAACCATGTGTTTGTAATTAATGAATGTGACTTGGATATAATTGTTAGAAGAGACTCAGAGACATTCCCTTAGGAGCAGGTTGTTGATGCCAGAAGTTTCTATTCACTCCCCAGTGAAAAGCCTGTACAAATCCTGTTCTTTTAATATACAGTTTTTATAAACACATTAAGTGTTTATTACACTGACCCTGAATTATGAGTCAAAGGGTCCACAAGTCCTAAAAGCAGCAAAGTTTGCAGCTGAGGGACACAAACCAAAGGCCACAATCTCACAACAAGAAACTGCAAATAGAATAAAGAAGTTAATTAATTTCACTTCCCATTTCAAACACAAACAGGATCTTTCTGATTTGGAATGAGACTACTCAGTCATTATAAGATGCCTAACTAGAGGCACAAAAAAGCAAACTGTATCCAGCCATAACACATTTATTATTTATCCTACCCTATTTATATCTCACGCTGGGGGATGTATGCGATAGACTGAATCCACATTTGTTCCTTGCATTCCTTCTCACAGCTGAGAAGACGCAATGAATCATGAAAGGTTTCATTGTTGCAATGTTTTGTCATGGTATGTGTAATCAGCCCAGGCCCCGTTAAAGAGGCTTTGGAGGATGAGAGGTTTAAATATTTAATGTTTTTTTCTGCCTGTGATAAGTTTAAAATTTAATTTCCTACCCTGGAAATGACAAATCATACAACAAGCATGTATGATAAAAGAAACAAACACAGCTAATAGAGAGGAACATTTTACTTAGATGGTAGTAATTAAAAACCTCTGTAGCATACCTCAGGATCCCAAAGTACTTTGGTGGCAGAAGTAAATTCTGCTTCCCGACACAAAGAGCAGCTCTATTGCATCCATCTATTAAGCTACATAATTTCTGAGGGGACGCAGAAGATGAGAGATGATTAAGTAGTAGTCTTTACCTTGCATATATGAGAAATGATACACAGATGTTATGAGCCAAACTGTCTTAAAGACTTCTGCACCCATAGGAGAGAAAAGGAAGAATGTGAAAGCTGTTGTGCCTTGATGTTCTGCACAGAAGAGCCAGACATTAAGTCATTACAGAAACTTGCTACATGGCAGACTAAGAGCAAGACTAGATCTGTGCTGTGTCTAAACAGCATTGTAGGTGCTACGTAGGTAAGCAGTATCTACAAATAGCAGTTCTTGCGACCCTCTGAATAAAACTAGGTTAGGGTAAACAAATGTTCACACATACTCCTGGAAAACCAGGTCAGTCACCTCAGTGACAGTCCACAGCTTTTTTAAGTCACTTGCACTCAGAAAAACATAATATATAATATCTTTCAAACTCTTATCCATGGTTTGCACTTCCTTGTCCATGGGGGAACACAGCATAGTAGAGTGTCCTTGCAGTATAACCACAACTGAGGGATCCAGCTGGAGCTACATGAAACCTCCTCAGTGATGAAATGATTTGTTCTGCCAGGGTCATAGGGTAGTGTTCACTCAGGGCTCTATACCCATTCTGACTTTTTTGACCTCAAGCAACTAGTACTGCTATAATTTGATTGTGCATCAAGGGTTTTTAGCTCAGCTGAAGGGTAGTATCCTAAAAGCTTGCTCTGAACTACAGAGGAAGAACCTCTAAGGTGAGACTTGATCTGAGGTCTCAGGGCAGTATCTTTAATGAAGTCTTGCTGAAGACTGGGTCTGACTTGCCCGCATGTAGCTCCTTGATGGTCACCAGTACGGGAAGGTTCTTCAGTGCTATCTTGCTTAGCAGCAAGATCTCCTGCTATACAGGGCTTGTTGCTATTGCTGTTGAGGTTAGTGCTGGCAGTTTGCTGAGAGACCACTTCAGGATGAAGAACAGCCACCTCTCCTTCCTCCTCAGAGAGAAGGGAGCAGGAGCCATCACTGGTCTGGCTGCTATTTGATACTGGACGGTCTTGATTTTGAGGTGAAGAACTACCATGCTGTACAGGGGGAAGATTTAAAATGCATTCATTCTCTACATGGAGGTTTGCCAGCAGCTTGTTCTTTTGGTTTCTTTCTGTCCTTCTCCGGAGAGCACAGACAAGATCAGCTAGGCTAAGCAGAAAGGATAGACTGCTGACTCCCCAGATGAAAATCATCATGATGGATTTCTCGGTGGGCCGGGAGATGTAACAATCAACTGTGCTTGTACAAGGTGAGTGGTAGCAGGAAAAGCGCTCAGGAACAAAAAATCCAAAAAGAAAATACTGCACAGCTGCAAAGGCAGCCTCAAGTAGCGTCCTAATAAAGAGATGAATAGTATACGCCCCAGAAAAATTAAGGACACTTAGGTTGTCTGCACCACAATCTAATCTACTGACAAGGGTACTTCTACAGAGCTCCTTCAGGTCTTTGGGGCTTGATAAACCCTTATTCCCTTTGCATCCATGTACCAAACAGTGCATTCTTACAATGTACATAGCTACCTTGTGCAAAACATAAATGCTGAATGCAGCATAAGGTAGCAGGATGGACACAGTCTGAATGAGCCAGAATCTAAAGTGAGATACAGGAGAGAACAAGTCATAGCAAACGTTGGAGCATCCTGGTTGCAGGGTGTTGCAGATGAAGCGCTCCTGCTCATCTTGGTAGAGTGGGTAGCCTGCTAACACTACCACTGCCATTCGCAGCAGAATTATTAACATTAGCCAGATCTTTCCTAGAAGAGAGGAAAAGGTGAGAAAAAGAGTCAGCACTGAGAAAGAAAGGAAGGTAGGCACTGTAGTGATGCGCTTTCTATATACAAGGCATTTGAAGAAATAACCTCTGTAATTAATCTCCTCTCTAAAATCTTGTCTTTGGCTTTGTTTTGACTGGGACTGAAAATATGTTAGCTGACACATTCCATAACCATCTAGACTCGACAGCATAGGAGTTTGGCATACAATGGGCCATGCCAACTAAAACCTCAGCCTAACAAAACCACTCTGAACATGTCCAGATCTGATAAAGAATTCAAAATAATAACTCTATTTTACTTACAGTTCTTCCTTTCTGTTGATGTCATACCTCTGTACCAGAATTTTGTCAATTTTTCAATACTATAGATCAGCTAATACAATATGAAACTGTTCTAGGTACAAAAGATTTTTTCATGACATAGCATTTCTTCTTGGTCTTGGCCAATTAAATTGTATGTGAAGTTTATTATAGCCAACAAAATCTCTCTGTTGTGCCTGGAGTAGTATTCACTAGTGAGCTAGTTGAGAGGTGCTACTAGGAAACATGCAAAATGTTCTACAAATGTACATTTGTGTGTGCACATGTGTATCCCAGGCATTTCTCTCTGCTACTTCTTTGGTTGCCCCATCTTGATCATGTCTTTCAATCTTTCTTCACCTTGGTGCACAGCTTCTCTCTCTATTCAGACCAAAAGCTCCCTTCTGTCTTGATACCAACACCAAGTGAAGCTTTAGAAGTTTGGCATTTTCATGCACTTCTTACTTAGTCTTCCCCTGAATTCTTTCACATGGTTTCTTTAGGTAGGGCTTGCTCTAATCCACTTTGGTTGGAAAGATCGGGCCTTATCCTTATTTTATTACATCAACACCAGTGAAAGATCAGGCACTGGTACCTTATGTATATCTTTTGAATGAGACTATTGTTCCTGACAGTTTCTTGGAAGACTTTTGGATGGAGTAGGATTTTATTACAAGTTTTTATTTTTGTATTACTGACAAAATTATTTATTAAAAAAAATCAAAAGAAGAAAATAAAAAAGAAATCCTTTTCCTGGGCAGGACAGGAAAGTCTAAAGATATACTGTTATATTGACAAATATTAAAAATATTGACATACAAATATCTGTACAAACACATGGAAAAATTCAACACCTGAAGTTAAGTTCAGCATGTGAATTTCTCAAGTTTCCTTTTGAGTCCTGTCACTAGTTCCCTATATGTTTTTTGAAAAAGTAATAATTTAATTTAATAATCCCCTACTTTAATTTCACATATTTTTAAAATATGCCAAGAAAACAGAAAAAAAAACCCACTTAGGAACAAAAAGGAAAAAAAAAAACCAAAACCAAAACACAAAACCCCACAAAAAACCCAGAAAAGAATTATGTGCTTTCAGGAATGGTTATGAAACCAGTTGTAACCACAAACAAACAGCAAGACTCAGTGACTAAAAAGAAGCATGTTACATGGAGTTACTGGCTGAGAAATGCACCGAAAACCTCATCATTAATAGTGATTGTGATCTCACATACACACAAGGTTTTAAATGTAGTCTGGGAAACAGCACATTCTAAAGGGTTTTATAGAAAAAAAACCATGCTTGAGTTTTTAAAAAGACATGATTATTTACAGGTATTGTCTTGAAAAACATTCTTTTCTATTTCCCATAAAACTGTTTCCCTGGAGTTGGTGTGAGTTAAAAATTCAAATATTACTACAACATTGAGTGATACCTATTATTGTACTGAACATGCAGTTTGAATGCCCCACATAAACCATTTGTGGCTAGTAGACTGATTGTGGGCTACAACAGTAAAACTGCACTCTGAAGTGGAAAAACTTCAGCATGGAAAAAAGGTTAAGGAGACATAAGGTATATGAGAGATCATCAGACAAACCTGCTGCTCCTGACAAAAGAATATATTATCTAACCATAAATAAACAGAGGCTTTTGCATTTCATCTTCAGTCACCCGAACTTTAGCAGTAGTTTTGCTTTGTTTTCAGCTTCCTGCATCTCGGGTGACAGGCTGTACTGTTAGTGTCTTTTTGACACAGTGTGGGTCAAAAGAAAGCACCAGCTGTACAGAGTCAGTCATCTTTAGCAAGCGATGTTTCATCCTTAGGTAGCATTTTTTCCCCTGTGAGGACCTCAAAGTGTTTCAACCACATTAGTTAATTAAGCTCAAAATACTACATGCTATTTCACTATCAATTTTTAATTAGAACATGTACAATGGGGAGTGCTGCTTAAGAAAAATCAATGGCTCCTTAGGAAGTAGTTTAGTATGACATACATTTTAAAGATAACCCCTCCACGCATCACCTTCCCCAATGACTCAATCTTGATTAAACATAGTAGAACAAGCCCCTTCACTGACCCCCCTGCGGCTTAGTTGGATAGTCCCTGTGATGTGCAGCACCAGCTACAGCAAACTGGAGGTAAAGGGGATTTGAAAGGCCCTTGGAAGTTCTCCTCTGACTCACACTTTGCTCAAAGTAGCCCACGAAAAAGGAACAACGTCTTATTGTATTTCGTCTGTTTGTCTTTAAATGCATGTAAACTTTGCTTGTTAATAATAGAAAATGAAAAGCAATGGTAATTAACTTCAACAAGAATAAACCACAAACTTCTTCATATAAAAAAGAGGGTTTTTTCCCCCCTTCCTCAAACTTTTAAATTAATCACTAAAGCTATTGCATGCATTCTACCATTCACTTAATGTGGTATAAATAAAGCGCTACTTCTGTGTGTTTTCAACGGGACCCCTACGACAGCCATTAGAGCTGAATGGAAGCTCAGGCACTGAGAAAAAACAAATTTGAAAACCTTGCCAGAATATTTTACATGAAGTTCAGAAAACATATATCAGAGAAGGTGTAGGAAACTGTTTAACAAGAAAAGCAATAATTAACCACTCATGCCACTTATCTAGAAAACAACTTCTTATTGTAAGGATCACAGAGGCATAGCTAGAAATTAAAGTTGATTATCAGTAGGACACTTGGGTGGCTTTAGGATATGGAGCAGCAAAAGAAAGAAGAGAGCTGTTTTAAAGCACTTACCAACAATAGTCACATTATAGTTCAGCGTGACAATCAAAAATCCCAGTGAGTCCCAGCGCTCCATGTTTGAACTGGCTCAGAACACTTCCAGCTCCTGATGTCCTAATGAGTTTGGCATTTCCAAAGGAGATCAGACCTAGACAGGGAAGAAAAAAAAGGGGGGGTGAGGGTGGGGGGTGGGGGGAGAAGGAATTTTTGGTAAGGGTCAAGCATGGAAATGAGAAACCTGGCCACAACAATGTATGGATGTAGGATTATTTTGATGATTTCAACAGGACTTTAGTTTTGGATGTTGGAACAAATCTCCTTAAGGCTTTAACAGTTTGTCTTGCAAAAGCTCTAGCTTCTCAAATCTGATTGCTCCTACCTCTTGTGGGGATCCTCTGTTCCAGACAACTTCAAGTAGACAAACAACAACAGGAGTGATCTCTGCCATTGTAGACTATTCTTACCCTCCCGGGGCATACCAGCCTCCTGGCATTGCTGAGATATTTCAGTGGTGAAAGACAGGGTGAGGGGAGAGAGGGAAGAAAAGGATAGACCAGGAAATAACAGAGACCTCTTTGTCTCCCCACAATAATGGCAGATGGGTAATAAAAGGAAACGAGATAGAAAAGGATGAGCACCCCTATGTTTGAAAGGCACTTTCAGTTTAGTTCACTGGGAGCTATCCCATTGCAATTTCCCAAAGCAATTTTGTTTCTAAAACACAGCCTCCCTGACAGGACATCATGGCCCTGTCAATCACAGCCACACCAAATTTTCTCCTGTGTGCTGAGCCAGGCAGGGGGCCAAGCCTCCCAGAAAGCATGATGAAAAACAGGAGAAGCTTTAAAGAAAAAAAAAAAAAACAAAAAACAAAAAACAACAAAAAAAGTGGGGATAGTGAGGCTGGTTTCCAAGATGCCAAAGTCACTTACTTTTAATTTGTATCAGTTCTTCCTGCCTAAACTGCTTGGTACTCTGGACATCACTCAAAGGATCCTAGGGCTGATTGCCCAGCATTCTGAAACCCCAGCAAGCCGCTGCAGCAATGATGGAGCAAGCTGCCTCCTAGGAGCAGGATGCTCCACGAGGTAAATGCTCCTTGACTGCTGGGTGCAATTGCGCAGCATGTCCTAGACACTGTGTGACTGTGTTGTATCCCAGGAAAAAAGCACGGATGTAAAGATGACTCTAAACTTTTCTTTCCTAACGCCCACCATACCCAATTCCCTTTGAGAAAGTAACCTACTACCATTTTCCATCCACTGTTCAACTACTTACGGGGTATTACTCTGTCCTTTTTAGTCTGTGCTGTGACAGGGACAAACATTATGTGAACACGTAGTCAGGAAATAGTATCAGTAACCAGAAAAACAGCTGAAAAATGAGTGTGCATGTGATCTAGCAAAGGAGAAAAGTTACATGACGACCTGACACCTGAGGGCTGCCAGCAGTCCAGGCACAGGCTTGGCACTGCAACCCTGCTCATGTGCCACAACCCACAACTTTGTTCCTGGGGGAACAAGGTCAGTCAGGTCAGACAGGGAGCTGCGTGCTGACACTGCACGAGTTACAGTCAGTGTGACTAGACTAAACTTTGTGACTGAACACATGTTACCTGGAAAAAAGGTAAAACTAATTTAATAAAGTAAAATGTAACTGTACAAAGACTTTCTCCCCAGCTGTCTGCTCACAGAGTATGCAATGCCTTGGCAGAACACACTGAGCATCCTTTCTGTAGTAAGCCCCATCCTAAGGAAACCCTAAAAGCAGAGTTTGAAAGGATGGCAATGAAAAACTCTTTATCCATTAATGGCAAAAAGAGATTTTTAATTGCAGTAGTAAATACAGGAGTTTTCTTGGTTTCAGAATTATGTAAAGTATTTGCCAAACAACCGTTTCTTCTTTTACCAAGTTTTATTTATGGTATGTGATGATGATTTTGTTTTAGATTTTAGATTTAGATTCTTGCCCTGCCCCTCCAACCCCTTCCCCCCTGGGATGTGTATGTGAGGAGAGAGATGGGATGGAGGGAAAGCTGGAGGAAGGGAACAGAGAAAAGATGCAAATGGACAAGATATAAATTATACTGATATATGAAGGAATTCCTGGTTAAACTTCCTTTGTCAAAAATAGAGTCAGGAATGCCAAGACGGTGGCAGGATATGAATGCTCAGCAGCTGCATCCACACAATAGGCTATAAATGGTCTCTGTCAACACTGCCAGTTAAAATATCCTTGCTCGTTGTTGCTGCAAGACCTCTGCCATTTGTGAAAGAACAGCAGCTAGGGATTTAAGCCCCCAAACTTGCCTGCAGAACTATACCAGGCAACAACATCTGATCCCACAGCATGGATGTGCTGAGGTAGGATGGCCATTTTCTTCTAAAAGAAAGCAAGCAGCATCACCCTCCAGAGTCACTGTGCAGCCTGACTTAGGGCTGGAACAACATGAGAAAGCCTCAATTCTACTTTAGCTTTTCCAGACAGCTAGTACCTTAGTTCAGTCCAGCACTTCTCCATGATGTGGTTTGTCCTCTTCCTTAAACTAGGAGGAGACCCAGCCTGTCCAGCAGTCGAGGACACTTCAGAGCAAACTTTGATTTATGGCACCTGGAGGCCTCCTTTGCCTGTGACCTGGAGCAGTCTGGTAAAGGAAGGGCAGGAACATAAACATCGCCAAAGTCAGGACGTGGCCCTCAGGGGCACTGCAGTGACAAAAACTGCCTCTGAAGCAGCAATGTGTCTGTAGAAGGACAAAAATGCAGGTCATGGGCTGGCTCTGCTCTGCAAGTCCCTGTCATCGGTCCAGCTTTAGGCTGTGGGCTGAGGTGGTCATCATAAAGCGTTTAGTCTCTGCCAAAACACAGACCATAGTTTCTTCACCCCTTGGCACTATCTTTCAGGCCAGGGTTCCCACCTGAAGGTATTCCATATTGTACCTGGAGATACTCAGCATACAATTCTCCTTGTTTATTATTTATCTTTAGCTGTTCCCTGTATTCCCTGTTTGCCTGTAAAGACTGTAAGTACACAGGGAGAGCAATGTCACAGACACGGATATAGTAGCAGAGGGACTCCAGCTCCAGTGCCACCAGTTAGCACGGCACCGCCTGCACATCAGAGGACAGCCCCATCCCTCCATACACACTTCCAGTGCTAGAATCTCACAGACAAGTATTCCTAGGCTATAAAGTTGTCAAATCTGTAAACCTGCACTGAATTCTAGTTAAGTAAGAGAGGCTGGCAGAAAACACTGACACGGTTTTGAGTTAAGCTAAACTTTTAAATCCAGCGGTATCTCATCACGTCTGATTTTAGGAGGGGTCCTAAAAGCCACTGGAAAACTTTCAGAGTGCAACAATGAAACATAAGAAGATGCAATTAAATCTATTTTAAAATTCACAACTGCTGTGCACATTTCTAACCCCTTACCGCAGATCCAGGGCTTGATCCTGCAAAAATTCACAGATGTGACTCTGTCACTGTGCGTGACCCACCGAAGCTTTCTGAATTGCTGGAACTGCATCTCACTGTGGACCTGTGTCACGTCCCTAGGCTAAGATGCAGGCTGCTTGGCACAATGCCCAGCACACTTCACCTAGACCTTGGCTCAGAATGACATCCAGAGGTAAGGTACAGTTAGCTTCAAGCCACTTCGGGGCTTCCCAATCCAGGACCAAATCAGTCACCTGAAGGGTGCCACAGTCTACAGCACACGTCCAAAGCCTCCAGAAACTAGAGGCATTCATCTGGTACAGCAAATCCCAACCACATCTGTCTTACCCAGCAACACCTACACTAATGACATCTACGTGCAGTGAAGTGGGAGTTACTACAGGAGATTGCATCCTACACAGCACCCGACAATAAAGCAACTTCCCTCTACCAATTTACTTAATGTTAAGGCAAAATGGGTCAGCATAGCAGCTTCCCTAATATAGAAGGGGATCTGGCATTTCAGTCCAGGTTCTTTGGCAGGTTATTATTTAAGAAAGAAAAAACACAAATGCATAGCTAATATTTTAAAGTCTAACTTTAAAATCTGTTTAAAACTTTTCTGCTTAGTAAAAGTGACATATTAGTGACCAATCTTGCAGTAAATCCAAGTCTTCAGAAGGCAATCTGTAAATTCAGGGGAAAAACAATATATTCAGAAGGGACAGTAAACATCAAAAGGCAGTTAATCTTGATGGCCTTATTTTTAAAATTTGTGAAATACAGCAGGATGAGAGAAGGGAAACAAGTTAGCCATGAAGGACAACAGGAAAAATGCAGTAGGAAAAGCTGCCCGGAACAAATGTTCTTTCCAAGACAAACATAGTGCATATGCATGCACATAAACATGTCAGACAATCTTCAAAGTAATCCCACAGTGCATGTAAAAGCCTACTATGGCGTACACAGAGTGAAGGAGCCAGCACAGAGTGGAAAGCCCTTGCTTTATTGCAGGCACACACAGCACTTGCGCACTTTGCATTCCCTGGGACCTCTGTCTGTCTGCCACTCGGGTATCATTGCAGGCGGAATATGTTCAAAAGTGGCCTCTCCCCAAAGCAGCTATTGTAGCTATAGAGGCAAAGAGAAAGCAAGAAAATTACAGCTCCAGAATTAGGGCTGAGGAGCCTACACACCCTGAGGCAGGGGAGTGGTGAATGTTTTCCATCATGAACCGTTCAATGGGGAGCTTAAACAGTGTGCCACTGCTCAGCCTCACAGCCACCAGTCCCCAGAAGTGGCATAGTTCAGAAGGTCTTTTAGGGAAGTTTCAAAGAACATGTCCCTCGTCCACTTCTGTTTCTGTCTACCTTCCACTCCCAGGAAGGAGGTACACACACACATGCTCAAATATATATAAATGCCTATACCTGAATGTGTGAAACAGTCCAGAAGGACATTCAGAACAGTGTTGTTCCGCTCACTTTTAACTGCTCATATTGATTGGACTTGAACTTCCACACCAGCTTGGCTGTCCCCGATACTTAAGCCTGGTTCCTATAGTGCCTGGCATATGTCTTGTTGTCTCCCTTTTCCTCTGCTAATTTAGTAAATCTAAAAAAAAAGACTGGTTTACTGCATGCTTTTAAGGATTTAGACTATTCTCTTACTTCACCTCAAACAGATTCCCTTACTATAAATATTTTAAGCTTCAGCAAGGTCATCTTTCTAAAGGGATCCTCCCTCTAAGATGACAACAAGTGGAAAAAGCAGCTCTCCTTCGCACTTTGGTTCAGCAACCTCAAAGCTATTCAACCAAGAACTTTATAACCATTTCAAGACTGATCTGAAGGGAGATTAAGTAATGGGAAGTATATGCTCATTCAGGAGCTCAGGGCCCTTCAAGAGTATTTAATTTTACTAAGCGGTAAAAGTACCGAGTGAGTCCATGGGATTTTCAAAAGCACGTTATTAGTATCTGATTTACACCCACCGAAATAGGTAGCTACATGAGTCCATGCCATTATTACTGAAATTTGCTCTGCTATAACTAAAAAAATGAATGTAGTATAAGAGAGGTTCCAGCTTTTTTAAAAATTTTTCACTTAACATTTGACACAGAGTTTTACACTTACCTTTTTGCACAGCACAAATACAAATCTGAAGGTTTGGAAAGTATTGAGATCCTGTATTTTATGATGAAACTGATGACTGCATGTTTTATTAGTGCCCAGCACCTGATAGTAATGAAAGGCTGAGTTCTTGGCTCAGCAGGTCCGGACCTAGCAATGGTCAGGCAGGCACAAAGCATGGTGTGCTGATATAATGAAAATTGTTTAAATAAGAAAAAATGCCTTAAGTAACTGGGAAATAGATTCCAAAACAATCAGAGGATGGCAAGAATATCTTTGGCTGACTGCTTTAAATTTAGTATTTACATGCTATGGCTACAAATATTGCTAGGTTTGTGGAGAGCAAATAGATCCCTGTTTTCAACATGCACAACAAAAGGAGTTATTGTGTCGGTTCATGATACCAGTAAATAAATCTTTCATCTCAGATTTAATATACAGGCAGCCACTTTGGAATTAAAACATGAGGTCTTTACACCTTCTTGTATTTTGTGGCTGATCATTTTAAGAAACAAAACCTATACTGTTGTCTCTGTTACTGAACACTGACACTGCTTTCTTTTTCACCGTGGACAGATGATTTGTAACTACGTGGTCATGCAAACCAAGCACTTGGCACCATGGAGAAAAGGCTAAACTAACACAGAAATGAAAGAGAGGAGCTGAAAAGAGAAATGTGATTTTTTTTTCCCCCACTCTATTTCATATACGTGTTAAACCTCAGGAATCACTGCAGGCAGTACAGACTCTGGATTTCTTCTTGCATGTGAAGAAATGTCATTTTTAAGTTAAATTTATTCTCATGCAGAAGTCAAAAGGTACATTCTTTTAAATCTCATCTACATCTTGAAAAGATGACTTTAAATCCCCCAATCAGCTGTACCCTGCGCATAATAAAATCCTTATCCAAAAGAGTATTTCTGTCTAAAAAGAATGTGTACTTTTGTCATACTATTTCACAATGAGAGACTTTGATCCTCAGCTGTGTTTAAAGAACAATGAAGGAAAAATCTAATATTTCTCAGAGCTGCTACTCGCAACTTACTAGGGAAAAAAATTAGTAGATTTCTTGCATCAATATCAGGATGTACAACTTATGTATGTACATCTAGCCATAGGGTATCATTTATAGGACAATACATAAATAAGTTTTTAAAGGTCATCTTGATTTTATAAGATTTGACCTTAATCTGTGACCTGCTAATAGTCTGTTTATTTAAGTTTAATGTGGCCTTGTAAAAAGTACTTAAAGCAAACTGTAGCTAGGCTAAGCTCCACAACATTGGGAAAAAAACCCCAAATTATAATTTCAGGATTTGAATTCCCCTCCCCCCGCACCTCCCCCTTTGCTTTACAATACAGACCTACCTTGCTGGTTGTCTGCAGTTCCCATTGTTTCTGTTTTGTTTTCTCCCAAAGAGCATTTTTAACAATAATCATCATTAATGTACTCGAAATACACTGGGAAGTACACAAGGAATTCCCTTGTTAAACTGAAATGGTATTCATACTTAACATATTGTATCAACCAGGACTACTTCTTCTAAAGAGAAAAGCACCATAAGCTTCCGCTAGATTGCCAGTCCTCAATAAAATGAATAGGAGTTCAATACCTGACTCTCGCTTATGCTATTGCAAATGTTTACCATAACCCCAAAAAGGTAGCCTGGATCCTGAAGGATTTATTCTGATGTTTCATAGAGCAAAAGAAAACAGACAAGGATCACCAAGAGTGGATCTCCTCGCAGGACCCCATCCCCAAGGCAGGCTGTAGCTGGGAGCCCGGTGGCACTGCCTGCCTCCCTGGGGCCAGCTCCCAGTGTGGTCCCAGGGGCAGGGAAATCTCACACGGTACGTTCACCTTCAAACATTGTAAGATTCTTCCAGGAAAGTAAACCAGGGCATAAATGGAGGAGGCCAATTTAGGTCCTGCTTCAGGTCCTGTTTAGGCAAGGGGAGCTGAAACACAGCCTGTCCCATTCCTGTGTTCAGTCTGCCACGGAGCTGCTGGCCGACAGTGCTGATACATATAATTGTTGGCTTTAGTGCTGATGCACATAATTGTTGGCTTCGTGCTGGCAGCAGCTATTTTTATTGGTAGCAGCTATTTTGTTTTTAGCTATCAAAGCTTTTACAATCAAAGCTCTTGGGAATGCACTGCTGTAGATGTCCACTAGCTGATTACTGGAGAATTGGGTGGAAAAGCGCATGATTCCTCAAGTGCTACATGGTTCACGCTGCTGGAGGAGGCCAAGAAACGTAACAGCTTCTGGAGACACAGTCTAGGCTATAACATGTAAGAAAAAACATAACAAATACTTCAAATGTGATTCAACAGAATATATCAGTAGCCTTACCCATAAGCATATAAGAATTTGTTCTCTACCATCCCTATTAATAATGCGTTCTGTTTTTAAATGATAGTTTGACAGCCTATTTTCCATGAAACAGCAGGGATTACTGATTGTGCTCCATTTATTTACCCACCACTTGCAGAGCACTTCAATCTTTCCATTAGCTGTGCCAACGACAAATGCAGACTAAATGACTTTGCATCTCTAGACTTACTCTACTATAGCTTTGTTCCAAAGGTAGTTTTCTCCCAGACCTCAGAAATGTCTCCAACCAACTCAGTTTTGCCTCAGCAAAACCTTTCAGTTCACCTGGGTAAAGTGATTTTGCCCACCCCCAAGATATCAAACAGCTTTCACTGAAGGATCTTTTAATACCAATAACAGAAATGAAATTTCATTACTGCGGCAAGGCAAGAGCACGCAAAGACAGAACAGGACTATTAGCTCAATCTTTCTGCCTCTTCTGCATTATGACAGATAGTTTCCCATTTCAACCTAATCTACAAAATTGCTACCAATTACTGTGGTCCTGACACATCTAAAAATTGCATTAGTTCTTTTAACTGGCCACAGATACTTATTGATATATGCCTTTGTGAACTGCGTCGTACCTCCCAGCTGCTGGTACCATTTCAGTTTCCCTATCTTTCCCCTCCCGCCCCCCCAGTTTGTTACATTTTGCTGTTTTCTCTTTTTGCTGCCTTCATTTCCCTTCAGGAGAAAAAAAATATTTAGGGCATCCAAAAAGTCTTAGGCAACATCTCAAAAACAGTTGTTTAAAGTATTTAAGCCCCTGATATTTTCATTTCTGAAATGAATCCTATAAATTACCAAATGCCTGCGTTCCTGAATATACCTGTATTCTCTTCTGTACGTGACAAATGAAGTTACAGCATGTTTATGTATGTCTAGACAATCTTTCCTTCAATGATCAGATTAATTTATCTGAAAAAATAAAGAACGTTGGAAGGTTTTAACATCTTAAATATTTGAAAATCAGCACGAGTCCCTTTAGGATGTGTTTGAACTGCATTCCCTCACCACCCACCACCCCCAGTAATGCTGTTGTTTCTCCACACTGAAGACAGTCCGGAGGACTTCAAGTTTGTCACTTACTGTTTAATATTATGGTTACTCACATATTGACTAAAGCTTCGTTTAGTTGTTTGTGGCTGAATCCCCTAGACACCAGTTTCTGACCTACAGGAATTTCTGTCCCAGACTGCGATGCTCAGAAGTAGGCAACAGTACTTTTCCAAGGCACGTGCCCTTCTTGTTCTTCCTGCCTTCAGCAATGACATGGCCACTCCCCAGGTTCAGAGGTGTCAGCTCCCCTGAGCTGGGTGTTTCAGTTCAGCTCTCCCTCGGCTCTTGGGGCAGGTGGCTCTCACACAATCGTACTCGACAAGACTTCCATCATCCCCGGACTTTCACTGATGTAATGCACAAACGCTATACACACTGCTGATGTACGTGCAGATGAAAAACCAAAGAAAACCCACCGGCTAACAATCTTGCTCTGCTCTGAAATGCAAAAGCAAGATTTCAAAATTCCTGATTAACCTCCAAATTCAGCATTACCAACGATCTATATGAGATCACAGAGCAGCACTGCTGCTAACGCAAATATCAGCTACTGGAGCAGGGAGCAGACCAGACTGGGTCTGCTCAAAAAGGCCAGGAGCTCCGGCCAGCTCGTAGGGTACTGTGGCCCCAGCACAGCCCACGGCGCCTGGTGGCCCGGTGCGCACAGGGGATCTCTGCAGACCCAAGCAGAGAGAAACAGCTGTAAATATGTGTCAGGTTGGAGATGCGCTGGGGCTGCCCGATTATACAGACCCCGTTTCACTGAGAGGCACCGCGTCCGTAACCACAGACCTGCGTGGACCTGTGGAATTAGCTGTTTTCAGTCCCCAGGAGAGGGAGCTGGGTGCCAGCTCAGGATTTCAGCTGCAAGGCCAAGGGTGAGCAGCCTGTGGGGTGGCCTGCCCTCCTCTCCTGCCTCCCTGGCCCGGGTGCTGGTGCTCAGCCTGCAGGTGCTTTCCACCGCCCCAAGAGACCCTCTACCCCGTATTCCCACTTTAGATTGTATTTCAGCCTGACTTCCCTGGGAGCATACCTCAAGTCCTAAAATGGGCTGATGAGGTTGGGGATTTCTGTTCAAACCCAATCAGGAGAATACAGTACATTCAGCAATAGGTGCTGAAACTATTTTAAGGACACTTTATGAGGAAGAAAAGCTGAGGGAGACAGGTATTAAAGCCTGCTGAAGAAATAGAAGCCCCAGTTTTCTTCTGTTCCCTTTCCCCCCAGTCCTCTGAAGCTTCCTGTTTACATTGTTGATTTGTAACAAGTTCATTGTTCATGTTACAATACTAAGGGGACAGTGCCAAAACCTGCCATCTTGTATCATCGGATTCACCTATTCTTAGTAAGTCGAAGAATCCAGACAGATGCGTTCCTCAGGGGGCCAAACAACAGGTTCAAATGACATTTAAAATAATTGCTTTTTCTATTAGCAACTGCCATAGAAAATTCCTTATCTAATGCAATTAATACCAAAAATAAATGGTTGCGCACTCACTCACATCCTGAAACCATCCAGGAACATTCACAGCTTGAGTTTGAAATTATAAAAAAGAATCTGAAAAGGAAAAATTAGATGCTGGTTTGCAATCTATGTGTTTCAGAGACAATTCACAACTGATATATTGCCCTCCTTTCTTTTTCTAAAAGAAAATGCTTTTAGAGAAGTTAAAGGGAAAATGTCACAGCTGTGAATCAGATATCTAAGCACACAGACCCAGCTAACGCATGGTTTGGCTATCTGCATGCTTTACAGAGCACAACTTTGTTCTGCCACATTCCAGCAAAACAGAGCAGAACAAGAAGAGTGTTTCTGAGGTACCATAATGCCAGGCCACAACAGAAAAGCAATGATTTCATGGTCTAGGTTTCTCACAGGTCAGATACACTGAAGATGTTTTCGCTGAGATTCAGACGTAGATTTGTTATTAAATGGGAAAGCAGAAGAATCAGGCCAGTCCTTTGATCACTAAGCTCAGTGTCAGGGTGACATGACCATAATTTCTGTAGATGAAGTAAATTCTTCCACTTTATGCTTTGTAGTATTTATTTCTGTTCAGCTGAAGAAATAGTTGATTCCAAGCCTTAAATCCAAGCAGATCTGGAAAATCACTTTACCTGACAGCATGAAAAAATTCCAAGATTTACCCCACTGTTTTCCCAGGTTACAAGAACCATTCCTCTAGTTTCTTAGAGGACAGATTTAGAACTGGTGCCCTATAAAGCACTGTAAAAGTACACATTCCAACCATGGTGTCATTCCTATGGTAAAATGTAAGGCGGATACTTGTTGGCAGTAATACGTGAGTGAAATACTTAATGTTACAAATGCTGGAGGCTATCTGGATATTTACGCCATTTTGTGCAGCGTGACTAGATAAAGAAGTTGGAAGATAATTTTCCATCTCTGTTCACAGCTCAGCTAGGGCTAATGCAGAATTACGGTAACTGCAGCAATGGACTTGGATTTGCTCTTTCTTTTTTCCAGGGGTGGGGGGTGGTCTGCAACTTTTCTCACCCTTCCAACCTGTGACTTCACAAGTGTCACTAACGTGTACTGGGAGGCGTCACAAGCATGAGACTCTCTTTACCACTCTTTCTGCACAGTGTTCTTACTGATGAAGCCCCACAGCACTGCCAAATTACCCCCAGCAGCTTTTCTACTTTTTTTTTCTGTAAAGTCTACCTCCAAAAGTCTACCTCCAAATATTATTGATTACATTCTAGTACTTGATAAAGTCTGCCATGCTTTTTGCATGTACAAGATGACCTTTTACTTAAGGCCACAAAAGGAACAGGATGAAATTATGTAAGGTGACCACCAATGCTTTCCAAACACTGCTGAGCCTGCAATTCTGATGCATGATATTCAAGATTATTTGGTTTATGTATTTTATGTGTTGCTTCTGTGCCACTTTGCTCCACGCAACCCGGTCTTCCTCCTCCTAGGATTTATGGCAATACAACCTGCATATCCAGTCCCACTGAAGGGAAACAATTATCCCTCAAACTCCTTGCCAAAGAAATTTAACATCATCACGCTAAAGCATCATCAGTGCTTTTTGGTATCAACACCACAGAAGATACAAATACATTTGCTTGTCTTTATTTCCCGGTTGATTTTAAAACTATGCACACCTAATTCTGCCTCATAATCCTTCTAGCACACCAATCCCCATCTCTTTGGCATCTCCATTTTTTCCACAGAATGCTTAGCTTGCCTGAAATGCACGAAAGAGAAGTATGCGGTCACAGGATGATCTGTATTGTTTCAATATAAGGCAGTAAGTGTATCACAGCTGCCAGTACCCAAGATACGGTTTCCATGGAGAATAATTTGTACTAATGTCTAAGATAAAAGGGCATGAAAACCCAGAGGCAGTGAAGCAAGAAAACATACAGATAAGAGAAGAATTAGCTCTATACTTAAGTGTGCTGCAGAATCTCTTAGGTGAAGGAGGTGTCCTAACGCCTGGTTAGTAAAGCCCTCGTGTGACACGTCAGCCTTCATCTGCCTTTTGAGGATGTACTTCACTGCCAGTGAATTCAAAGGGGGCAGCAGTGCTAGTTCCAAAGATTTTCGAGCTTCATAGTTTTACTGCATTAGTTACCACAGCACCCCAGTCTAAGTGTCAGAGATGCAAAGAAAAAAGGTTTGAAACTAAATTACGTAAGTATATTGTGAATTGTATTTCACGAACACAATTTTTGACATTTTGTTGTCATTTGTGGCTGTCAATCTGTAGAGACCATCAACAGCTTCACAAAAAATACTGTCCAGTGCCTTGCGCGAGCTTTAGAAACTCTGCAGAGATTCTGGACAACTCATGGAAAAGGTAGGTAAACTGTCAACTATCACCACACCAAGCAGCTTGCTCAGCATATCGCTACTGAAGAGTATCTCCAGCTATAACAGTTGAAAGTCTCCACTGATAAAACTGAAGCACATTACACGTGGTGTAGAGTGCATGAAAAAGCAACTCTCTCTTTTCACATCAAATTGCATCAGACCAGCCATTTTAGAAGGAACACAACACGGTCTATTTGTACTGCTCTGTCACCTGCCTTTCCTCAATCTGCCATGCTGTTGCTCCTTCTTTAATGGGAAGAGCCTGATGAGCCAGCCCAGGCAACAGAAGTAAACTCACGCATGTCTTCTTGGCTAAGGTGTGCAGTCATTTTCAAGCTGTGGATCTGGGAATCGCCAGTCACTTTTTATGGATTCTCATAAGAAGACCCAGAAAAGCAAGTTCATACACACTGTGAAACAATCATTTTAAGCATCATAATCTATTTCTGCTATCACTTTTGGTTAGTGTAGGATCAGCAGCTTTTCTTCTAAATCTTGTTTCCTTTTTTAAAGCATTTTCTCCTAACAGTTGTCACTGCTTACCTTCTGTCATTACCTTTAGTTTATGCAATTCAAACTCTCACGGTTTCCCCAAGATGTAGTTCAGTTGAAGAGAAAAAACAGAAACAGCAGAAAGACACTTATTGCACTTTGTTAGTATTGCACAAATTTAGTATTGACATCCAAAGTGCAATACTAACAACTCTGTATACAACTAGCTCATATTCATGCAGGTACGTTGGTGTTTATATTTGTTTTCTCACAACCTGTTAGAGACATGAAGTGGGCACTCCACTGCAGAGGTAGGCAGACGTAATCAACAACTGTCAACTCAAGTAAAAAAAAATATATATAATTATATATATAAATATACATATATTCTGATTCCAGAAATAATATTGCAAACAAAAGTGAGGAAAGTGCTAAAAGCTAGGCTGAGTGAATTCCTTACGAAGACCACGTAGAAGTCTTCATAAGGAGAGTAACAGGAGTCTGCAAGTGGATGTGTAGCACTTCAGTTAGTAGTTTAAACGTGTCATTGGAAAATGCAATGTTCATTACCACAAAGGATGACTGTAAATAACGTTTTGCTTCAGCTGTTAAGGTTTTGGCTTTTTTCTGGTTCTGCCCTTCAGTTCCTCTATCCCCTCCCACATACTGTTATTTTTATATATAGCCAACACTTCCAGATGTCACTGTCATCTGCCACCAATACACCATCACCCTTTCCGGATGAAGTTTTTGCTAGTTCTAATCTTTAGGTTATATCTAAGGTTTCTGGCATTAGGAAAGCTAGGAAGTAGAGAAAAAGGTGTTGAAAAACAAAGTCTGAGCTAAGACTCCATAAACGTAAACAGTTCTTCCATCATGGTTTTAGTTTACCTGATAACTGAGCTAAATAAGCTAAGGGAAAATAAGCCATATATGCCAACCTCTCTCTCAAAAACAGGTAAGGAAAGATAAATAATACAGACAATTCCTGAAAAGGATACCATTACCCTCCTATGGGACAGAATTTTGTATGTTTTTAGCAACAGAAAAAAAATGTATCATTTGAAAGACTGATAGGGTTTGTGGAAGGTGGAAAATGTAATTTGACTTTTTAATTCTTTTTGCACTTGATCACGTGACTCCAGCGTTCTCAGTCCCAAAGAACAGTGTCTGTCAAAATGACACGTATCACTGACAAAAAATGAAACACAAACAAGTCTGCAAATGGAAACAGGAATTAGGCAAACATGTCTGGGCTGCAGAGGGATGCATGAATAGAAACCCTTACAAGATAATATTCATCCAACTACCAATGCATAAATGACCAAATGAATGGCCCGCTGGCTCAACAAATGCAAATAATTCATTAAGACAATGAGGCTTGAAGGGACAGGTTTATTACATCTCCTACACCTTTTCATTTCTGAGCCGGTGACCAAAGCAGTAAAGAAAACCTCAAAACAGAAAACATTTACAGCAAACTTAGTTTCAGGTTCTGAAGTGAAAAACACAATGTATTTGCGGTGTTAATTAAAACACTATTTGGTTCTTCTCCCTTCTCACACCTCGGGTGAGTCTCTAACCTTGCAATGGCATTTTCCATACAGTAATGCTTAAAAAACTGCACTAAACACAACATAATCCTAAATAATAATTCATTTTTAATTACATGGTATAGAATAACTTGCAAACAAAAGACACTCAATTACGATTTACTGACAGGTACTGTATCTTTTGGCAACCATGGAACAAACCAGAAGAAAAAGCAAAGAATCATTTTATAACCACATGAGGGAAAGAAATGTCCATCTAATTGTAGAGGATTCATACCTCAAAACTCAAACTAAAGAAAAAATCCACACTTACAGCAGATTTTTTTTTTAATTCTTAGTGCAAGAAACATAACCAAGTTAATCACAGAATCAGTACTAATTAAGAATATGGAAAATTATCCTATACAGAGGTAGAGTCCAGTGCACAAGGCTAAAACGATATTCAATAGTCTAAACAAGACTGAGCCAGGTTTTATGGAATCCACTTTTTAAAGTATCAGCTGTATGTACATACATACAATAAATAGACTATACAATCTTTAAAGTAGTTTAATAAACTTCACAAAAATTATAGTAGATGCATTGAGATCTTTACATAATCCAAAGTTCATATCTCTATCACCCAGAAATGGATAAAACCAATATTCCTGATATCAAGTTAAATGGAAAATAGTTTAGCAAAGTGTTGATAAATCAAAATATTTTACATATTTTAAAGCCTAAATTTACGCTTATAAAGGATGAATTTCAAATGCTCTGAAAATGTTTCTTTTGATATTATCTGTAAAGAGGTTTCAAATGCTGTAATTTGCATTTATATTGTTATAAACACTTTCCTTACATTCCATGTTCAAGGGAAAAATGGACTTGGATACTCACAGTTCTGATGCATTGGCACAACAAGAAGTGATGAGAATAAGATTATTTTAAAGGCCCAAAGACATCAGTAGAATTTATGGACAAAGCCTTCATGTCTCAAACCACAGAAATCACATTAGAAAGTTAACAGAAAACTGTTTGGTATTACTACTTCAATCCTGTCAGTGCCTCTCCACCTGGAGGCATCCAATTAGCATTGCACTGGAAATCAAGTGTGTATCTCTGGGCCCCTGGGTTTGCTACAAGCCCATAGGGCTTAATAAAACAAATACGAAATCTTTATGGTTTACCACAGTAGTGCATAAATCAGGGACGTCTGTTGCCATTCATGTCAATGATAGTTGCAAAGAAAATATTTCAGGGAACTGAGAGTTTTCCGCTATATTTTCCTAAACTGTGAAAAAAAAAGAAAAAAAAAAAAAAAGGGAGTGGGGGTGGGAGTGGAGAAATCACCCTGGGGCGTTATAAAGCACATATGCTTATACTGACAAGTTATTTGCTATAAAAGGTTCTTACAAATTCCAAGGGGGCAACAGCCACAGTAAGAGGGAACTAGTAACAACCACAGAAGAGCTTAATAATCAGAGTTGAAAATCATGTTCACAGTTCAGTTACTTTTAGTTTCTATAAGCACCTATGCTGAAAAACACAAGGGTTTGTATTTTAGCTTCAAAATTGATTCTACTTGTGACAAATACCTTGTTAAGATTTCCATTCTGCTCTTCTACAGGCCTTCTCACTGGAACAATTTTTTTTATTATTTTTTATTTTATACAAACAGACTCACTTTGATTTAAAGTAAACATATAAAAATTGAGAATATTGCTTGCAACAATGGACCTGGAGGTGAAGGAATGAACTAGTCAGGCCATACGAAGAAAAAAAAACAACAACCCAACAAACAAGTCCCACAAAATGAATTCTGCTAAACTTCTAATGCTATGAAAATCTGCAAAAAGAATCACAAGATCTGTTGCAAATTTCAGAGATTTGGCCCAAGTCTTATCATCATCATCTGAACACTTTAATAACTGTATCTTTATATTAAGGAAAAATAAATGATTCCAAGAACTCAGGAAGGCACACGCACCCAAGTATACTATAAATAAAACACATCATGAAATTATGAAGATCTTCTGATCCCTGTACATACTTTTGGTTCAGCACTATGGTCAAGTTCTCTCTTTTGAAATACAATAAAAGGCATACAAGAAATAACATATGCATAATAATTACGAAGAATAATGCTAGTAAGACAGCTTACAGAGAAAAGTGCAGTGAAAAAACCCAACACTATTTATCTAGGGGCTTGTGCTACTGTAAATACAGACTTTGTATTTCCTGCTGTGCAAGGGGAAGAATTTAACCTGGGAAGCAGCAATGAGGAATGCAAAGAACAACAAAAAATAAAAAAGATACTAAGAAAAACCTTTAAGATGGAACTCTCACAACTTCATTCCTCTAGTGCAGTTATCTGACTACATGGTTTGCTTTCATGCTGCCATTTCTCTTCATGAGTACAGCACGCTGGAAAATGGCACAGAGTTCTTAAATATTTTTCTGCCTCTACTTCATTTTTTTTGTTTCTTCCAAGCACCTGATTTGCTGTTTCCTCATAAAAAGGGTAAAGCTGTTAGCAAAAGTGAGAAAAAAAAAATGTTGCCCATCTTCTCTCCCAAACAGCGATTTCTCCATTTCTCCTTCCACTAGGTATTTTACTCGTGTGCTACACAATGGGGAGGCACTGTAAAGGCAGCTTGACAGATCTAAAAATAAAAAAATCAAAAGTCTTTTTTCTTTATTCCCCCGCCCACCCCCCCAAAAAAAATGGATGGATGAAACAGTACGTCCGTAGGAATATTCCAGTCTCCTCTGTTAGGAGATAATAGCAGGGGACCATCTAACCACAGTTAGATTGTCAGCACTGACTGACCGTTTCTTTGCAGCTTTCCTGAAGTCCTTATATTTATCTTCACACAGGCGGGAAATGGCCTGTAAGACAAAAGAATGAAAAAACCTCAATAGCATTGACCACAGCTATACAGGGGAAATGAAACTAAATGCAGATTTCTACATATAGGTAGAACTAAAAAAAAAATCACTTCATTAGGCGAAACACACAGAGAGCTTCTTCCCAAATCGTCTTTCTCATTTCATTAATCTAAAAGAAAGAAACACACTGGCACTGCACTGTTCGTCACAGCTGCTTTTGAAGGACTCAGTGAGCATATTCCAAGCTTTTTCTTTACAGGCTAACCATCACAAATCTCATCGAGGTAGCTGATGATGGTTACCCACTGCTATATGGTAACTCATATATAGCACTTCATTGGTGAAAAATCATGGAAAACTCAGAAAAACAACTATAGAAATTGTAAGGATATTTGGAGTATTTATAAAGAGGATGACTCTTAATTTTTTTATTTCCTAAAATGTTTTGTAGTGATTGTATTCTCTACTGATAAATGGTCTGTCAGAATACTCGCCCTGCTTTGCTTACAGAGCTGATGTTTACTTGCCTTTCAGAAGGAGATGGTGATTTTCGTGTGATCAGGCTATCTTACGTGGTGCCAGTGGGAAACATAACTCACATTCAGAACAAATTAATTTGCATTGAAAATACATAGAAATGTTAAAAAACATTTAAAGAGAGAGAAAAACATTATTTAAATGTCAACTCCTATTATACTACACTGGAGTTAGTGTTTTACGTTTCTTCTACTGTTTTTAGCCAAGTTTAAAACAAATATTTATTATGGACCTCGTACGCACAAATATACTCTGCCCTAAAATAGCATGTCTGTTATAGAGTTCATATGGTTGGGACAGGCTATGGCTGGCATCAGTAGGGATGTTAACTCTGGTATCAAACATGCAGAACTGCAGAGAAAGCTCACTGCAAGGAGTACTCAAGGTCAAATTAAAAAATAAGGTGAACTAAACCAGGATTTTTATTTACTCAGGTATGCTTTTGAGTGGTGTCTTAAGATAAGGCATTTAATAAAAAGTACTGTACAAACAAAACCAGTACAAGTGTTTGATTATAAAACAAGGCAGTACCAATAAACAGCCTGACTCTGCTGATCATCAGTTTCTTTCTTGATCTTTATTTTTACAGCACACCAAATTGTAGCACTGAAGAGTCCTTTTTTAATAGTCCTGCAAAGACCAGGGGCAGGTATGACAGAAGTACACTACTCATACATCTGAGAGCAAGTTCACCTAATGCTTTGGTCAATTCAGCCACAAAACATTGGTAAACCCCCCCCCCACCAAACCAAACTGAAACCCAAAACCAAAACAACACAAAGCACACCACCACCACCACCACCAAGAAACCAGCTGACCAGCTGTAACTTTTTAGCTGGAAACTTAATTTCCTTTTGTTAAGACCATTCTTGAACTCAGTTTTCTTTCTTGGTGCACACGAAGAGAACAACAGACTATAATAATGCAAACACTCCCGCTGGTTTGTAGACCATAACTTAACTCACTTAAAACTGCTTAACACCACTTCGTTTAATTTAACAAGGAACTCAATGAACTAAGAAAGTTTGTGAATCCTAAATATGACTGAATTGCAACAGATGAAAAGCGTTTAACCATGAAATAACGCGCCAAGGTGTGGCTTGGCAAATAGGTGTACTGAGGTGGAGCCCAGCTTCTTTCAGCTGCCGTATCAGGCTGTTACCTTAGGCACCAAACAACCAGAGAAGGTAATGACTTCAGAATTGTCTGGCTCACAAGGAAAATTTCTGTTCTGGCACTTGGTCAGCCAAGATGAAATTTTGCTTGGAAATGACACAATATCTGGCATCTCTAGGCTCTGGTGATTAATCATATGGATATGAAACACACTAGCTGCTGTTTAAAGCAATCCTGTATCTAAAGATGCCTCTTCATTTGCAAATAATTTACAAAATTGACATTTGCAGCCTACCTGGCAAGTTAATCAACTTTAGCATAACATATGGGGAAACAAGACAAAAGCAGAAAATTGTGAATATTTATTATTGTCTTTCAGTTAAAATAAATCCAAATAGCTTATAAACACCTTTCTGACATCTGGTATTTCAGTTGCTTTTATTGCTGGAAAAAGAAACTAATTTTTGGCAGTTGCAAGTGACCGCTTCCCATACGAAATCAAAATGTTCTTAAAAACATTAACACTACCCAACTGTGAAATTTTTTTTGGACTTGGTTGTAGTATCATGTAATCAGCTATAAAAATGCATATGTATACATTCTTCCATTATATATATGCATACAGAACTAGAGGTCCATTCCTCTGCTGAATTCTATGACTCTAGATGAGACTGTTACTGGTGAAGGGGCTGAGTAAGGAACAGGGAGCGGGGAGAAAGGCAGTAGTAGAAGTATAAATTTTGGCTGCATGTACATGTTTGTGCAGGGCAGGAATGCATCAGGGCTGGCTATGGTTTCACTGCTAGGGATGCACAAAGGCACACAACTGTGACAGCTGCAACACCCCCATGGGCAAACCACTGAGAACTTAGCAGGGACAGACAGTTCTAAGTCTAAGTCTGGAAGGGTTGTATATAAGGAAGATGTAAAAAAATAAAATAAAATAAATTTTTAAAATAGCTAGAACAACTAGAAGTTGTGATGATGGGGGTTCTCCTTAATTTATGGAGAATGACAAGAGCAGCAATCAGGTTACTCCTGACAAAAGAGCAGGTGAGTTTTGCTCTCCCTTTGCTTCCTGGCTAAGAAGGTTCTGAACATACAAAACCCACAGGATTGCAATCAATCACTGCGACCATGGGAAGCTGGAGGAATATAAAGATACCTCTCTACTTGTAACTTACTATTTTTCTCCTCTTTTTTGTCTGTTTGATCCATGGGACTGTACCTCTTTAGGGTCAAGAAAATACAGCACATAGTTCAAAGGGTTTGAACTGTGTGCTCAAGCACTATCCTAACAATAAAAAGCTCAGACAACATACAGTCAGACAGGGAGTGCGCTAATGAATGCCCTTACAAAATCTAGCTTTGAAACGATCACAGTGCTAAGATCACAAGCAGAAGTAAGGTAGACACGTTTTGTACATTTACCCCAAAGAGCAGAATCTGACATATTTAGCTCAGCACACAGGAGAGTAACCAGGTGCAAGAGTAGGAAATTACAAAATAGTGGATTAAGGTTGGATATCCAACAACCTTCTTGGCAGAAAAATCTCCCATATTAGAAAACAGTTCTCAGGAGAAGCAAAGGAAGCCTTGACATTTGACATAATTAAAAGGAAGGAGAAAACACACTACAACATATGCTGGTTGGAACAAACAGTACCGGCAGGTGGACAGACTACATGATCTAATGAAAGGGTATTTGTCATTTTTAACTTGCACGATTCCATACAATGGGAAAAAAACACAGACATAATTAAAAGGAAGGAGAAAACACATTACAACATATGCGGGTTGGAACAAACAGCACCAGCAGGTGGACAGACTACATGATCTAATGAAAGGGTATTTGTCATTTTTAACTTGCATGATTCCATTCAATGGGAAAAAAAACCCCAGAGGCATCAAGAAAGTGGTTTCTGGCTACTAGGTGCACTGGTATAACAAATTCAGGACACTTTAAGGCCACAAGCTGATGAAAAGAAAGAAAAAAATACTTTCATTTAGTCATTTAAAAGACAAAGCTGCCTCTTAAGTGTCAATTGTGGGAACATTAGACGAGAAAAAACGTTCACTGCAGATGCTCCAGAAAGCGGTAACATTTCACCTCTAAGCTTATGGATCTTTTCCAGCATTTCCATTTGATGAGGAACAGTATTTACTAGTCCTCTTGGGGCTTTTTTTTCATCACAGGTACGTCAACCTCATGGTATTTGCATACACAAACCAGCTTGAAAACACAAAAGTAGCAAAAATGTGTTGTAATATAACCATTCCTCTATGCGAGACCTTTTGTGATCTCAAATGCCAGTAAATAAGTTGTTTTAAATCTTAGGACTGAGCAAGGTCCTTTCAGTTTACCACACAAGGCAAATCCTTTCCTATCATACATACATTTGCTATGAGTCTGCTGCCTTTCATCACAGACTGCAGCTTTTTCTCTCAGTATCAAAAATATCACAGCCTGTGTGGTACTACATCTACTCCACTTGACAATACAGGCAATTGCTTTAAAAACAGAGAACTCTGGGCTGAACGGCACATGAGAGACCTAGAAAAGTGTGGCAAGTGCATTGATAACTCTCGGCAAGCTAAATGCTTAACTGTGCTCAAGGAACTAGGCTATAAATTATACTGTCAACTGGTTTCAAGGGGACACTAATGAAAATGAAGTATTGACAGGGAACAAGGGAGTTCCCTCCCTCCTGGCCACGGAACAGAGGCAAAGAGGTGGTAGACCAAGCTGGTTTCATAGCAGATATGCTTCCTCTTCCCTGAAGACATCCTTTTGGCTAGCAGCCTGTTTTGCTTACGGCCTACTTCTGCTAGCAGCACAAAGAATCCCCAACATAGAAAATGTTTAATAATACGGGTTTAATGAAAAATATTCCATTATTTATTTTTTAATTTGCCTTCTCTTTATAGTTAGTACAGAAAATTCACCAGTATTCTCTGGGTATTTACAATTATTTCCCATTTTCTTGTCTTCTAAGGTGTTAGGATCTATCATTGTTACCTTCATTTGTACCCCACTGTTATACATCGTGTACGATGCAGGCTGACAGTGTTGTGAAACTGTGTACTAAATGCTCTTAAAAAAGTTCTCTTCCCTCAATTTTAATATATGTAATGGCACTTATTATCAAGACCCCCATAACTCAGTAAACCACCTCTCTTCCTTTAAGATTACAATCCTAATTAATTTTCATTTTTTATGATTCTCTTCAACAGAAACAAAATCTGATGCAAATTTACACCATACTCCATACACAAAGTTACATTCCTATTGAAGCTATCCGTAAGATGTAGAAAGAATATTTAGAAAAAATGAGAAATACAACTTCAGTGAAATCTGCTTTAATTCTTTCTCCACCACTTTCTGCTTCCATTACAGTCACAAACAAGTCAATTAACCTTCCCACGCACCATTTCCTCCCACAAAAACGTGTATAGTTCTGCCTGCCTGCCTATTTTACAGGAGTGCTAGGAGTTTCAGAACATGCAAAGCTCACTCTAACCCACAGGCAAACCACCTCCAGTGCAAAGCTGTTACATAATTAAAGATGCGCGATGTTAAAAGTAGTTAGCATCTAATGACAAATTTCAAAATTAGTAACAAAATGCGTACATACTCATACAACAATGCCCTTATTTGAAAAACTTCCTATCAGGAAAAACAGATTCCAGTCTTGCAAAGAGCCCACACTTAGCTGATGATTTTAAATTCCTCCTGTGTCTGTGGGAATTCATAGTGCCCTGCACTTCACAGGTCCAGACCATCCCACATAGTGCTTTCTGCACATGGTCTATTCAGGTCTCATCAGCATTCATGACTTACTCACTAAAGATGTGTGCTCATTTCTGGCTTTCCATTACTGAGAAAAACACCACAGGAGATAACAGATTTGGATCCACATGAAGCAGAGCAGTAGCAGATAACAAACACGTGGAATAGTTATTCTCAGCAGTACTTGTTAATATTCTGTCCTTTAAGGCTGAAAATCAGTTCTAAGAAACCAAATGAGCACACAAAACCCAGACCGTGAATAAAGTTACTGTAAAACTTGTGGGTACTTCCACAAGGCCAGTTCAGACAACTGGAACTGAAAAAGAATTGGAAAGCAAGAAAAGGTATGAAGCAAATTGGGCCAAAAAGCTGTTCCCATGTCCACAAATACCCAAAGCACAAACCAAAGAGTCATGAAAATTGGGGCATATGATATTCTAGTATATCTCATGGGAATATTTTGGAAGAGAGGGAAGAAACAATGGAAAAATCCCAAATCCCCTTATATATTCAACTCAGCAATCGAAAAAGAAGGTGTCTTACCTCAAGTTTATATGCCCTGTCCCTGCTGAGGGGCTCCAAAGGAAAACTCAGGTTGTTCGCTTCTGCCAGGGAACGCAAATCAAAATAATACTTGGCATAAACACTGGAGGGAACATTAATATTGAACTGCAACAGCTCAAGAAACTGGCGTTCCAGCTCATTCCTGTAGAAAGAAGATAAATATGGAAACATATTTCAGGCTGTGCATTCTGAATGTAATTTACTTTAAATTGCAAATGGTATAAAGTAAATTCATTTCTTATTCTTGCTAGATGCAATTATCTTAGCCTAAGGTCTGACCTAGTCTACCAAGTTCCATTGATGTACATATGCCAATGAGTATGAAAGATGATGCACCTTGCAGCTGCTACTGTGATGCCAATTAAATCCAGACACAAACTTTTGCTCGTGGAAGGGCACCTTTATCAGTTTAGCTCATATAATCAGGGCAAGAAAAGCTAGCAGGAAAAAAAATTCCTTGTAGTTACTGCTGTGCCTCCACTAGGTGGATCTGCACACACACCTATGCAATCACGAAATGCAGACATGCCCTAAATTTGTCAGACATCTCTCATAAATGCTGCAAATTACTCTAACACCTAAATCACTGGATAACTTATTTACTTTCTTCAACCCTTCATAAACAATCATTCAGAACTAGTCACGGGAAACCTGAATATCTCAGCATATTGTCTTGTCTTTATGAAAAGAATGAAGCAATTTTTCTCTAGGTCGTGCAATCAAAATTCATGGTGGTGATTGCTGTTTTTCAGTACCTACAACAAACGTGTCTGTCAAAATACCTGTAGGAACAGAGGTTCTGTTTGAGCTCCCACCCTATGAATACTGTGGTACAGCAATACATTATTACCTACACCAGTAGATTAAAAAGGAAGCTAAAAAATAATAAAATTAACAAAATCAAGGACTGGAAATCTCCATAAACTGTATGGTAACTACACATCCTACATAATACTTATACAGGGACATAGGATATATTCAAACAGTGATTTCAAGATATAAGAAATTAAAAAAATACATGTGTGGTAAAAGCTGTACATATTTGCTGAAAAGTATAGGACTGCACAGCTGTGTTACCAGCAGGTATTGACTGACTACGATACTGCATTTAAATTACATTTTGACTGCAGTGTAAATGTGCAAGGAATGTGCAGGCAGTTGACAATAGAAGAGGAAGGATCTGAGGATAAAAATAAAAAGTACTGGTACAGCAGTTTTTCAACACCGATTTTTCACCTTCTCACTCTTTACTCTTACATCACACTTACATCATAAGCATTGTCCTTCATTACCTTCACACACTCTCTGCCAGAATTCTGTGTTTACGTAATGATAAATATTAACATTAAAAGACTATCCAAAAGTTGAATATGGACTCTTTGGCAAGAATTCACATTGTTGGAAGATTCTAGCTTTTAAAAAATCCAAATTAAAAAAGTTACATTTTAAGATGTCTATCAATAAATACAGAAGATTATCTTTAAATATCCTTTTATACTGCCAAGATTTTATTTTCTGCAAACTAAGCCTAGAGATCTATGTTAATGGATAATGTAAAGCCTATTTTAATGGGGAAAAACATTGGCTGCACCTCTTCTGAAGACCTTCCCCAAATCTTTAAGAAAAACACATAGCCTCAGATTCTTACTATCCTCTAGCTCCCAGATTAAAGGTTAAGATCAGCAGACTAACTACAGCTGAGAAAGAACAAAACCCCCGCCACGTATTTCTTATTTGAACTAATGTGATTTAACTAACCACCATATCCTTCCTCCCCCACACACCTACAGTAGGCTGCTTTAGCACGTGCTTTCCCACACCCTCTCTTCAAATTCACACAAAAATTTAAGGTAATGATACATACATGACTATAGATACATACTGCACTTCATCCTCCCAAATCCTCTGTTAGCTTTTAGGCACAGTTGAATGCACTGCTGGTGACTTACAAAACACTGAAAAGTCTGCACGATGTTTTTTAAGATACACTTATGCTGGATGATTCACAGCACTTGAAGATTTTGACCTAGAGTTTTTCTGTGTTATTAATACAAACAACAGAAGCTCCCATCTTATACAGAACTAGACCCTTCAAAACCACAATACTGTACTATCCCAACTACCTGAAAAATGAGGAAGGAAAAAAAAAATCCAACACACTAGGCAAAGGAGGGAAAAAAAAAATGGAAAAACTGTCAGCAGGCATATAAACATCAGGTCATCAAGCACCAAAATCTTTACTACAGGATACACAAGGAGCCCCAAACACAAAGCCCAATGAGCCGAATCACCAAGCACCATACAGAGAGCACAGGCTCCCCCTAAGGTTTCTGGTTTTGCAGTTTGTGAGAAACCTCGAATCTTGAAGAAAAAGTTAAGAAGCTAAAAACTTTGAGGGCAAGGACTCATCACAGTGTGGCTTAGGGAATGTGCAGTGCAGAAAGAGGGCTGATGTTTGCATGGCAGCACGGGTCTGCCATGTGAGTAATGGTGTTATATAGCTCAAGTGCAACTCCTAACAGTAGCACCATCACATGTGTTTGTCAAAAACAATAACCTCTTTTTTTGTTTCCTTTCACGCCATCACAGTATGCCTCATCACCTGCCTTCAAAAAAAGCCCTGAGAATCAGCGATTTCCAAAGTTGTATTTATAACCACTCCTGATTAATACTGTCATACAGCACAGTCAAACCTGTCAGTATGCTTCAAGCTGTTCACCGCTCTACTTCAGCTTGTCCCTGCTTCAGAAATACTTTAAAATCTCCCAGATTTCCCTTGGAGGAGAAGTGAATGGAAGGAGGCCCTTATAGCCACTGAATAACCAACAGCATGAAAAAAGGATCAGGGGAAAACTGGCTTAGCAAAATCATTCAGAAAACGCTCAAAACAGTCAAAGAAGCATTATCACATTGTTTTGCATGGAGTAACATTGCACACAGAAATGTGAAGGGCCTTATTTTAGCTTCTTGACCACCCCCACCCCCCTACCCCTTTTATCTTGGAAACCTCATTCTGTCTGGGTTATGTGGCAAAAGAAGTATCTTCAACCATCCTTACAGTAGCTTACATATTTAAAGCAGATACTGAAATGGCATTATGTGGTATTTCCCACCTCTATTTTGAAATGAGAGTTTTACCCGAAACTAATGAGAGTACCTACAGCATACCACAGAAACGCAAGACTCGTGTTTTTCACTTTGACTTAGGGAAAAAAAACCCCACCTTATTACAAATTGCTTGTTAACACAAGATTTAGAGATAACACTTAATATTTGAACAATGACAGCTACTCACAATTTATGTCTTATCTGGCTGTGTACAAGCATGCTTGATTTAAAGCAATCAGCTGACTCCTAACATTCAACCTTTCCCTCACAGATTATTTTTAGACTAGCTATAAATCTGACAAACAGCGAACTATTAAGAAACTAAATTAAGTCTGCTTTAGCAGAAATGCTTGGCCTTTCACTACTTTGAGATTGCAAACTGAGATTCACAAAAGTTCTGTCTGTACAAACATTTCTTCTCATTTAATTCCCTCCTCCCAGAGTGGTTATCCACAGCAAAGTCTCTTCAGTGGCTGCGATCCTGACTTCAGTTGAGTTAAAGCCAACCCAAGTCTATATACTTCTCACTACACTTTGCTTAAGAGCTTTGAAACACACAGATACTGTACCAGAACATCTTTTTAATAACTTTATCGTTATTACTTCTTATAAAAAATGATGTGCAACAGTAGACTGAAAACATGACTCTCCAAATGCATGAGCTACAGTGGCCTGTTGAGGCATCTGCCCCCATCCTGGCACCATCCCAGCGCCAATTCCGCCTGCAGCCCTCCCAGTACCGCTCTCGCACGCACACCAGCTCAGGAAAGGGCACTTCGGAAAGTGTCCATGGTGTGTGACTCCACCCTGAATGCACAAATGACACAAACACCAGGCACTTCAGCCAATATATGTAATACCAGCCAGCCAACCCAACAAAAAAAGCACTTGATTATTTAGCAACATGAGCATTCATTTTAGTGTTTGTAAACATCAAGTTTTTAATTGTGTTTATTCCTACCAAAGTTCTTTTTATTACTGCTGGAATATACTTTTACTACAACTCAGGAATAACCAGCCAGATATCACAACGCCCTGTGCTGTTAAAATATGCACTTCTTAAAAATGCCATCGGATAAAAAAACATGGAAATTTCTCTTTGCAAGTTAAAATACTGGATTTTTAACATCTTGGAAATGAACTCAGCAGGATATGGGGATGGGAGGAAATCCCAAAAGCACTAATTTTGAATAATCACAATAAATAGGTGGGTGATCATCTAAAGGTTATTAGGATTACAACAGTATTTTTTCCTGCCTTACATGTTAGTCTACTGTCTGTATGAAGAACCAGCACAGCAGTAAATGTTGCTGAAGTGAATATATGCAGGCTCACTGGACGTGGGTTTTTTTGTCAACTCATACATTTAAATATTCTGCAGGTCTGTTTTCATCACTGTGCATGAACATCCAGTGGTAAAATACACTTCAACGAGAAAACAAAAATAATTCATGTCTTCTGTGTAAGCAACTGTCAAGGAGACCTCATGCCATCTATCAGTATCCACCATGTTTAGATACAATGCAAATATACAAACTTCATATAATTTATGAAAGAACTTCCTGTCCCCCTCATACACACAGATCATGGCATTCATTGACAAAGATAAACATATTGCACTCACATGTCTTCGACTGTGATATCTTTCAGGATCTGGCAGTAATCCACGTTCCACACTGCCTGGTCATCCCAAACTTTGGATGCCAGCAGAATTGCACCCAGTACAATTCGCTTCCAGTTTGCTGGACAAATATCTATCTCTGCATAAGTTAAAAGCCTTTCAAGATATACCTGTAGAAACACATTAAAATCAAGACTTAATTATTTTGCTATTAGGTAGAAATGAAAATCATTCTTATAAACCTGTTACAGTAATTTTAAAACGGTAATCTGCTCTCAGGAAGATTCTTTTATGAAAGCTGTAGGTTTCAATACATACATTTGTGCCAAGCTCAAGACTGGGAGTGATAAATTCATGTTTTAGTTGGCTGTTGCCTTCTGATCATACTACTAAAAAACCCTGCTATTTTTCTGCTTGTAACTGTTGGTAATGTAGGCACATATTAGAATGAATTCAAATGATAGCTTAACTAAATTATTAAAATAATAATGTAAACAATAAAATGCTAATTACTAATGAGGAAGGCAAGGGTACACTAGCAGTATAAGTTACTAGCTATCGTACAGACAACTATACTTGTAATTTACAGACAGTTATCAGATATGGCATCATGTCATGCAGGGCCCCTCTGGCGAGCCAGTGTGAAGAGATTCTACAGGCACCTATGGGGCGGGTGGAGAAAGAGCTACCACAGAAACAGCACGCTGAAGAGAGAGGAAAAGTGTGTGCTAAGAAGGTAATTCATAACAGTTCCCTCTGGATCGTTAAGATCTAGAGACAAATAACAGTAATCCTGCTGGACCTACACGAACTGACAGCCTCGGGACACCACTGCCTGCCCAAGGCCACCACCACAGGCGAGCACCACCAGAACTCACACAGCCCACAACTCCTCCAGGAGGGGGGTGGGCACCACTTACAAAACTACAGGATTAAATATGCACATCTGACAAAACAAGGGACGCTGGAGGGACTTTCTGAAGGCCCACCAATAAGCTGCTGGGGAGGCAGGGTGTATAGCACGACCCTCTGCTTCCAAACCCAGAGTTAGGCTGGCCCCCCCGCTGGGGGGAATTCGCTGGGGGGATTCCGGGGGAATCCGTCAGGGATTCACGGGAGCCATTACGTCAACGGGCTGTGTGAACAGTACCTGCTATCGGTAACAGCAGCTCAATTACATTAGTAATACCAGACTGACAAACCAAATGCATTCGAAGAAACAGTGGTTGGGGGTGATCTGTGTGCCCCCCTACCCTATCCCCAGTTAGGGACAGGGAAATAACAATTTTGAATGCTTACATGCCAGTGAACAATACCCAATACTTCTGCAAGCCACAACATTTAAACACTTCATATACTACCTGAGGGGACACATAATAAATCCCCTGCAGTCTAAGTTAATGTTTATTAGCACCTAATCAAATAATACCCAAAGAATAGCTAATATATCCAAAATTCAGCGTAGGATGCAGGCTGGTAGGGATTTGATGGGAAGGGGAAAGGGGGGGACGTAGGGGAAAAACTTTTACAACCCAGAACACCTCACTTGTAATTTTCTATAAGGATGCACACTCACACAAGCACACAGAGGTCTTTCAGTGGATTGTGCTTCTGGAAAGTCTAGCAGTAGCAGAAAATATTACATACTCAAAAAATAATAATTAATGTATTTTGAAGCTCATGTATTTTTAAGAGTCAACAGTAATATCAAGGCCAATTATATCCTTCATATGGTTTTGTTCACTGATTTTCACACTTACAATATGTACAAGTAATTAAGAGTTTGGTACAAGATCATAAAAAACAGTAGACAGCTGTTGTATAATTTAAAGTTTTACAGAAAAAATACATTTTATGAAAAAAATATTAAACATCTGAATATGTGTACACAGATATTCAGCCCACAAAACGAACTGTCCCAGACACTCTGCAGTATAAATGGTGTATTGAGCAAGATAATCACGGGAAAAAATACACAATATTAGACAACTTTCATTCAAAGTGCTCACCACAAAGTATAAGTTCTTTGCTTCCTACTCTTACTGAAGGAAAATAAAACTCGAGTTACGGTGTCTGTAATGGTCACTAATACAGTCGTATTACAATGAATTCATGTGTAGTAAGTATAAAATTTTTTCTCCTCAACAGACCAATCTCTCCCAAGCGACAGGCTTCTCAGTCCACTGTGAGGTTGTTCCAAACAGGTTTCACTGCACTCTTCTGGCAATGATTTAAGGAAAAACAGATGCAGCCATTTATTGAGTTAGCAAATTCTGCTCTGATTCAGAAACAAATTATTTGTACTGCCTCCACTAGCATCAAGGAAGTGGAGTTGTTCTGCAGTTTTGCTTCTCACCCGTGGAACAACTTGCTGTGCATGAAGGAGCAGAACTTGAAACTGTAAGTGCTTCAACATGACAACACAGACACACTTACCAAAACCAACAATTAGTCCCGATACGCTACTCTATAAAAATACGGGTTTGCATTTACTGAAAAACAACCTATTCTTCACACCTTGTAATACATCTTATAATACCCTCTTCATTGCATTGTGATAAAAAGTAATTAGGTGGTTATATACGCTGCCAGAACTCTTACGAAAAAAGTCTACACTGACTGACAAACTAGCAGGTTTTATGAGATACTCTGATGAAAGTACAATATACATGCAAAATACTACACCTACCTGAAAGACTGTATATTTTATAAAAACAGAATACTGCTTGAGATTCTGAAGGGCCAGCATTTTGTTTTAAATTTTAAATACCTTAACCTATTCTTCTATAGACACTGAAGGAAATTTGCTTCTGCTCTAACAGAAGAAATACAGGGCTGCTAAAAAAACTGAAAACATTGTTTTAAAATAATGTTTTGTACTTACCAATTTAAAACATTTTTAAGACGAATTATGAATGATTTATAGGTAATTACTAAAACCCACAAAACATTTAGAAAAGATTTATCCCAAGTTTTGGGGTATCTGTACCTTCAAAAAAATACTGGACTAACTTTAAACAAGTCACAACTACTAACGTAAAAGGAGTATACATACAAAATAGCAGATGTACAGAAATCTTATTTGAAAAGCGTGATTTCACCGATACTACTAATGCCAAAATAGTTTCAACAAATTTTTTAAATCACAGAATATTCAAAAAGTCTGAATAGTTACAGTATATTGGATACTACAGACTGGTCAAATTAAAAAAAAGTATCAATAAAAGACCTCTGGTGTTCTCACTTCCCAAAAGGTTCTCTATTTTTCTGTGTTAATGAGGCATTAACCTTAATCTTGTTTATGACACTTTGTTGAACTCAAGCTACATCACCGGGCACAGAAAGACAAGCATAATAAACATTCAAAAATCTATGAAAACAAAGTTATACTCAGCTACAAAATCAGAATATTTACAGCATAAAACCTCACAGATGGAACTGTTGCTTTTAAGTTTTATTCCTTAAAAAATTAGAAACATTTAAGTAGCAAGGTATCATAAAACTAAAGCTCATTTTTTCAAAAGGCCAGATGTCAGACTCCCAAATACACCACTTCTTCTTTAGTTATAGTTTGCCCGGCCTGCCATTCTAAAGCTGAAGAAAACCATAACATTATCCTATAATACTGTAAAACACAATATCACTAATTGTTCAAAGATTTATTTCCCTTCATAAGGAAGGCAAAACGCTATTTAAGCACAAAATCAAAAATTCCAAATGATATGTCAAGCTCATTATTTAAAAACAGTTTGACTTTTTAGTTAAAGCATCACTCAGAAAAAATTTTGGTGTATAAAATTTGGTATTGGGAGACCACAGAAACACAAAGCTTAGTAAAATGGTGGCACATGGATCTCACCAGAGGCTGCACTACCTGACCATTCCGTTTAAAAGGCTGCCTTTTGCTTTCCAGGCAGCCTGTGTAAACAAACCCCTTACATACTATACCACAGAAAAAAACGTGTTTAACTTAGCAAGCTAAACTGCTCCTTAAATTACGAACAAACAGCATTCCCTGGAATTGTCCCTAGGAAGCAAAAGACTTCTTTTAAAGCAATACACCATACTAACGCAGGGAGCTTCGTAAGCAGAAAGTGTATGGAAACCATAGTATCGTTCCACTCTTAAATTAGGAGATTAACTTAATTTGCTTCACATCAGTGCTGAATTTAACCCTTTATTGTCAATGCAAACCTCTTAAATGTCAACTTCCCACAAGCAGCTTTAGTAATTTTGAACAGATACATAAAGCATACAAAAATCAGAAAATAATACCCTTTCTTAGGTGCAGCTCCAGCTTAGAAAGAGAAAGAAAAAAAAAAAGTGGTGGTAGAAAAAAACCAAGGATTTTGTTCTGGGCTCAAATTCAAAGGCGTTTAGAGAGGAAAAAGTAAACTGGTAAGAACAAATAAGAATTATATTGTAAGGAAGGACATGAAGGAGAGTAATTTATAACAGATCAGAGAATCAGACAATCACAGAATGGTAAAGATCGCCTATTTCCAACCCCCCTGCCATGGGCAGGGACACCTCCCACGAGCCCAAGTTGCTCAAAGCCCCATCCAGCCTGGCCTTGAGCACTGCCAGGGATGGGGCATCCACAGCTGCTCTGGGCAACCTGTGCCAGTGCCTCACCACCCTCACAGTGAAGAATTTCTTCCTAAAATCTAATCTACATCTACCCTTTCTCAGTTTAAATCCATTCCCCCTTGTCCTGTCACTACAGGCCCTTGTAAAAAGTCCCTCTCCAGCTTTCTTGCAGGCCCCTTTAGGTACTGGAAGGTGCTATAAGGTCTCCCCGAAGCCTTCTCTTCTCCAGGCTGAACCCCAACTCTCTCAGCCTGTCTTCATGGGAGAGGTGCTCCAGCCCTCTGATCATCTTTATAGCCCTGCTCTGGACTCGCTCCACCAGGTCCATGTCATTTTTATGCTGGGGACCCCAGAGCTGAATGCAGTACTCCACGCGGGGTCTCATGAGAGCAGAGTGGAGAGGGAGAATCACCTCCCTCAACCAGCTGGTCACACTTCTTTTGATGCACCCCAGGATACGGGTTGGCTTTTTGGGCTGCAAGGGCACATTGCGGGGTCATGTTGAGCTTCTCATCAACCAACATCCCCAAGTCCTCCTCAGGGCTGCTCTCAATCCATTCTCCACCCAGCTCGTATTTGTGCTTGGGATTGCCCCATCCCAGGTGCAGGACATTGGACCTTGCACTTGGCCTTGTTGAACTTCATGAGGCTCACATGTGCCCACCGCTCAAGCCTGTCAAGGTCCCTCTGGATGGCAGATGACCTTACACACCCAAGTAAAAAGGGAGCAAACACTTGCTACTACCTTCCCACCAGCAAAGAATTTTTAAAGCTAGTTTCTCAAATAAATAGGAACTTGATAAGAGACTATTCTTATACCACCTTTGTTACCATATTTGAGCATCTTCTAGTAGTATGTTGAGGGATATGAATAATCACTCTTGAGTCCTTGGTGATAACTTGGGCTTAACTCCAGACATACTGTTTGCTGGAGGCTCTGTATCATCATCCAAAGAAACTGGAAATGATAAATACCTCGCAAGGAGAAAGGTTTTTGGCTCCTTTCTTGAAAATGCTTTAAAAGACAGCATTATGTTTTGTTCACTTGCAGTGTCCTCCCTGACTCAGTGTTGGGTTTTAAGTGTATGTGTTCAACTAAAAGAAGCCAGAAAAAGAACAAGACTTCTTCCTGCACCAAACATTTGTAAAAGTGTATTGAGGTCCTCAGCTAATGTGGGAATATCCCAAAGATACACCTACTGTCACATTGGTGCAGTTCTTCAACTTTCAACCAAGCTCATGCAGTTGCACAGTCTTCATTCTAGCTCTCCCTAGCTCCAGTTTGGAGAGAACAAGGTGACTCTACAGAGAAAAGGCTGGTACATACTGGAGCTCTCGCCGTACTGACGTAGAGCAGTATACACACAGCCAAGTGAGCCCTGTCTCCTACGCAAATGTAAGAAAGTTCATTATTGCCAACAAATGGAGCTCTTGAGCACTGTTTCCATCTCAGAGCATTTCAGTATACTAGGCCCAGACACCAAGATTTTGACTTTGATGAGACATCAGAGTAAAAAGGAGAGGTAGAGTCTGCCACACACTCGGCAGCCTACACTACTGCAGGGGGATGCTTCTGGCTGCTGCAAAGATGTGCTGAATCAGTGCAGACTGTTGGAGAAGGGCCAGGTGGCTCTCAGCCTGTTTGAAGAGGAAGGCTGGTGGGTGGTTAGTCACTACGCTACTCATCCCAAACAAACTCGTGGCTGGTGGGAGAACAGCACCTGCTTTTGCTGGCAAAAGCAAGCAAGTCTTCCCACACACAGGGGCAGGCATGCTCCACCTCATTAAAAAAAAAAAACCAGAAAAAAAACCCACTGAAAATGTTGACCCTCTGTCTAAGTGTGACATATGGAAATGCCATTTGTATGCAATTATGTCTATACATTGAACAGTGTATTTAAGTACAGGGGTCATCTTCTTAAATATGGGGTTTGTATCAAACAAACTTGGGATTCTGTGTACACTATGCGGTTCAGTATAATTGTGTGTCGTAATGAATTTCACTGGCTTAATTTTCAAAAGCAAAACACTTTCTGCATTTTCTTCAGGACTAGCTCCTGTAAAGTCATATAATAAAGCTGAATATTAAAAGCTCAGCATAGAAAAGAATATTGTAACTTGTATCCCCGAATGATGTAAGAAATTTACTTATACATCAAAAGTCCAAAAAATGCAGAAGAAAATGTGAGAAGCCTTTTATTTTATTTTTATTTTTTAAACAAGTCTGAAAACCTCATCTCCTCTGGATTATTTCGGCAGGTGTTCCTTTATAGAACCAGATCTAATAAGATTTTAGTATCTAGAAGACACAAGTTAAAATAAACGCCATGATTTGCCATCACCCACTTTTAGCAGCTGTACCCATGCTTAAGAATGAAATTAAAGCTTAAAACAAACTGAAGCTGTTATCCCAATATTACTTGTTTACAATTTAATATATCCTTCGCAGTGTCTCTTCTGAAAGCAAGCTTTTGTGGCAAAACTTTTGCGCACTTCTCTATTAAACATCCAGAAGTTGAATTCCAAAAGGACAAGAGATTTATTCTGCCTTAATACACCTTGTTCTCCTCAACCACTTCAATAGCTTCCAAGAGCCATCTTCATCACACGTACCATTGACCCACTTAATTCTATGAATGTACGTTTATAGATTTTTCACAGAATGATAACAAGACTATTTAAATAAAAGATGAAAGTTACTGATGTGACATTAGCAGAAACTCTCAGTGGCTTCAGTCAAACGTAACATTCTGAATTTTTCACACCTTGCAAAGAACAAGTATAACTCAGTGTTAATACCAACAACACTACAATCTTCAAAACTAATTTCTAACATAATTCCTAGCTGAAAAGGAAATGCAATTCTGATCTGGAAAATACCAATGGACATTGGTCCATCAATACATTTTTACTTACAAACTCAATACCTCAGAGTCTGATACCTCCATTGTTAGTCTACTGTGCTTGTGAATGAACCACACGGTTTTACATGACTGTCAGTCTAACAAGCTTTCATGGACAACACTTGCACCTCATGGGCAACATTTTAATAACCTGAGTACATATCAGAGGATACACTGCACAGAGTTAAGATTTCAGAAGAGCAATACTGGATTACTATTTTCCATCACTTCCCACAGATTCACACCAAGATTTTGCAACAATTGACCTTTACACTTGGAATATCACCAAATTATTATTTAATCATAAGTGAAACCAATTGGGTGATCTGCTTTTGTTAAGAATTCATTTACCTGACTTAAGAAGAATTTAATTCTATTAATTAAACAAAACTACCACTCTGTGGGTATAGATAATCCCAAATTTGCTTCGAGTTCAATGAACTCTGGAGAGGTCCATTAACTTAAATGCAGCACCACAGGAATGTAGTTAAATGGCTTCCAATGCCATTTCAGGTCCAGAACCAATTCGTTTCAGCATGTATCTTGAGCTCATAAATCTGCCAGACCCAAACTGACTCCATGCTGACTTAGTTTACATGCCTCTGATGTTTACTCCCAGGACTTGGACTTGCAATAGCACGGTAGAGAAACATTTAGCCATCCATTATCACCGCTAGTCCTGGGGGGCCTTTTTTATCCAGACACAGAACGGCTACATGGCACAAACTAACAGGATCAGCAACAGCATCCAAGCTCCAGCAGCGCTGCTTGAGCAGAGCCACTGCTGAGCCAGAACTAAACCCCGGTATGATTATTTGCAGTTGGGTGCATCCATCCTGGATTTTCCAAGTGTCTGATAGTAACCAGTGTTGTCCCAGTTATCTAGATGTCCCGCTCCCCATGATCCTGGATAGCAGAGTGTTGGTTACACAACATCCCCATCAACAGAACATGAATCCGTTTGAAGAAACTGAAAACTAAAGATAGTATTTACGAGTTCAGTTTTAATTAGTATGAAACAGGATCTCATTTTTTTCCATCTCAGGGGACATTACAGCATACTTTGTATATTATATAATAATCTCAAGTAGAAAAAAAGGTTAAAACATTGGAGAAGGTTTATTTCCTTCCCCACTCACTCCCACCCCTTCAGGAGGACATATACCAAATATGAAAGCATCAAATAATTTCATTCAATATTTCATAATCCAAAGGAATACTAAAATTTTATCAAAATCTTGCTGTGGGGTCTTACAGAAGTTTTGTTTCTCTTTCTTACTTCATTTTGAATCTTGTTCAACATTAACTTCCAATGCAGTCCAAGCATCCAAAATATGGTAGTAAGTTTTTTAGGCTTCCCTAAAACAGTGGAGCAGGTTTTCTGTGAAAGTTATGAAATTTCCATCCTTGGAGAAATTCAGAACTCAACTGGTCAGACCCTAATAAGCCTGATCCAGCTGGTCATGCTTTTAGAAGAGGCCAGACCAGATGTGAACTCCAGAGGTCCCTTCCAACCTAAATTATTCTGTGATTATATCTGTCTGAAGTACTAGAGTTTCCTGTGGTGCAACATGGAGAGGTCAGAAGCCGTGCACTGCCTCCAAGGAGGCTAAGTGGAGTTTCAGTACATCTCAGCACACTAAAGAAATGGGCAATCACCAAGGTATGTCACTGACATTTCTAGAATACTTCTGAATTTTGAGGCAGCAGCAACAGGAAAACATCTTTTCTTATGCTGCTTTTATATTGCTTTATGTCAAATTCTATCTCTATTTTACCAATAAAACTCTAGTGGCTTTAATTATTTCTCACCGGATTTACACTGACAGGAAGGAGACTATGTTCTCAGTATTTTAGTTACCATAACTGAAAATGTGCAAATGAACGTGTATTTGCAATAACCTCATTCCCAGCCTCTCCCATTTAAACTCCGTATGTATCCACTAGCTAACCCACACAAGCTGCAGGAGCACAGAATAACTAACAGAGACAGTTTCCATCCCAAGACATCATGAAGAAATACAGTCCTCCCTCTTTAATGAGAAAACTTCAGTGTGTGCCACAATGCCTTGAACCTAAGAAGATACTTGTACAGAAAAAATTATAATTGGTAGTGGGTGTCATATAGCCAAATTACTGCTCACATCCAATCACTAAATTGCCATATGTGCTGTTCTAAGCAAACAGCCAGTTCCCTACCACAACTCTCCAGAAATAACTGTGCTTTGCAGTTGCCCAGCTGGGTATTTAAAATGTTCCACAAAGGTCTGGTGCCATCCATTTGGTGGAAAAGGACATCACATCATCGTGGTCCCTGCAAATTCATCCAATTTTTATTTTTGAGACCAAATGTTGAAAAAGAATAAGAGAGTCACAAAACTCTGAAAATGTGAACAACTGCGAAGTACCACTGCAGATATTTATAGGAAACACTAATGGAACTGAGAGAAAAGTCACCCATCTCCAGGTTTACCCCCCGATTCACTCATTTTAAGACACAGTTCTACAATACAAATAAAATGCTCTCAAACTACCAGGCAACATTGACTTTCCAGTCTAAAACCGGGCTCAGTATTCATTCCTTGCCTACACAGAAACCTTTAGAGATGCATCAGACAACAGACACTTATTCTGTAACTGAACATTCTCTTCTCTTGAGGATTTAAAAAAAAAATTCCCTCGCAATCTCCAGCTTGAACGTTCTGTTTTTATGAAGTGTAGGCTTAGCAGGCCTAAAGCAAGGCTTGACTAAACAAACATAAGTATTAACTGATAATCATTCATGTGTTGCATGTTACACTGTAGTCAACAGCCGTAAAACCAGGGACCAGAATCTGAGTTTTCTGCGCCCACCAGTGCTTGGAACACAAGTATGAAGCCCCTGGTCCTCTCGGTCTTCTCTGGAGCATACCCTGACACATGGCCAGCTGCCAAGGGGCTCAGGGTCCACAGCACAGGTGGAGAGACCTTCTCTCTGTGCCTGGAGACCTTCTTCAGATGTGGCAAAGTGGTGGGCTTTGGACACCTCCCAGGGAATGCTTGAAGCCCAGGACAAAGGTGGGCACCAACAATACTGGATACACACAACTTTCCCCATGGGTTTCTTACACAAGGTGGAGCCCAGCTTCCAACGCCTTGCCTTGCTCACCCAACCGCTCTCACCATCCCTTACAGTCGCTGGTTGGAGAATGACACTGTCAAACCAGGCAATAAACAGTATTTTGCATTGTACTCTAAGGTCTTCAGAGGAATCTGCATCTTCTCTTAGATGCACGAGGGTTGGTATTCATTCTGGGCCAGCTGAAAGAGACCTCTGGCTGCAGATCAAGTGTCTCCACGGACTCTGATCACTTTCCTGTTTTTGTTTTCTTTTAAAGTATCAGATTTTTGGTACTTCAATTGAAATAGGAAAAGAAAAGGTATTTTATCAGCATGTAAAAGTAAAAACATCTGAGCAAAAGGAACTCAGATAAAAGCTTTCTCCTTTCCTCCACAAACACAGAAAACAAAATTTTCCTCAAACAGTGTAATTTTCACAACACAGTTCAAAATTCTCTCTCTACCTAGTCCTAGTTGCTGAAAATGCGACTGAACAGTACAATAAGAACTCAGGAACATCTGGCTGGATTTAATTAAATACCTATTTTTCATAAGCAGAATTTATTCTTACGAACTTCAAATTTCAAATTTCTCAGTATCAAATCCTCTCAGTCACAGTATGAACTTTGCAACGTACTTCAAAAGCATGCTCCTCTCAACTTCACAGAAAACATTCAGCTCACGTACTGCACGTAATTACATATCACGGTATCTGATCAGTCTACAGCATACAGACCTAGCACCTTTGCCTATTTGCACATGCAAAAGTTATCCTCTGAAACTACTAAGGACACAGAAGTGTATCAGGAGCCACAGATTTAGACTATTTGCAAAAAAACCTCAGAAAGTCATACCAAGGCAAAGCAGAAAACGTGGACCACTCTCCTCTTCAGGTCTAGTTAATAGGACTGTTTTTACAGAACAAAAGAACAAAGCAGAAGTACTTAATTTTCACAATATGCAAACACTGTATTGTTTTCTTATTGGTATGGATAATACTCCTGTTCACGTTTTTAATTGCTATTCAATCAGTAGATTAACGTAATTACAACTTGCCACCCCTGTATTTGAGGAGACATGTAAATGAGACAGGCATTTCTCAGTTTTAGCAAGGGTGGGAATACTCTGGGTCAACGAAGAAGCACCTGTACATTATTTTTCTCACAAAGTCAGGACACTGAATACAGTTCAGCTATTCACTGGGCCAAAAAACATTATCTGCAAGACTTTAAATCAGAACACAATTCTTAAAACTAATTCTATTCTTATGGTATTATTTTATAAATAAATAATGTGAATTAGTATTTAATTGTTTCAACCTGAGATTTTAATTTTTCACCTATCAGTATGGGAAATCTCTTGGCAGCTCTGGAGGCTGTGTGAAAATTAAATTTTTTTTGTTTAATTATAAATTGGTTTTGCTGTAATAGTGGCGGCTTTAATTGAAATGTTTTAATTAAGTGCTTGAAGCAACACAATGCTGGCTTTTTGCTGGAGACTAGCTTATCTAACAGTCTGAAGTTTCACATTTACTCAGCTCCTGTGCTGAACACACAGACTGCTATATAACCAACTGTAACTGCTGCTTCTAGCTGGCTAATGACATGTAAAAAGACAAAGAGCGAGTGCATTCAACTACACACCTTAAACTGTGGTAATAAGTTGGGCAGTAAAAAGCAGCCGTTAGGACTATTTTAAAATAATGAGGGCGAGTGAAAGAAAGGTATAGTTGTAGCATCTTGTTCAAAATGCACTGTGATCTCCACAGATGGACTTCCTGCCTTCTGGCAACCATCCCACCAGGAATAAGTGACAGACAGGGCTATCAGATTGCTCTCTGACGGATGGCCCGATAGACTATAGGAAAACATAAGCTCCAGCAGGGAATGCTGCTCTCTTCTTCTCCAGACAGGGTATCAAAATCGAAAGCACTTGGAAGGTTCATAAATAGCAATATCAACACTATTAAGATTTCAGGAGTGTGGGGAGGGGGGAAGGGTTGATTGCTTTTTAACAGATTTATTTCCACATTTGAATGTTTCAGAAACACCACAATCTGTCTCTGGGGCCCCTTCTGATGACACTAACAAATAAAGAAATAGGACTTAGAAGTAGAGAGGAAACTGAGAACAGCAGTAGAAAAATTTTATACTTGTAAACCACTATTTATTTAAAAACTGAAACCTTCTGGGAAGAGGGGTCAGGTAGGTGCTGAAAACATGGGCAAGAACAGCAGAACACTTGCACCAAACCTATCCACAAACATCTGCATGACTGCTCTTTGAGAACTAAGCTATAAAACAGCTTATCTGTTATCATTGTGCTGGGTAAAAAAACCAAGCCAGCTAAGTTTTCAAGCACTAACAACTATGGAAATGGCCTCTGCAATACAACAAATGAGTTAAAAACATTTAATACTTCATTGCAGATCACACCAGAAGTTACTTGCGGGGAAACCACGTATGAACCAGCAGAGGCAAGGAAGCAGTTACAAATGAAAGATACTGAAATATATGCCTGGGTTAACTATTCGTGAGGAAGAACTTTCCATGCATAGCAGTAACAGGAAGATATTGTTAATAAAAAGAGCCCTCTTCCTTTCTACTAAATATTGCCCTCATTGATCAAATAACCTAAGACCAAACAACGAATAACTGCAAGAAGGTTCCACTGTACTTGACAGTGGATTAATTACATTATAGAAGAACATACTGACCACACAACATATCTCGCCTCCAGCAGAAAACACTTAGGACGAAAAGGGAGAAGGACAAGTACTTAGTGCAATTATGCATAAGAGAGAGACAAAATGTCATTTTAGAAAAGTAGTAATGGTTGGATCAAATAACTAGGTAGAGCAATACTTCAAAATGTAAGGGTGGAGCACTGCAGGGTGTTTCTTGCCCTATTTCTCTCATATTCCTGTTCTGTACTGGCTAGTACAATTAATTCTGACTGTCTGAAGGAGAAAAGCCTGCCAACTAATCTTAGAAGCCAAGGGAGAGAGATTAACAGAGGAAATGAGTAGGTCCGGGCTTCAAAATCCACCTTCTCCAATTTCCCCTTCTTCTATCTGAAGTGCATAACAAAGTGGTTATGAAACCACATGCTGTAGTGGTAAAAAAACCCATTTTGTTCTTTTAAAACCTCCGAGTCAAGAACATGGGCAAAATTGTGTCTGAAAGCTGAAGAGGCTTGTCAGAGCTGGCAGGATAAAAATTTCAGGAAAATTAAGAAATTCTCAGCTGGCGGAGCTCACTTTAGCTCCTTTAATCCACACTGTTATGCTGACCCACACCAACTGAAAATCTGAGCCTTCTTTCGTGTCATGCTATTTTTAAAGTAGCTAAACGTCAGCCTTGAGTACAATTGTTCAATCCTATGATGTGGTCCTGAAAGACAAGTACAGGCCAAGTAAAAAAGAGCCATCACTAACGTGTCCCAGTCATTCACTGAATCCTTCATGTGCCCGTCAATCCTTATTAGTGCTATCAAATTACCTACAGCTGTTCCCGAGTCTCTGCTGGGAGCTACAATGATACAGAGCAAACCCCCCAAAAGTGGAAGCCTTTCTGCTTTTAACATTCCCTCCTGTTCAGACCACTTATGCCACCTGCATTTTCTATCACTCACCTTAGTGGCCTGTAACATTATCACTTTGTGAGGGCAAGATGTAACCCCAGCTTTTGTGTTGCACGTCACCCAATCTCTTCTTCCATCACCTAACCTCCCCAAGAAAATGAACTGTGGTATCTCTTCCCATCAAGAAATTTCCTTGGTCTCCGTGGTGAGAAAAAAATCCCTGGTAACACCTAGATTTATTAAATCATACAAACCCAGCCTTTGAGAACAAAACTGGGTCTATCAGATGGTTGATGTCATCGCTCAGACACTCACCAGGGTGACAATGGCACATTCAGCAGTCAGTTGAGCAGCACTGAACAACGTCCGAACAAAGCGGTAAATCTGTTTCTGCTCCGGGTCATGTTTGTCATAGTCTGGTGGCACTTCGGATTTCTAAGGAAGAAATACTTCCAAATAGGTGACTGAAACAAAACGAAGCAGACAAAGACAGACAGTTCACATGAAAGGGAAGAAGAGGCAGATGTACTTACCGAAAGGGGATGAAGGTTTTCATCAAAAATATCTAAGAGCATTCTTCCGTCTGTGTCCCTAAAAAGTATTAAAACCAAAGTAGCGTCATTATCTGAACACAACAGCACGCAGCTCTCATACACACTAGCTATCATTAAAATTCCAATACTCCTCATGCTGTGGGGTGCTTAGAAACACTGCAGAGATGTGATTTTCAAATTGAAGTTGGACCTGTTCTGCCATAAGGTTGACATGTAATATGAAATCCATGTTACAAAGTAATAAAAAAAAAAGCTTTCAATGCCAAAGATACATAGCTCTTCTGCTCTCTGCTGTAAGGCTTCTTCACAGCCTAAGCAGTACTCCTATAAACCATAACGAAATCAGCCCAGCTTACTCTCCTTTTAACTTCATCAGGTCAAGCCTTGCAATCTCTTCATTCCTCCTCCTCCTTTATTGCCAACATTGTGAACATTTACAAATGTGCAATACTATTTTTACAGTTACCCTTTAGCTCATACATACTTGCTTTTTATTTATTTGGAAGAAGTTATTCTACTAACGATTTCTGAAAGCAAAAAGTAGTACATACAAAAATAAATCGGACAAAATAACATTCCTATTCATTGGTTTTATTTGCTATTTCTCTCTCAGGTCCCCCTGTTGCTCAAGATCGGCATGCAAGCTGATGCAGCTTCACAAGCCGAACATCCAGGATGCAATGTAAGATTTCTCCTGTGTGTAATCTTGGCAGGAACACAAAAGCGAGTGGTATAACAGTACCAGTTAGAAATGGACACTTTCCCGACAGATGCATCCATGTGACCTACTTATTACAATCCCATCTTTATTTATAGCATCTCTGGTACTCTGGTCATAGAGTTCTTCAGAGAAAAACCACCGAATGTGTTTTCTGCTCACAGCACGTGACTCACAGCATGCAAACATGAGTTTTACAGTGGATTGATATCTACAAAATGTATTTATTAGCAGCCAACATTCAAACCTCAACATCTGATGGCAACATTTTTTCTGCTATAAAGCCTGCTAACACTGGAAATAGACAGGGGTTTTTGTTTGGGGTTTTTTTTTTTTTTGTTGTTAAAAAAAGGAGTTCCTAAATTAAAACAGAAAACCAGATTGAGATAATTGAGATAGAAAAATCCTAATCAGCAAGGATTTTATGCCAGACTCTTTTACCCTTACATAAAAAGGCTAGTATCTTAATGCAGAAGTAGTTTCACTGGAGTCACTGAGATTTGCTACAGTAAACTGCGGCCCTTCACAATGAGAAGAGACAAAACAAAAATCTCCTATTTTATTTCTTTATGCTGTAGCTGCTGCATGCTATGAAGGCACATTTGAATACCCTAAAGAAAATCTATTACACAGAAAAAAAAGCTCACAGGTTTTCATCTTCATTAGAACAAATTCACATTGTTATCTTTTAAAAATGAACCATCTGCTAGTTGATCTAAGCATCGTTTTTCACAGTTAGTTTGTTGGGGTTTATATTATTTTGTTTATTTATTTAGCAAATGCACCAATACTTATGCATTCCTCCAAAACCAAGATAGATGTGTCTTTTACCACATCACATTGCTGAATAGCTAAGCACAACAAAAGCTGCAGAAAGCCAATCAATGTAACAATGATAGGAGACACTGGGAGAAGAAGGAATGAGAACTAATTAGAATGTTACAGTCAAATGAAATCTGGGAAACATATGAAGGAATATTCTATTTCTTGTATTGTTTCTCAAAACACTGGGACTGCTGAGAGTTCAGAATATTATGAAGTAATTTAGTTTTAAGTCTACTGTACACGAAAAAAAAGGAACAACTAAATACTGTCTGAAAAGAATTCTTCTCCTGTGCAGCAGATGCTTGACTCGTTTTCTGTCAAAATCAACCCCGAGTCGATATAAGAGTTGCAGTGGTTTCTTACTCCCCAGCCTCCCTAACGAACCAAAATCTACCACATTTGTCAACAACTTCCTTTTTGCCTGTAATGGCAGGAAAGAGAACGTACGTTTTGCTATTGCTGTTTCAGCAGCCAGTACAACTGAATGCTGTTATCACATTGTCCCTCTGTTCCTAAATCAAAGACAACTGAAGACAGAACAGTGATTTCACAGTTGTTAATTGACACACGCAAGCCTGCTCCAGCATCAGTGCTGAGACCATCTGTCCCGAGTGCAGCACAGGGCACATTGACAACACACCTCCGCGCCCCGGGCAGCTTCAGAGGGAGAAGCAGCCACCAGTTCTTCTGGAATAAGCCACCTCTCCATCTCAGAAGTGAAAGGACAGATAGCAAGTTTCCCAAGCAGATAGTATTTGGTATGTATTTGTTTTCAACACACTGATATGGGACACTATTTTATTTTATAAAGGTTTAACCTCTCTATCTGCTAGTTGTAGGTCAAATTGACATCAAGTTCTGTAGGCTCGCGAATGGGCATTATTGTACTGCAGACAGAAATCAGCTCCTTGGCAATCGGCACAAAGCAATGGCTCTGGATTCCTCCTGCTCTTTCTGCGGTTTCTTACCCTTTGTAGTTCCTAATGCGCGCCATCCTCCTCAGCCTTTTACTCAGTTGGCATGACACTTAACAGAGCATTTAACAATAACTTATTTCCACCAAACTTTAGAGTCTGATTGTCTTTGAGATCTCTAGTATTTAGTCAAGCGTAGTAAAAATTGACTAGTTAGGCAAACTAACCCAGGAACAATGGAAGGAAGGGGGAAAAAAAAGGAACCACAGATGGATAAACAAGTAATCCAAGCATGATCACCAATGTCTCATTTCCTAGGAAACAAGATTAAAAGTTTGTGAAAAGAATTCACTCCAACTTTTGCTTTGCACATTGCCATGTTTCAGTCCAAGGCCTACTGACGTCTTGGAAAGTCTTCTAGGTGCTTTCAGCAGGGATCAAGCCCTAAGCCTTTCTGCCCTTGTGCACTTCTAAAGGTTTCTCTTTAGATGTCAGCCTTGTTTCAAGAAGCATGATGTGTTCCAGTGACCTGAAACGTGGTCTCAAATGATGTACCAGCTTAACTTTAGACTTAGAAGTAATTCCTTTTGTTCTAGTTGGATTCCTTACAGTCCAGAATTAAAAACGAGTAAGTGGCTTGTTAGATCAAGATCTAAGCCAAGTTCTCTGAAAAGACACATTGAAAAGCTATGGATACAAAAGTCTTTTAAAAAAGTATTTATACACTCTCTCCTTAGAAATGTCAGGATATATTATTTTACGATACTGTGACATATCATGAGGACAGGGAATTTAAGATACAAAACCACAATTCAACATGAGGAGAGCTAATTTATGTACTAAGTTACTTTTTAGAGAAACTATTTTCTACTCAATATCAATCAGCTTGACTGAGCAGAGATCTAAACCATACTACACCAGAGAAGATAAACCAAGGAGCTGCTCTGTTTCGGAGGCATCTTGAATTACATCTATTCAATGTCACTCTTACCATATAATTAATGTTTTTTACTTCAAAATCCATTAACATTAACTGATCACTGATTTACACAGCTAACTTTACAAACCGTAGCTAAAAAAATAAATCTGGAAGACCTATTCAGATTTCTTTTTGCAACACATGTAACAACGCAGAAGTGACCCATGCACATAAAATCAAACACTGAAACATCACAGTTTTTCAATGCTGAGCTGTACTTGCAGATTTTTATGGTACATAACCCTCTAATTTTTATTTTTCTAAGCAAAATAATATATATATAAATACAAAAGAATATGTTTCTCATTTCTATCATGGGAAATAAGAAAACTACCACCCAAAAACATTTTGAAAGAAACAGAGCATGGATTTTTAGTGTTTGGGCAGTTCATTTGTTTTGATTATATGAAAAAACTGAGATATCTTCAGTACAAGATTTGGTTCACATACCTGTTTTTGATGTGGTAATATATTGCAAGAGCTACACTGTAAAGAAAAATACAACGTTAATATCTCAGGGCTGTCAAATTATATTATTTTTCATATTAACATGTAAATTTAAAACCTAACAATGCGTGACAAAGTATGCTCAACAGGCTGTTTTCTTCTGTTTGCTCTTAGATACCCAGAAAACTGCTGTAAACAGACAATTTTATAAGCACCTCCTTTTCACTAGTAACAAAGGAACTTACAAAAATACTCATAATCCACATACCAAGCTGAACATACCTTTCATTTAATGCCCTACTCCACTAAAGTCAATGATAAAACTACTGATGTCCAAGGTTGAAGACAAAGCACCACTGGTATTAGATATTCTCTTTTATTGTTTGCTAATGCTGCCAGGCTAACATGAAAGGTTTTAATCACTGTTGTCTTATGATTTTATATTTAAATCCATTAACTTTTGGCTGTCTTTCTATGTAGTTACTTACATACCAGACTTGAACACCAGGCTCCTACATTTTTATATCATCAAGTTACTTGTTTTAACTCAGAAAAGATGACTCCCTGAATAACTTACTGCATTATACATTTCCCATGTTCTCAACCACACACTGAAGTACCTCCGTTTAGATTCTGCACAAAGACAAAAAGCATCCTTATGTTCACAGAAAGCTAAGATTTTACCTATGTATACAACTAACTGATCTCATTCACATCTGAATCTGAAGAAAATTAAGACGCAGTTTCTAATGGTCATTTTCCAGTTTCCAACTCATGACTCCAGCATTATCAAAGGATGCATGCTTTACTCATGACATGAGTTTTATAGTAGGGTAAGGCAGAAGCAGCACCCTCCCTACTTGTTCCAGCAGCATAAAACCCAGTCAAAGCTAAAAGGGGAGGAGGAGGGAGGGAGTTCGCCAGTTCAATCTGTTGACCATTTGCCTTGTCAGTGATTCACTATAAAGATGCTTATGTCTTACACTGACACAAAATTCCACCCCCACCTTTTCTTCTCCATAAAAGGCCTTTTAAAAAGAAAGTAAACTGGTTGCTCTGTAATTTTATTCCAGAATTTTTACATGAAAACTGGTACACTTGAGTGTTGGGAAAACAGTATCTTTGAGCTACTCTGTTAACAGAATTTTATTTCTGCTTTGGTTTGGTTTTGGTTGATTTGGTTTTTGAGTATTTTCCACTACATGACTGTTCAAAAATATTTTTTCTTACTTGAAAGTAAATATATTTTACTAATTTTGTATCAGCATTATAGCTTTTACCTGGCTGCATTAGAAGTTTTTAGAACACAAATACTTTTTAAATTTTATTTTTTCTATAGATACGTATTTAAGGAATTAAGAGATACAGCGTACCATGGACATTTCAAGGACAAAGTCTTCACTGAACACAAAAAATACATTTATGAATTAATTTAATTTGACGGAAAGCTATTCACAAAATGAATTAGCCCTAAAATTTAATTTTAAATTATGCCCCTAGGAACACACTTGCAGCTCCAGTTCACTTTATGAAAGCAGATGCAAGAATCTACATTCAGAGCTCTGCTTGGTGCCCATATGGTTGCTTTTGTAACAAAATGTAAAATTGAGTTTAGAAAATATTTACTATTTAGACATCTGTATCAGAATTTGCAAGTCTTTCAGAGCTGTACTAGATTAACTCAGATCCAAGCTTCATTCTGCTTTTCATAAGCTAGCTGTGCAGGAAAGAAGCCTACGGAGCTTTCCCCTCACCTACCCTGGCCACCCCACTGATGCTGCAGATCTCCAGCTTGATGTGCTAATATTTTAAACACGCCAGTGCATAACGTGACCCAGAAGAAATAAACGAGCTGGCCAAGAGACATCCCTCATTGATATATCTACAGGCAATAGCCATTCACCTGCAGAGTCTGCCAGGATGGGGGCAAGAAAGGAAGCTGTACTGGAAAAGCAATAACCCTGCAATCTCCCCACCCCTTAAACCTGTTAAATGTGCAGCCAGACAGGCAAGAAGAGGACAAAAAGACTCCTCGCCCAGAGGCTTAATGTGCCAGAGGGCAGTTTCTCACCCCACATGACCCCTTTTCAAACCCTGTGACCTCTTGCAGCTTCCAGCCCTTCCCATGCTGGCATCCTGGCCCCAGCCCTGCACAACAACTCCTGCCCAGACCCAGAGCCAGTTTTTCCAGCCTGACATGTTCCCTCCCCTCCCTACAGCTCTGTCCACACGCCCCCACCCCCCCACACACACCCCACACACCCCGAGCCTCTCCCAGAGGTCCCCACCTTGCTCCCCCCAGCTTATCTTTCTGTCTCCTCTTTCATAAGGCTGCTGCTGGCCACCATGGCCTGCTGAAAATGCCTCTCTGCTGCTGCGGCCAACTGAACCCATCTCTTCTTTCCAGGAGAAGGTTCAGTTCTAATGCAAAAATGGACCTGAAACCCACCCAAAAGGCTGCACTCACCAAAATCTGCATTCAAAGGATTTTAGAGCAGAAAAGTATTGAGATTCCAGGAGTAAAAAAAACCCTCAAAACCAAAAAACCTTTTTCCAAGTGTTAATCTGAATAATTTTTAAGTTACTGATTAAAGAAACTTGAGGAAAAGCAAGATTGTATTTCAGGGAGAAAGAGCTGATGAGGACTTAGGTGCCAGTCTGACTGCAAATCCCTTCTCCACTCCCTTCTTTTTTCCTTAAACAGAAAAATTAAGAACATGCTTTGGTGACTATCAACATTACTAACTCCTTTGGACACATTAGTCTGAATACATTTGTCTCTCATGTAAGTTCCTCTGCAGTTTTACATTTGAGTACATCAAGGTAACTAACCTACAAACAACTCAAGGGAGTATACCAGCAATCATAATAAACAAACAGCATAAAATGCCTGACCATTCATTTTCTCATTTCTTCCCCTTACTGTACAAAATATAAAGAACAATATTCTATAAATACCAATGTAATTTCTCTCCAAATGTAAAATGCCACCAGTGGAACCTGAAACAATCACCTGAGATGTCACAAAAAGGTAAGCCAATGTGCACACCACATACAAGGCTCCCCACTGCTGTGTAATAAACTGTTAGTGCCGCTGTACTCAATAAGGAAATGAATCTGGAAGCAATTAATTTCCATTTCAAACAGAAAACTGGAAAGAAAACTTAGCAAATGAGCATTTTCTCATGAACAGAAAAGAGCTCTTCAATTTCAGATAATTCCAAACTTCTGAATAAACAAGTACCCAAGTAAGTTTTGAGGACTCATGCAAAGCAAGCACCCAGTTGAACACTGAAGCACAAGGATTTCAGCTGCTGGATCAGACCCTTAACTGCTGTGCTTTCTGTTGAGATAGGCAGTATTGGGAAGCTGATTCTGCATGGACCCAAAGTAAGAGTAATGCCCTTTGTTCATCCTATTCCTTGCCTCTGGAACACAACTGGATTAAATAAATTTACTACTTCAAAACCTAAAACCTTTGAAGCTTGCTTAGTAAAGGTTCAGAAATAGGTATGTATAAATACATATATAATGTAGGTCCTAATAAAAAAAAAAAAAAGGAATTATAAAACCCACCATTTGATGGTATACTTGAGGTTTGGTTGACTGACTGTGCTGTCATCCAGGAAAATAGTGGAGCAGGAACTGTACTTCCTTCTCAACTGCCCAGGAGGATGCTGTGAAAAATATGCAAAAGAACAATGGCAATTATGTAATACCAAAGCATTTTTCTGAGATGTAAGAATTTAGAAAAAACAAATTTCTCTGTCTCTTACAGTGACACACAGAGTAATGTGATCATGTTTTGAAGCAGTTCAGAAAGTTCAGAAATAATCACCAGTGAAAAGTCACAACAATCACCTCCTGAACCTTGACTAGTGCTTTCAAGTTCCAGTCTCCCCTCCATCCCTCATTCCCCAAAGCCATGCAAAAAATGTGCAGATTTACTCACATACATACATACATTCGGAAAGCAAATATGAACATGATCTGTGTCTGTCCTCATTCCAAAAGAGTAAATGGAAGAGTGAAAAAGAAATCATGTTAACAATGAAGGTTGATTTAGAAACAGATGCAAAACCATGCTTGGAGGAAAGAAGATTAAAAAAAAACCAAACAAATTTTAACAGAATGAAGTAGGGGAAAGAGGTCTTTACATTAAAACTACTAAACCCTCTAAAAATTAACAGGGAAAAAAATCAGAAAAATTAATTAAACAGGAATGAATTGTTATTAGACAGGAAGAAAATTGATCAAAGGATATAAGAGAAAGTGGATATGCAAATAAAGAAGAAATATATTTCTTAACAGAGAAAGTTTTCAACAGATTTCAATCCTATTTCTGCACTCCCATAGGAAAACATTGGAAAGCTCAGCCACAAAACTGTATTTGACAACTTTAGTTATTTCTGAAGACTTTTTGTTGAGAAGGCTTCTCCTTCAGCTGTTTAGAGCAGCCAGCACTCCACCGGTCTAAAGAGAATAGCTTCATCACTCCAGCTAATAGCTATGACAGTCATTAATGCCCTTTGATTGCTTATTCTAACTACACTAGGTGAATAACTTGACCAAGAACCTGTGTCAAGAAAGTTAAGACCAGTCAAATTACACGTTTAACTTACAACAGAATAGGTTTAAAATTCAGTTGGCACATCAACATGGAGATTTTAATTTGCCTTACAATGAGTGTTGTTTCCAGCATTTCAGTGGCGAGACCAATGCCAATACCATTGGGGGAATCCACAGGCATTTCCCAGCTCAGAGCAACTGAGTATTATCTAAGTCCTGTGACTATTACCTCAGCATATCTTTCCCTGCCTAATTTCCAAAACAAATATTATCACAAGTCCCAGCACTCCATCATCTCACTAATGTTTCATTTTCCATAGGCAAGAGAGTTCTTAGCAGTACTCATTAGACAGAGAACAGACAGATTCCTGGTAAAACCTACATGCATCCAAGTCATCTTTCTAATTCTCCCAGCTATCGGTGAAAGAGCATTCAAAGTCTTCTGTTCATTGAAAAACCACATAATTTCTGAAGCTGTTACAATTGCAGAAACATCATGTTCAAATTATTTGAAAGCTCATCAACAAATTCTGTCAAGGTCCCTCACATGACCAATAAAGTAGTAGGTTGAGCTGCTTTTCTTGGAAGGGAAAAAGTTTACTGAGAAAATGAGAACTATCCCCTCCCAAAAATTCTCCAAAAGTCTGGAAAGATACTTCATAACACTTTGGAAGCTCACAATCCATCTACCTTCCAACTATTATATGTTAAGCAAGGTTACAAACAAAATGTAAAAGCACTGGAAGCATTAATGCCATTAAATGTATTATCTAGCACTGATGTATACAAAGATAATTACAAGGGGACTGGTGATTTATAGCTTTTATTTGCCACAGTTTAGTTCAAATTTCTGGATTAGTCTGTTGAGTACCTTCCACAGGCATGATAAACGCAAATCAACTTAAACCCAACTGAAAAATCAGGCTGTCCGGTGGTTGAAAAAAAGGGAGAGGTACAGGCATTTCAGCATCATTATTTAAAAAAAAAAAAAAAAAGCACATGGAAAGTTTTAATTCTACATTTTAAGTATCAACAGTCTTAAAGGTTTAAATAAAATTTAAGATAAATGGACCGGATTCATTTAAGGCCAGTATGAGTAAAAAACAGAAAACAACTCTAGCAACACCACCATCCAATTTAAATTTTCTTATGTAAACAACACTCTAACTCAATAATGAGGACCACACACCTTCTTTCTGAAACCACCATCTCACAGAACTCCTCACGGTTTTCAGCCCACATCACACTTCATTCAGCTTAGAACTTTTCACACTTCAGAAAAATATGTGGCGTCTCATGCCTCACTTTCTGTTCATAACAATTTGGCAGGAAGGGGTACCTCTCCCAGTCTGAAGAATGGTGCCAAGTGTAAACCTACTATCGCGGGTAGATACACACATTTGTGCCATGTGAATAACCAACCTATGGGTAGATCAACATTCCCAGCTTCTACCCTGACATCCAACTGCAGCCATACGGTATGCCAGGTAACAGATTTTCTGCCTTTTCCAAATTACTGGAAAACACTCTGTTTCATATTTTAGCTTGACTAAGCTGGAAGACATCTAAAGTCCCCACAGTTCAGTCAAATAGTCTTTTCTGAACCTCCATAAAATCCTGCACAGGAACCTTCCCCACCCTGGCAAAGGACAAGAGAGGTTACTGAGCATCATCACCTCAGTATTCAGCGCTGTCCTGTAGAGAAACCCCCTTTCTGGGTCCATTTCAACGGGGTAAGTCCATATCCAAAATCGTACAGAAGCTTAAATGAATTCACATTTTGAATCCACCACAGCTGACCACAAAAACCTTCCATTTAGACAAGTCAGAGACGCTTTAAACAAGAAGAATTGGATGAGCTGAGAAAGAATATAGACCCTTTGAAGAAACTAGCAACCCCCCCTAAACATTAATGGGATCCCTGCTCAGGTTCTGCCCCACCATCAGGGCTGACGTGGGAAAGAAAGGAGTGGTATAGCTCCTTTTGCAAGTCTTGACATACAAACATGACAGCGAGCGTAGGACACACGTGGGGCCTTGACAATCTCTGCCATCACAAATATTTACAAATTAAAAGTACTGATATGAAGTGGATTCACTTTATACATCCTTTAACTTGTAGTAGTGATATTTTTGTACCCAAGCTGAGATTCAGTAGATATCATGCTTCTCAACTTCAGCAAGGCCTCCGATTTCATCTTGCATAAAATTCCCAAAGGGCAAAACAAGGAAAGGGCAAAACAGCAGGTAAAAACTACTTGGAAAACTGTACTCTGGTCACCCAGGGATCACTTTCAAATTAGAAGGCTGAAGTAAGGGACATTCCAAAGAGGTCTGGTCTACTCAATGTAAAATTTTGAGCAATAACTTTGATAAGTTATAAGAATCATAGTATTTTTTACTCAATTTGCAGTGGCATTAACTTGCAGAAGACTCTTTCATAGAACAGGAAAATATCACATAGGTTTTACAGATTTACCATGCATACAACAAAGCAGAGCACCCTTCCACTCTGCTCAGCTGGAATTTTATGTCCAGTTTTGACCCCTGCAGTTCAAGAAAGATGAACTGATTTCAGAGAGTCAGGAGGAGAGAGCAGCAAGATTAATCAGAGGTTTGAAAAACCTGACTTAGAAGGAAAACCCAAAAGACTGGAGAGGTTTTCTCCAGGAACAGTGGAACAATAATGACCTTAAGTCATGTTGAAGGGAGTTCCAAAGAAGAGAACGTTGTTCTCCATGACTTTTGCAGATGGGATAAGAAAGAGAAAGCTTATAGTGAACTAGGGAAAATTAAGATTGGACATGAAAGTGTGAGAGGAGGTGATGGCAAAAAAAACCCAAAGCAAACCCAAATCACCACTTTTTTCTAATAGCAGGGACACCTTGAGTGACTTGAGCCATGATAGAATCTCCATCACTGAAAGTTGTAAAGAAGACATAAAACAAACATATGCCAGGAACACCTTCGATTGAGGATTCTGCTCTTAGGCAGGAAACCAGATTGAACAACCTCTTGAGATGAATTCTGGACCAGTTTTCTATCACTTCTGTGATTACTTTTTTTTTTTGTGGGGAGGATTTGTAGCTCTTTACTCCAGAAGCAGCTGTTATTTTTCCGCATTTGAACAGAGATGTTCATTAAGAAATTCAGGGATTATAGGTTACAATAAATGCATAATTCCTGTTCTGTGGAACTTCTTTCTTTACAGAAAAAGATGTAAAATGGAAAAAGTTGCATTATAACTTGCTAAGCTTTTACATGTGTTACAGAACAGGCTCCAAGAAATCAAGATTCAACATACCTCCATTAATGCCAGGTGTTTCTAGCTCTTAAAAACAGCCGGTTTTCCCTCTCACACAACTAGTACTAAGGAATTATCACTGCTTCATTTTTCTCCATGCTTCATTCTGAAACCTTCCAACTTTCCAAATGACATTTGTTTTCAGATGTGTGAACAACAGGATTTACTGAAAGTTTACATAAAATACATCTTACCAGAAGCAGAATGGCTTAGTTTGCCATCAAAATCATACTCGCTCCACAGAACTGTTTCTATCTACCTGCTGTGAAAGGAATCACAACAAATTCCTAACTAATTTACAATGAGAATACAGAAAAGGATTAATTTCTCTCAGCTTTCATTTTAGCATCACTCAGAAATTAAATTTGTGGGGAAAGGGGAAGCACTACTATTTCTTTTGTTAAAATAGTTATTCCAGGGTGTTCTGGGGTAGAAACACGCGGACCAAAAAGCCACCCTCAGAACTGTACTAGCCAGCTAGCTGTGTCCTGGAAGCTCTTTAGCAACGCTAGTATGGCACTCTGCCCTGATGCTCAGCAGGATTTGTTCATTTGGGTGCAACACTCCCCTAATGAAGCTATACAGAGCTTTTGTACCAGAGCTGGCCTTCAGCCAGTCAGCTTCCAGTTTGACAGAGGTGCTTTGGCCTTTTCTAGTGTTCTTTTGCATTTGTCCATCAAAAGATAATTTGCAGCTTCTGTCCTAAATAATGATAGTACTGTCTCCTCTTCCATCAAACCAGGTGTAAGTTACTGCATGATTTTAACCATTTAATAGTAGCTCCCTCCATTGAAAAAATTGAGGCTGGCTTGCACCCGTCTGTGGAGACATGCCTGTTAGCTTCCAGGCAGCAGAGGCTGGCCAAAATGCTAATAGGCAAAACTGGCATGTACAAGTACACATGGAGCCAAATTACAACAGCAAGCAAAAATACCAGGACTGCTGCTGACTTGGAAAAGGGAGGCTCCTATCCTGGGAATCTTCTGTTGCTTCTGGACATGATTTAGTTCTGACAACATTTTTCACAGAAGAAACATGACTTTACAGGTCAACAAAGTGCTTCCAAAAATCGAGCAAGCCATGCAACACAATTCTCTGCATGGCTCTGCAAAGCTCTGCATTTATCTTCTTCATCTTGCACAATTTGATACTACAGCACAATTGTCTACATTTAGTGGTTCGATCTGGATATATGCACCCAAACAAAAGCTATAGGAAACTGCAGCACTGTATGCTTACCTTTCTCTGCCAACATCTACAATAATAATTAAAAAAAAAGATCTAGTCCAGCCACTCTTGAATCACACTCATTGTACCTCACCAGTCACGGCATGATTCAAACTTTTCCTCAATTGATGAGCTTCACCAGTGTTTGATTAATGTCCAAAACTGATGCCTTGGCCTAGATCTGTACTTGCACATTTTTTGCTCTCAGAGCTTGTCCTTACACATGTCAGTTATGGAAAACTATGTCAGCATACCACTGAGCTCCTGGGGGGCTCAGCAACCGCTGGTAAATTCTGCAGCACACCACAGGCCCTACTTAACCACTGATAAAGTGCTCTGCTTTACAAACCTGCAAGATTAAATATTTCTCTGAATGCTAAAAGCAGCTCAAAGGCTTGTATTTACATAGCATATAATTGCTAGTGTTGTGCAATTTGACCAGAGGGACTTCACTAGGCTCCCAGCACAGCAAGTATTGTATAGCAACCTTGTAAAAGAACCCTCCCACATGTTCTCATTCTACCCCAAAAGTTATCTTGTGTTCCTCCCCCTACAACAAGTTTGTCACTTCATATAACTTACTGCCTTGAGGCTGATAGAAAAGGTAAAATTCTTCAGAGAACAGGAAAAAAGCAAGGGGCTGAAAGACACTAGAAAAAAAAAACATTTCAAACAGTAAGCTTAGGTAAGCCATTAAAGAAAACTTGCTCATTCCAACTTACTGGAAACCTGAAAAAGCTTCTTAGACAGCATCTGTTAGGAACAGCATCAGCCTAGGGAATCTGCTGGATGGGCCAGATGGCCTATAGAGGCCCCCTCTAGACCTGCTTTTTTGTGATCTTGCAATGGAGAGGAGCAAAGACTACATTAAGCAATCTCTAGGAGAGCTTCAAGAGCACCTGAGAAGCCTCTAATCTATCTTCCAGTTTATCTTTTTCCTTCTCTTTGATTAAGGAATGTTAATTAAAATACCTTAAGGAATTTGGACAGCAATTATAAACCTTTACAATACCCAGCCTCAGGCAGTCTGCTTAAAACCAACATTTCACATTTTATGTTGTGCTTTTGCATTTTTCACAGATTAAACTACTTTTCAGGCTTTGTTCCCATTTCAGCATGTTTCTTATTGACTCTCAATCACTAGCTGGAAGTTTTTGATTATCAGTCACATCCCTAGTGGTTTTACAATAGAGAAGCAGAACAGCCTCATTATCCAACCTGACAAGAAAATTTGGGGACTACACAAGAACAAATACCATATATCATTTCAAGCATACAAAAAGGCTCACAGAAATTGCTTGTGCCACACCACGTACAGCAAAGGACCCCTCTGTCCTCTGCCAGTCCCCATCAGCAGGGCTGCCTGGAAAGAAGCTTCCCCTGTTGCGAATCACTACAGGGACCAAGGGGTTCTGACATGAATGATGCCCAGAAACTTCTTCCCAAGATGCTGAAAAAATTTTGGTCTATACATAGGTGTTAGTTTTTCTAATTGAAATGATAAAACCAGTATTAGGCTGCTGGGATTTGAACATCCAGTTGCTGAGTAGCAGACAGTAGAAGATGATCTGAAAGGAAGCTGATTCTACAAGGCTGAGGAAAAGTCTCCAGAAAAGAAAAAAAAAAACCCACAGTTATAATTTCCCTTTATCTTCCTTCCCTTTTTCTTCCCTCCCTTTTCCTTCCCTTTATCCTCCTTCAGAAATATTCCAATGTCCAAAAAATATTCCTTATTTTTACTGGACATTACTGCTCATAAACACAGATTCGACTTTAAGAGCATATCTTGTCAAGAAGAGAAAGTACTTTGGCAAACAGAGAACTTTAATCTTGTCTGAAAGGGAAAACTTCTAGAAAAACTCGATGGAGATAACTTTTGCCTCCCCTGTCCTGCTTCCTTCCCTGCAAAAAAATAATCACCCAGTACAAAGAACCAGATACTGCAAACAATAATAAAAATTTCACTCTTTCTTCACCCACCCCCTCAAAAAACGTAAAATACGTCTTCCTGTTTGCTTTCCTTGTACAGAGATACTGATGCAATCTCTCCTCTCTGCAAGAGGAAATGCCTCTGTATCAGTCTGCATCTTTATCCCCTCAGCAGCTTGACCAAAAAGATTAAAAGACAAGCGCACACTGAAGCAGCATTAAAGCCGTAACAAAAACCAGCAACTGCCAGTTCAACAGGAAAGGGGAGTCTGCTGCAACTGTTCAGAAATTAAAATAGACTGGAAGAAAGCGAACACGCCAGGTACACTGTGGGTAGGTAACTTCCAGCACCTACAAGGATGCAAAGGTTCCAGCACCATCCCCAAACTGTCGTCTGTCTCCCTGGGCTCTGTGGGGAGACTGATGACAGCATTCTCATAGCACCCTGTCACCCCCCACTTCTATTCCCTCCCCCTTGCCTTCCCCACCCCAAAACCAGAACAGCTGCTGGCTTCCTCCATCATACCTGACATTCACTGACAAGGTGAATCAGAAACATGGCAACTGCCAGCCCTTGACAAAGAGCAACACATCAAAGCAGGAACCTAGTATCAGTATTCAGGATCAAAGGAAACTATCCAGCCAATTAAAATATTCTAGAAACAAAAGGAAGAAAGAAAGGAAAAGAAAAATGGCATGATCATACTGAGAAAATGCATTTTAAAATGAGGAAGAGTCAATATTAATTCAATATTTTTTTTCATAGGTAACAGTCTGAAACTGTGTTTATATAAACTGCTATTCTCATCTGCTACTACACAGAACTAGGCAAGCAGTTAAAAAAGAAAAAGCACAACTCTTCTCGATATTCCTCTTTGCTAGCCACCCTAATCACTTGGGAGATGTTCAACTCTGCCTACAAAGTAACCAGTAAGATACTGCACAAAGGGATAAATATATTTTGTTGCTCATCTTGGTTATTTATCACAAAAGGAGAGTAAGTATAAAAGAATTGGAAGAGAAAAAAAGGAAAGATGATGTTATGGAAAAGCCACAGGAGTGCTGCATTATGGCGAGGAGTTCTTGTAAAAGGAAGACAAAAAACAATGCTCCAAAATTTATGTCCGCTGGCTTGCTTCCTCCAGAGCAGATGTGGAGACCCAGCACTTGACATCAACAGGGAAACACATAACTAGCAATAGCTCCTGTTCAAAATGCACTTAGCACACACTGAAAAATGGTGGAAAAGAACAGAACAACCAATAGGGTATACCATAAATTTCTTTATCGTGTAAATATTACCCATTATTTGTCACATTACAATCATTAAATCTATTTCCTCAAATTCCTCCAGACAAGGCAGTCTAGGAAAATTAGGATGGGTCCCTGCAGTCTACAAACCTAAACACAGTTGTCAGTTAAAGGCCACAGCAATCATTTCAAAAACGATCACCAGTTTGTGCGTCAGCTTTAGCAGACTGAATATTAAGGAGGTGCTGAATGAATACTCACAGGTGTGCTGAAGTAACAACTTAAATATCACAGGGCACATTTGAAAACAAGCTATGAGTATTGTCTAAAAAAAATTAACTGACTTGTAAAGACACACAAAGAAAGCCATGGTTAGGACTTCAGCTTCATAAAGGTTATTTTTAGCTTTGTAACTCAAATGAAGTACTTTGTCAGTACAAAGAATTCAGACTTAAGGTAGCAATAAAGCAGACTACTGCGGGAAGTTTACATTGCTGCAACCTTAGCCAATGCTTTGAACAATACTTGAAAAAAACAAAAAAATTAGGAAGAGGTACAGTGCTTAGGGCACCAACTGCGTAAGCTGCTGTATTGCGCTCCCAACAATACAGCCCCTTCGTGACATGATCACCCTTCCCTTTTCTGCAACAAGTCCAGCACTGCCTAAAAATATTTCATACCAGAGTCTGCAGCACTGTGCTTCCAGCAGCATTTGTAATAGTCATCTTTGTTCAATCTTCCAGAGGAATCCACTCTCAGTCTGCCTAATGCAGCACACATCTTTTACATGACATGAAAAGATTCTGGATATGCAATAATTTCATCTATGTCATAAGGTAGTCACAGAAACTCAGTTAGTACCTTGCTTTGCATTGCCTAAATCCTCACTTTTTTTGCACTGAACTCTCCAAATTTGAGGCTAAAAAGCATGCTGGAAATTACTGAGCATACATTATTAAGTTTGCAGGAACCCAGTGCATTAGCTTTGCAAGTAATTCTGTAACAACACAAGTGCACTGGAAACCACCCTCACATGCACTGTGAACAATGGAAATGTTTTACAGGGCGAGAAGCATTGAGAATATCCACTAACCTAGTGAGGCCAACCTTAAGGCTTTTATAAGTCTCACAGTGTCTCACAACTCCTCAAAATCTTAACTCTAGAGAAACCAAAAAATTTCAGCTTGCTTTTGAAGCCAGGCAGTAGTTCCAGAAACACTCAGCACAAACCAGTTCTGTCAACAAATGAAGCAGTCCTGCCTTCTCACCCCACTCAGTGGCTCGTTCCTGCTTCCGTGCCTCCCCTCCCTTTCTACAAGTACAAGCCCTGAAGTGAATCACATTGAGGAGCATATTCATTTTAGCTTTTAGCTGTGCTGAATCTACCTGCATTCATGCCCCAATCTAGTTTACCTGGAGCCGCACAGACATCTGCCCCCACACAAAGGGCTGCAGAGGCTATAAACCACATCTGTTTTTTTCAACAGCTGTACCAGCTTAAAAATGATTCATGAAATGATGGCCTATATTTGCAGACAGAGGGAAGTTTGAGAACTTTCCCCCATTTCACCCTGAAGGTAAATACCATTTAGAAGACAATTAGTTCTTCCCCTACTCAATTTTACTGAGGCATGACTCCAGACGTTTCGGCACAAGGCTTAAATAACTGGCAACCGCACTGGTTCCAGGTGCTTCAGTAGTACAAAACAATACTAACTGGGGCAAAGAGCCTGGTCCTGCACCCAAAGCAGGCTACAGGGAATTTGCTCTCAGCTTCACTGAGAATTTGATTCAAACAGAAGAGAACTGCACAGAAAAATGCCTGGGGTACACAAGCCTATCAAAATCCCATCTTCATACTCGGCATGTACCACATGTCATCCACATTTATGTCGCATCAACACTGGTCAGGCACTTCAGAACTTCTTTGTAAATATCCAGTGCTGCAGCTCTCTAGCAAAGCAAACTTGCATACAAACGTCATTTGAAGTTTTGGGAGTAAAATTATTTTGTATATAATTTTAGAAATCATACTAATGTGTGCAGCTCTTTGTCCCAGGTACTAGTTACCTCTGTACACTGGTTGTGAGCATGATACTGTCTTCAAACCAACAGATCCGTTCCACTAACTCAATAGCCGAGACCTATACTTCTGGATCCTGATGCAGAACAGACATTTGAAGCATCAGCACCTTCTCACCAATACAGAAATCACGTGTGATAACTCTTATTTACTGTATAATATAGACAACAAGGAGAAAGCTGCATAGCGAGGCATTTTCACTTACGTGGTTTATATAGAGACTCTTGCGTTTTTCTCTCACTGCAAAAACACAAAATATGATAGAAATATTACATGACTATTTTTCCCGATCAAGCTTCTTATACACTATTTATAACAAAAAGAACAGGAGGCTATCTATGAGAAACATTATAACTGCTTTTGCACTAACCAGGTATATTTATATATCAAACACAGAAGGAACATATATATTTGTATGCATAAAGGCATTTATGCTCACTAGTGTGGTGATGGATTAAAAATCTCATCCATTTGGGTACTTCACCAGGCGTTGGTCCGCATGGGAAAGTTAATATGCAGTAAGCTATGGTCCAAGTCAGCAATGGATTAGCCATCCTTCACCAGTTCTCTGTGTAGGTACTCCTGAGCCACCAGTGCCTTCATGCAAGGTACCTTGTTGCAAAGTGGCCTACACTACCTTGCAGGTATGAAAGCACCTAAAAAGCTACACCATGGAGTTAGCAAATTCCCATCATAGCTTACTGTGCACTAACTCCCATAGAGGAGCCTTGAAACCATATGCATTAGACCACTGCCTTCTATAATGATCAGATGCAAGCCTGAAACTATTACTCATGTCGCACGTAACAATGAAAATAGATAACTTTGGTGAGTATGAACCAGTCACCAGAAGCAAGGCTTGCAAGTCAAAGCCACAATTAGCCAAAATATTCAGAAAGTAAACAGCAACAAGGGAGATAGATGTATAGAGTCTTAATTGTCAGGCAAATGTTTATTACAGCTGATAAAATATACTGTATTTAATTTTTTTAAAGCACTTTCCCAATTAACTCACCCCATAGAGAGCCTGTGGAGCTCTGTTCCAGTGAAAATACCACAGCATTTAGGATATAAGTCTGGAGGCAACTAACACATAAATCAAACTGCAGGATTAAAATAATAATGGTTTCATGCTGTAGGTGATTAAATGCACTTTGGTGCACCATGATTTGAAAGCTATGCAACCCAACGCACTCAGCAAAGTAAGAGTGTTCATAATGGTAGGATAGCCTGTCCATTCCCTGTTGGATGAGAAGCCATTACTCGTGACTTATTATAAGCAAGCAATCTCACATAAACAAGGCTGTATGTGTGAATATTGTGAAATAACTGTGTTTAATGCAGACATAAAATGAAAAGAAAGTAAGAAAAAACTTATAAAAATCCTTACATAATTTTCCTCCCAGGGAGCAGAAAGGAGAATCACACATGACAGATGTTAGCCATGTCACTTAGTACATGCTCAGATCCACAATTACGGACATTGTATAAGAAACAGAATTAAACAGGAACATCAGGAAAATTCTGATTGTCTAGTAAAGAGTTAAACTGCTTAAAATCCTTCTAAAACACTGCACTACACTTAAGCTCCACGCACTGCATTTATCACCAGCAAGGGACATAAGTGATCTAAAGGGAAACAACAAAATGATGGTAGATACTCACTTCTAAGAACAGCCAAAGTATTTGTCTAGTATTGCATATTACAACATAAGGGCAGTAACAATTCTGATAAGCTGCATATAAACCTAATAAGAGTACATAACTGAAAATTAACACCTATTAACTGCAAAATTTTGAAGACAGTTAAGTATTTAAGTGTTTTAATCGCAATTATACCACAAAGTTCTTATGGACAAAATCCTATAAAGACAGCCTGCACATACACTCCAAATTCCATTTTAATCACCTTTTTTCTCCTATCTTAGTTTTTATCTTCTGTATTTTCCCTTGTATCTATTATTCAATTCCTCGTGAAAGTACAATTATCTATTTATCCAAGCAAGAATAACACTCACAGATCATTCCCATTTGCTATTTCCAATCTCCAGAAGAATATGTTAACTTATTTATACGCACCCCTCACTTCTTCCTGCTCAAGCACTGCTAATGCTGCACATTCCTCTAAGCACCATGTTGACCTCCTTTCTGTTATTTTCCCCATGTAACAGAAATTCAGTTAGCCTGGATTCTCAGGTGATAGACTACAAGAAGGCAGCTGCGCTTTTGTGCTACTGGTGCTCTCTGCCATGGCGTAAGGCTCAAGTCTTTCTAGAACATATGCCAATGGGAAACTGGGCACAGCAGAAACCCATTTTGTCACAACTGCTCTTTTGTGATCACGACCCTCCCTCCAAACAAGGGAAAGACAACTATTGCACAAGGCAAAAGGCCACTTCTGCCAAGCTAAAATGACCATAAAGAGGTAATTCTGTCACTTGGCTGCTCACACAGCACAGTATGGTCTTCAGCAGACCAGCCCATAGTATTATAATTAACCACCATTCTGTAGCATAAACTCCTAACTGCAATGCCAGGCTTTGGGCTTTCAAGCATGAGCTTTTGACAAAACGAAGCTGAACAGATTTAGAGTCAGTTTAAACAATGAGACCTCTATGTTCTTTCTAACATTTTAAAACTCAAAAGTTGGAATGGAACTTTTCAAGTGGAGACTGAGATCCTGCCAAATTGTCTTGGTTTTGCTAATGTTGAGGTCAATGACTTGCTCCTATTTCTGCAGGCACTTTCAACTGTTACTGTTGAAACTTTACAACAGTAGGAAAATACATTATCCTGAAACAAAAGGGAGTGAGGAAATACACACATACATATATATGTATGTATGTGTGTGTGTATGTATGTATGTATTTTTCATTGAGCTGTAATAGAAACTTCGTGCAATTCCTATACGCTATCTTAAGGTTGCCCATATTAGGATCAAAGACACACTCCTTAAGGATTATATCAATAAAAATTTCTTGCATTTTGGGAGCTTGTAAATAATTTCTTTTTGTTTTATCCAAGACAGGAGACTAATCCTAGTTAACATTAAAGAGTAAGTGTAGCTTACTTCACTTCCATCCATTACATAAATAAGAATTCAAAATTCTCTTTGAAGCCCATTGTTGCACGGATACTCCAAAATTTAGCCAGCACATTGGAAGTGTAAAAGCCTAATGTAAGTTAGGAGAGGTGGAGAGTTGTAACCCACTTAACAGGAAAGACCATTACCAGTCCCCTGAAGCTGCAACTTGCTATTATAAGTTGCCTTCTTGCTATTGTAAGGAAAAGAAGTTACATAATTGGAGTGCTAAGGTTTGGAAAGCCTGGCTTAACCACAACCACACACTAAATAGCACATGGCTTTGTAGTCACCTAGACCATGCTGCTTACAGGCCAAACTAAGCAAACAAAAGAGAACTTCCATAAAGCTCTCACAGAAATTAAATGACATAAAAGGTGAAATGCTTTACTAGCTCCCTAAACAGGGAGAATTACTCATGCAAGATTTAGCACCTAGAAAATTCCCACAAGAGTTGGAAACATTTGGAAGAGCTACTTTATTTAGGAATTGAATTAACATTTACTGTGTTTTCAACTTTTCTACAGATTAATTAAACTCTCAGGTAATTAAGGATGCATTCAGACTACTGACTGAGAGGGACTGGACAGATTAGATGCTTAGCATGGCACCCAGGCTTCACACAACAATGGGAAATTCAGACCACATAATATCCAGAGGTGCCGTATCCCGTCTCATTGTATTCGGGGTAGTCAGCTTGTTGCTCTTCACTCACATGTTGATCGCAAGCAGCTCAAGAACAGCTCCTATGCTAGGACACTACTACAAGATTACTAGGGAGGCTGAAAGAGTACAGGGCTACTAGAAAGCCAAACATGGAACTGCCTGAAGGTAATGTTGCCAAGTCACTCTAGCATGTAGCGATGGACTTGGCCATTTCCTATTGTGCAAACACGTGACATACACTCCAGAGTCACAGGCAGATCCTAGATGAAATCTTGAGTCCTGATGCCCCTCAACTCTCCAATACGCATATTTCAAATGTCTGTAGGTCTTACCTACAGAAATATTTTCACTTACTGTCAACAGGAAGGTTTGCCAGTCCAATACTATACAAGCAATGGAGAGAGGTAGTTACATGCCCAAGTTTGGCATTTCCAACATTGCCAGCTCAGCTGTCCCTTTCTACATTGTCTTAAGAAGTCTTGGGAGGTCCCCTAGACTACACAGCAGGCTGTCAGAATACACCACCACAGACCACAAAAAAACCCTTATGTTTTCCCCTTAACAAGCATTTTATTGCATTTTGGTGTTAGGCAACATCCTTGAATGTTGTAACTCCTGTAATAACTCCTACAGCTCACTTGGTTCCATCCACAAGAGGCCCAAAGTACAGCCAAGCACAATGCTTACTGCTGTGAACTGTCCCTCCAGAACAGGATGGTTCTTGGCAATACATCAGCAGATGAATATTTGCAGAATCTTTTTTCTTTTGTACAAGCAGAATAGTCTTTGGAATTTTTCCACTGTGATGAAGGATAGCTGAACAGATCTTACACTCCTATTGATAACATTTATATTGTTTCAGTAAATTCATTGTTCTCATTCAAAAAATATGTCCTGCATATTATTTAAACTAGAACAAAGTTTTATAGACCAACTTTAGCATGGGTGTAAACTGTCATTTTAAAAACTGCTTACACTTAACTCCATACTATAATAAATTAATTGCTATTACTACAAGTAAGAATAATCAACAGGCCTGATCAAAATTTTAGTTCTCGGACTTCAGATTTAATTTTTTTTTTGTCCCTTCCTTCAACAAGCTTTAACTAGAAGCAGGTGGCATCCATATGGGATTATACAGTCTCAAAACACTATAAAACCACTGTAAAATAGACATCAATCTTCATAATACAGTGTACTATAGAAATATTATCATATTCATTTTACAGACTACCAAACCAGATTAGAACAGTAAATCACATCCAAAACCACGTAATAAGGCATTGACAGAACCAGGGCTGAATTCAGAAGGACAATCTGAAGGACAAAAGAGGTACTCACATAATCAACTCTTCAGTTACAGCCTAAATGTACATCCTCTTTGTTCTAGTCATGCTCAAAACTTAGCAAAAAATATACAGTACGTGAAAACTACATTATTTTTAAGTGATGTGTTTGACACTGCAATTTACTACATAAATAAAAAAAGGCATTTATAGGCAGCAGAAAGAAGGACAAAGAATTCATACTGAACAGTCAGAATTACCACGTAGAAAAAGCTTTAAAAGTCTTAGTAGAAAATTATGTGTTTTGCATAGATTATTCATCTACTTCTAAACCAACACATCATACATGTCCGACACAGAATGAGAGAGCCAGAATAAATGGCTTCTATTCTACTAACTCTATCAAGAAGCTTGTTTAACAGATGTAATTCCAGAGAGATCATTTTGTCTATGAATAAAAAAAACAATCCTCCAGAAAATATATGATTATATATCATTCATAATGAGAGAAGAAGAGAGACTGTTTGGGTGGGATGGGGGTTGTTTTATTATTAAAATCTACTGCTGAGATCATTTACAGTATCAGCTATATTAGAGGAAACTCTGGACTGTCTTCTTAGCTAATGTAAACTGGCATTTTCTCAAGAAAATACTTTCCACACATTTTCCAGAAGCCTAGCCTAACATTCAGTTTAAAAACCAAAAACAAACAGTTACACAGAAAACTTTGGATTTCAGGAATGTATTTTTTAATTATAATTATACTAAGCCTTTCCATATATGTAGTTCTGATATGATGACTACTTGGAATTCACAATTTCAGTACGTGACAGGACTCAAATCTGTACCTTCTATTACTGGTCTGACAAAACAATTAACTAGAGGTGTGACTTTTTAAACGCTAACATGATGCCTCTAAAAGCCTCTTTTTTTGGCAAGGGACATATATTAAAAGACTATCACACACATTCTAACAAAGGGTTTAGAGATAACTGCAATAGCGAATACTGTAATAAATTCAGTAACCTACCATCTGTTTGCGATTTACTGAGAAATATCGTACTGGCCCGTGGATGATCTGATGGGTTGAATTCCATGTTCAAATCTGGAAAGAAAAAAAAAATAGCACAAAAACATTTATGATTATCCAATGGCATACACAGATTATCTCATTATTTTTAATAAGACCAAGTTTACATACTTAAGCAGCTATTCTAAAACAAAATCCATCTTGAGGCCCACTTTTTTATCCTTCACATAAGTGGTTCTTTTGGCATGCAAATCATTTACATCAACACAGCTTTGGGATTAGACTTCAGTTCTAAGGGCTGCTTTTTGGATTAAAACAGATAAAGCCGCTTGAGAAGTCTGTAAACAAGAAGTCAGGAATTATCCATTTACAATCAATTTCTTCCCACCATGCCCCAAAGCTACTGCCAAGCACAGGAACACAGCTCGTTATATGTAATTATAGAAGAATTAAGCATTACATATGCAACCCTCTGTAGATAGATGGGTTTCCAAGATTAGATGTGATTAAAATAAGCAGTTATTGCAGCTGAATGTAAACAAGTTAAGTCTAGGCCAGAGCGGTCACGATTACAAAAAAACTGAAACTTTCCTGATAGTTCACAGATGAACATATTCCTTGCTGTGACAACTTCTAAAAAAACCACAAAAAAACGAAACCAAACCAGTCCTACAAAACATTTACCAGGTTAAAGATTCTAATCTATTGCACATAGTCATCACTATGATGATATGTCTGACTAAAATACCTGTATCTGTATTAAAGACTATAACCATACCCAGACAAAAAGTTAAAGAAATCTTAAGTTACGGCAGTTATAAAAGGGCCTTCAAAGTTAATGTATAATTTATATAATATTAATGTATAATTTATATTATATATGAACTTCTATGAATGTTATTTTCCCTAACAAGGTTAAAAACCATTTAATTTATTTGTTCCCAGATTACATTCCTTTATCAATTTGTCAAAACTTACATGCCCACATCCACTTCAAAGCATGCCACTAAAAACAGCACATAATTGTTCAGCGTTTTCTTGCTCTCCCAGTGTGGCTATCTCAGCCTTAGTTCTCTTACATTCTCCTGATCTCTAGATACACATTCTTTTGCATTTGAAGCAGACATTTATGTGAGACTACATACGAGCACTGATAAGTTTCTCTTCTGTGATTATCCCAGGCTTTCTACATTTCTCTCACTCCCCTTTCATACCTCTGTGAAAGCTCAGCAAAACTGGAAATCAAGCCCCAGGTCTTACAAAAACAAAACAAAGACTTTTTGCCCAGGGGTCAAGTTCTCCTGTCTACAGCTTTCCCTGTTCCTTCACCATCCATCACCATCCCTTTCCCTTTTATTTACTGATTTACTAGGTCTTTCACTTCCCTGCTTTTTTCTCCTGACCACACACCTCTCTACAAACGTACTTTCTACTTGTATTTTCCCCCTTTATGCTCTCTTGGTTTCCTTTTCATCTCCCTGCATTCTGCAGCCCATGAGATGATCAACTCAACATGCTGCTGCTACCAGGACATAACTTCTGAAATAAAAATGCTCTTTCATACAAGGAAGAGCCCAGAAACATAGAAGAGCAATTCCTCAGTTGGAAAAGGGGCTTATTATTATTATTATCAAAGCCACAATGGAAAAGAAATCTAGGAATTTCAAAGGAAAGCCATTTTGATTCTTCCAGAAACCACGGTTTGCAACCAAATCTGGAGAAGATTCTAGGAATGTCATCTTACTACTAGGAGTTCTGACTTGAAAGGACTGTGAATTAGAAGGAATGTTTTCATGTTACTTTCTGCATCTTATTTAGACATAGAGAAGAAGACAAAAAAAATCAGTCATTGTGACAGACAGTGCTGGTAAAGATAGTTTTCCATTTCAGGATAATTTTTCCATTAAGCTGAATTCAAGATGCAATTCATTAAGAGTAATCAGCATTTTAAAATGGCAAAATACATTGTCTTCTACCATCCTCTTTATCTTCTATCAAACAGCACATCACCACAAACAAAAACTGACTTTTTTTAAACCGCTACAGATAAATTTTCTACAAATCTTTTAAAGTACAGCAACGTAAATTCAGTCAACAAAATAGGACTAGCAACACGAAACTGAACTCAATTTACAAAACACTGAACAGACACATTCCTTTCCTTCAGGCCTAGAAAATTATCTGTTCAAGGAGTAACAAGAACCCAGTACAGGCTTACAGTCTGCTTGCAGGGCTGAATAGAAAGGAAAACCAACTGCCACATCTTGCAGTCAAGTTGCAACTATTTAAGAAAGTCTGTTACGCAGAAGCAACAAACCAACAGAGGACTTCAAAAGCCTTTCTGGAAAAAAGCACGAACTACCAAAAAGCACTAGCTCTTGAACTGTTATTCTTCTGACAGGAGCTGAAAGGCCAGCAAAATCCAATCTCAGCAGCTGCAGAGGCCAGACCAGGAATTCCGAACCATCTCTGGAGAGGCAACTACCTACTGCCAGGCAGTGGCTGTGGCTCCTTCCCACTGCTGAACTCCACAAAGCATCACAAGTCCTCTTCTCTCCACATCCCTTCTCCCACATCCTCCCCAGCAACAACAGCGATCGAACACATCCATCTGTCTTTCTCAAACTGTCTGCACAAAGACTGGAGGAGCAGAACATGGGTACGGGGAGTGGCAAAGCCCACCAGTGCAGGTTACCCAGCAAGAGGCGCCCAGAAGAACACAAGTGATGCTGAGAGAGGCTGCCTCCCGACCTCCCTCTGAGGAACAGCACAGGTCTTATGGGTTTGCAGGCAGAAGAAAGCACTAACTGCCTGTACCTGCAACACTATCAACTCCCAGCCCCTCCAGCGAAAAGCATCAGGCAAATCCGAGCATCCCACAGGCTACCTGTGGGATCACATCAAGCCACCAATGCTAGCACACACGAGCATTAGAATGGATTAACTTTCACGACACACAAGTAAGATTTCAATCTGGTTGATCTTAGATGTCTTCATTCATTGTTCAACTTGAAAACAAATGCTTTTTTCAATATGGCAACAATTACATACAAATCTGTCACTAGAAAACATGTTACAGAGAGATCAAATGACAAATATCTGAAGCTAGTAACTCATCACCAAAGGACGTTATCCATCAAAAGGTCACCTCCACCCTAAAGAAAATACTATATTCATACTGCTTTAGTGTTATCAGTAGTTCTGCCTAGTATTAGAAAAGTATCATGAAAACCAGCCGTAATATGAAAGGTTTATGCATTTTGTAATGGAATAGTCAGAGAAAAAGAAAGATTTAAACTCACAAGCAACACTCTACTATCCAAGAGAGGAAAATGAATTTCAATTATGGAAATCTGCACAAAAATTTTCTCCATTGCTAGGTCTGCTGTGACTCATCATCGCCTTACCAAGGAAAGATTTAAAGTGGGTACTTCTTCTAGCAGTTACCCTGCACTCCAAAATCAGCTTTTAAGAAAAAAGTCACTTCTCATAGACAGACCAAGTCAAAACTCCTTCACTATAGTAGTTCCTTCCACCTAAATGTGGAATATTTCCCTACATCTTTTCATTGTTCAAAGATCACATTTTCTTTTTTTCAGTATCAAAAGACTATCAGGTTATGCAAAATATAACTCCCATCCTGTAAACATCTAAATACATGATACTCCACAAAAATTTCAGGGGTTTTTTTTCATCTCAGGATTAGGAACCAAAGGTATGTGTCTATAAATACATATATACATACATGTTCATATATCTATATTGATGTATATTTAAATCAAACCTAATTATTGATTAGCCAAAGCAAAGTCAGCCTCAGGTAAACTTCAGCTAAGAGATAGTTTGTCTAACAGATTCCACACATCTTTGGAGGATTTGGGTGACAGCAGTTACAAATGCATGCAAATATACTTAAGACTGCATTTTCTTCCTTGCTTATTAGCATGCCAAAGTAACAGTTATTATAATGGGCATTCTGATTTATCATGTCAAAATAAATTCACTCTCCAAGGAAAAAAAAAAAAAAGTAGATTTTGCACGTTGCATATAACAATTTGGTACATAACTGCTGAAGTGTAAGACAACCACCAGAAGACCACAATGAGATTCATCCTGCATGCTGTGAGAAATTTACTTCCTAAAGCTGCAGTAGCTACATTCATATATAGCCATAAAAAGAAGCCAATTGTAAAACAGTTCAGTTTCAGACTTGGGCTAAAGCCCAGCCAAGATTTTAAATCTCAAAACAAGATCTTAAAAAGCATTACTGAGACCAAAAATACTGAATACAGCCTCAGTATGCACTTTTAAAAAGTGTAAGAATAAAGTTCAGGTAAGCATAGAAGAGAACTACAAGAATGACTGGAGACTGGAGAAAAAAACTTCAAATGAGAGCCTGAGTTCAAACCGCTGAGCTGGTCAAGAAGGAAAACTAGGAGGTGTCTGTAGTTCCCATGTACCTTCACAGGGGGAGACAAGTACGTACTAAAAGCTTTCTTTAATCTAGCCCACAACACAACAAAAACAGTGGAAAATGAAAGCAGAAATATCTTCATTACAAACTTGGATTAAAAAAAAAAAAGGGGAGGGTAATTAGGCATTGATGCTCCACACCCATGGAACGTGCACTCAACTTATTTTAATGTTTTCCCTTTCTAGAAGATCGCTTCAGCCAACAAACTAGGCTTTAGTCCAGCATGAGTATTTAGGCTCAATTTAAGAATAACTACATGCAAGTTACTGGCTTACGATTCATATGCAGGTCAGGTCAGATGATCCCAGGGGCCTCTAGTCTAATGTCTAGAAAGTCTTCAGAAATAGCAATACTTAAATTATTAAGCACAAAACCTCAGCAAATCCCAGTGGCACATCTGTAAATTTTCTAAAACTGCACCGAACTCTGCTGCAATTCTTCAGAAAGGGCTACACTTTCAGACTTGTGGTCAGTACACATTATGCAATAGGAAAACACAAAAGAATGAGACTAAATCTTTAACGGCAAAATTTAAAAAAAAATAATAAAAGCTTCTTCTACTTCTGAGTCTATCAAGACAGAAACAGGCATCACAAGGGGATAAAGGACGGGTGCTGTAGCAACCATCTTCTGAGCAACACACATCAAAGCTTATGCCATGACACAAACAGGAAAAACTAAGCTGCTGCTTTTATAACAGTGCACACAGGCCGCAGCACAGACAGCAGGTCTGAAAATGTGTTAATTCTGTCAGAAAAATAAGATGGTATTTCCTTCCCTTTGAACAATGACAGTCAGGTAAGTTTGCATTGCCAAAGCTCTGATGCTGATTCAATAGTGGACTGAAGTCTAAACTGAGTAAAACACTCGTTTTGGATTTAAATAGTTCTGAAATAATCTGGTGAAATTACTTTCCTTCCCCCCCTTCACTCCTGGGACCACAGGCTACCACTACCACTCTACAACCACTGCTGTCATTAAGGAAAGAGATAGTGTTACACATCAGTTTAATGACCTACCATATGCTCAGAAATGAAATAAATCCATGTTTCTTCATCCCAGAAGTTTGGGTTGGTTTTTTTTTTTTTTAAGTTATTTAAAGGGACTTCAGGTAAGAAGAGAATAGACCTGTCCAGGGCACGTCACAGAGGAAACTGCAGCTGACTGGGCACTACACAAATTACTTCTGTGCCGTCTTTTCTCCACCCGCAGCCTGACGTTACAGAGCAACTGTCTGATATGGCCTGGTGGGTGGAAAACAACAAAACCACCACAAAGGTTGTTTTGTTGAGGAATCCAAAGAATGCAAACAAGCAATGTTTAAGCCCTACATGCTTGCAGGAAACACGTCAAAAGGGAAGAGAAACCAAAAAACAATCGCCAGGGGAGCAGACAGAAAGGGAAGCACAGGTGACCCGAGGGAAGGGAAAGGTTTTCACTGAAACGTCAAGGGCAGGGCTTTCACGGTGCCATGATGCAGGTGCGTAACAGTATAGCTATGCCTCCCTTGCCTATGCCACCTCCAGGATACCAGCAAGACCTGAGACATTATTTCTCTGGCTGGCAGAAAGAGTGAAGTTGTTGCTCCAGCTCTGCATGTACCAGCCCATACGAATGAGCTGACGTCATCCGTGAGAACAGGAACAGTACTCTCTAGGCACAGACCAGCAGACAAGTTTGTCCAACACCGAATCTAGAAAAAAAGTAGACTTCAAATAGTTTTCAAAATAAAATTATTTCAAAAGTCTCGTTACACCTTATGCCTTTCTGCTTCTCTTTTACTCTGCTGGGCTGCTCCCCTCTATTAACAGCAGTTAGCACCATTTAAATGTACAGTAATGAAAATACTCCCTTAAATATCATTATGTTATTATAATTCCCTCAGGAGATGGTAAGAGTTAAATGGATACCTTAGCTAAGAGGATCACCCTCATCTCTCTCTAGTCAAACGAAGGAAAAAAAACAAAGACTGAAAAAGAACAGAGACCAAAGAAACAAGGCTGAAGAAAACAATCTCTCACCTTTATTATCTATTTCCTCAGACTTCATTTTAGACCACTATAATTTATACAGAGGAACCACGATAAAATCTTACATTTGGAAAACCGTATGACTAAATCTAGTACTAAAATTTCCATTTGAGACTTCTGTACATTAATGTCTCTAAAACGTGGGATGTGCCAAGCACTGGGACTGAAATAATTCCCTGGGATGAATATATAAAGCAAGCACTTGGATGCTTTCCGTTCAGAAGTTTTTACAGCTTTCAAGCCAAAATAAGACTGAATTGTATAGGCTGATTTCACAGGATAATCACAATAACTGCATCTGCTTTTACGCTAAAGCTTCCAAGATGTGAGGTCTACAATAGAAGTTTCAGCTCATGCCATTCAAACATCACATAATCACAGCATGAAGATTTATCAGTGTCAGACCACAAGGTTTATCTGTACCTTTGTACAGTACTTCATGTTACGTGTAACCAGTAACTAACCTACCCCAAATGAAAATGCCTCTCAGTTGTGTTACTGCCTGCAGTATTCTTGTAAGAACAAATGTTAATGAAGATGTTCCAGTATATTTTAACAGTGATTATGAAAAGAAAAGAAAGTTGGAAATTGGAAGGCTTTCAAGAGGCAATTGGCTGGAAGGGTAAACTCCTTCAGGTTTGGCTAGGTCGCTGGAAAAACTTGGATGTGATCTTTGCTACCCTGGAGTTGTGGTTTTCTCTGCATACCATGCCAAGCAAACAACAGGCATGACATTTCTCAGCAAGCTCCAATTACACAGTGACTCTGTTCCAGGCTCTGCTCTGCTCTTGGTCTTCGAGGGAGACAGAGATAGTTCACGAATAAAAGCAGCCCTCTGTAGCAAATAATGCTCATTTCTGTACAGCTATTCCTGACCAGTCAGCCAAGTTACAACACAGAGCAGTTCTCATGGACACAGCTGTATTTATCTTCTCTTCTAGAAGGAAAATCACATACAGAACTTTTCACAGAACAAGGCTGAACAAGGTTTGTATCCAGGATTTTCACTTCTGTATCATTTTTCAGTATTTACAGTCCCTTTCACAGCAGTTTCCCCCAACTAGATACATCTCAATAGCAAATTATATCATCTAACATTATGTGACATGTCTCTTTTATTAAAGTTTTTGATTAAAAAAAATCTTATATTTAGAAAAAGATGCCAATTAAGAAATCTTTTCCCTCTCAAGTTCATCTCATGAATGTCTTTCAGATATTCTAGTACTGCATTTATTAGTTTTTGCTTAACTGTAATGAAAATGAAGTTTAAAAGTTTTATTTATATGTAAGATAGCAGAAAATAAGGAAAAAAACCAAAGGCAAACACATATCTATTTCCCTCCCTCCTCCCCCATCAGGAAAACAGAGAGGAAAAGACAATTACTCCACATTAAATGAAGAACTCAGCACAGACTTTGATAGCAACAATTCTGTGCTATTATTAATTCAGAAGCATCATCACCTTTACATAGAATTTTCCACTGTAAAAAGTGCCTAATGCAAAATATATGGCTATACACTTCTATATTTACATCATACTCAAATACTGCTTTCCTGGCTTTGAGTATAACGTAGAGCATGACTCTTCATTACAGTACCCTAAAACACCTGAAGTGTAAATAAAATATAAACATACAATCATTTATGTTGGAAAAGACCTTAGAGAACATCAAGTTCAACCATTAACCCAGAACTGCCAAGCCCATCACTAAACCATGTCCCCGAGTGCCACATCTATGCATTTTTTAAGCAACTCCAGGGATGGTGCTCCCACCGCCTCCCTGGGCAGCCTGTTCCAATGCTTGACCATCCCTTCGGTGAAGAAATTTTTATCAACATCCAATCTAAACCTCCCCTGGTGCAACCTGGGGCAGTTTCCTCTTGTCCTGTCACTTGTTACCTGGGAGAAGAGACCGACCCCACCTGCCTACAGCCTCCTGTCAGGGAGTTGTAGGGAGTGGTAAGGTTCCCCTTGAGCCTCCTCTTCTCCAGACCAAACCACCCCAGTTTCCTCAGCCGCTCCTCATCAGACTTGTGCTCCAGACCCATCACCAGCTCCGCTGCCCGTCTCTGGACACGCTCCAGCCCCTCTGCGTCCCTCCTGCAGTGAGGGGCCCAGAACTGAACACAGGATCGAGGGGCGGCCACACCAGTGCCCAGTGCAGGGGGACGATCGCTGCCCTTGTCCTGCTGGGCACACTGTTTCAGATACAGGCCAGGATGCTCTGGGCCACCTTGGCCACCTGGGCACACTGATGGCTCATGTTAGCTGGCTGTTGGCCAACACCCCCAGGTCCTTTTCCACCAGGCAGCTTCCCAGTCACTCTTCCCCCAGCCTGTAGCATTGTGTGGGGTTGTTGTGACCCAAGTGCAGGACCTTGTACTTCTTGTTGAGCGTAAATAATAATATATTAATAGATTAATATAATAATAATGGAATGCAGAATGCAGTCTACTCTAAAAGCCAGTTCTTGATATCAAAGTATCTTGACATAAAGAATATCACTTTCCCTACACTTACCTGAATGGAAATCTAAGGTCAGCAAAGAGGAACAACTCAAATATGCTACCTTTAAGATTTTTCCAGTTTTCTGTTAAAATCTGCAAGAGTGAGGACAAGCACATGCATGAGCATGTCTCCCTGCCTTCCTGCCAGTGTGCTCAAGATATGGTACAGCACAAGAGCACTGATAAGTATTCAGTTGAAAACCATCCTCCCAGAAAGTCTCCCACTAATGTTTCAAAAAGAATTAAATTCTTTTTCATGACACGTTCAACAGAATCCAGCCCAAGAACTACAACTGGACCCAAAACCTGTTCACACATGGGATATCCAAGGATATCAAAGCAGGCACGTGCCAGAATACAGACAAACTGACTCCATAGATGAGGACAACATTCCCTATGCCATTACTGGTTTTCATGGACAAAAATTTCATTCTAAACACAATTTTCATTATACTGAGAGCATAACCAGTCTTCTAGAATGAACAAAATTAAATTGGAACAGCAAGTGGAGCCCTGCGAGTCCAGCATATATAAGAGCTCACTCACATTGCTTCTGATGCCTTGGCATCGAGTTGGAAACAGGTTTCAGCCCAGCAGATTCAGGCAGCCACAGCAAGACACAGCAGCCTCCCTCAGAGGTCACAGGTCTACAAACAACCACCTGCCTCAGCTCATCCAGATGAATACACTGTGTGGGAAACAAAGCTGAAGCCAAGTGAAGCTGGTCTAATTCTTCTCACCAAAAGGCAAGGAAATGCACATGATGTTTCAGTTCTGCTGCTGGAAAACAAAGGTGGGGCGAAGCTTGCCATCATTTTTTCAGAAGCATGGTCTGCTCTGAATATTTTAAGTAATATAAACAATAATATGAATACGTTATTCCCACAGAACCTCTTTTTTCAATAATCTGATGTGATAAGGTTGCCCTCAAGTAATGCAAGATGGAGAGGAACTGCAGCGGACTATTAAAAAGAGTATCTTGCTTTGCACTTCTGCACTTTGCTGTGTATCTCCCATCATTCTCATTTTCTCACTGCTGATCTTTACATTCTGTTGCTAAACACCACTTTTTCGTCAGTTTCCCAGTTCCACCTTCTCTTAATAACCTTCCTCCATTAAAGGCCGCAGAGCCAGCTAATACATGGTAGATGTGATTGTACTGGCATACAGCCCTTCAGAAACATGGGCTGGCATCTCCCTATTCCAAGTGCATTTCTATGCAAGGCAGCAGAATGTCACCACCTGGACTGCTTCATCAGCTGTTTCCAGCTGGTTTTATTAACACCCTAACTACTGCCTGCTTTTGTCAATGGCACTCGTGCCCCACTTACAGCATGTGTGGCAACGAAAGGAACAAAGCTGCTGTCCTATTAACCTCAAACTGAAATTTATGCATTTCTCTAATGTCCCAGTGACACTGAGCACCACAAACACTTTTTCCCTAATGTATTTTTACTGCACACATGTAGCACTTCGAAGAAAATTTCCTTTACCCTATTAGATCCAAAGGCAGACAGAATGGAATCTATACAGTTGCAAATGACTCAAAAAATATTAATAATTTAAAAAAATCTTGTTTTTCCTTCCCATAAATGTATCAAAAAATTACGTGACGATGCACTTACCACTCATTATGATAATAATTTAACATGGTAAATGTAAAATCTTTTACAGATATAAACACAGTACCATTACAGACCAAAACAAATGATACCAGCTGTTGCCATACCAAATTATTTTACTTGTCATTTCAAAACATTCAAAACTACCACATTCTCCACCAAAAGAGCCATCAAGCCATCAATGCCCCAAGTGAGGCTTGCTGTGACCTCAGCCAACCTTGCCACTAATTTAACCCAGAGGTTAGCAGCTGGCAGGAAATTATTTGTCACAGAGTCAAACACACAATACCAGTCAACAGAAATTTCCGATTAACCTACGGCAAAGTGAACCAATTTTACACGAAGATACAGATCAATAGAACATCAGCAGCATAATCACCATCATTTCACAGATGAGCGGACTTTACAAACTGGAATCTTAGATGGAAGCATTACCTGCAGCTTCGCACCAAGGTGTATATGCATTTCACCATACCTCAAAAACCAGACATTATCTCCACACAAATTGGTAAGGAACAGAATGACCTTATGTTCTGCAAATCAGGGTACAGGACCTTGAGCTGTAGCTCAACTCTTCATCTGTAAAAAAAAAAATCACTTCACAATAGTGACTCAAGTTCTGAGGAGCCATCACACCAGCCCAGCAAAGCAGGACAAGCTTACCCTTCCTAATTCCCTTACAGAAATTATTTTAATAAATGCCTATTAAAACTGCATCTTTCCAGGGTCTCTTCTTTTTCCTTTTGCCTCCCTACTGAACTGTGTGACCTAAAGTGAAAGTAGGTAACGCATGAAATACAAACAGGAAAGAGAAAAAAAAAAACAAAAAAAACCCTATCCTGGTTTCTCAGAAAATTTAGCACAAGTAAGGGTAAATCTGTGACTCCAAGGGCAGCAGCTGCTTTTTTAATATGCAAAAATTTGCAATCTTTTTTGAGGAACACCACAGGATACTTGGTAAACTACAATAATAGGTTTTCGATTTTTCCCTTGCAGATTTGCATTCACATGGCAACCAAATTAACATGCAACCGAGGTACGGCATTAAAATCAGTACTGCATGCAGATTGCCACCTAAAACTGAAAAGCAACTGACATAAAATGAAAAACTCTCTCATCACTGAAACTCTGTACTTGTGCATACACGCAAACACATATAGCTAAAGCACATGTGCACGTATATATGCATGTATATGAGCCACTCAGCACTTCCGTTACCGAGTTGTAGTGCTGTCCCTAAGCCCAGGAGGCTTGGTCTCCTTAAAAGTCTTATGGCAGAACGCATACAATATAGCTTGCTCAAAACATATTTACTACGGATGCAGCCACGTAATTCTTGCCCAGACTCCAGACACTACAGCTTCCGAAACCTGAAAACCTACGACCTCCACGTATTTTGCCTCAAACTCCTCTTAACTCACACTCACACGTCCTACATAACAGGCAACGAAGAGGGAAAAGGATACATTTAAACTTTGAAGAAAACAATTGCAGATCTTTAATTGACATTTATTCTCAGTGTTTGAGTTCTTTAATTGACGTTTGTTCTTAGAACAGTCAGATCAGACTCATTAATTGCTGATCTTGAAGCACCACCTTGTAACAACTGAGTATGTTGCAAAATTGTCGCTACAGGAGGTACCCATTTCCAGAGTAATAAAAAGCAGTATATTGATATCTTGTTATTTGCTGTGAATTTATACTGATCTAAAACACTGCCATCCATCTTCATTGTGATTTACCGTATTAATCTCAACATGTAATTAGCTCTAAACAGTCACAGAGAAGTCTTAAATTTACTTTTAAATTAAAATCATACAAAAATGGTTTGTTCTTGTCCCAAACATGGACTTATTCCCAAAATTACATTGGCTTAATACCTAGGACAAGTAACGTTCAGCCCCAGAGCAGTAATTAGTTTCAGATCCAGTCTCTAGCTCTTAATATCAGCTCTGGGCAACTGAAAAAAGAGATAAAAGCAACTTATTATTTGTTCTTTTCACAGTCATGTGGACACAGCTACTGCATATAATATTCAAGTCTTGAGGCTGACCTGATCAGCTACAAGTACCATAGCCATTCTAAAATCAGGCAGACAAAACCTCACCAGATCAAACCCAGAACAGTGGATGGTCACCAGTCTAAGAAAACTGAGAAAGGCAGAGTAAATTTCCTCAATTCCATGTAATCCTGAAAGTTCCAGAATCAGTTTTTCTTCCTTAATCTTCTAAGACTTTTCCCAAAACCATGAATACAAATTAAGTTTGCTTGAACACCTGGATCGTTTTCTTCAGAAAACCTGCTGCCCTGAGAAGCTGTAGTCTCAGACCAGATTCAGGAGAGGACCTAAAGCGTCAAGTAATGTCATCAAACAGTTTGGTCTCTGCTGTTCCTCAGGCATGTCAGAGATGGCCATACTAGGCCTCCCCTCACCTTTCCCAATACATTTCTTGACAAAGGTGCCAGGGAATTAATTCAAAATATACAAAAAATAAAGCACTACACTAACGTGGCCATAGTTTGCTATAGTCTGCTTTTAATCATTCACACTGACACTATGTGCTGCTTATTTTTTAAGCAGTAGCTTATTTCCAGATTATGGGCATTGTTCCATGTACTAAGGCTACTGGAAAGACACATGCAAGTGTCAGATCATACATAATGTAAGAGTTTTGGACAAACACTTCATATTATTGCCTGGCAGGGAAATGCTAATTTAACTCACCAAGTTCAACTCTTTTGAGCTTCTTTTGCCTTAAATAGCTCAACGCTTTCAAAGGTTCATTGCCAAATTCAGACCTGTCCTCAACCAACTGAAAGTAACAACAGTGAATTGCTACCACAGAACAGTTAAAATCACCTCATGTCAGTCTACAATACTGCTTTCAGAGTTGCTACGACAAAAGAGAATCAAAAAAACAATATACTGAATCAGAAAAGATAACGTCTAATGCAGTATGCTAATCAGAATGATTTCATCAAGTCTCCTCCAAGACAATCTACTGAGGGAATCTACCGACAGGGAAGAATAACCGCATCATTAGCAATTTGTAGTCTTGTCAGGAATGCATTTAGTCACACCATAGATTAAATCTTTAAGCAATTGCTAAGCAGACGTGAAATTTTCCAATCTGAAGGCCATGTCTAATCTGCCAATAAAAAAATTAAACATGGCAAGTCATTCCACTCCAGACAGCAGTTCCTCACTTCAAATCTCATCAGAGGTTTTTTCATTAAAACACGACGGACAGCAGACATCACAGGAGAGGTCTTACTGGCAAGTGCTGTATGTATAGAAGCAGATATCCAGTCCAACTCTGACTGTGCTACAAAAGTGAAAAAAACCAAAACAAAACAATTTCATACACTCAGGAACAACCACATAAAGTGAACGTGTTATTTACCTGAAGGTCCAACTCTCCTGAAGAACCTATTTTTAACAATAGTGTCCTATATTTAAAGTACCTGGATACACAGAGGGAAAGCTAAACAGGTTTTTGTAATGGGACGGAATGTCTCTCAAGACTTTCTGAAGTTCCTTAAAGGAATGACAAACATTTGCATAAGGGAGATTGGGTAGATACAACCTACCTGGGCTTCCAGAAGGCTTTACAAGGTCACCTGCTTTTGAAACTAAGCAGACATTCAGTGCTTAAAAAGGCCAGGCACTAATTGCTTAAAAGATAGGAAATGAAGCACAGGATGAAATGGCCACTTTTCAACAACTGTTCTCAGTTGGTTTTCAACACATTCAAAACAATGAAGTAAATTTACTAAGATGGCAAAGTCTACAGATGATATAACATAGCATACTAGTATCAGCTACAAAAAATATCTTAGTTACTGGTCAACAAAACAGCAAACATGCCAAAAAACTGGGGCACACAGGAAAAAAATATCTAAATTCATCTTCAAAAATTACAAGCTTCAAATATGCTCAGAAAATATGTTGTAGGAATTGGGAACAAACGCAACTAGTACAGACAGATTCAAACCACACAAAAGGAGGAGGCACTTCAGCCACGTTAATGCTGTGGAACTGCCTTCCACATGACACTGAAGCTTCTACTGAAGTGTTCGAAAGGGATTAGTCAGGTTCCTGGAAGACAAATTCACTAAGAATTGCAAAATACACAGTGACTGCTCAGGAAGTTCTCAGGATGCAATTTCAGGGCAACCAGGTATTCTGAAGAAATATTGTTACGTTTCTCTGTTTTACATTCTGGCATCAGCTCCTGCAGGAGACAGGAGAGAGGGCTGGACAGAACTCTGGTATAACCAACACTTCTCACATTAAAATCCTGTTACATTGTAATCCGATACACTACCAAAATAAACAGATTAAATTAAATAGGTCCTTTGAGAGCTATTAAAAATATCTGAATTAACTAAACTCCAAGCAGCGAATTTACTAGACCAGCATGTGCTTTTTAAGTATGGAGAAAAGCTGTCATTGCCTAGTAGTTTAACATTAACTAACTTTCCTCCACTGCTGTAGTTCTGTCAGTTTTCCAGCATGAGATTTATTGCAGCATATGGACTTTCATCCTCAGAGAGCACCAACTGGACGTGCATCTGCCTTCCTGGGTCTAGAAAGCAGCGGGAAAGGGCAGTATGGCATGCCTGGTGCATCAACCACAGGAACCAAAATACAGATGAGTCAGAAGTGAAGCAAGTCCGAACAAAATTTTCAGTAAGGGCCCAATTATTCATCTGCTCCAGGCCATGCTACAGCTTTAGTTAACTCCCAGGTCAGCAGATTGCCACGTTGCAGTTTTCCTGGTTGGAATAATGCTCATGTCCCATCCAACACTATATACAAATCGATCCACTGAGAACTGCCTAAGGATCTGGACCAGTCCAGGAAGAACTGGTCATTAACCTTTTCTTTTTCCTACTGGTGTATATCTAGACTGAAGCTATACATTAAAAACCATACATCTCTGATTTGTAAACCAATTATTACGAGTTGCTAGTTCTGCAGGAAAAATTTACAGTACTTTTTGGTAGAGACAAATGGAGGCTTTAGGGTTTGATGGTTTAGTTTTCTTCTTCCACTTTGAAGATGGACTAAATGCAGAGGATTTTGTAGGCCCTTGCTGTCTTTAAAAGGAACACAAGAGGGATTTCAGCTTTCATTTCTGTTGCTTTGCTTATTATGGTTCCTACATTTTGCAGTGGGCAGTTACTTCAGGTATGTGGAATAGCATGAGAAACAGGAAAACACAGTATGAAATAAAGAAGAGAAACACAGTATCAGAAATTGGAAAAAAAAAAAAAAAAAAGAGGTACTATGCTGGACAGGCAATACTGTGTAAAGCACAGGGAAAAGAAGAGCTGCAACAGCTAGTAAAAGAAAATATCCAAAACCTGAAAGCTTACTCAGAAACAGGCAGGGGAGACCACCAAATCACGGGATGGCAAAGCAATAGTTCATGAGTTAGCATCTAACAACTTTGTTGAACACTTTTGATGATATTTATTAAATATGTTATTCAACACAGCTTATCACACATTTATACAAAAAAGTGAGGTTTTGAAAAAGCCTTGGCTGTAAGGAGGGACTGGATCCTGATGCCACCAGTGCCTACACCAGGCTGCCTGCCACACCTGAAGCACATCACTGCTCAGCGAAAGCCACAGAAACTTCTAACCCTTCAGTAAATGCAGATCAAAAACGCCATCACTTTTTATACACCCCAAGACCTTGGTGGAATGATTTTTTTTGGTCAAAATACCACAAGCTCACATTGCTAAAAAGTAACAGGTTTTGGATGCAGAGAAATGTTCAATGTAACATCTTCATTCTATGCACACTTTTAAAAATAGAGATTTCCCACACTTTGTAAATCATGACCATTGCCAGCGAGAGAGACAAACTACAAAATGGAACATAACAGAGCGAATAAAAAAACTACTCTTATTAAACTATGATGTTTAAGTGTTCCCTCATTGTCTTAAATTTCTTCAAATGTGTGAAGGTACAATGATGTCTTATGATTTGAAGACCCAACTGGCCTCTGACCACCTCCAAAAAGACAACGGCTGCCTTACTCTGCCTGCCCCTCATCTGCATCCTAGTTGTGCAGAAAATTACTTGTATCACCAGTTCCACCTGCTGCCCGCGTTTACTTTGGATCCAATCTGTACTTGGTCCTCATCACCAACACCAAAAATTCCTTGCTACTTTTGCTGTAATAACATTGCAAAATTCGGCAGCTCACAACCTCCTTTTATATAAGGACAATAATTCATTTCACTTTGCTGTTTGTACTTTGTCCTAGCGACATGAAACACACCGAGGATTTGATTATATAATGTCCAGATATGTGGGAGGGATTTGGAGGCTTGCCGGAAAACCTGCCACTTCTAATGCAATCAAAAGCTCGACAGCATATTTTTCCAAAGTACACATCCATGTAGCTGAAATCACAATTGAGTTCCTTCACTTTTTATTGTCAAAAAAATCACCAAAAATCCAAAAGCCACACAGGCAAAAAAGATAAAATAAAAAAAATTAAAAATATATAGGACATCTATTCAATAACTCGGGCTGTGGTCCTGTCATAAATGAGAGGAGCTCCAAAGAAGTTAATAGATTTATACCAATTTATACTATTCAATAACCTCAGTAGTTTCAGTCCAAATACCAGCAGATCAGTCACCATAAAATACAAGCATCAGAACTGGCATTGACGTCATTGCTGTTGGCAGCTTTTTCTGAGAATCTGTGACCCGCCTGAACCTTAGCCTTTTTTCAATAAACACTCAGGCACGTAACACATCAGTAGTTTAGTGACAGCAGCGCTGGACAGGTCTGCCTGTTCCCTTTATCACTCTTCAGCCTGCCTTGGTCTTAAGGCAACTGGAAGCCTTCCAGGTATCAGCAGAGTCAGTCTGTTTTCATTTACCAGCAACAGGCTATGATACTCAAAAATACCACAGGAAAAAAGTTTTAAAATTCACTTTTTGCAACATTAAGGAAAGTTCCAAATATTCTATTTGAAGACTCACAGAACTGAAGAACAGCACAGAAAGGAGACAAGGTTCAATTTGACATATTTTTATAGCACAAGTACTAGCAAGGTGAATCTGGCTGAAAGTTATCAGCCTTTGAAAAAATCATTAGCATCAACTTTATTTTCTCTTTTTCAACCTTTAAAACTTGACACTGTCTCCAATCTGTGCAACTTCAAAGACGACAATGATTTGTCCTCAATACGATTATACCTGCATACTAAAAATCAGTTAATGAGAGTTTTTAATTTTTTTCCGTGGTTTACCTTACATTTCTTGTTTGAGATATGCAGATGAAACTCCCACAACTGGACACCGCCTTGCTCCCATATGAATAAGTGGAAAATAGTCAATCTATTCCTGATGTCTTTTTAAGATCTTAGTCACTTTTCACCAATGCTGACAGGAGATGCTCTAAATTATTTTGATCAACTGAATATGGAAATATATTCTGTGAGTTCACAGTACTTCATTTCTTCAAAATACCAAGATGAACAAAGTAAGAAACAATTTTTGAGACCCTCATCTCAAAAGGTTTGCTTCATGCCTTGGCTTTGGGTACATACATTGTATTCCACAGCACCCGCAGGCCATCAGCTACTGGTATTTCTGGTATTGTCTTTTCTTCAGCATGACAAAGGGAAGGTTGTAATTATAGTTGAGGCAAAAGGCTGAGACCCCTGAGATTCAGGGTAAGCGCTACCCAACCCTGCCACAAACTTACTATGTGAATTTACATAAGTTATTCTCCTGAATTCCTAACCTCAGTGTATCGACTCAGACTCAAAACATTTTAGAAGAATGATTGTTTCTTGTTGTATGCCACATAACACCTTAAGGCTCACACAGCAGTCTGTAAGAGACCGTTTGCACTTAGCAACACAAATGAATTTCAAATCAATAGCCATGTGTAACGATTCAGGGAAAGAGTTTACACAGAGCCTATGAAAACCTTCAGATTTTAAGAAGTTGCTACTAAGAAAGCTGCCACATCTTGGAGTGCCTTAGTCTATCCTTTCTAAACATGACCTTAGCATGTACCCACCAAATTAAGCTAACTAAAACATCTGTACTTAAACCAAATATTTTAAGGACTAGCGAAAGTTGAAAAAGCTACTTAGCTGTCCAAGAAAAGAAGACTAGGGACTGGAAGCTACCAAAGGAGGCAAGAGGACAGAGTTGGCACAGGCAGGCTTCGGGCGGGTTTGAGGTGGAGAAGGAATGAACATATGTGCTCTCACAAAAGAATCCTGGATCTTCCTCCTGAGCCAAACAACATTCCAGAAGAGGAAACAGAGCAGAGGGTATACAATTTTGCCTAATTTGTGTGTATTTTATACTACTAAGTAAATAGCAATGACATTCTAAAACAGGGTGACACGTAACACACACCTATACATGCAGTGGGTGCCCCAGAAAGCCAATACGGATGGAGATCTAGGACACTGTAGCGTTTAAGCCCTGAAATACCCTGGAAGTTAGCACAGATCTGAGAGTCTAAGGCAGTCAGGATGTGAAGCTCCATTTTGGACAAAGTAATAACAAGCCTAAACCCAGGAAATCTTTCAGACCTGCCAAGAAAGAAGCAATGCCATAGTCTCCGGAGACACAGAAAGCATAGCAGGTGTCCCAGCACTGCTGAGACCCTCAGACAGCAGGCTAAGGAGTGTTCAAGTAGAATGGTGTCAGCTCCACAGATCTGATCAGTCAAATCGGCTCTGGAAAAGACTGGATGCTACAAAAAAACCTTGCTGTATTTCTGCCATTGGGTGAATCCATCATGATGTAAGTAAATTTCCACTTTCTGTTTTGCTGACACTCTAAGAGCTACTCTTATGGGTTAAGTAACTATACAGGCAGCCCGTGTTGGCATACTCCCATTATTTATTTATTTATTTTACACTTGTGAGACCAGACCACAGCAGAAAACTGTTCCCTATTTCCCTGAAAATCTAACAGAATTACACCTTTTTTCTTCTGATAAGACATAAACTATTTCTTTTCACTTTTGTTCTGAGTTTGTCACAGTAGTGTCAGAAGAATCATATTTTTACTAACAGAGGGCATCCAGAAAAGCCACCGCTTTGTTCACTTCTGATTCCAAGGGGACCTTAACAAACAAAGAGAAGACAAGCTAGTGTCTCAAAATAGCCTTAAAGTTCTGCCAAAATGTTGGGGTTTTTTCCCAAGCAAATTTTTCTCATTATTTTTAACTGTCATAAGGAAAACTTTCTCTATGCTCTTCCTCCCACTTCTCATCACTAGAAAAATTTCATATCCATTCTGTAATAAATTAGTATGTCTCCAACTGTCATAAAATAACACATACACAATCAAGTGGAAAATCATTTCCTTCAAGCCACCACAGAAAGCAATAAGCAATAGAAAAAAAAAAAAAAAAAGGAATGATTAGAACAGAGCAGCAGCTTGCAAAATATCCTTGTCTACCTCCCTTTCTTTTACAAGGATCAATATCTTATTGGATTTCTCCAACAAAAAATAAAATAGTTAACACCACCAAGAGCATTCTTAAAGCCAACTTCATATTTCCTGGAATGAAAAAAAGCATGTGAATGCAAGTTTTTGCCAGCTATGTATAACCTCTGTAGCATTACAAATTTCACTGTGTACACAGATGACTGATTGCATATTAATTTTCCTGAAGATGCACACTTTTCTGTTGAACAAAACTCTCAACAGAAGTTTTAAAAAATTACAAATGAACATGTCAGCAAATGAAGTGCAAAAGCCTTAAAACAGCTAATACTGTCAGTTTATGTAAATCAGTAATCCAGGCTGCACTAGTCTTCACTACACTCACAGAATCTAACCCCCACTTCCCATTTTCTCACTTCATTTCTGACTTCCTCATTTCAACATTAGCAACTCCAAGCTTCGATTATCTTCTGTTTATAAAGGGAAGAACTCAACAGTAAAGGCATAAGAAATGATAGACCACTGCACAGAGAACTGAATTCCACCACGGTCAGTTATCTCAAGCCTTCATTACTTACAGGCAGACAAAGGTTCATAAAGATTATCAATAAAGACCCTTGATTATATCTAAATCAAAAGAAAAGCCTATCTTCCCATTATTATTTAACTTCTACTCAGCCCAAAAGCAGAGCTTCAAGAAATATTTTGCATTTTGCTATAGAATACCTTCTTTCTAGTTCACACCAACGTTCCTTGAAAATATTTACATTCTCAACACTACTGGTGCAGCATGGTGTCCACACAGCTGCTGTCCTCCATCTTAAGACATTTGTATATACGTATTATTTTGGGAAGTAGAAATATTATCACACTTGGAAAAAATAACTCTTTAAATCTACACTACCGACAGCAGAACATTGTGAGGTGTTTTGGCTGTTACCCTTCAAACAGGACCACATCATTACTTGGTCTTCAGTAAAGCGGACAAGAAAAATTATAAAAGGATGACCTTACTCAAGTCATCAAAAGTAACCCCTTCTGCAACCGATACAATAACTTCTCCAAGTACAACTAACTTGTCTTACTAGTAGCAGCTGGCGATCATCCATCACTTGCTGCTCTGTTACTTCATCCAAACCCTCACCATTCTCCCCCTTACGCATGTCCCATTCCATTCAAGCATGTGCTCTAGTACATCTTTTCACAATAGTTTCCAACGCTGCCAGGCTTTGAACGTTTTTTTCTGATCACATCTTACTAGCTAATAAAACATTTGAAGAATGTGTCTCTAAATACAGTCTGGACCGTGATGGGCCAGAGAATCTTAGCCAGAAGATTCCACTCTGCACCAAAAAGAGGAACATGCACTTTGCAAGTCCCCATTGCCTCAACCTCAGCCTTGATTTTGTCAGGGAAAAACCTGTTATAAGGGAAAAAACAGTTATAAGTTGGTAGAAAATACGTTTTCAAGATGGTCAGAGGGTGCCAAACAACAGCAGATGACTATTTGGAACAAATTCCATATAACTTACACTAGCAGCTACATCCTGGAGGTTCTTCCAGGATTTTCTACTCAGCTGCTGTGGGGAAGCACTCATAGCTCTGCAAAAGGGCTGCCTGCAAGATAGGATGCTCTAGCACAGGCCCTCACAAAGACCTCCTGCAGAGAAGAAACTCGGAAAAAAATTCCATGATCCTCCTAAAATTCAAGGTGAGGTGCAAATGAGAATAGAAGGGAGAATAACAGAAAGGAAAAAAGTCTAAGCAGAACATAAAACTGCTCCTGTTCAGTGCTAGATACAAGTCCAGAAACACAGCTGTTAATACAGCTCTAAAGCCAGGGACTGGTGTTTGGTAAGAATAAATTTCGTACTTCCAAAAGCCAGTGAATAATATTATCCTACAGTCTCCTCCGACCGCCACAATGAACTCCTGCAGTGCTGCTCCTAGTCAAAGCTGGGGCAGAAATCTGTGCAAGATAAATGGGAGCGGAAGGAAGGGTCAAAGGAAGGTGTTTAAATTAAGAATTTTTCCTTCAAAAAATTAGCTATTAAATAACTTGAGAGTTTTGTCTGTCCTGGGCTTAGCCCTCAGGGTGTTTGTTTAAGTTTTCCCTTATATTTTCAACCGATGCTTTAAAAAGGTTCAATTGATGCGAGTTGCTGACGAAACGTTCAACTAGTTTCTGTCAATAACTGCTTCTTCTGCCAGTGCAGAAGCTATTTTCATTAATAAAACCGAGTGAACAAGTCAAATTCAATTTGAAATAGGAAAGCTTGCATAATCTATTAATAAAACTAGCAGAGATTAAATCATTAGCTCAAAAATCCAGAAGGATAAAGGGTCTTAAAACAGGACAATAATATTTGCTGTATCTCCCTCCTTATCGAGTTAAAGAAATATATTAATACTTTCCCTTTCTTACCATTCTTAGTATATGGGTTACTTTATTCAGTAAGACAGTTTTAACTTGGTTTGTGTAGAGGAATGAAGCTGGGTTAATTAACATTGATAATATACAGCTGTGGGTTGGCTTCAGGGCCAGCAGGTTGGCTAAGTTAAGTGGTTGAGAGTCAATGAAGAGAGAGCAGCCGAGGAAGATGCAAGAGAACTGAGAGAGCAAGCACTGGATGAAGTGAGACGAAGAGAAGGCAGCAGAGGGACTGGCATGAAGAGTATGTTGGTATGAGATGGTAAAAGACCTTGTTGAAGCTTGATAGTTTGGAGAGTGCTGTGACAGGTTTGTCTATTTCTTTTAAATCCTAAATCCCTTGCAAGTAGAGCCTGAAATACATCACATTTAAAAGTGAGTTATGTGTTAGCACAATGTTTCAAGTATACGTTTTTATTTTTATCAAGCACAGCTAGCCCTACTGACACCTTGAAAGACAGCATGAAATATTACTAGTGGTTATCCTTGCTATACATCAGACAGGTCACCATTCTGAATTAATGATTATAATATTAGTATAATATGATATTAGTAATATATGCATGAGTGATGCACATATTTGGGGAACCTTATTCTCATGTAAATAAAAAAAAGAATCATTTAGCACCTTCTAACAGAAATATAAAGATTAACCTATGTAACCAAATAAAGATAAAACTACAGCTGCTTATCTAACCTGTAGAACTTTCTTCTCTGGCCAACAAAAAGATTTACTATATAAAACAGATCTAACCAATTCTCCCTTAGAAAACTGAAAATGTAAAACATGAATCTAAATCCAAGTTTCCTACTTCCTTATTTGATTAAGAATAAGCCTTACTCAAATTAGCACCCAATTTTTAATCACTCTGTTCTAGACTTTGTTCAGGCTTTGAAGAAGTTCATTGCAACACAGCTTCAATGATCACAACACCCTTCTTCAGAACTACCACAGAAAAGCCTATTCAAACATTTTTACCACTAGCTACAGTTGCTACCAGAGAAGACATTATGCCCCAAAATCAAGTTTCTATTAACATACAGTTGAAAACAAAGCTTGCCATTTAGAACCTCATTTCTTGTATTGCACCTTTGAAATTTATCATGCATTACAACCAGTACCACACCATCAAATTCCCTGTTAATTTTAATTTGCATCAAATGAACTGATATTCTACTATCATTCTGCCATACTGCATTACCAACTAGAGAACAGGCTGTTGGTTTTGATCTGCAATGATCAATGACATGAATTACTATGTCAGTAGACTGGCAAACAGTTCTACTTTTAAATCGCAAAAACACATGTCGTGGCTTTGTTATTTCATAGGGAGATGCCACCAACCATTACTGAAAATTAGTAGAAATATCTGGTGTTCTCACTTTCCAGCTCTGGTACCTTGATTTTTCTTTTTTTTGTTTGTTTACTCACCAAAACATTTTAGACCCTTTAGGTGTTGGTGAAAGATGTTCTTTACTCCTTGTTTTAACGGAACTATCATTAAATCTTCAAGTTAGTTCAGGAACATTTTTCAATCAAAAATGACATAGTCTTCCTGTTAGGTGTTCTCTTTTCATCTTGCTTGAATTCCCACACGTCTATTAGCTCTGAAGAACAACAGTATATTAAGTTAAAAAGAAAAAAATGACATTGAGAGGGCTTTCTCCGTTCTGTTTTGTTTTTCGCAAGAAGTATGCAGAGACAGCTCAAGAGGAAAATTACAAGTGCCTGCAATATACAGGAACAGCAGGAGGAACAAAATCAACAGAGAACAGAGGCTGACTGGATGAAGGAAAATGGAAAAAAGAGGTTCATTTGTAACTCTTATCAAGCTTTTCTGTAATAATTGAATTTTTGCATCATCCTGATCGCTCATAATAGGCTGCAGTGACCGAAAATGCAAATGAAGAAACACTGCCCATTCTCCTGATGCAATTAAAAGCTTTGCTTTTGGCTCACTCTACTAGATCCAACAACAACGCAAAGACTCCCCACGGGACAGAGCACTGGACTGCTCCTGAGTCACCCTCTCTGTTCTGCCAGTGGCTCTCACTACATTTAAAGACTGCCATATGCCTTCTCAGTGCCACAAAAATTAAAACTTTGGGTTATCTCACAAAGGTTGAGAAAATCTTGCATCCTGCCGCTCTGCTTGTAAGAAAATGCAGCCTTGGAATCTGGAACACAAACTCAAAGAAACCAACATTCTACCGAATCTCACCTTCCCTCCCACCCCCCCCTCCCATTTTAGACAGTGGAAGACAGCAAATGAGGCACCACAGAAAAAATATCAGACAACCATGACAGTAGAATTTAGAAGTAACTTAGCTATTAGGACAGTCGGTTACTGAGGAAAGCAGTTAACCTGGAGATCCATCAACATTCCCTCTTTTTTTCCTTCCTTTTTTCACTGACTATTTTTATACGATACGCCAGGTGATAGATAAAACAAACCTGAAGCTGAACTAACTTGTTTTCAATATTAAAAGAAGGAAAAATGTCAAAGATGCTAATAAAGAAATAAAGTAGGACAAAAATGAAATGAAGAAATTGCTATTCTAATGGACAAAGTCTTTTTGACACAACACAAAAAACCCTCACAATACAATTTCAATTGCTTCTAGTGGGGTTTGGTCTTAAGAAAAGTAAAAAACAAAAAACACCTTTGGCCATCACTAAACGATCTCAGCACAGTTATTCCTTTTAGAATAATAAGGAATAACTTAAAATAAATTTTCAGAATTATTCCAAATTGCATAATTCTGAAATTATTCAGATTTATACAGATTCAGTTGATTAGCTGGACAATCAAAAGACTAACAGTACATCAGGGAAAAAAATTACAAACCAGATTTTATAAAAAAATAACAAATCAGGCACTCAAAAAGATACTGGCTCTTATTTACCACAATTATCCCTTCCAGAGCTTGAAGGTATATAAACAGAAACTTTTCACTGAGAGGTTTATTATATTTCATTTTGAAACAGCAAGAAGTCTGACACTTCAGACAATGAAGGACTTCACATGAATGTATTCTTCATGAATAATTAATAAAAAGTCAGCTGGTTTGGCTGCTGTCAGGGTAGCTTGGTTATTTTCTTTTAGCTGCTACCCTGTTCTAGGTAGCAACACTTTCTCCTTCATGCCAAATCAGGACAGTACTCCTTAAATACACAGGCTGAAATAACTGTCTAGATTACACTGAGATGTCACTATTCTCTGTGATTTTTATCTCCATAAGATTTAAACTCTAACAGCTTGGCTTAAAAATATTTTGAACAACAACTAATAATTTTTTTCTCCTTATTGTTAAAATATTTTAAGGCAACGTAAACTGGTAAGGAATATTAAGAATATTTTTAATACCTTAAGTATAAATGCATTAAGTAGGGCAAACTGTATATTTTTTTTTTATTCCATAACGAAGTAAATAAACACTACTGGTAGAGCGTGTCAGACTCAGCAAAACCACACAGATTTTTTCACAAAACTGTAATACAATAAAAAATTCTGTTCTAAAATGAGAGATATAGTTGATAAGACTAAAAGGAAATTTTTTTCTGTATTTTTATAGTGGAAATATATCTATTTATAATATACAGCGAGAACCTGGATCCTTTTTGCCTTTAGAATCAGAAATAACTGTAATATTATCTGAGATTTCTCCAGATATGTTCTGTGTTCATTCTGAGTAAGTATTAGTATACTACAACAATATCAATTTCACTGGTAAAAAAAAGTTTGTGAATTCATACAGCCTGCATGGGTCATTTCACAATCACATTTAATACCTGCTAGTGTAACAGAATTTCAAACACAATTCAATATTCCTAATGCATGACATAATCACTACATGCACATATTTTCTATTTAAACTAAATAAATGCAGCACAGCTCAGGCAGATGAAATACTCTGAAGGCTAATAACATTTACAGTTACGAATGTTTTGCTGGAAACATAAGCACCACGCTACAGGACATAAATTCAGGAGAGAGTTCCCCTTGACTTGTCACATATTCTAGCTAGAACACCATATATTCATTTTACTCCGAACCCTGAAGTACTAAGCGGCTGCTGCAGAAGGGTTCCCAGGCTGGCAGACTGATAAGATGTGGCACAGCTAATTTTGCTCTCAGAGGTGCCAGTCAGGAGGCTGATGACATGCTAATGAAGTCTTAAAAGGTCATCACTTGGAGGTCAACACCACCCTAGTAAAGATTTCTGTTCCACAATAGGGATGAAATCAAGAAGGAATATTACACTACTGAATGCTTTTGTTACTAAAACCAGGTTCTGCACTAGAGGCATGCCCAAAACTCATAAATGCTCCTTTCCATTCTGCTTTCCCTCGTTATTTCTTCACCTACTTCCTATCACACTTCCCCATATTCCCATACTGAAATTACTATTTTCTTTATATGAAATATTAAGAGCAGGAACCTAGATAACTAGTTCTCACAAGGATAGAGGAAAGTCCAACAGAGCCAAACCGTGTTATTCTGTGACTAAAGAATGAATGGTTCGTTTACTTGTTGCCAGTTATGACATCAGGATCAGGAAAGGGATTTTGGAGTAGGGATGGTTACTAGACAACTCACAATTCTCAATAATTCAGGAATAACACCCACACCGCAGCCAAGGGGGATTTAATGAACTACCTCTCTGAGGTTGTCCTCAAGCCGTTGTTCTGCGCATCTGCAGATCAGGACACATGGCACAACAGGCTCCTCTCTCTGAAGGGAGCCAAGAAAATATACAGTAATGGGATTATAAGTAATTGGCATGTGGCACTACAAGTGAAAAGTGCAAAGTATATGGCATGAGGTTCCAGTTGATTTCTATTATCCTGAAATATTCTGGATCATTATCCTAATTGTTATATTCTAAATTATTACCCTAAATATCCTGACATATTCAGGTACCTCCCATTCATTGGACTAACTTTCACCACTCTTTGAACTGAAGGTACAGTCTCACAACTGAAATCAATACACAAGGTACTGTTCTATGTATGAATTTTTTTTTATGTACTATATTCCAAAAAACTTGTATTTGGCTAGGCTAGTAGCCTCCCCAACGCTCTCAGCTAATCAGTTTATGTTTCCAATATGCAGACTTTAACCTACTACTAACAACTTTGGAAAACTTTACGTGGATCGAAAACTTTCCGCACAGCTCTCAAACTTTGGGAAGTTCAGCCAAAGCAGCACAGTCCATGTGCAACTTTAATCAGACCTCCTTCATTCTGACAAGTCTTTACTTACCTGAAGTATAAACTTCTCTCTCTCCCCAGTGCTTACAGGGGCACTAGATGGAATGCATAAAATATGCCAGCTGTAGGAGCAAATCTGCAGCACGAAATGAAGATAACAGTTATTTGAAGGATCTCTTCCTTTCGTGACAGAACACAAGGTGTGCAGTAGACTGTAAAAAGTGAAATCAAGTCTCTCATGACAGCAGAAAAAAAAATGGTTCCTCTGCCTCCAGACAGTGCTTGTTCACTGCGAGGCAAACCACAAATTTTACATAGGGAATCCTTGGCTGCAAGTTCCCAATACTCTGCACATCCAACTCTAACTAAGGCTTGATTTAAAGACTGCCGGAGTAATCAAGAATTACAACCCTCAATCAACAACAGCAGCTTTGCTAAGAAAATGAACCAGTACATAATTCTATGATAATGCTCAGTATTATCTGGGCACTTAGAAAAGAGCACTAGATTAGCAGCCCTTTGCAAAATGACTCTGTATATCAACTCACCATCTGCAGTGCAAGGATAAACCTGAGAAACCTCCTGACAGACTAGGAAAAACACTGGGGTCCACAAGCACTACTGTGCAACTTACCTTGCAACAAGATTTGAATAGCAGAAGACCTGAGCCCACAAAACAAAGAACAGATGAGAAAGACGCTGAGAAGCTGCCCATTATGTGCCCAGTGCTACTTGATAAGGCAGGAAAGAATCTGTAGTTCTGGAATTTGTGTAACACGAGGGGAATGGCAAGATGAATTAAGTTTGAAAGGGAACTTTAATTCCTGACATTTCCTACTTTTCGAGGGTTCAGTTTGGGGACTTTAATATTCTTTGAAGGCACCATTTATAACACAATTAATACAGAGAATGTCCACTGCCCACTTGCTTCGTAACATGTTCAAGATATGTTATACTGTATGTGCTTTATACAAAAAAATTTAGAGGAACAGGAACTGTGCTTCAGGGCTGACCACTACCTGATTTTAAAAGCAGGTTCTTCTCTTTTGGTTTTCCAGCTGAACAATTCTTTCTATTTAAGTATCGGCCTGAAATAAAAAAGCTGTCTTAGTTCAGAATGAAATTAAGTAAATAATTCCCCACTGCATTTTTTCATAATACTACTAAAAAATAATTTAAATAATTTTTCTAATATTCACCGTGAATTCAAGTTCCTTCATTACAAGCTCAACCCTGAAAACAGTTTTTAAACTTAATTCTAGATTATCTATTTATTGTCTCCAGAAGGCAAGAATGATGAGATAAATATATATTTGGTTTTATTGTCAGGTGCAATAAGATGTTCAAGAGAAGAAGTGGTTCCTGCTCTAGAATTCAGGGGTAGAGCATCACAACAAAAGCTATTGGCTGTCAGCTTCCCAGGCATGCAATAATTGACACAGTTCTTTAAAACGTCTGTGAACTACTTGTTTGTAAATGATGAAACATACTATGCTAAGTGAGCAACTACACAGACACTTATTCTGAATAAACCCTAAGTACATTAAGTCTTAGCATCAGTTGAGATAGGCAAATGATTGCCCAGGATCATTTGGTCTGCAACGAAGAACAAAAACCATGAAGCTGTCAGAACAGATTTTTAATGCCGTATTTTCAAATCCATTAATGTGTTCTCTCTTACTCTACTGTGTGTTTACCAAGTAAATGAAGTAGCTAAGCTGTTGGACTCATTAATCTCCAGTTCTTCATTAAATATCAAGCAGCGCTCATTTCCCTGCGAGTTTTGTTCCACTAAAGATTGTACTTAACTACATAGAATGTCTGGGGCAGATGCAGGATTACTCAACCTCATCTCCAGGGGCACTGTGACTACGTTAGCATCCCATCCACTCCAAGCACAGCAAAGCCTGTTATGTTGCTATTATATTGTGTAAACACACCTATAAGCCTACCAAGATCATCGCTATTCTGTTCTGCATCTTTGTGGCGAGTGCCAGACTAAACAGCAACATGCAGGGCTTTAAATGCGTCTTCCAGTTCGACTGCAAATATTTCTAATCAAATCAGAAATCTGTTGCCTGTGATGGGGTTAAACAGCTAAAACTGATTTGCCCTAAGCTTACAGTTGAGCATTATTAATAGCAGCTAGAACTCATAAGAAGATGACTGGCATCAGAAGAGTGACTGAATAAACAGCTAAGTTGTTCTGATAGAGGAGCTGCTTATGTCTGCAGATTTCAACATGGAATCACACTTCAAATCACCAGACACTATTATTGCATTGATAAAATGCAGCCTTCTTTTAAATCTTATAACCAAAATGTGTGGCTATTTTAAAAACGTTTTTAATAATCATCTAAAAGGACACTGACAACAGAGAAGATTGGAACAACACACAAAGGTAATATTCAAGGCATAAAAATAAGTACCTGAATTATGAGACTGTATCAGAGACAGTATTTTATTATTGCTTGTTCTGTTAAGTGCTATATTTTCACACTAGTAGTAGAACTGCCCTTGAAGAGATCAATTTTTCCACTGTTGTGAACTAGCAGGTATTTAATAGAGAACATTAGACAAAAAGCCTAGTTACATGGAAATCTAAGTGTTTGTATGAGGGCTGTTGCTCGAACAGCAGCTGTATTCATCTTGGCAATAAAGCAGCAGCTACATGCACATAAGGAGGCTCTGGATTTGGGTAACATGAACAGGGAGAGGTATGAACTATTGAAGAGAGTTTTCATTATTATGCTGCTAAAACTGGCTGCCATAAGGAAACTTTCATTAGCACTCAGTGAAACTCAGGCCACTTGGCAAAGTGCTACACGGCATGCAGAGTACAATACCTACCCCAAAGGCCCAAGCAGTCTACCACAACATAAAATAATGATAGCAGAGTATTTGATATATGCAACATACTATTTTCTAGATGCGCTTCTAATTGGGCATGTATTTAGATTAGTTCTCACACAATTTCTGCACATTTATTAAAGTATTTTTAATATACAAATCAGGTCCTAAGTAGTCAACTACATCAAAACAGTTATTATCTATTTAAAAAAAGGAAACAAAAAAAAAGGAGAAAGAAGAAAGGGCAAAAAAAAAAAGGCAAAAAGCCCTAAAACCAAAGAAGATAGGATGCATTTGGGTAAAAAAAAATAAGTATGAAAGTACTGAGACGCATACTACCTCTAAGTAACCAATGGTTAGGAAATTTCAGCTCTCTCTCTTCTAAATTGACACATAGAGAAGCGCCATACTTGCTTATTTTTATTGTCCACAAACAGGGCTCACAGACAATAGATGATGTCAGCTTCTTGGCTTGTAGATAAGTATTAAAGCATAATACTATTTTTAGCTAACTTCCTAAGGAAATCACGCACACGCAGCTCTGTTAACACTCAGCCTTCTCTCCTACTATTTGTTGAGCCCACAACCAGCTTCAACAAATTTTGTTAAAAAGCTAAATCTCTCATACATACAACCTGCCTGCACATTTTGGGAAAGCCGACAGGCCAGCGTAGGAAGACAGTGTACTAAAGCCCTCGTTACAAGGAAGGAGGGCGTGACGGCTCACTCCAAGGTGCGGCGGCTGGCCGACACCCTGCCATTTCCAGCCCAGGGACAGCAGTCGTGTCTAGTCAAAGAGGGAGGAAGATGGAGCACAGCAGCACAGGGCACATGTAAAAGGCACCTATTAAGAGACAAAGAAAGAGGGAGGCAGAGCAGACAGAGACTTCGTTAGACTTGCTGCTCATAAAACACCATATATACATCTGCATATAGCATGCTACGCTCTGTTGGCAGGAAGATTAGTTCAATTGTTTAAGGGGACTTATCCACCCCAACTAAATGACCCTAAGTGCTCCTTACAATCTTCAAAATATGTCCCTTGGCACTAATAATTTTATGATGAAGGCTAAATTATGTTCAGATAGAATTAAAAAAATTGAGGTAAACTGTATTAGGCTATTTAATACAAATGCCCATTCTGAACAGCAATTACATGTTTATTCTTACATCCTGTAGGAACAAAGTCATAAAGGTGATCTGTCTTAACAAAATCTCCAGATGCAAAGACAGGGGAGAACTTAACTAACGGCATCTGGTTTTCCTCTGTGTCAGTGGCCTTATTGCTGGTAACCACCATAAATTACTTTTTTATCATCAACTAGGAAGTCACACCACCACGTGTCTACTTCCATTAACCTGCTCCTAGTGCTACTTTTCCTTCACTTTCCAGATGTTTGATTTTCTTCTGCAACAAACTAATGCTACAGTAACTTACAGTATTATCTATCTGTACATCTCTCTCTCTCTGATTTTAGGTTTCCTGCTCTGTAGTTGCACAATTCAATTTTTCCCCCTCCAGATATATTTTTCTCCAAGTTACATTTTTTATCTTATCCCTTTTTTGTATTTATTCCTCTCGCCCCAGGGCTTTGTTTTTAATGTTTACTATATTTTCTCTCTTTCCTCTTCCCTAGCAGAGAAGAAACTGGAGACAACTTTGCTTCTCTCTGCTCCTCCAACATCAACATTGAGCACTCATCAGTTATTTCTTCACTAGGTACATTTACTTCCTATGTTTTCTTTACCAACTTCCACCCATCCAGCATTACATGTAGCACTGAACAAACAAAAAGCAGCTTCACCAGTGGCTGCCCACTCTACAGCAGGTGAGCTACCTGGATATCCATTAATCCAGCACCAAAATCAGAGTCTGAACTAATCTAGCAAGGCTCACTCGAGGGCTTCAACGCTGAGAAGAATGGCAGGAATGGCCACAGCATGCAGAAGGTGAAGTGGCAATGATTTCTTAGGCACTGGTGTGCTCAGTCTATGGGCAACACCTTTACTGCAGAGGCCAGATGGCTTCAGGTAGCCAAAAAGGCCCAGAGTGGAGGAGAGGAGGCAACCCAGGACACCATGATCGACTCTGGAAAAAAAAGACAGGAACATGTGTCAACTGTGGAGAGCCACATGGATGTCAAAGCTGGGTGGCACAAGGGAAGCCTCATCAATTCTTTCACAAAGAAAGGCAACACGATATGTATCTTCTCAATATAAGAAATGCAGTTGCTAAAATAGAAGGTTGCTATGTAGGGGAAGCATGCTAAAGCATAAAGCAGCTTTAAAGGAGGGTTGTGGCCTAGAAAAATAGAGGTTAAAGGGGCTTGCATGAGAACAGTAAGAACATGCATGAGAACAGAGAACACACTAATACTAAATTGCACTTAAAACATCACTAGTTTTCCCAAAAAAGAACAAAATCCCTTTGCTAGGCTCCCACACACTCAGCCCATCCTGCTAAATAAAGACTAAATTATCAGCTGCTCACCTCAGCCTCCCTGCAAACAGTTGACAGAGATGAATCCAACGCCTTTGTGTAATTCTGCGCACATCCCAACATGGAGATACAAAACAGGAACAGACTACATTTAGAGAAGAGTGACTTCTAAAAACCCAACCCAAGACCAAAAAGATCAATTTAATTCCTCCTAGACAGCTGGCAGCACCTTCGCTTTTCTTCCCAGTGGATCTGACTGATCCTTGCCTCCTACCCTGCTCCGATTTCTCTAGCAAGCTCCCAGCCTTCCCACACTGCCTGCACTCTTACCGTGGGTACACGGCAAGTCAGAACGCACCTACCAAACGTGTATCCCTTGCGCATGTTATGCGCCATACCTCGAACAAGAGTGCTTGAGTACATTTAGAAAAAAAAATATACCTGAGAGAAAGAATGAGACGCAAGTATGTTTCATTTATAAAATATGATGGTAAACTGTATATTTGATTTAATGTGTATATTATGCATATATACTTTATATAATTCATATATCTCACACAAAGGGAGGCAGGCATTCAAAATCACTATAACCTGATAATTCAATTTTATTATCTGTCTCCTGTCGTGGTAAGAACTTCACACAGATGGCTCAGGAAAATTTTCAGGTGTTTTTCCCCTCCCAAATATCTCAGCCTATAGCTGGGAGCTGCTCTGCACTATCAGATACACTACCCGCTTAACCAAGACTTTAATCTTGTAGATAGTAGCATTAAAAATTTCAGGGGAAAGTGAAAAGAGGGAGCCAAAAGAGAGAATAAATAAATAAAAGAGGCAGATGTAGGTTTTCACCTCCACAGGCATCACTCAAGTTACAAATTGTGTCAAACAGCAAAGCGCTAGACCTTTCTTCCTGTCCAAAACTTTGCAAGCTTTCAACTCACTGCTGTTTTGTCATCTTATTAGAACCCTCCTGATTTTTGCAGTGTGAAGACAGAGCAATAGCATTTTCCAGCATTCTATACTCACAATGCAAGCCTAAACATCAAGCTAAATTAAGGGGTTTTATACACCACTGGATGAGCAGAACTAAATGGTTTTCTGAGTGACAGGTACTTTTGCAGAATACCTATCCACATTTCTAAGGCATCTATCACCATATGATCTTCTGACAAAAAGGCTTTGCTGTATTTAAGTCTCCAAATACTTTCTTTTTCAGTGCTGGAACACACTAAACAGAAGGTAGAAAAAAAATAAGTTACCATATAAATGCATGCACAGAAAAATCCTGCAAGTCCCAGATTATGTTACTGTTTTCTTCTCTGCTTTGTGCACAAAGACTGGTACAAACAAGACAGAATCACACGTACACAGCAGACAGGCTGCAAACTCATCAGGGGCACATTTGAAAAGGCATGTACTCAACAACTAATTGCTTTGGGAAAGAAAACTGTATAGAGGGTTACACCTACAAGGACTCTGAACTAATTGTAGGGCAAGTAAACAGCCCTGAATTACGACAGGTTTATTATACTGCTCCAGAAACATTTTCCTGTTCTGTACCACAAAACATACGCAGAATTAAAACTTAATGCTTGGGCAGAATATTTCAGCTGTATATTATAATGCCAAATCCCTCAATCGGAAAAACAAATCAAGAAACACAAGTCTTGCGGATGAGTCTTCTGCCATTTCTTCTGCACGCTGACACGTGCATCATCCATGCATGGGGGAAATAAACACCACACATGCCGCCTATGAACTCACAAACACTCTAATGTGTTTGCTGGTGAAAAAAATCTATTTACAGAAGGTTGCTAAACATGACTGTAGAGACAGAAGAGCAAACACCTTAGTAAGGTTTAAAGCTCTGCTTGGGGACAGACCCTACCTATCCCTGATGAAACAACTACTGCAATACTGAAATACATAGTTCAAATTTTATTTTCTTTTAGCATTTCACTGACAATCCTCCAAACAACTAAAACTGGTTACAATACCTTTATTAGAAAAAGTTCGCATCTTTGTAAGACAATATTTTTTATTAAATTAGTAGTTAATTTTTTAGGAGATATATGTAGATCCACATAAGTATTTGTTACGGATAAAAACAGCAAAGGTTCTGTAGACTGAAATGTTTGCTTATTTTAAAGGGAAATGAGAAAAATGCTCTGAACAAGACAAATGGGCACTTAAAAATAAGTCACACTAGGGATGACAGAGGCACCTGTGCAACCTCATCAGGTGGGATGAATACAGGCCTGATGATCTCTTGCAAGAATATTTTCCACAATCTATTTTTAGGAAACAGTTATGAATTTTGAGCTTAATGCAATCTAATAATGGCTTTCTGTATACAAAAGAGCAGATAAAACAACGTTCAACACTGTATTAAAACAGGTAAGCTTCAGACCTGTAAGAGGAATTACTGTTTCAAACCATTTTTATCCTATGAATCTCTCAAGGGCTGGGGAAGTTTTGCATTATGGTCTGTAATGCAGTGATAAAAGCTGGAGAACTACCTCCCACTGGTTTCAAAATAATAAGTTAAAAAAATGTACAAGCACATAAATGTCAGCTGCATTTTTGCACTACATAGGGCAAAACTTTGGCTATAAAGAAAATAAACAAAAAGAAAAATCCGATCTTTACTGATTTTCCTCTAAAAACAAAAGCTTCCCCCCCCCCCCAGTATTTCCTTACCCGTTTATGAGGGAAATAAAGATTTGGCTTGCATTCACATTCAGTCCCAGTTATTAGCTCTATAGCAGCTGGTCAGCGGCTTCAATGAAGCTAGAACATTAACACCAGCAGGAGAACCACTACACCTTACATAGCAAAAAGGAGCCTGTTTACTCAGCAAAAGGGTTAAAATTGAGTGACAAGGGGAATTACAACAACAAAGTATCCCTACCAAGAGGATTACACAAGTAGCCATGAAATCAGTCCTCCATCTCAGACCAGTTCTGGGACAGACTGAACATTCACAGCACAGAGCACCTACTCTGAACTGTCACCCCTGTTACCAGGTCACTGATAGAGGTGACGAGCAAGTGACAGCACTGTCCCGCAGGTATTCTCCTACATAGAGAGGTGAAATCCATCATGGGCCAGTGGGAAAAACTCAGAGAAAGCCCCGAAGCGGCCCTGAGACTGTGGCAAAGAGCTGACAGCTCCAGAGTCCCTCTGCTATTTTTTTGCTAGAGGTGTATTTACACACTTTACAATGCACATCCAGAAGTCTAAGATCCGCCTTTATTCTACATTTTTCCTCCTAGGCTGCAAAAGGCTATGTCAGAAGTCATACCTGCTCTGTTCATTTAAGAGATTTCACATAATCGCCCTTGACAGGCACACAAACAGCATGTCAGCACACATGACGCCTACCCAAACCAGTCTTCACTACTTGACCTTGCCTGGACAGCACCACTGGTGGAAAACTGCAAAAAAGAAATAAAAACCCACTAGCTGGAAACCTCAGACCTAAATATCCCACATAAGTTCAAGGCACTGTAAACCTGGACCCAGACCCAACTTTATCCAAAACACATACTGCTCAGGAAATCAAGAGAACTAGAAATGTCACTGTGTAACAGCCTGTTGGCAGACAAATTAAATACACTGACAGGTTACTACCGCCGAACAAGGGAAGGGAAGTGTCCCTGCCCCCCTCCTTGTGCCTAGCAACGTGGTTTTAACTGCTCCCTTCAACAGCAGCGGGTGCAGAAGACTCTTCCAAAGTCACTCCTACTCTTCTGCTTCTGAAGGGAGTTACAATCCAGCAAAATTATTTAATGAAATTTAAAACTGCGTTTTTCACTTAAATAGGAGGCAGTACACATGCAGACTTGGCCTGCAATAAATATCTCCCTACAACAGCAAGCAGGCTCAGCAGAAGACTAATGACCCTGTGGTGCGTTGACCTTGGCTGGACACCAGGTGCCCACCAAGCTGCTCTATCACTCCCCTCCCTCAGCAGAACAGGGGGGTACAAAATACGACAGAAAAAAACCTTGTGGGTCAAGATAAAGGCAGTTTAATGAAGCAATAGCAAAAGTCACATGTGCAGAAGTGAAAGAAAAGAGAAGATGTTATTCTCTGCTTCCCATCGGCTGGTGATGTTTGGCCACTTCCAGGGCTTCAGTAAGCTTAGCGGATGCTCCAGAAGACAAACATCATAAATACACATGCCCCCCCCTTCCTCCCCCTTTCCCTTAGCTTTTCTATCTGAGCTGACATCATATGGTACAGAATATCCTTTTGGTCGCTTTGGGTCAGCTGTCCTGGCTACGTCCCCTCCTCCCAAGACCTTGCCCACCCCCAGCCTACTGGGGGAAGGTTGGAGAGACAGCCTTGGTGCTGCGTGAGTGCTGCTGGGCAGTAGCCAAAAGTGTGTTATCACCACCTTTCTAGCTGCCAGTACAAGCACAGCACTGTGAGGGCTGCTGTGGGCCTCAGCCAGACCCAGTACAGCCCCACAGGTAGCTACAGACATGATCGTGCTACCCAGCCACCGGGGTTTGGTCCTGCAGGCAGAGATGGGCGCCAGCACCTCCTACTGCCAACCACAGGAGGACACCCTGAGGCACACAGCAAAATCAAACCGGACTTTTGTTTAGAATAGGAAAAACACACCCGTTCAGCAAGGTCTGTGAACCAGAAATTGGTACACAGCTCAGTCCGCCAACTGGATTACAAACAAAGCCCCCACACAAACCAAGGATGAGTATGGACTCCCCACCAAAGCCACCACCACCTGGCACGCTGGAGGTGGGCATGCAGGGATGCATATCCACAGCTGGGAACTTGCACAAAAGGATGGTAAAGGAGGGGGAAAAGCAACGAAGACCTTTCATAGGGCAGATGAAGATCACAATAGGAGAGCAAATACTGGATAAAGGCAGTAGCCTATCTTAAGAAAAAGAAAATACAATGCTGTAAACTAGTATCCACTACCATAATAATCTAGGTTACTGTTGTAGTTTGCTTTGAACAATGCCCAATGACATTTTAATAAATTGGTCAAAAGGTTAACTAGCTCTGCAAGGTTTTCCATCTGACACAGAATACTATACTGCAGCATAAAATACATTTTTCAGCAATTTCAATTCACCTTTTTACCTTTCAGAGTAGCAATTCAACACGCTAAGATTAAATAATGTTACCTCATTGGGGGTGACAAGAGACTTTAGTGACAGCTGTGTCTCAAACAGTGCTAAAAACTTCATCTCACAAACCCTTCCAGAAAATAGTCACAATAAACATAGTCCTGGACTAGAAAATAGAAGCCTTGAAAGTAGGCATTTTGCAGACCACATAAAAAAAGTTTCTACTTATATTTTTATTTTGTACTATTCTGACTTAATTCTATCCATCTTCTGTTACTACTTCGCACATGTCACAAATCACTTTAATATTTAGTTTTTCTTACAAAAGCCAGGCTGCCTGCTCTCAGTGTTCACCAAGTAGTGAAAAACAGGCGACAAATCACTGCTTCAGAGAGCTCACCTTTGAGATTCTGTATTGAAAGTGTATTTTCAATATATATATATATTCCAAAATATATGTGTACTGAAGTTCAGTCAAGTCCTTTCTGAACCATTTAAAAAATATATTTTATTGCTGCATTAAACAAACAAACGTGGGTTTATCTCATTTAATCTACTCCTTTAACTCAGCCTTTATACCAAGCTTCACTTGAAATGGCAGATTTGTTATTCTCCAGACACTAACTATTGAACCACAAAACATGTTCTTCTACAGAGGTAAGAGCAGACATTACTTCAAATACACTCTGTATGCTGCCTGCTTAAAACAGAGTAAGAGAGCACTATGTTAAACCACTGAAAAATATTCCTAATGAACTAAGAGTGCCTCTAAAGTTGACAGAAAACAAATTTAATTAGCTCAGTTGTTAAATGATGTCAAAAGGAACTTCAACATTTTTTCAGCCGAAAATGGAATATACATGTACCCAAATTAGATACTGATTTTAAAAGACAGGAAGGAAACCGTGCATACCAGATGCAAAAAGGGGGACCATAAACTTGAAATTACTAAATAGAACTGGTTTGTCCCTCTGCTGTCCTTCAGCAGGATGCACTGACTGACCAAATAGAGGCAAAAATCGAAGACCTAAGGTGTATGCAACACGTACTTCATACAGCAGCCACAAACTCCTAGGACAAGCCCTTGCTTCAACAAGGCAAACTGAGGAAAGAGATATATTACCCCACCAGCAATTCCTCTTGTTCTAGTTCTATCACTCCCCTTCCTATAAGCAGAAGCATTTAATATTTTTTTAAAATACATTTCATCTTACATATCACTGAACCTCTACAGATCTCTGCCACCTGGCATGCACCATGGCCCATTCTTTAGGGCACTACAAGCTGCGTAAAGCAAACAGGCACAAGATCTTTGTCAGAGATATATATTTAAGGTAATTTTCTTCTACTTAAGAGTCAGAATAAGATGACGAGCATCTTTGAATATATGAGAAATGAAATTATGAAATTAAAAACCTATCGAGAATGTTGTGTAAAGTCAAATACTGAGCTCTGCACAACTGAAATTTTAAAAAGTAACAAAACGGAAGAACAACACTTACCACACGCCATTTCACATCTTAACACAAGAAGAATTACTACTGACAACAAGAAATCAAACAAATTAATCCACAGAAATGCAGTGTTTATTTTAGGAACAATCTTTATGCAAAATTAAAGATCCCTTTCTGAAGGAAATGGCTGTAGACAAAAACATCTGGGGCTATTGGTAGGAGCTATCACTTTCTTACTAAAATGGAGCTACATTACCAAAACGAAAGAGCAAACGGTAGCAATGGGAAATGTATGGAAAAGCAGAGAAAGGCAGCACAGAAAATTTTGTTGAGCAGCACAGGAGAGTTTAAACCTTTTCTTACAAAAACCTGAAGGAGGAAAGACATACATAGCTTCCAGATATACCAACTTCACCAGGAGAGGACAGGAACTGTTTTCCATTAACATTCTAATAATGGAAAAATGCCCAAGGGAAGCAAACCCGTCATGCAGCAGAAAGCAAATGTTTCAAAAAGTATTTGTGGCAATAAACTGCACAGAGCCAACACCCACACAGCTCTCTCCAGCCAGCTCTGCTGAGCTCCACTCCATAGAGCAGGGAGCACTGGTGAAAAAATGGAGAATATCAGATAGGAAGTACAGTCCACATACAAATATAAAGGAAAAGCAGTCAGGAAAGGGAATAAAATAAATAAATAAATAAATAAGGGGTCTGGATGACAGATACCCCTTCTGAAACTCCTGGGAGATGCGAATGCAGACAGGCAATTGGAGACTGAATTTTCAGAGGCTCTGTGCTGCCCTGAAGGAACACTTCCATCTGTGGTCTTCTGCTGGTGGAAATGAAGATAAATACACTCCAAGACTTCAGAACAACAATGGAAAAAAACACTCTGGGTGGTTTGTTGGGAGTTTTTTTAGTTTAAAAATTTTCAAATAACAACTGGCATCAAAAGGGAACCTGAGTGTTTTGTCTCATTCTATCAGCAGGGTGAGAAACCAAATTGTGTAGCTTCTCCCTGAAGCAGAGTGCCTTCTGCAGCAGTGCCCAAACAGCCTCTCCAGAAGGACGTCTCCCCAGACAACACACACTTCTACAAGGAACCCATGCTGAAGGGAAATATATGTATCTTCTCTAGCACCCCAAATCCATAAGCCCAAGACACAGACTATTCAATTCTATCAATACCACTTAATTCATTTTTCTAGACAACTCAGAAGATAGGGGAACAAATAACACAAGAAAGCCAAAGCAGTAGGGTTTTGTCACGGCCAAAGAATGAAGAGCAGCTATAAACAGCGCACTGTTTGCACGCAACATTTTTCAATTATTTATAGGAAATAGTTGTTGGAAACCCACAACAGGCGCACCTCTCTCCCGAGCGAAGCTGGAAACCAAGAAAAACCAAACTCTACACCCAAAATCCCAAACCCCATTATTTGGAGAATGAACACCACCCCTTTCCCCACTGCTGCCAAGTCCCGATGAATAAATCGGTTCATGCCAGCACACGCTGGCTCTAACGCAAGGCATTACATATGCACGGGTTCACAGGGAGACACAACCCAGTCGCTGCTGTACAGCCCGCTCCTCCGTCCGTGAACAGCGAGACCTTTTTTGAAAACTGAAGGACAGAAGTAAATGTTCAGGAAGCCCACTGAGCCCTCATGCTTTTTTCTTTTTCCATGCATTTTATGCAACAAGACTTCACCCACACTTCCATTAAAGCACAGAACACAGCAATTCCCTAGAATAATTACACAAGTTTAGATAAGTTCAGAACCCCCCATACCCGCTTTGTCCCTTGGCAGCGTGCTGAAGCTAACCAGCAACACCACCGCTCAACTACTGCTAATATACAAAAGCCAACGGAACCGAGTTGGCTCGGTTGGTTGGTTCTGGTTGGCAGAACAAACTCTGGCCCATAATTGATGTGTAAAATATCTATTCGTGGATGTCAGGTAAAAATCACACATTTGGGGATAGAAATACTTCACAAAGTGATTTAGTCAGGGAAAAACTGATACTGAAAATAATTAGAAACATAAAATGAGAAAATAAATACAAACAAATGAACAACTTTGAACTTAACTGTCCAAAAAGGTGTAAGAAAGAGAAAAAAATGGGTATTAATTATTGATCATTTCCACTATAAATGATTATTTCTAAATATCAATAATTCAATATAATTATCTTGCTATTAAGTCAATTTTCTTTAGAGTAACACATTCCATAACCAAGTAAGTATATGTTTCCAATCCCCCAACTCTCATTCTTCCTTTAAAACAGTAATAAGAGTAACTACCCAATGAGAAATGTGGGTTCAAGTAAGCCCCAGAATGCGTGGGCAGCCACAGTCCATTTCACCCAACGTTAGATTCACTTTGGACAAGGGAGAAGAAAAGGAAGATCAGTTACCTGAATAACCCTTACAGAAGGAGAAAATAATCAGGAAAATAACAACACAACTAAGGTTTGTCTTACAAAATCAAATATAACATTTATATACTTACCTGCACTTTATTCTGAAGCATGGGAAGCCACAAAACCCTATCAATTTTAAAGGCTGTTCAAAGATCTCATTAAAGGCATGCGGAAATTTAAAGAACGCTGAATGTTCTGAAGAATCATCTTGGTCTATGGCATGGGATGCTGGCATATTTGCCTGCCTCAGGTTGATTTTTCTGCCCAATTCAGTATTCTAAATGAAAAACAGCTCCTTAGGATGAAGGCTTCTTCAAGATTTTGCATAATCCAGCTAAAATAGATAAAAATTCCACATCAAGAGTACTTAGGTGACTTGATGTTCTTGAAGGCCTAAGAGTAATAGAATAGCAATATTCACAGATTGAGACTCTCTGAGCAGACATCAAGGTTCAACACAAAGCCGCTCTGAAAGGCTATGGCTTTTACAGAGCAGACAAAGCACGACAACAGGATGGATGTAACAACACTGCTGGGTACTATTACATCAGAAAGATTTCCACTAACTGTAATCTGTCTCTCTCTTCTGCCACTAACTATAAATAGCATCAACCCCCAAGCACTAGGAAACACAACATGCCAAGTGGAACCTCTCTGCTAAAAGAAATCAATCCAACCACAAGCCTGTATTTTGGTGTTGGCCAACAGCTTCCTGAGCCACAACATAAAACAGCAGGCACACTAACGCTGTCCACACTAGGAGTACAAGTAATGCAGGTCTGAAAAAGCGGGAAGAATGAAGCTTGCTAGGGAAGTAAATACAGATTTTAGTCCCAAGACATAAGGAAGCAATATACTGCTTACTTGGCCTCATATTGTAGTGGATGAGCCCGTTTAATTCATTTTCAGAGTCAAGCTTCCACCTACGCAAGCTTCTGCATTAAATCTAGGTCTAAGATGGTGGCCAACAAGGATTAAAATATAATTTATGACTAGACGTAGACATAAGCATAGATTTAGCACTGGGCTAAAAAGCCCAGTCACGCAGCCTTAGAAGCCCATGGTACATTCACCCAAATCTTCAAACTGCTTCGTCATTGGTGTTCCTGCAATGCCTAGTGATTTTCACCCAGGAAAAGCCTTGCAGTAGCTGGCAGTGACTGAGGTGAAGAGATCCCTACTGACATGACTGTAATTCTGAAACAATCTGAAACATGAAACTCCATTAAAGAAATTGATATACATCAATAAAAGCAGGTGTGATAGTAGGGGAGGAACTGTAATAAGTATTTTCCCCATATAATAAAGAGTGAATCTAATACGGCATTGGATTTATTTCTTGCAAGTTTAGTCATGTTAGAAAGTACCTTACCATGCAAGCATTTCTATCAAATAAACTGTATAAACTAAATAAAAAAAAGTTACACTTACTGAGAAAGTCAATTATTCAACAAGAGTCAGAGTGGCATATTTATCAGCCTTGCAAAGTAAAAATGTATTATGTATCTAGGCTAATAAATATATTTTAAAAAAAGTCCAACAAAAAAAATCTGCAGTAAATCAAGAATACAATAATTGCACTTCTAATGAGAATGCTGCTTTGATGTGCATCTGTGTTATGGAAGCAAAGGCTTCTTCACTGAGCAAAAAAGAAATGATACTAAATGTCCCCTAAGAACAAATCACACACTCCCACCCCAACCACCTGGTCTACGTTTCACAGGACCAATCAATCTAAAAGCAAATAATGCAACAATTAGTGTAGCTGAAACCACATTCCATGTTACCATTAAAGGCATATAGTTATGTAGTATTTGCAGTTCACTTCCTCCTACAACGTGCTCTTTTTGGGCACTTTTTTGATCGCGAGGGCAACTCCTAACACTATTCAAGTTATAAAAGATGTATGTAGAGAGCAAGATGGAGAGAAGATGTTGGGGGGAATCTTTAAAAAATATTTCACTAATTATGCTTCAAAATTATGAAAAGCATCTCCAAGGAGGATGATAAACATACCAGTGCCAAAAAGATTTAACACCCTGAACTAGAAGAGTTGTTTGCATTTTTTTCCCCAAACTTCACCAAAACCCTCTTTGTTAGCAGATCCTGTAAAAACACTAGTAATAGGCTGTATATGATACCTACAAACACACAAAGTAGACAATTAGCAGGTAGTAATTCTACAAAAGCCATTTTGATCTCTCTTCCTTTGAGGCAAATGTCAACCACCTGAGGCTATTAACCATACCTGTTGCAGCACAAGCAAGCTATCAGGCTGCAACAAGCCTTTACCGTTGGCCAGATTCTACTGTCTGTGCCATTTCTCCTTCCTCCAGAGGCCAGACCACTCTGCTCCCCCTCCATCCAACCCCCTCTCCCACACTCCTCAGGGCTATTTAACTATTTAGCAGGAACAAGCTACAGCTGCACATCATCCATGTCAATCAACCCGCTGCCTTCAAGGCAAGGCCCCAGCTGCATATTATCAATGCTAACCAACCCACTGCCTTCATTCTTTTACACATACCTTACGTCAACTATTTGCATATAAGTCAACCCACCTTTAAAGAAAAGAAAAAACCAATTTTGAAATCTCAGACCCTAATTTTTTCTTAAAATACTCTCAAGCCCATCCAGAATCAGGGGGTGGGGAAGAGAGAGAAATCAACTATTGGTTACTCAGATGAAGAGTACCCCTGCTTTCAGCAAAAAAGCTGGGAAGGAAAGCTATTTTGAATTCTTGCTGTGAATCACATTAAAGCAAAAATTTAAAGTCCATATACCCTAAAGATGATACAGGTCCATCCTTTCCTCAGCCAGCTATTAATGAGAACAAGCTTCTGAAGTGAGGGGTTATGCAATCATTAAAATAAAACAGTCAGGACCTCCCAGAAACATCTAAAACAATGCCATATGGTAAGTAATAGGGGGTATTTTTTTTTTTTAATTTCCAAGCACACTTACAAGCATTTGTTCAGATCTTAATAGAATTTATGATAGCTTTTGTCCTTCTCAGTAATCACTGCTCATCTTTACCAGAAAGGCAACTGCTGCTAGAACGCTATATATTAGGGTCTAACATTTTCAGAAGACGAGACAAGCATTTTTCAAAAATTAGGTACTTCTTTAGTCTCGGGCATACTCAACAAAGCAGGACAGAAATTCACAGCACAAGAGGCATAGTATTCCTCATTCCTTCTTGTCTACAGCGCAACAAGCAACGACACTACAAAATGATAAGAACGCCAATTCAGGTGTCGTTTGCAAGGTAAGTAACAGAAACCACAACTACCACCTGCTATGTGCAGTTAATGTACACCTTAAAAACAGCATCATCATGGGCCACGTATCCACATCATATCAGAAAGATCACAGAATCACACAACAGTGAAGTATCATGTATGTATGTAGCATGGTTTTCCAAACTAAAACCAATATACAAGCAACAAAGACATGTAAAAAAATACCAAAGTTAAACAGAAAAATGAAAGCATGTTCAGAATGCAAAATTTTGCTTTAACGTTCAAGAAAAATGTAGCTTTTGTTCCAACTCTTTTAAAATGAAAAATATATAGCTGATATAGCAGATCCAACCTGCATATTGCCTCGATCTGCAGTTTAGCCCTGTAAGGACTATATTTATAGAAAACATAGCTGGGACAGATATCAGAGATGTCTTCCTTCTACACCTCAGTCACCTTATTAAAATGAAACCTCAGTGCAAAATTCAAACCAAGTGTAATAATCGTATCCTATTGAAGAAAACTAATTAACCCCAAAGGTCTATCAAAGCTTAATATAAACTTGTACAGGGTTAGGAAAAGCAAAAAGCTTTGTGCTTGTCTATGCTGCATACTCTTCATGTACCAAAGTTTGTTAGGAAAAAAAAATAAAATTAAAGCATCTCAAGCAAAGAACACGGTAAAAAAAACCCTACACCTGAGAAAATTTCAAAATAAAGCCAAATTAGCATTGCATATGTCTTCATTCTTTTATTCCTTTTTTTTTAAAAAGCTGTGTAATCTCAATATTGCTGCATTTATTTGCGCAATTAATTCCCACCTGATCAGAAGTGCACTTAAAAGATAAAACCTCCCTCCAGAACAAGGCAGAAACACTGTTAAAATACCAAACTTCCCTCCTGGGCAATCTGCCAGAAAACAGATTCAAATATCTGGATTTCTTCCCAACCGTGTGAACGCATAACAACAGAGGAAGAGCCCGCTGCCACCGTATTTCCCTCTCAGGACTGTGGTGCACGGGCTTACACAAAAGAGCAGACGAAACGTGCTGTGCCGCATCCTTACGCGCCTCAGTGCCCTGACTGCTGCTGAAAACTGTGCAAATGGCAAAGATCGTGGATGGCTTCTGGCGCTCCTGGGAGGTATGACTGAGCCCACCTCACCTCTGGCAGCTTGCCTTACCGAGTCATTTGAAATGGTGTTTACGGCTTGAACTGAGCCAACAGCTCCCCAGGGCACAGCGAGCCGCAGCTCTGCGCCCCAGGTACCGCTGCCCAGAACCCCGCTGTGCTGAGGGCTCGCCAGATGTGAGAGGCAGGTGCCCGTGATGCTACCGTGCATCAAGGGTTATTCACACAACAAACCAGAGTCCAACACCAAAAGGCCAAATTCTCGTGGTGCCAGCCCTCCCAGCCCCGGCGGCAGCAACAGCACTCCGGCTGCTCCCACCTGCCCCATGAGCACCATTTCCAGTGTGTCTCCGGGATCCCCCCAAAGCCTTTTACAAGCATTCTTCCACAAAACCCTCTTCAGCTCCCTTTAAGAACTAGAAAATAATAAATTGGACTGGTTTCTTGCCATCAAGGCTCTCACAGGTTTTGTTGGGTTTACGGCACACCCGGCAGACATAATGCACGAACATGAAGTGCAGGCTGGCACAAGAGAGAGCACAGACAGGCCTGACGATGGACCAGTGCCGTCCCAGAGGCTGGATGAGACAACTTCCCCTCCGTTATCATCACAGCAGCGCACACAGGACAGAAAAAGTGCAGAATACAGCCATCACCTTCAGGAAGAGTGGGGGGAAAAGGCAGTTGAATAAATGGGCTAAGATGGAAAAGATTACTGATCATGTTTCAAACTGATTACCGATTACTTAACAGAATAAAAGACTAGGAAATAAAAAATATAATTTACCATTCTGGTACTAGTTAGATCTACCAGTCAGGTTGGTACGTGAGAAAGCACAGTGCCCAAGAACCACTGACAGCAGTATTTTGACGAGCACTAAAATTCTTAAGGAAAATAAAATTAAGCAGAAATTGAAGGGGCACATAAGTACATAGTGGATGCAATACAATGTGTTATTAAAGCCACAGTAAAACTCAATAGCTGGAAGCAGTGACAAATAAATTTAGATATAACTTCACTGGAAGAATTAACCTTTAACAATTTATTGATGTGGTGATTTTTCTAAGTGTTCAAATTAAAGTTGAACATCTCAATGTATTTTAAGGGTAAACACTTTCTTCAGTTTTGGTTTGCTACAACAAAGAAAAAAGGGAATATGAGGATACACGCATGGATCTGCACAGTAAACTAAATCATTTTGTTTAAATGAGATCCTTGATCCAGACTCAACCTGAAAATGGTGCTGCCACAAAAATCTTTCTCCATTAAATGATATGAACTTAGACGTATTTTTCTATATAAGAATTGTAACTGCATGTTAGAGAAGTATACCTGGGGCAACACTGGTATTTCTGACCTCTCAGCTGATAGAGGTAATTCCTAAACAGCCTCAAAGCATCTGGGTCTGCCACACGGTATGGGGATGCCTGAAAAAAAAGCACCTCAGAAAACCTGAGCCATTTGCATACCAAGAGTGAATCACTAAATTATTAGCAGCGAGTCACCTCTATGCCAACCCCCTGACAGGACGATCAAGCAGGGGTGGGTCCTATATCCAGGCTTCAAGATTTTAGAAATACAACAGTAAGACACTTTCAGGAGGTTCCCTCCCATGCACTTGCAACTGACGTATTTCCCGGTACCACATGGGTTCAAAACATTCTTTCTTAAGGCAGGAATTTAGAAACTAATGTAAAAACAATAAAATCCAAGTAATGGATATAAACAATCTGTTATACTATAAAATCAAACTGATGCTTTATTTTATTTGGGAAAACATGGCACATCCCTTAGTGACCAATACAGGACCACAGAGACTGACTTTCATGACACAAGTCATAAACCTGTTTAATAATCCAATGTTTATCTGCAGGCCCTCTGAAGATCTTTGCAAACCTATTAGCAGCATGGTTCTGTTTCAGTTAAAGGCTATGGAGAACCAGCAAGGGTGGTAAATTCTGCAGCATTATTTTTCCTTCTTGGTAAATTAACTCAATCTAATCTCCATCAAACATAACACTACTTAAAAGCCTGTGCCTGCTCAGACTCACAGAAACGGCAAAAATTCCACTGAAACTTAATAGGCTCAGAAAATCTTGCATCTTAATTAAAAATAAATAAACTGTAAATGAGAACAGAGTCATGGCAAGAAATAAAATTATAATGGAGCTGCTTTTAGCTGGAACATAAAACTGAGCAACTGCAGGAATTCTCTGTTTAGATATACTTCAGTGTAACAACTCACACGTTCTAATACTATAAGAGAAACAAGACACTGAGTATTGACTCAAAGGACAAAAATATATTTCAATGATCTAGCCCATAATTGTAACGTATGTGCAAATGTTCCACAAATCAAGACACTGTGCAAATTCAGGCTATTCACAACAGAACACACTTCATGAATACTTTTTAAGGCTATTTCACACTCTTTCTATGGAGATACTTATTTTCCTTTTCCTCTTCCCAAAGCCCTACAAACATTAGCTTCAGAATAATATATAAAGAACAAATTGGGCTGAAGGGGATGCAAGGAAAAAGCATTCTCTAATAGTGAGACAAATTTGCAGTGTAGTTTTTACACTTTGCATGTTTTCCAAACAGCAAACTCCCAAACTAACAAATCCCTTAAGATCTGAGCTCTATCTTCACTTTGTTGTATGGTAGCTTTTAATAAACATTTAAGATGTAAGTCACTCTAGAAAGAACTTCTTTTTCAAAGCTCCCAAAATTTTTTTCATTTCCAGAGTCAAGAAGAAAGTAAGGCTGGAGAAGCGCAGGCAGCACTTTTATGTCCTATACACTACCATGCACATTAGCAGTTGTAAGGCAAGAGACTCCTCCCCTCAGTGTACTCACTGCACTACAGCTATGCACCCGAACCAGCTTTCTCCCGCTGCTCCAACTGACATATTTCTGAATGTACCAAAAATATTCTGAAGGCAACGCTTACAGTAAACACTCACCACAAGCAAAAGGAATTGTTATATTGACGTGGTTTCTTTCATCCCGATTTGAAACCATGCTGAGATCCAACGATAACAAGAAACACAGAATGCAGAGTTTGTCACTGTTCTTAGCTCCATTTTTGACATCTGTTTCACAGCTCTTGGAAAGCCCATTTCCATTAATCTATCATGAGAAAGGACAGGAGACAAAATTCCCAGGCTGCAGAGGGCATTAGGAGACTTTCTTAGCTGCTGTACATTAAGAAAGAACCGTAACAGCCAAATTACGTTACTGTGAATAGACAGAAGATGTTGTAATTCTATTCCTCCTTTTGTATTAATGGAGTAGTTTACGTTGCGATCTTGTGGGCAGACCACTCACCAAAGACATTACCAGCCACCTGACACAAAGAAACAGCAGACTAAGAACGGGAGGTGACATCCTAGTCCCACTCAGCAGAAGCAGGTCTAGGCTTCCCTGAGTTAAGCCTACAAATTATCATTTGTAAAAATTTACATATATTACTCCTGCTGCACACTAATATTTAAGCAGATTCCACCAAACAACCCAGAGACTCATTATCAAATCAAGGTAAAAGGGAAACGATTAAAGGCCTCATCACAGAGAGCTTTAAATGACTTAAAAGCACGGCCTTTGTAGTATTTATGCATTTTAAAAATAGGAACAAAAATACAGTTGATATTCAGCATCATTAAAATGTAACCATAACAAGCTGCTTCAAAGTTGAATACTTTCCTAAGATCAGTATCGTAAATCAAAAAGGGATAACCTGCTGGTCATTCACAGCTTCCACAGAAGTAATGTACACTCAGCACACCATTAATAACTGGGCTTCTTTTAAATAAAAGATTAATTTCAAGCACCCGGCTTTGAAAGCATGAATCTCTATTTATATGACAGATTCAAAACTGGCTTCTCTCATATACAAGCAAAAGCAACATTAAAACCCAATGCAGGCTCTGACAACAACAAAAGCTTGTGGAGAATGAAAACAGGAGGAGAAGAGGGAAGACTGTTGTTACAAAAAAATGGAATTAAAACCATTGTAGATATGTAACTCATGGGAGATTTTAAAACATAACAGGTTTTCTGTTTTTCTGAAGGACAGTAGCACCCTGTTGTACTCATCATACTTGCTACTAAGGAATAAAAACAAAGAGGTAACTAAAAAGCATCTACCAACCTTATGTAACCTTGAGTTACTAACCCCAAATCCTACATTTACCAAAGTAAATGTTAGAAAAGCACATTCAAGCATGAAAAATGGTCTGTGATACTAAAGTGTGTTAGTGCTCACTTTGCAATTCTGAGTACAGAAACACAGTGGTCAGCCATTTAAAAGAGAAAAATAATTGCAACTAGCTCCTCTGGATTAACTTAATAATGAAAAAGGCCAATCCATATGGCGGGACCTGTGTGGGTGGAAAGATATTTCACTTCTGAGAGTCTACTTTGAAGTCTAAAATCGAGTAAGCGTGGTGGTCTCAGCCCAAGTCCCTCCAAATGCCACTAAAACTCATCTCATTTAATCTGGACCAGCTGACTTTCTGGTAGGACGCGTGAAAGAAGAAACTGCGTTTCTCTGAAGACTGGTGGTAGGAAAAAAAAAGCACCAATAACTTTACAGCACAGCTAATGATCATAGAGGAGGTCTCCGTCTGCATTGGTTTAGGGAACAGAGAACAATCACATCATTCCCTTCAGGATGATTATTATCTAGTGTAACGAATGCCATTTCAGTTAAACTGCACATGGCAAAGCAGCATGAATTAAGAGTAAATACCAACACTCTTGTCAAAAGGAAAATTACCGCAACAGGCTATGAATACTTGCCATTATCATATGACTGTAGTTACTAGGCTTTGACTTGCTCTTAAGGAGTTTCCTTTCAATCTCAGACAGCATGATAAACTAGACTTCCAGTTTGTTCTGTTTTCCCACTCAAGATGGGGCAGGAGACATTCACATTTGCAGGAATTTATAGGACTCAACAGGATTTAAACACAATACGACAAAAATACTTCCCATTTGAGGACATTTTCAGCTACAGAAAAGGTTTTGGGAGCCAAGACATCTCTTAATTTGTAGGCTACTTTTAATGAAGTAAAATATTGACAGTACATTTCTCTAAGTATGAAGGAAACCAAGATAACAGTCCAGTTTGCCACACACTTTGTGGTTTAACCACAAGAAATAAGAAGCAGTTGACCCACAGGAGAACATCTGTATGCAGCAGGGCCATGCCTGAATCAAAACCACCCCCAAAACTGCTTTAGCTATGACAAAGCAAGAAAGAGAGGACCCTGCTTTATGTATTACATAGTACCTTCAGCATCCTACTTTTGATGTTGCACAACAGTGTTTTTCAGTAGTTGACATCCACTGGAAAATATATATATGTTGAATTATGCTATACACTGCCCTCGAGCTACAGGAATAGTTCTCTGCTTATCAGTAAGATACATGCTGATCGGTGATGTAAGTCCTTCACTTCCACCACACAGCACATATTTATTCCTCCTTTGTTTTCAACTTAATCATACTAGAAAACAGTAAAAATTTATTAATTTCTGCTCCTCTCTTTTGTCAGGCTACCCTGATAAAGAAGGAAAAAGTTCATCTATCATTGACAGTGAGTTTAACCAGAGAACCAAAGAACAAAAAAGAGGCCAAGGAGGGATGGGTGCTTCAGATACTGGAATCCAAGCTATAATCTTACAGACAAAAATGCAAGAAATGTTTTATTTTGCTCTTTCTCCTCCAAGATCACACTACTGCTGAAACTGTATACAAAAACCAGAGGAGAGGACAAACTAAAAAAAAAACTTGTAACAAAATGACAGCCAAGGCCAAATCAACACTTGGCTTTATTTCAACCCAAAAGAAAAACAAACTTCAACACAGGGAAGAGCAAACACTGGGAAGGGTGACCATTTGCAGGCAAAAAAGGTCAAACATCTGAACAAATTTGCTGGAGGAGGGGACCTCTCCAGACAAACACTTCCTAATGGCAAACGTCTTCCCAATTACAATCTCCCCCTGTAAAAACACGATACAGCTACAATCTTCCAAGTGTATGTAACGTGCCACTGGGCACCTGAGATATCCTTATGATGTTACCAAAAGTTAGCCCATAGCAGAAGTCTCCAAGATTTGCATCAGCACTGAGCACATCCCTAAGAAACAGAAGAATGCAGCTTGCTCAGGCTACTGGTCCACTTTGGTTAAGCACGCTTGATCAGCCAGGCACAAACATGACAGTTTTCTTCCCCGTCACAAAGTGCTCAGCCAAGGGAAGCATGACCAGTAAGTTAAAATATAACAGTCCTGTCACTGTAGCATTGAAATAAATACTATTTCTTACTAAGACTGACATCAAAAATGAAGTTAAAATGCACCAAAGTTGGAAGAGGGGTTATTTGAGGACAGGGGAGAGAAGGAGGATACATATTCAAAGTAATTTGGTAAAAAGCTAAACTGATTTACAAAACAACAATAAGCATTTCTGCAACCAGCAAATAATTCTATATTATTCTTTCCCAGTGATATAAACATGTAGAAAATACAAATTCAGCAGAAAGGCTGGAACCGAGTCACTTTCCTCCCAACATGACCAGCCTATGGGAAACAGATTCAGCTTCAAATTGCTCATTCTTAAAAATTATAACAACCTCGTCAAATTTAAAGAATAAGCTATGCAGAGTTCTCCATTGGATAACTCCTGAAATCTAATTATGTAGCACTTTTGTTTTCAGAAGACACAATGACTGGAGGAAAATAAACTATAAGATGACAACATACCTTGATTCAGAATCAGAATTCAAAGGTATTTCTAGTGCACTGGTTACATTTCAATGCAACAGCAAAAGAATCAGGGCAAGTTTTTTACTTCAATGACCTTTTATTCAGAGTGAAAAAAAGAAGAAAGCTCGTCAACCACATTAGTTCAGAGAATATTAAATGTTTGTAATTTTGAGTACAACTAAGTAAATAAATATGCTAGAGCAATGTAACTTGATTTTAAGCATCAAGTATGTAACAAAATCTCAGTTTCACATCACTGAGGACACAGACAGTATTTCCTATTTCTCTACACAGCTGCAGCAGAATGTTCCTGTATACAGGAACATCCTACCTGAGGAACTCAAAAGCACACACAACTCATGTGGCCTTAATAACTACCTATTCAAACCGGTGGAAATCTGGCAGGGACTTCACAAAATCCTCAGAAAAGAGGGCAGCCAAAGGCAAGCCAAAAGTTAACGTGACCTGTCCCATTAGGCCTGATGTAACTTCACAGGCATGAGTTACACACCTCTGATACCCACAAATCAATGACCAAGAAAAACACAAGAAAGTTAAAATCCTCAAATCAGAAGGTAAGTTTTAGGAAGATTAAGTAAAAGCAACAGTAAGTTCGTATCATGTAAGACACTATATCACACTTGTGCAAGAGGTTTGTGATTTAGACAGTTTTCTTCCCATTTGTTCAGTAGTTGCCCATGCTTATTCGCACAAAGCTGAAACACAGATTGTTACAGAGCTCAAACATTTCCATTTTAGTGCCAGCTACGCTCAGGTCTATTTTGCAGCAGTCTCAGCTGTATAAAGAGTTATTTCAAAAAACGTCCTTCTCATAGTCAGCTCGCTGATGGCAGTTTTCAACCCTCTCGATGTGCAACATGCCATAATATATGCATGATCTACCAAACCATTAAAAATTTCATTTATGTTAAAACTGAAAGATTGATGGGGTCCTACACCTGAAATATCTCAGAATTAAACAAGTTCTGGCATGAAACAAACTGACTCCACAAATCAGACCGGAGATTGTTCGCTGCTTAGCTTTAACAGCATTGTTCTGGGTAGAAGAAAAATTCAGGAGTTATATAGCCCCAGAAAAAGCCTCTGAAAATATTTCTCTCTAACACATGGAAAACAAACATATATGACTAAATGCAGAAGATCTCTTAAGAAAAGGCACACATTACTGCTCATTCAGAGGCCACTTACACACTAAGGTTTTCGGATCCCTGTTTGTTTTTACAACTACTGAAACCAACCAAAAAAACCCACCCCAGAAAACACATTAAAAACCCACAAACCCAATATAATTTTTTGAGAATTTTTAACATTGTGGTTATCATATCTGCCATATATTTTAATGGTCAGTATCTACTTTTGCCCCAAGCAGGACACTACAGTTCCTCTCTACCTAAAAGCTGTATATCTGTTAGAAATTATCTATTCACCCCCCTCTGTTAGACAAGAGTGTTGCTTTACAACATAAGATACAGCCTCTACTAGTTATCCATTCACCTTTGTAAAAAGATGTAACTGCTTTAGGATTTGTTCTTGTTTTACATGAACTTTAGAACTATATAGTTCCCTTCCAATAAAGACTCGGATATGGGGAACCCTAAATGTGGACCTTTACAGGGTCTCCCCTTCCAGTCCACCCTCAACCGATTCCCAGAAGGGAAGCGGCAATAACTCAACATTCACAGTGGCAAAAAAAAAAAGAGAAAATAACTGCTCTTTTCCTACAACAGCAACACCATGACTTCACCGACGAATGTGAAGGAGCTTTCAACTGCAAAGTAAAGAAAAAATATCCAATTTCTCTTAGAGCATGCCAGAGTCCCCTTTCCATTTTGCCAAGATCTTAAGGCCAGCTCTGACTGCTAGTATTTCTAGGGACTGAAAGACCCTTGTTATCTCCAAGCAGCAGGACCAACACACACACACAGAGGATGCAAATGTGCTGTATTTCTATCCTGCTGGGTTTGCGGCAGGGAATTCTCCATGAGACTGCAGACTCCAAGCCCACTGTCTCATTCACCTCATAAAACTCTGAGAACAAATATACACGACCTGAATCTGCAAGCACGCTCCCAAGACAAAACCAAAGCATGCTATACATTTTATGCCCTACAGTACCACTGCTTGATAAACAGCACAGTCGTTTCAGAAATATTGTAAAATCTGAAGCCTTTCACACATTTCTAAAGTCCAGTATTTACATGGCAGCCTTGTATGAACCGCACAAGAAACATTATTTTAAAAATACAGGTTTGTATTGGTTCTTTATTGGTTATTTGAATGGCACAATATATTTAGAATACAAATGTAAAATGATTACACCAGAAATCTTGCCTACTATGGGCACATTATGGCAGACAGCGATAAAACTCATCAGGCTCCAGCCTGCCATGGCCTCAGATGCTATCAGTGACCAACTTCAGTGGATACATGAGTGGCTTTGAAAGGAGACACTATGCCATGAGGCTGCAGATTAAAAAGGAAAATTCAGGCCCTTAAATGGGATTACAGTGTTGAGATAAATGAGCACAGGTGTAACCAGTTTAACTGAAATCAGCATCAGAATTTGGGAATTCCAAAAACTTAGAATGTTTAAAAGTCTGTAAATAAAGTAATTTAGTTAAGGAAAATAACCTGTAAAAGAACTTCATTACTCAAGGGTAAAGTTTCTCCACCACAGAAGCAAAGATTAGAGCTAGACAAAACACACAAAGATACTCCTTCCAAGGGATCAATGTGCCCACAGAGACCAGGGTTAACCCTGAAGCTTTTTTGTTCTCAGCACACTTGCAATTCTGTTCTGACTTCAGTTTTGCTAGGAAATGAACAATCTCTGCACTACAGCATCGAGCATCAGGCTAAATCAGCCTTGAGAGAAATTTCATTTCTTTGCAATGGAAAAAAATATTTTCCAGCAATATTATTAATTGATACAAAACTAGTATTTTAAACACTTAAACATGAAGGCATACAGATGTGATCTGGAAATTCCCTGAAAAAAGACCAAAAACATTCAATTGTATGCTTGAAGCCTATTGAATCGTTTGCCTTCTTCAAAGGGGACAGGGAAATAACCCAGTCAGATCTTTCACATAATTAAATGCTTTAACAGAGGTTTTAAAGATTGAATTCTGTGTCTTAATTTCACAGTGCCATCCCAGCAAGTTACTTAAATTCATTAATAAGCATCTCTTAAGACAGCAGGTCCTCTCCAACGTCTAATAATAGACTTGTATTTTTCTTGCTGATTTGCACTCCTTACTGAGAGATTTTGATTCCTCCCTTTGCAGACCTGTATTTTATGAACGCTGAAGCACAACAGAAGAAAATGAGAAAATTCTATTTGAAAAAACGAGACCCCAGTCACTCTGATTTAGCACTTGTTACAAATGGCACATGTACCTGGCCTTTCCTAACTGTGTTCCCCTTCAAAACTGGAAATACAATGTAACTACTTTTTAAAGTTTTAATTCAGATAACTAATCACATCAAAATTATGATAATGAAACAGCAGATTCACAGTCGTAAAAAATTTTGATTTGCATTATTAGGCATCAATTCTTTAATCAAATTTAAAATTAAAAAAATATTTCTTAGTTCGGATCAGTTTCTTAATATGACATTTAAACACTGTTAATCTCACTTTCTAGCACACTTACATTTCAAGGTGATGCATCTGTTTTCTAAATATTAACTTTCTACATCAAACATTTAATAAGCAATGGGTAATACATAAACAGAGAGGACAGAAAGGGAGGGACAGAGACACTATATTTACTCAGAAACTCTGTAACAGTATTTCTGGCTTCTGCACAACTTTGCTGTGTTCTGCATGTAACCCTACAGTTCTCAATATCCCGCAGTATATAAACTATCAGAAGCCCAAAACCATTCTCCATGATCTTAAGCATATATATATATATGTATGTATGCAAATAGCGTATGTAGGAATTACCAGTGTTACTAGAGTATTCAAATTTTTAATACATTAAAAACAAGCATATTGTAACACAGCTAGGCATATCAACAAACAGTGAATTTACCCTATGCAAAAGGACATTTTTCACATAGCAACAGAGAAAAGAGAAAAGCAGAAAATAAGTAAGAGGACTATAAAGGATCACTTGAAATGGAAAATATTCAACATAAATTGGTAGGATTTCTATTTTAACAAGAAGCTTCTGAAAATACATTCATTTCAAAACCAGAATATTCAACTATTAAGAACAAGAAAAAAAACCAACAAGAACAGCACTCTAGAAAGCAGACAAGTCTTCAGTAGTGTATAGGGATTTCTATACATCAATCAGCATGAGGTAAGGAAGTCCACTTGAATCAGAAAATAAGCAGTGTTCATGAATAACAGAAAAATTTCTTCTGTAATGAATGAATGAAGAATATTTCAATGCCAATACAAATAAAACTGGAATTACTTACTAATAGTCTAAGAGCTAACTTAATCTTAACAAAATGACAGAAGAGCAGCCTCACAAAAAAAATGCTTATATATTGTGGTTAGCAGATACAGCTGAAAGGATAAACACAAACCAGAACTAACAGTGTTAACATCTGATTGCAATTATTTTTCTTTAATTAGAACAACCTTCTTCCACTCCCTAATAACAAAGTTAAAACAGAAGAAAGAAGTGAGATGATAAATGCCAAAGCAAAGACTTTCATTTTGTTAAATCTAAAAGCCTTCTCTGCTGTCCTTCCATCAAAAGCAACTGAGAATCCCCACCACTGGGCAGGCATTACTCTGCAAAAATGGCCATTTTGCATATAATACTCCATGTCACACTGTACACTTGCACCCAAAGTACTTACCAGCTGGTTTTATCTTTAGATACAAGAAACTGCAGAAGACCAAACAGTTGTTTATTACGTGTGCATAAAACTTTTACTTTCAGGAAACAAGCACAAAGGAGCATCAGAGACATCAGTGAAGTCACAGGCAGCGGCTAGAAGCATGTAGCAGCAAGCAGTAACAGAGAGATGACAGAATAGTATCACCTTCTGCCTATTTACTTTCATATCCAGACTTGGAAAAGTAATATCAGACAATGCAGAGACTTTATTGCTATTTCAGAAATTACTGGTGAGGGGTTTAAAACAATGACAGAAACTATATTAAAAATGGCCAAGATTTCAAACCTCAGAATTTGAGCTGGGTAAGGAGCAGTTTCAAAAATACTGAGAGCATAACATTTTGTAGGTTTTATCTGTTGAGTCCCTCATTAGACTTCAAATCAAGATACGCAAACAGACATGTCCAGAAATGAATTTTTTTCTTAACTAGCCCAAAATTGCTGGGGTAAAAGGTGAAAGTAAAAGTATTTTCTTGATCAGTGTACTGGATAGGCTTTAGATGAAAGACATAAAATTTATGGTCTTAGAATGTCACCTGTTGACTATCCTAAACCGAATATTGTGAACACTAATCTTTAGTGAAATGCAATCTTTTAAAAGGTTCTTCTATTCATTGGAAATTAAAGGGAACTGAAACGCTAATACCACAAATGCATGAACACTTGACTGTGGTCTCAAATTGCGATATTGCTTCCTCCTTGAATATCTTGTAAGTGCAGTACGGAATGGCGAGTGTGGAGGGGAATGTTAGAATTGGTTTTGCCCCTAATATATTAAGGCACCATCAGATTTGATATCCACACTTATTTTCACCATATGGCTAGTCCTCAACTTTAGTTTAACCTCTCAATTGTAATTTTTGCAATCACTAAATCTGCCTATATAATCAAGTACAGTATATTCTGGAAGACATCCTTTCCAGAAGAAAGCACTTCCTTATATCCAGTAGTAATTTATTTTCTAATACAAATCCAATTTTCTTTTCAGTGTGCTAACAATGCTCTCCAATACACAAAGCAGCAAAAATTGAACTCTTAAAAAAAGCTCCATGTTTCCAGTTTCTTTTCCCCTATGCACACTACCAGTCAAGGAAAACCCAGACTATGAAGCACAGCTGATGGCTTCACTGCCTTTTTTACCAAACTGTATTTGTAGGCCATGTCATACCCAAATCATCCCCAGTATTCTATATAGAAAAAGTTAAGAACTATAGACACCATAAGGCTTTCTGTAGCTCCTTCAGAAATTAGTTTACTTCAGTTCTGGCCGCCTAATAACTTCGTTTTGGAAAGCCTATGCCATCTCCGTAACTGACTGAGAACATTGACCCCTTGCTCCTCCCTTTAAGGCTAAAAGCAAATGTCAATCTGTAAGGGCATGCAATTGTATAAGCACTAAAATCATATTTCACATTAAAATCTAACTTGATCTGCATGTCTTTATAAAATCTATCGGTATGATGTACCTGTATTTCAGAATCACTTTTTTTGTTAAAAAAATTAAGCAAACAAAAAACAATTGGTGTTTTTCAACATTCTAGTTGACTGAAAACTTGTCGCAGTGTGCTCACAGACCCTCAGCGCAGCCTAGGCCCAGCAAAACGGAAGCATCAAGCAACTAAGGACATCTGCTGCTCACGTACCAGCGCATTTCTGTAGGGCTCCAGCATGTGCCCTTCTGCCTGGGAAACAACAGCAGCCCACTCCAAAACAATCCCATGGACAAACTTACTTTCCTGTACCAGAAGTAATCCAAATCTAATACAAAAGTTCATAAACAAGCAATGTAATAGTATTATTATTTTTTGTTTAGGCCAGTACTACCTCTCCTTTAAAAATGCGGTCACATCCAAGGACAGTTCTATTCCTTGTCTCTGTCTTTCACATGTTTACAGGTATTCTTCACTTCTGTAAGGCTCTTCCTTAGCCGAGCACAGTGCAGATGTTGCCATGCACATTCTCTGAGCAGCCACTGCTGTCAGGGGCATCAGCTTCACCAGCTGTGGGATTTCTCCAATTCTCTGCTACACGCTGATACAACACTTGAAGACAAGTACGTAAAACACTTTTTGGAAGGAGGCAAAATTTAATAAAGGCTCGTTTAACATATTTTTTTTTAATCTTAATCAAGTGGCTTGCCTTTCTGAAAGTCAGTCTTGTATAGTGAATAACATAGCATACTACACACATACAAGTACTCATTAAAAAATAATGTAGGAGTAACAGATGCATAGTCTGAAGGAAGGGAGACAGAAGAGCTGATGGACAGCTACACTTTAAATATGCTTTTCAGAGAAAATACTTGAGACGGGAAAAAAAATCTGTCCTTGGCTAAAACCCACAGGGAGTCGAAAAGGTGAGAAAGGATTTCCATAGCTCAAGGTTGTAACTATTACCAAAGCAACTATAAATTAAGCTCTAAGCAGAGACACTGCTGAACTTCACTCAAAAGAGAACAGCATGTCAGATGTATCATTTAATGCTAAATTCACCTTCAACAGGAGAGCAAAGTTGCTGATCTTGCCTTACATACATCCCAACCAACTGCACTAACAAGCACACCACATGCTGTTCACCTTGCAGGTCCTGTAAGGCACTTTTCAGTATCCATCCTGCACACCTCAGCGGTAGAATCTTAGAATTGTTTAGGTTGGAAAAGACCTTTAAGATCATCAAATGCAACCGTGAACCTAGCACTGCCAAGTCCACCACTAAACCACCTCCCTAAGTGCCACATCTACACCATCTTTAAAATACCTACACTTCCCTGGGCAGCCTGTTCCAGTGCTTTCTTCAGTGAAGAATTTTTCCCCAGTATCCAATCTAAAGCTCCCTGGCACAACTTGAGGCCATTCCCTGCCGTTTTATCACTTGTTACTTGGGAAGAGAGATCAACACGCACCTCGCTACAACCTCCCTTCAGGCAATTGTAGAGGACAGTAACATCCCTTCTGAGCCTCCTTTTCTCCAGACCAAACAACCCCAGTTCCCTCAGCTGCTCGTCATCAGACTTGTGCCCCAGACCCTTCACCCGCTCCGTTGCCCGTCTCTGGACACGCTCCACTGAATAAAGCTTTCAGCTTCGAGTGGTAAGAAGGAAAAACTCTGGTGTGACCCATGAACCAAGGACCAAAACCCAGAAGGATACCAAGTTTCTGACTGCAAACAGCAAGGTCATTTTTCACCTTTTTTTTTTAGAATAAGAGTCAAGAAGACTATTGTACAGAGGCATAAAGAAAATAGCCAAAGACTTATTTTGCCAATATCAGCTCTATTTGATTTGCATGCTCCTGGTAGAAACCAATGTCTCAATGGCTTCTACATTCACAGAATCACTGTTTTCCTTTACAGAAAGGTTTTAGCTGTGTTTTTTTAATATATATTCATATATATATATATATACACACAAAGAAAAACCACCCACCACAACCCCATAACCAAAACCAAACCTATTCCACAAATCTTACAGCATTATTTTACTTTCAAGGAAGCAATTTTACTACGAGAACTAGATTAACTCTTAACCTGGTCTCAACTGGCAGAAAACTGTATTTTTCTTACAGTCCTCAGAAAACTGACACAGCCTGAAGGAACTCCAAAACCTTGGATTTGATTTTAAGAGGTGTCTTGATACATCACCTTAGAAAATAAAGAGATACATTTTCTTAAATGTAGTTCCACTGAGTTCAGTTAAGCTTCTTTAAAATAGATTAGTATTTAACCCTATGCGAGTTTTAAAGCTGAGAGAAGGCTATTTAAGGAAGCAATTTAGGAACACTGAAATTCCTACCACAGTCTCTAGTACCAATGAATAAAAAAGTATTTCCCTACCCATTCACCATATGTCTTCTAATGAGTTTCAAGGGCTTGTAATTCTCACAAATATTACCTGTTGACAGGGAGATTGCTTTGCTTGAAAAATGTCTACTGTTGTTTTTAATGCTAGCTTGTGGCATCAAGATAACTGTCTTCAAAAAAAATATCTTTTATAACAGGGAAATAAAAGAATTTCCATTAAGGGGAAGGGCACATGTATTAACTTAAAAATACATTCTGTTCCCAAGAGTCAGGCACAGTATTTGCATGATTATTTAATATCCAAATCGCTTCTACCTTTCTTTGTAAATCTTATCAATCCTTTGTGTTTAATTCCATCTTTCTGGTAAACAGAGAGCTGAGGACATTTCTTTACTGCTGTCCGAGCTTGAAAACACAGTAAGTCACCCATTATTAATATATCAATAAGTACAGGCATAAACACCTAAAGAGTGTTGTTCATCACAACAACTTTCATTTGCAAGTACCTTTTGATTCTCCATTGTTTACTAGGTAAACGTACCACCATGGAAATGATAATGACACCTTTTAATCAAAGGAATGAAGTTAATGGAAATAATTAATGGTAACTATCAATGTATTAGCTATTTGTTTAAGATATGTAGGTATGTGCCAGGGGCTAACGGCTATATATTGTCATAAGGAAACTGCAGCTTTTTCCTCCCATCTGTTTTAAGCTCCATCAAGAAAATACATTAACCACAAGTTTATTTATGGGATCAAAAAATGGTATCATGACCAAATCCTGGATAATAATTTCAGCCTGCTAGGATAAGAAAGCTTACTTGTTGCAAAACAATAAACCCTGCCAGAAAGGGATAAAGAGAAGACAAAAGAGAAGGACCCAATGAAAATATAGTGGGTGAACAAAGAAACCAGATCCAGACAGCAAGATAGACAGAGATAATGCCATTTAGCAATGACACAAAACTGGTTTCTTGACCCAAGCCTCGGGTTTTCTCTCCAAACGGTAAGTAAATATTGTCAGACACTTACTTGAAAGATGCTGCAAAGACCATTCCAGAGAACAAACAGGCTCCTGGGTCAAATTATTTTCCAGATTACAGCTAGGTATTACCAACTGTCTAGAAGACATCACCAATAAAACTTTATCAGCACACACCTTCCCTATTGTTTTTTAACAGATATAAAACAAGAAGTACCTGAGTTACTTGCAGAAAGACAACTGTAGCAAGCAGCAGGAAGTTAACAGGACTATTTATAAATCGGATGCAATATCCTATCTCAAGTGCTTTGCTGAACAGGCAACTGAATACTAAGCATCTTGCAAGAGCAGGCTCCCGGTTTTGAATCACTTTAACCAGCATTACTCTCACACAGGTCCTGTCCAGCACAAACTTATCATAGGACTTAACTGCAAGATAACAACAAGCTCAGATGTTTTAATACCCTTGCAAATAAGTGCTTTACAGCTAGCAACGGATTCGAGCATACAGTTTACATGCACTGCTGAACTGAAGCTTCATAATACTTAATTATATACTGCTGCACCCCTGCCAAAGTGGTTATATCGGGTGTTATCCCCCCTGCCCCTTTTGGTAAGTTACCTTTAACAGCTCTTTCTGGTATACCTGCATCATTTTTTCTGGTATACCTGCACTATTTTTCTGGGATGAAAAACAGCGCCAAAATCCCCACGTAAGAACTGACAAAGGCTCAAGCAAGTCAGCACACTCCCTTGAGACCTCACTAATTTTCATCACATAAATAAGTCATACAGCTACAGCAACACTTGGCAGCATGCTGACTTAACATGTGACATTCCCTACAGGTCTGATTAGCATAGCATGATCAGACTGACAGAGCTGCTTGTGGCATGGCCAGCAAGCAGAGCACAAGAAGCACTCATGACCATTTCAGTCACTTTCTGTAAAACACTTTTTAATGAAAGTAGACAGCAGGGCTGGAGAGCCTTTCTGACCTACAGAGCTACAAACTAAAACCTTCATGTGGATAAGAGCCACAGACCAACAGAAGCAAGGGAAGGAAAAGTACCCAACATGGGCCACAGGTGGGAGATGAAAACTCCCTCTTGGTCCCACCATTACCCAGCAGGACGGGGTCCCTGCAACCCAACAGCACAACAGCCCTTCTCACTCTGCTCACCCTCCGGAAGCCACCTGGTTTGCCAGGTAACCCTGGCCAGAAAGGCCACTTGCCGGTCCCAACAACCACCTCTGAGCTCAGAAGTCATGCATTCCCACACCCTCAACAGAAGGGAAAGCCTTTTCCAGCAACAGATCCTGCCTTTCAATGAGGCATGCTAAATTAATCACATTTGAGTCCCCAAATAGAAACCAAGGAGATTCCTCATTTACATGAAGAAAGAAATGCAAAAATGTGTAGTCAAGAGAATATTTACATACAGCTGGACACATTGAAGCATCGGCAGAGTATCAATTACAGAGATGGCTAATTACCAAGAAATTTCTTCCATAAATTGCAAATCTTAATCCTGCTACTAAATCTCTTTTCAGCTTTTTATTTAGAAGAAAGCACTGTATATGCATTCGACTATTCTTTAAAAAGAAAAAAACCTACACAGCCTCAAAACCTACTTTAAGAATTACAACTCATGCACCATGGTTTATTTGTAATCCAGGACATGAATTCATCGTAAGGCACGCATTTCCAAAAGTCACAAAGAAAACTGTAGAGATCAAAAAACATATTCAATGCTACTTAAAAGTCCAAAGACAGACTGAGGAAACACAGAAATCTTAGCAATACGTGGATAATTGTCACACAGATCTGGGAGAACAAGGATTATTTTATTTGCTTGACTGTCAAATACACAGGAGAAGTAGGAAACTAATTGCAGCAATGCAAACATGATGCAATCTAAAACAGGGTTTTGAAATCAACACCAAAAGTTATGATGCCATCCTGGAGTCATCACACAGACCCTGCTCTAAAACACACTGTATGTATTGTGTACTTCACTCAAAAAGCACAGCAAAACAGAGGGGGTCAAATAAGAGCAGATGAGATCAGAGACAGGAACTTCTGTATGTTGTGGGTAGAAGAAGGCGGGGCAGAGAAGCACAGGCAGGAGGCAAGAAGAGGGACTATGAGATGTACAAAAAAGCAGGAGTGGGGGAAGAAGAGAAAAATCTGACAGTCTTGCTAAATCTACACGGATGGAGGAGAGCAATGAGCAAAAAGGAACATGTGTATCTTTCAGATCAATGCTAGTTTTAACATTATACTAGCAACCAGACAAAAAAAAGAGAAAATAACATTTTACTGAAAAAATGCTCTTTTCCAAAACATTTGTTAAATATAGTCTTAGGTACAAAGATTTCATTCAAGAAAATTAAAAAAAAAAAAAAATTCGGGGAGACCCTGCTACCTAACCCTAGTCTGTGTTTCCAACAAAGCCAGGAGGTCTAGCCTTCTCTTCTGAAACTTCCTGAAGCTCACAAATATCCTAAGGACATATGCCACATTGGGTTTACATCACAGGTATCCAGCAACCAGCTAACAGAAGAGGCCCTCAGCTAACCTCAGCTACCAGGAAGAAACAAAGACAGCAGCAGCGTGCCCACCCACGACCTTACTGCACACGCCAGCTCCATCACGCAGTGGCTTACCCACAGCGAGCAACTATCCTCTCTTTAGCATGCAATGTTTGGCAGAGGTCACAATCTCAGAAAGTACCATACTTCACTAGAATAAACACTGTGTATAAGCCACTATTAATACACTTTTTTTTTCCCTAGAGTAACAAATATGTTGAGATACATGTGAACCCGTTTTGAGATAACCCACACAATCAGATACGAAAGAATGACTGATGTGTTCCTTTAAAATCTCTCCTCCTTTTCTACCCGTACCCATGCATAATGTCACTGCTGTTGAATGACAAATGTATATTCAAAAATTAAAGCATGAAGCAAGAAGAAAAAGGGGGGGGGAACAACCAAAAACCCAACATAACCAGATATGTGAAAATAAAAGAGCAGTTACTCAATTTAAGTTCGGGTTCTCATGCAGTAACATAAAGATTCAGTGTTTGGATTGCATAAACTGTGATTCAAATACTTGTTATAAAAATAACTCTTTACTGTACTATTTTTTAAAGAAACGTGACTTAACGCAAGCTTACTTTTCACAAAACATTCATTTCCAGTTCAACTTGGCAACGTCCCTTTCACTTAAATATCCATTTTGCCAAGGGGAAACAAGTTCCTAGGCGTAGAATTTACATCACTGCTTATATACGAAATTTTAAACTATATTTTTCGTTTGCCTTAGCGTTCAAAGGTGGTATTACTTTGGTTTTCTCCACAAGACCACCAGCTAAATCCCTCCTACTGCATATTATTTTCAACACAGATTGGATCTCTAGGACTATCTCAGTTACAGGAATCCTTCTCCTACCTAAACTCTTGAAAAAGTACACACACCCCTTTGCAAAATTAAAATACCAATTTCTGTCTGACACAGAGAGGATAACTGTATATTGCCGATGCAATATACTAGACACTTACCATCCCAAATTAATTATCCTAAAAGGAAGGAGGACATTTAGCCGCAGGAAGCATGACTTGAAAGCTTAAAACACAATTTCACTTCCAAACTGTTCACTCCCTGTCCACCTCCACTGACTGACTGAATAAAATCCATACAGATTTCTGCCAGGTAGGAATAGTCACAACAAAAAGCCTCGCAAGTATCACCGAGAGCTATGCATTCATAGGGAGCAAGAGGTGGGACTTGCATATGACACATATGCAAAAGATGGTATTCACTCATGAAGCTGGATTTCATCTTGATGTTTAACATCTGAACTTCAGATTTACTACGTATGACCAGCAAGAAATATCAAAATACTGATCAGAAGAAAGCTCACATATACTCATTTCAGAATCCCCTTTCAGGAACTGTTCACTCCAAATGCAAATAAATCTATTACTACATAATAGTCAAAACACTAGAATTTTAAACCATATATATGAACAACTATGTCAAGAGGTTAATTACACTCCCTATTATAACAGGGATAGCAAATAGGGCAGATGAATTTGAAATTGAAGTAAGATCATCCTCAACAGACTTTACCAAGTTTGGGGATCCAATAAATTGAAGATCCTGCCTATAGCTGTGGTTGAAATTATGTTGGCAACTAGAAATAAAATTCTTTCTAAGAAGATCTGAAACTGTTTTTTTTCCTAAGTACATACACAGCAGAATAATGCACTGAACAGTTAGGCAAAACATTCTGCAATAACCGGACCTACCATTATGAATTTTATCTCTGTTATTTTCAGTTACATAGTTCCATAAACTTAATTAATTAAACCAAAACGAGCCCTTTGAACTCCTCCAAACAAAACAAACAGTTATCAGAACAGATTATAAAGATCCTGATTCCTAACAGCTGTGATACAATCTCCCAGACACACAGGAGACTGCAATTCTATAATAAGCAAACCAACCAACAGCCTAGAAATAACTATTTCTATTAGGATTGTCTGCATGTTCTTGATCTTAACTTTTTCTTTTTCTAACTTGTATTTCACATTGGTTATTTTAACAGCATTCTTTGAGCAGAAGGAAGTCAGGGGACACATACCAAATTAGAAACTACAGCTACTGAATGTAAACTTTATATATGATGGTGTAACACAGACACCTTTTTTTTCAAGCTCGAAAATCAGATGAAGTCTAAAACTCTGAACATCAGCCTAGGCATCAACAGGTCTAATTAATTTCAAATCCTGAAAGACTTTCTTCAAGGTCTTTACATCACTTGCATCATTTTACAGAATAACACAGCTCACAAAGTACTTCAGAGATGTAATTCCTGCTCGCAAAGCTCACTGACCACAGCCAGAAAGTTTCTTTCAGCCGCAGCAGGGAAGCCTGCCCTGCCTTGCTGAACACCAGTTACAGTTCCCAAATTTTGGATCTCCGATCAACACAATCTCCTTCCTTAGGAAGGTCAGAAAAAAGGATTAAGAAACCACAGTATATTTAGGTGTAAAACAGAACTATTGATAATACTAAAAAAAGACAAACACCGCCAAAACAACTACAAGCACAGATGCTTAACTACTGCCAGTCACTTCACATACACAACCTCACATATACTCACAACTCCTAAATTACCCCCTCCTTAGAGAGTCTGCACAGAAGTGAGAAAATGTAGGCCAGTATTTCAAAAAATCTTTGCTGATCAAGTATAACTTCTTTCTCCTGTCTTTCAATATCTGAAATCAATGCATTCTTTCCAGGAACAAAGATGGTCCTAAGTTTCTTTATCAGTTGGAAGCATTCAGTAAAACGTCATAGCACAAATAATGCCACAGCTACAAAAAGGTACCATTTCCCAGAACACTAATATGCAGGGGTAAACTGCACACCAGAAAAAAATTTAAGCATGCCAGTAACTTGCTAATTTTGCTCCAAATCTAGAAAAGGACCCCTGTACCACCAGTCTGACAACTTCATTTAATAACAATGCACCTTATCACGACATTTTGGGTAGCCTGGCTTTACAAAAACCTGGAGCAGTTCACACTTCCTCTGCATCATCTGTTTGTTTCTGTTTTGCCTCCTTACAATCCAACTTTTGGATTCAGGAATAACTCATCAATTCCCACACTTAATGAAATACCAATACAGCAAAGATAAGAAGCTTTTAAAATTTCAACACGGTCTCATACGGGTTTCGATACTGTTGAAAGAAAACCTATTCACTTCCAATCTGGTATCTTCTGGATCTCAGCCACAGGTGTCTAAGAATCATTTTGGGGACACAAAAACAAGCAAGCAAGAAGTCTGAGCCACAATTTTTTTTAACTAAAGTTGGGTGGGATTTTTTTTTAAAGAAAATTATGAATGACTAGTTGAAGGCTGACCCTCCTCGCAAAGAGAAGGCTATTACACAGGTACCAGCGCAGATGCTCTTCCCCCTTAAGAGTCACATTGGAGAAGTGTCGGAAACGTTATGTGAAATGGATGACAGTTCACTTTTAATCTTAGGATTAGCTCTGTTCCACAAACTTGTCTTAGGATTCACATAATACAATTTTCTGCAATGTTTTTATACCAAAGATAGCAATAAAGTAAAGGCAGTAAAAAAAAAAAAAAAACACCATTGCTTTTATTGATACATTTTGTCCAAACTGTCATAAGCTGTAGGCTAGGACAGGAGCACAGCTTTTGCAGTACAAACCGCACCTATGATGGCAAAGGTATTTCAGTAGAACAGTTACAACAATAGCCTGACTTAACAGAAATAGAATTAGTTTGCAGGGACATAAAGGGAGAAGTAAATAACACCAGTTAATGGAAAATGTACGTTCTGATCTGAGAAATTTGTCTTAGCTGAATGGTAGTTGGTCTAATAAATCCTTTAGAGTTTGCAGGCCCAAAATGTTAAAAGCATGATGAGAAAGGAAAAAACCAAAACAAAAAGGGGGGAAACAGAGATTTAATGCAAATTCTCCAGCCAGCTTTCACTAGTAATTTCCTATTAATGCCAATCAGAGCCCCTTGGCCAGCTTCTATACTAGGCTAGGGGCTACTCTTCAGGACAATGCTGCTGCTTGTAAATTCTTTCTCCACCCAGTTCAGGCTAATGAGTGCTCTAAATGTAAGCTAGTCCTCCCAGAAGAAGCTAATGATGTTCAAATTGAATTGCCTGGGAGATGGGCTACAGTAATATACAGGGTCTACACTATCAGCAACAAAAGTAGTTTCAGCTGAGCTCAAGAAAACCATCTCTGAACTCTGGTCAACTTGGGCAAAATGTTTCAGCTTGGGAAACATGAAAATCCCAACAGTCCATTTCAGCAATCCTGGAAAATTCGCTTTTAAAGTTGGATTGTAAGGAGACAAAACTGTTACAGAAGATATGTAGGAAGCAGAAACTACTCTAGTGGAGGTACCACCTAAGCATACCACTGGGAGTATTCTATCTAAATAACAAATTGCTAAATGTAAAAAGTTTATTAACATTTACTTAGCTTTTCACATACATTTCAGAGATGTGTGGCACATATATTTACTTCATCCTGCAGGATATTTAAAAAGATCACTCCATATGTCAGACCGCACATAGGAAATGAATAGATTTTAAAAGCTCTATTTATCCAAGTTCAAAGGAAAAGCAAAGAAGCAGAAGTAACGCTGATTCATTTCTGCATAGAAAGCTCAGAGAAAGGCTACACATTGTTTATGTGTTCAGTTCGTAAAGTGTATTTAATATTCTTGCAAAGAAATCGAACACTTAAGATATTTATGCCTGCAGCTGGCTGGCAGGACAAGGACAGCTGTTAGGTAGCGCTGGGCACTGCTCACTTATTCCCCTTACAACATTATGACACATTACAGAGAGCAGCTCAGAAAAAGGCATTCACAGTGTCAGTAAGTTGCTGTATGTACGCAGCAAACAGCATCTCACATGTTTCAGAAAATGGTGTCCCACCACGCAAGTGCTAAACTATAGGGCTCCTTTTTGTACTGTCTGACCTTGAACAAGGCCTGAAGATGCAGTAAGCACACCCTGAAAGTCTGAAAAACCTTCAGTAAACCCATCAAATGAGGTAAAACAGCTATGACCACACAGTAGAGAGGTTTTCATTTCTTTTAAATACATTACATGTAAAATCAAAGGGGGGGGGGGGATGGACGACAGAGGGGACCACCTCAAAATACAGCAGTCCTTCCATTTCAGAGACCTATAATTTCAAGTCTTGTCATTCTGCTTCAAGTACCAATTTAGTCAGCCAAGATTGCTAATCTTGTGTAACTCGCTTTCAAAGAAAATGTTAATCAGATGGCAGTGCACTAATAAAATTTGTTTGAAATAAATTCCAGTATGATTAGTCTTAGCGTGCTAAGCTAGCATCTGAAAGCTTCTATAGCTAAATTTGAAAATACTGACTTTATAAAAAGGTGTAAATTTAGTGATCTGATGTGAACAATGTGAAAGTGAGGCTTTGTACAACACGACCATGCCGCTTAGGAGAAGCAGGGCATAGCACAGCATAAACACAAAGCTGATAGTGGAAGAAAAAAAACCAAGCTGTGAGGTATGCATCACTAGCAGCATGCAGTACAGGGCTAAGTTCAGCAATTTAGGCCAGAGCAGGCTCTATTTTTAATTTTTTGAGGCACAAGGCTGCAGTGGTACCTCAATACGTGACCTCTGACAAATGCTTAGATAGGCAACGCGACCAACAGTGCTGAAAAGCATACAGATCACCTCTGTGTTGCAATTCTGGCAAAGGGAACAAGAAAATTTTTGAAAGAGGTTTTTCTACAAGATACTTTTTTTTTTTTTTTTTTTTAAGGTCTATTCTTTCACAACCCAGGTATTAGCAGGAATGTGTATGCAACATATTAGATCTTTAATTTGCTTCTGAAGTGCTTTTATCTTGACTTCTGTGAATGTAGGTCAGTGCCTTTACAACACGCAACCCATCATGCCCCCACTCTTGAAAACACCAATATCCCATTTCAGCAAAATTTCATTAGGTATATGGGGCAGACATTTTACAACTTTACTGTATTTTGCTAAAATCTCACAAGTCTTATAAATCCCAGTAGACAGAGCCACACAAATACTAACTAATCTCATTTCAGAGACTCCCATATGCCAGTTTCAAGAAGGTGGAGAAAAAAATATGTAATTTAATAAATAAATGGCTTTTTAAAAGGCCGTCCATTCTTAAGAGCCTGTATATTATGCAGCAAAAAAATTAAGGATTGGCCCATCATGAAAAGGCCCGAAGAGGTTTATCAGTGATGCACAGTTGCACAGTATGACATTATCTGAGCTAGCAATGAAAAATGACCTAGTGACTTAGCAGGAGTTTACAAAGGGGTAGAAATTAACTAAATCTGATTTTTGCAGGGGGGGCACGGTCAGACACAGCCTAGGAACTCTCCATCTAGTCTCTATTTCAAGAACAGCCTCTTGGCCAATTTCATTACAGAGTATCAGCTTTGCTTCATGCCATCATATTTGTCATAAGACATCCCCTTTGCCCTCTCCCTACAGCTCCATACTTGAAAAGCTTACTATAGAAATCATGCTTCAAACAGAGAAGCCATATTTGACCACGTAAGCACACATTGCTTTTTCACAAGTTGAACCAACAGTGGGTCTGACTGTATGACCTACTGATGTAAAGAGTTAAGCGCAGTCCAGACTACAGTCAGTCCAGCTAGCCAGGATTTAAATAATGCATACAACAAGATGCTTACACAGCTTGCACATACAAAAAATTATATGCAAACAAGATACCGAATATCATACGTAAAGGTTTCTACCAGTTTTACGTATTGTTATCATTAACTTGTAATTATACCATTACTTGTATATCATTAACATGTAAAAAAAAATGTCTTGATGGCAAACTGATAGAGCTAGGAATCTGCAAGTCTTGGATCCGCTGCCATAATTTTCTTAGATTTTTATAAGTGAAGCACTTAGCAATAAATCATCAAAAATAGATGGTAACTTCTGTATATTACAAATACCCTCTTGCTCTTTCTCAAAAAAAAAAAAACCAACCAGAAGTAAAAATCCGTTAGGTGTTCTTCATTACCATGAGCCTGTACAAACAAAAAAATTAAGGGGAGGGGGAAGCATTCTGGTGACTGCACAATATGCATAAAGGCAATTTTGCACGTGTGGATTTTTATAGAAGGCCATTATCTTCTCAGAAATTTTAGAAGCAAAAAAATGAGAAAGAAAGAAATTCACCTTTATCATTCTCCAGAATATGTGATTTGATAAATTCCTCCTAATCAAACCTCATTCAAAATTCCCTCCTGTTTCAGACACCACTTCATGAACAGTTGTGAAATATTACAGAAATTGAGATTTTCTGACAAGGTACCAGAGAGAGAGGTAAAATCTTGCTGTAAAACCCACTCCTACTGAAGCAGAATTCTTCCAACCATTCTTTGAAAAACCGCTACTGGACTGGCTATTGTACTTGAATTACAGAAGACAATTCAAAGGCGTGATCTTGAAGGCCAATATTGATGAGTATTTCTTTATGAAGTACATAAGGCTGACAAATATAAAATGGTTCCACTCTTTTTCTTTCACCTTTTCATACTGCCAGGAACAGGGCCTGTAACAGTGAAAACCACTCATTTCTTTTAAAAGCTTAAACAGCCCACAGTTGGTTTAAAGGTTCCAAAAGTTCTTGTTTTATTCAAGCAGCTTTACTCACTATAAAAAGATAAAACACTTCACGCATTTCCACGAATATGACCATGAAAGCCACTTGCACATGAAACATACTAACTCAGACACTATTATGTCATGATTTGCCACAGTCCCCATAAGCACCACTCATAACTAGGGACACGAATCTGCACTTCAAGAGCCTGTCACAGCCACGTGTACTGAGCCTGATGGAAGGGCTCCCTCTTGAAGAATGATGAGAAACTTAAGTCTGAAGTGTCAAAAAAGTTGCCTTTCAGTACATCAGTCTGTCATCGCTTAGTGTTTGTTTGGGGTTTTTGAAATTAATAAACTAATAAGCACATTTAGCAACGCCACCAATTTGAGAAACTCTTGGAAACACTTTATGACTTGTAGGAACACTAAAGAATCAACATCCAGCATTTTCTCTTCACGACACAGATAACCAGACTATTGTTCTTTCATTGAACATAATTGTAAAAGTGGTAAAAATATTGTTAAGAGTTCTCTGTTGTAAAGGGTTTTTCCCACCCCACTATCCCATCTGTAAACATTTGTATGCCATACAACTTCAAACAACCTAACAACAAAAACATAATAGCTAGTCTAACAGGAAACAGAAATTCAGAAACACAGTTACCATCTTATTACATTTAGTAATCAGTCTGTCATCTTTGACCGAAAGATTTTCAATGAAGGTTAACAGGCCTGCAACAAAGGACACTTCAAAAAGCTGTTTTACCCAAAGCATCTCCAGTTGTTTTGTGCAAACATACATTTACTGTACATCAGTCTCCCCAGTGAAAACTTATTTCTCAGACTCTCTCCATAAAAAGGGGAAAGATTAGAGTAAGGCACAAAAAGGAAACCCAAAACTGCTTGCTCTTTTTTGGAATTAAAAGACAGCTTTCCCATTTGAAAATGCAGCATTGCACTGGCAATAATCCCAGATCAAAACCAGGAAAATTTAAGAATAAATAGAATAAGTTATTTTCCGTGTTCTAACAGGTCATAACTCTAGGCTTGACACACGCCACAGTTTAAAGGAAAAGGGAAACAGCGCACACACATGCCTTGATCCAACAAATGAGCCAACTAACCAATATTATTTTTATATTTTTTTTGCAAACAACTACTAAGATGCAGGAATTTATCTGCATTACGTGCCCATCTTAACAGGCACACATGCATTTACTATTTCCACCTGTGCCCTTCTTCCCATGTGGAAAAAAAAACCCGCATCAGGAACAAGGCACAAAAGCCATGCATCTCTGACCAGAAACTTTACTGCAGACTGTGTTGGTATAGATGGAGAAATTGGTACCATCAGAGAGGGCTGCATGCTGCTATGCTGGACAACACTGGTGTTGGAAGAATTAATCATTCATAGATCAACAATTGGTTCTTTCATCTCCCTGGCTTTCTCAGACCAGACCATTATGTATTTTTTTTTCACCTCCTGATCCTGTTACACTCCAATTTTTCAGCTGCATGTAGCAAAGACATCTGAAAAACATTCATATTTCCAGAATGTATCTCATTAAAAGAAATAATCTTAACCAGAGAGGGAATCTATCGGCTCCCACGGGCTTCCTAACTTTGCCAGCATCAAAAACTGAGTTAACGTAAAAGTCTAATAAAATCACGATGGAGTAAGCTATGAAAAATAGGTGCAAGTTGAAGCAAAGCGAACCGAGGTCCCTCTTCCTGGCTTTCTAGCAAAGGCAGTTCACCTAAACTAATGCACGATACAGCCGACCTTTTACCAAGCAAAATTTTAAACCTAAATCCTTCAGCTAATCAAAAACTAAATTACACGAATACATTAAGCCGCATCCTTCAGACTAAGCTGCATTCTGGTTAGCCAGAACAGCCGCACGTTCGGTCACCCCGAGCCCCCGAACGCGGCTGCCCGAGCACCGCTGCGGCGAGAGCGGGCGAGGAGGCGCCCACGGCTCCCTGGAGCAGCGCCGCGCCGTGACAGCAACGGGGGAAGGAAAAAAGTCACTGGAAAAGAAGGTTGTCATGGGAGACACTTCTCCCACTTTAACTGCTGCCTGGGTTTGTCCTTTACGTGCCCACCCCCGCAGCGGCCCGGCAGGTGACATGCCCGGCAGGTGACGCCCGCCCGACAGCGCTGCCCGGCCCTGCCGGAACGCGGAGCTCCCCCGGGCCCCGTCCCAGCCCCCAGCGCTGTGCCCGGGCCAGCCGGGCCTCCACGCCGCGGGCGCCCGTCGGTAACGCCGCCTCACGCCGCCCTGCAGGGAGAAGGGTGCCGGCGGCGCGGGCCCGCGCCAACCCCTGCACCTCGCCAGGGGACGCGGCGGGGGCCGCCGCCCAGCCCTCCCGGCGGGGAAGGGTCCCGCACGCCGCTCCCCGGGGAAGGCGCCAGCTCTGGCGGCCACGGCCCCGCCAGCCCCACGGGGACCCGGCGCAGGCCGCCGCGGCGGGAGGGGCGCGGTGTCAAGGCGGCGGGGCCGGCCCCACCCGCGGGGGAGCCGCTCGGGGCAGAGCCCGGCCCTGCCGCGGGGAGGGGAGGGGAAGCGGGGGCTCCCTGGGCCGGCCGCCCGCCCTCACCGTCGATGTTCTCCCGGTCGCTGATGTGCTGCAGGTTGCAGCCCGTGTCCTCCCGGCTCAGCTCGGCCTCGGGGCGGTAGGACTCCAGCCGGGAGTGGGCATTCCTGCGCAGCTTGGGGCTGGAGGAGACGCAGCAGGAGGTGGTGTTCCCCATCTTCTCGGCCCGGCCCCGGCCCGGCCCGGGAGGAGGCGAGGGGCGGCCGGTCAGCAGGGGCGGCGGGAAGCCATGGGCAGCGGCGGAGACGAGGGGGTGCGGCGGGGGAAGAGGCGGCTGCTGCGGCGCCCTGCGGCTGCGCTCGCCGGCGGGTTCCCCCGGCGGTTCATCCGCGGAGGCGGCCCCGCAGCGCGGCCCGCCGGCGTGGGCTGCGGCAGGCTAAGCCCTCCTCCGCGGGCAGGCAGCGCAGGGCCCGCCGAGGCACAGCCCCATCGCCGGCGGCGGGGCCGCCGCGCTCCTCCCCCGCCCCCGCGCGGCCGCCGCGCCCGCTCCACGCACGCACCCACGCGGCAGCGCCGCAGCCCCCCGCGGCAGCGGCAGCCGCAGCAGCAGCAGCAGCAACAGCCGCCCCGGGCGGCCCCCGCGAACCGGTTCCGGTTCAAGGGGGCGGTAACGCCGCCCACCGGGCGGGCTGCGAGAGAGCCGGCGGTAGCCGTGCCCGCTCCAGGGGGACGCCGATGCCCGGCTCGGCGGAGCGGGCCGCCGCGGCAGGCAGCGCCGGCAGAGCCCGCCCTCGGGCCGCCCGGGGAGCGGAGGGGGCTACGGGCTGGCGGGAGCCCACCCCCCGGCTCGGAGCGGCCCCGGTCGCCCTGCGCGCACGGAGGAGCGTTTTGACCCGAGCGGAGCGCAGAGCGCGTTGTTCGCGGAGGCGGGCGGGGCGCGGGGCGCTCCCCTCAGGGCGGCGCAGGCCGGGCCCGCAGGGGCCGCTGCTGCCGCCCGCCGCCGGCCGTGCCCAGCCTGGCCCTGGGCTGGGCCTGGGGAGCGCCGCCCGGCCCGCCCCGCAGCTGGGCACTGCCGGCAGCTCCGGCAGGGAGCTGGCACCGGTGCTCCCTAGATTTTTGTACGGAACGTACGAATTCTTTGAGAAGTTGCTCTTAAGAACTCCGTGAGGCTGAGGGTGTCAAAGACAACTGGCCGTTGGGGAAGGAGGGTGTGCAGTGTGCCCCTGCGTGCCGCACGCCCTGTGCGCACAGCTTTCCCAGCCACATTCTGCTGTTTTTGGTGTCGGGGTAATGCTAAAGGTGGGATGCTTTCCATTAGTGTTGGTGGTTTGTTTCATTTGTAAAATCTCTGTAATCTAAGCATATCTCATGACTGCTGGAGGTCTGAGTCATGGTAGTTAGTTACACTGATAATTTGATAACAGAAAAACACATTTGTATGTTTAAAAAAAATGCTTCTTATAAAAAGATATAAAACACAGCCCCATGTCCAAGGAACAGTCACTTATTATTCTACCAGGCATCTCATGATAACTGATGTTTCTGTAAGATCTGCTTGAATCAGATGATTACATGAAAGACAAGTTTTCATCCTACAGTTTTTTAAGATCACACGTTGCAAAGAAAAATTAATTTTTAATTTTCAACTATCTTTGAATGTTTGTTTGATGCATACATACCCTAGTGAAGTACAAAGAAACAAGAAGAAGAAAAAATGTTTTTTAAAAAAAAATCCTTTGAGGATGTTTTCTGTTGCTAATTTTGTGACACCCCCACAAGCGTGGATGGGCAGCGGTTCATGAGTTACGTTGTCCTTTTGTGTTTCCGTAACTCAAGATGAAGAAGAATAGATTTAGCATCTCTTGTGTGTTAGTGTCTTCAGTACTTTGCATCCAAACAAAAGGAAATTAAATACTTGCTGGTGCTCTGGTTTAGAAATGTTACCTTGTAGGATGTCATACTGACTAGTGCTTTCCACCACCACGTGGGTCATTGCTTGCTGAGGGTACCTTGGGCTTCTCCCTTGGAGCACACTCTGCTCTTCAGCTGCCAGCTCAGCCTGCTTGCAGCCCGCCCTTCTGCTCAGACCAGGCCGGGGCATTAAGCATGCTCTTGCTGGCAGGGTTCAGTAATCTCAAATGGACTTAAACAGCAATCAGAAAATTTCAACCACAATTTTGTAACAATCAAAACATCTTAGTATATATATATATATATTTAGATATACACAATGTAATAATGTGTTACTGAAATGCCTAGCTTACCACATCTCACAGGAGGACTGCCACAGAGCTAGAGAGACCTCTATGGAAGAATTATCTGTTTGCTTGCCTGCCATGGCTCCCTGACCCTCCCTGTTAAATCCTACCTTCCTGTAGGAATCCGGGACACTTACCCATTTATGGCCTTCCTGACCTGTAGTCTCCCGGCATGACTCCTCCTAGGGCATCAGTTCCATTGTCTTTTTAAGTACATGCTTGGGTAGTGTTATCTGGGAAGCCATTGTGTTGCCTTTCCTTGCTGTACCAATCCCAGTAAATTTTCTGGCCCTACAGCAAACATTTCATAACCCCTAATTATTTAGAAAGTTTTTCACAGCTCTAAAACGGTTGTAGCAAATCCTTAGTCAAATTTTTCCATTTATACTTACTCCAAAATTTTCATAAGCTTTGAAAAAAAAACAACCAGGTAATGATATAATGATGGAGATGGGTTAATTGCAAAGTCTGCATCTTAAAGTATTTAAGCAGAGCTTAAAAAGACATCTTCTTCATAAAAAGGAATGAGTAAAACTTTGGTTTATATTTAAAACTAATATTCTAAAAGTAAATATTTACAGTGTTTTAAAATATAAAGTATTAAAACTTGTGATCGTCAGTTGTGAGCATGTAATCACTACATAGCTCCCTGTTTTCTTACTTGCAGTCTTTTGTTGCAAATTTTTCTTATACCTTTATTCCTCCTCCTGTCACCCTAAGACCTTGCTGAAGTACATTACAGTGACAAGGGTGCTACAGTATATATTTAAAGTCAAAGAAAAGGAACACTACTCTAGGATAATAGTGTCCTGCTGGTATCTAAGAGCTGAGAAAAGTACGTAGGTGAAATATATGGCAGGAAAGCATATTTGGCTTCCAGTTATGATTACTTTATTTCAGCTCTGTCAAGTGTATGATGCAAGTGTTACTCTATTATCTGATAAATCTTGCTACAGTAAAGCAAGAAGAGCTCACTGTACCTGAATGGCATGCTTAGATGTCATGTATGTCTGTCTTTGATTAGAGACCATTCTGTTCTTGAGGATTAAGATTATGTATTTTAATGAGTTTGCCCTGCTGAGCAATTTCATGCATCAGCTGAGGAACATCGTAAAGCTCCTTAAACTAAGGCCATGGCTTTCAAGATTGGTCAACACTGAGGTACCTCTGTTTACAAAGACCTTATTCCTGCACAAAGATATTTTAAAATCTGTAGCATCTCCACTATATGGAAGACAATTAATTTCGTAGGTTAAATATTAATGATGTGACCCATTACATTTTGTGCTTGAGATCTTCCTGGAACATTGTAGAAAAATGTGTGTGTTTCAAACCAGCAGATATAGGTCACAGTTTTGCTTAGATAAGATTTTTATCTATTTTGAGCAGATAAAAATGATAAATATTATTTTATCCAAAACTACTTTCTGCTTGCAAACCAAATGATATGGGAAGCACAGTTTAAAAAAAAAATCCTTAAGGTAAATGATTGGTGACAACAGATCTTTTGATTCTGCTTGTCTTTCAAATACAGTCTGAGAAATTTGTGTCACAAAATACCTTCCCCACACCGCCATCTAATGTTTAATAGGCATCCTGCTAGCAACTTGGGCATACGTTCACTCTAAAATGTCATATTGTCAAATTTATCACGGAGCTAAATGTTGTATGGAGTTCAAGTATAAGCTTTAAATGAACGTTCCTATGTAAAACGTAATCTTACCCAAAACCCTGTTTATTGTAATAGCTAAATTTCTTTTGACTATAATATTAAATTCCAAATCAATTAAAACCACAGTGATGAACCCAACTGAGGAATGTTCATTATTATCCCTCTGATAATTCTATTTGTTATTACTTACGTTTATTGCTACAAGCCTAAACTCCAGCAGCAGTAAAAGACTTTCATAAATCAAGTCCAGAATGCATCATACTTGATTCTGATTCAACCCATACAGCAAAGACTTTTGCTGTGCCCCTCAAGAGAATGTGTTGGTGGATCATGTCTTAGATTCCCACCCAACAGATCTGAACGGGCCACTGTTGCAGATTTCCCCTTTGCCTAAGGTGTGGATTCTTCTACGATTAAGGCACTCGTCTTTCTTGGATGGAGAAATCCAGTCTCCATGGAAAAAAAAATCCTTTCAGCCTTGTCACGCGTCACCTGAAGCTCTTTCTGTGCCTACCCTAACCATTGCGCTGCCGTCAGAGGTACTTGGAGTTTTCTTGTGGTGCTTAGCAGATAGCTGCAGCTACTTCTCACAGGAAAGACATGGAGATCTAACAAGAAGTATGTAACAGATGGGAGTTACTGCTTAGCGTTTACCTAGCTTAAAAATACTCAAGTGGTATCAGTGAAAGTCCTTTGGTGAATACCACTCTTGTTTTTCAGAAATCAAGTAACTGCTTTGAAGCAGAGAGAAACATGTAAAGAGCAAATCAGGATTTCTTTTGAAGATCAAGGGAGAAATTTGGGGTACCTAGTTCATGTATTTAACTGTAGTACAATAATTAGGATATAAATCTCATGCTAGCCGATGAAGAAATACTATCCTAGGCAGTAATTCAGAGCACAAAGTCAAGGTCCTGCTCGGAAGTGCATGGCAGCTAGAGGATCCTATCTATTTTCATGTACTATACAGGAGGAAATAAGTGATTGAAGAACAAAGGTGATACACTGGAGAACAGGTATTAGAATACTTCCCTAAATGTACATAGCTCAGATAAGTGTCTATTATATTCTTACAATGTTTATTATTGCCATGTTATTCACTAGCTTGAAATCACTGCAGAAAAAGGCAATTTCCCCTTTACTAGGGAAAGATTGTTCATTGTTTTAGGTGAAGCACTTCAAGAACAACTATGCAATAATATTAAAAAAAAATATGTAACTGCTCCTCATATTTTTTTTTTTATTTCTTCAGGAATAGAACCAGATAAGATCTGTACTTGGAAGCAGCCAGAAACCCACGCATTCTGCGTATGAGGTAATATAACCCATACAGCACAGATCTGCAGTGAGAATTGGGAGGGGAGGAGTCAGTTTAGCAAATTGTACCATGGATGCTCTTGCATTGTGGAGGAAGGCACAGGCAATTGGATTTAGCCAGCTGGGTGGAATTTGATTTGATTAGCTTTGGCACAGTTTCACATACTCTTAATTCATCAGTGAATGGAGTAACTATATTGGAAAGCTACTGGGGAAAACCAACATTGCCCCTGATGCTACTGTTGTAGGCAGAGCACAATCCCATACAGTCTCCCTTTCTGTGTTTTTCTCTCTTCATTGTCTCCCTAGTTAGTTTTTTTGTGCCACTGTGTGTCTTTCTATGTCAGGATAGGCTGCCTTTCCTTGGCCTGAGATCTTGGCACGTAAAGAGCAATAATTACCAGATAGTATGGCTTGATGACTACGAATGAGGGTGGGAGTGCCCCCTCTTGAACAATGAAACCCCTTGTAGAGAAAAGCCTAACTAAACAAAACAAAATAATGTATAAAAGCAGACAGTGTTGCCACAAAGCACTTCGCCAGCTAGAGTCTATATGGAGTATGAATAAAAGCCTACTGTGTTTTAGTCCTTTCTGCTTGTCAAAGATTCCATTCTACAAAGAGATATCTGTTAATCTGTTCTGATTTCATACAAGTCTAGGCAAGTATAACATATTTAGTTTCAATGAAGCTAGTCCTAATTTACAGTAAGAATGACATCTGAACCAGGCCCAGCAATTTCAGATAGCTTGTTCAGACAGAACTATTTTCTCCCAAATTAATCCTAAGAAAATAAAAAAAAAAAACCCACACTTCTGCCCAGCTCTCAATACCTAGCAATTTTGAGTATCAGTCATGGCAGCTTGCAGTTAGAAACATTTGTGTGTAGGAGGAGCTTACAAGTCCTGTAATATGAGCTAATATAGGTTAATATGCAAGGGATTCAAGTATTCCAAAACATAACTCACCAGAAAACCATGTGTCTGTACATACATTTGCTGAGGCTGAGGCATCTATATGAAGAGCAGCATCAGGGAAGTTTATTACTTTAAACTATGGCTCCCTAGAAGACCAGCCTTTTTAACTAGAATAATATAGATATTTGTTTGAAGAACAGATTTTTAAAAAAAGTTAAACATTTCAGAGGCAGGGAATCAAGCTAAATGTGGTGAACCATACAGACCCATCTCAAGAACTGTTCCTGCGAAACACGTTCTCAAACTGCGTAAAGTTCTCCTAAGTATTAACATCTATACTGAGTGAAAATAGACTTTCCTCAGTTAATTTTCAAATCAAGAGGTGAAATGGAAAAGTGAGGAAATTCTCAGTATGAAAATTAAATATCTTGAAGTGTCCAGATTTTCAATAGGGAAGTGTCCAGGCATGAACCTTGTTGATTTTTTAGCAAGGTACTACCATTGTAAACCTGTAGGAACTCATCTAGAATTGCAGAGGCCAAAAATCACCTTTCTCAAGACAAATTCCCTGTGTATATGCCTGGAAAATACAGAAAATGGAAATAACGGATCTTAGAGGTAAAGAACCAAAAATTAATTAATGCACTTAACAAATGAACAGCAGATACATCATTTTGAGTGTGTACTTAAAGATTTTGTTCTGCTTCCTTAGGTTCTACATGGTATTAGGCAGTACCCTTTCCTTTGAAAAATAATGTAAGACTGTGCACCTAAATGGGCCAAAAGTTTTTTTCTTTATTTTCTATTTGGGTAGTGAATTGTGTCCACTATCAAAGGGCACTGGTATCAATGACCTTTGAGTAGAAAGGCTAGCCTACAAAAGTAATAAAAAAGTTAACCTCTTTGTATGATTTCCAAAGTCTTTGCCCTCTCAATGAAAAAGTACCCAAGACATAAGCAAGCCTACAGAATTAAAAATGAGGCTCCCACATCAACACTTAAAAAATTTTGTCTCAAATACAGCAAAAGCTGACATAATCATTAGAATCAGTTTCCATTACTTTGGCAAAAAAAGGAAGAGAATGCTTTCTCCTTTAAGCAGGTAAAGTGAGCTTTTTTTTACTTCAGTTGCTATCAGCAAGCCTTCAGTCAGACAGATCGTAAGTGATCTGAAGGGAAAGCTTAAACTCCTGCTTATTCATTTACTACATTTCAGACTACATAATCACAGAGGTAGTAGTACTGCTTATTTTATTTTTGGAGAATAACCACCCACTGATCTGCACACAGTCAAGGAACCCAATTTCAATTTTCTGCTCCACTGCAGGCTGTACAAGACTTTTGAAAATCCCTTCATCCCTGTTTCTCAGATCCCTTTCAGTGAACTGGGAAAAATATAATCTCACTGTACAAAAGGGTATTTTTTTAAGACTAAAATCTTTAAACCAGCAAGTTGTTACTGTGTTACGGGAAAGGGGACCAAACAAATAAAATGGCTAGGTTACTCTGTAATCGTAGATACGCTATCCAGTCGTGGTACTTCCGATGTGCACACTAACGCTGCTTGGTGCAGACAGTGCCTGTACCTGTCATTAAGTGTGAAACAAATTCTTGTATGTTGTAATGCATTTTGCCACTTGTGTAGCTTATTAACTTTGCTGTCATCATCACTCAACAAGCAGATGCATCAGCTGATAGAAGAAATGCCAACGTGAGAATAATAAGTTCATAGGTTAAAAAAGTCATCTTTCCTCTATAAATAGAGTTGGTATAAATCACCAGAGTCTGCAAAATGGGCCTGGGAAAATTAGTCACTGACTTACAAACACTTCCCGCTGTATGTCTGTGAATCCACTTCACACAGTTCCAAGTGACAAGAAGAAAAGGAGATAAAGAAGCAGGATGATATGGTAAAATTAAGAATAGAATGCTCTAGCAATCATGAAAATAAAATGAAGAAGTAATAAAAATACATTAATACTATTGTGCAATTATTCTATATAATCAAAAGGCAAAATGATCTATTTAAAGCTGCTTTTAAATAAAAATAAAAATCAGGGAATACTTTTTAAACTTTTAATACAGAAATTATTAGATATTTTCACTATCTTGTTGTCCTGTGGCAGCTCTGGAATTTTAGCAGCTGGCCAGCCAGGCGGCCTTGAGATCTGCCATTGCAACTAGCAATACGTGGCTCAACAGGGAACCCAGCACAGCAATTTCTGTAGAAAACTGCTGACTAGTCAATTTGAGTTATACTTCACATTAAAGAGAATGTAATTAATGAAGATATTTTTATTTCAAATAAGGATCTAGCTTGCTGGTTTTCCTTCTAATTTAAAGCTGCCCTTCATTGCTGGAACACTTCAGCTAACACTTTACCAAAGTGTCCTCTGCTGATAGACCTCTGTCACTCATAAAATACCCTGTGGGGAGTGCTACAGGAAATAAAATATGTGCATTCCAACAGGTATTTTCCTAGGCCCAGTTCACTACATCGCCAGGTTTATTGTAGCATAACATTTTTGCGCTCATGAGCATGACAGTTCAAAAACACTGACTAATTTGGTGATGAGTGTCCCTTTATTTTAAAGCAACTTAACTGGAAAGGATTTAGAAACACCAGATTTTCATATTCCAGGAACTTTGAACTGTCACATATTTTGACAATTAAGTTCTAATAAATAACATAAAAGCCTGTTACAACATATGACTATAAATGGCAGCTCTCCAAGATACGTCTGGCTCCAAACTGAGAAGACTGGCCACCTCAAATTAATTTTTTACAACACAAAGGTATCTTGTATAATACAGGACAGAATATCTGTCTATAAGCATATGCATTTTTTCTTCAAACTTTATTATAAAACTTCTAAAATAGCAGCAAGATCTTTTCAATAAATAGCAACCGCACAATAGAAAAAAGATTTTTTGTTTCTGCCAGCCCTGAGTTAAAAGTAATTTCTGAAACTAGGTGAATTACATGAATTGCACCATTTTGCACAAAATTACAAAGCAAAATTCTTTCTTTGGAGTGCTTAGGCAATTCAGGTCAGATGGTTGCTGTTGCCACTTAAAGCTTTAAAGGCGGCGAAATCTAGTCTTTGGACTTTATGTATTTGAGTTATACAAAGTCTCTAACCTCAACCTTCATTGTCTCTGTCTTTAATGAAGTCGCTAAAGATATATCTCACTGTTTAAATATGGTAGTTTATCCATAATGATAATACAGTGATTTCTCTGAGTCTGTTCACCAGTTTTATAATATTCCCAGTTGTTCAAGTAAGATATGTTAAGTATTCACAGCTGGTATGGGACTGCCTACACAGCTACATTATGTGTCCTGGTGGTGGCTAATATTTCTCATCAAATACATGTCGCCAGAGTGTTTAGGTTCAAGATAAATCACATTGCTGGCCACAGTGTAGCCAACAAAAGGAGAAAAAATTATACATGAAAGTAATGCAAAATACATTTTTCATCTTTCATCTAGAGCGTTGGGCCTCACAGTCTCTGAGTTTGATCTATATCCTTAATCAAGCACAACCTCATTGACAAGACTTAAAGAAAATAAAAAAACCTCAAACAAACAACCCCCCCTGCAAAAAAAAAAAAAAACCAACCAAAAAAAAACCAACCAAACAAAAACCAAACAAACCACCAAACCAAAACTCCCCAGAAGCAGCCACTGGAAGAAACAGAAATACAATCACTGAGTTAACTGTCTCAGTGCAAGCACTCACTCCCCCAAATATCCTGCTTTTATACATGCTTAAACTTAATGTACAAATCTGCAGATGCCATCAAAGAAGTAAAAGTGTCAGGGCCCCCTGCAGGATAATGCATCACTAAAAACTGAATGGTAAGGTCAGCCACAGGGAGAGGAGTCCCAGCACCTCCAGGACCAGCCTCACCTCACCAACCGCTCCTTCATCCTCACTCTACCGATCACTGCTCGGTTTTAGCAAGTCCGTATTTATCAAGAATATTCCTTTTTTTTTCATAGAGGATAGGTCATATTGTAAAGAGTGTATTTCCTCTGACGCTGCATCAAATCACTCGGGCCCAATGACAGCAACACTTGCATGTACCTAAGAGGGTTATTTCAGAAGGGAGATTTGCCACCCTGAACTTTGGAGGTAAATGCCTCCTTTCCGGTGAAAGTAAACAAGAACCAACAGCCTAACTTTCATTTGCACCATTGCAAATCTCATTCTACAACAGAAATTTCCAATGCACAGAACTTCTAGATCCTACTAATGATACAGAAATTATTTCAAAATGGCAAACACAGAAAGACACGAAACGGTCCCTCTTTTATTTTCCCTGGGACAAAGCATATTAAGTAACCATAGGAAGGAAAATCATTGTGTGTTATTCCCTTCTGCACACTCATGCATGTGAGTTGGGAACTTCTGCTGCCCTGATGATGCGGTTTCCTAACTTGTACACCGATCTCCCCAAAAAGCCAACATACGCTATCTGAAACTCACTCGGAACCAGAAGTGGTCACTGTTACGACGCTGGCTGTCTTGATCTCCTGTATGCGTGATCATGTGTGTTCCCCACTGCCAGTATTATTATTTGTGTGGCTGAATAGGAAGCTACATCAGGAGCCTGTTCTGGTTGAAGCTAAATCAGCCAAAAAAGTTCTCAGCCAGTTTCTAACGCAGCTTACCATGCAGTTGCGCTAACTTTATTGCTAGCTCAAGAGAAGCGGTGGAAATATGCAACTGGGGAAAGATAGAACTGTTTTTCTGGGTCATGGTCGCACTTGAGGGGTTTAAGTGACTGAGACAGCAGCCTAAATTTGGGAATTGGGTCTGAGAGCAAATGTATTCTCACCAATCCTCTCTATTACTACTCCTGCCCTGCCACTTCCTTTTGCAGGACATTTTGATGTTTCTTCTAAGAAAGGTGCTGAAATAAAAGTAGGACAGTATTTTTAATCAAGTAAATTTGACTAGTGCCAAACAACTGTAGCTTCAGCACTTTATTTGAAATCTTCCACCGTGCTGTTCTCTTTATATTGGTTATACCATTTGCTTCTGCTTCAAGAACCTGGAACATCAGACAGCATTGTTGAGCACAGACTAAGAATCAGATATATACAATATGGATATTGAAACAAGCACTGGCTTTTTATTAATCCTGTTATCTTCATCTATTGTGCTGGAAATTGTAATTCTGAATTATCTCATTTCATAAGTAGAGCTGCTGGATCTCTGCTTCTGTAATTTTGGAAATGTGTTTTCAAGTAAAAGATGCAATGCTTTCTGCTGTGTCGAAGGAAAATTAGAACTGTCATGTTCTGTCAGAGGAGGAGTTGCATATTTTTGACAACAGAAAAAAGTTCAGATGGAAATGAAAGTCTATGTAACCAAGTGAAACTTAGTCTCTTTTCATGCCACTTCTCAGAAAGAAAATATTTACAGCTACTGCACCATCACCCACCCACTCCAGCTTACTACTGGTTAGACGTGAAAATTGCAAGCTACTGGATTCTACATCCAAAGTTGCGATGTCATGCTAGCCTTGAGTTCTAGCAATCTGCTTGAGAGTTAGAGGAGGCGATGCAGTAGAGAAGATTGAGAAGGATGTTACATGGCTGCTCCCTACACAAAACCAACAAAAATATATTACCTTAGGAAACAACCAATTATAATACATTTGAGGTTATCTACCTTTTGAGGAAGGGCCTACAAATGCAAAGCTCTCTCAATTCTTACTATTGCCTTTGAGATTATACGATATTATTTTTATGAGAAGCATTGGCATGAGAGTCCTAGAGAAATAATTTTCACACACTTACAGAACAAGCATAGAAGCATAGCCTGGAAGAATTAAATCTTAGCTTCTTTGCAGTTGTCTGAAAGTTTGCTGAATTCCACCTGAAAGAACAGAAAAATTACTCCTTCAGTTCTTGAAGTCTAGGTTAAGAGTGGGCAGGTTTAGTTCTGGGTATTTTTGAGATAAGGGTACTTGCATATTATCCCAAGTATCTCATTAATACTTCTACTTACAAACATACTTTTTACTATACACATTTGGGACTTCCCCTGGAAATATTTTTATCAGCAGAGGTCAAGGGTTTTCAGCTTTTGTCCAAGATTTCTAGGCCCAGATATGTCCAGATAGGACTACTGCATTGTCCATATCACCTGCCTGTCAACTCTGCATGCATTAATTTCTCACATTTCATGGATATTCACAGCATTTTCAGGTGTGTATACTAAGTATACTTGCCTCTTCTTGCCCATGAGATCTGGAAAAACCTTCTTTCTTCTCTCTGTTAATGCATTCCAATTCTTTTGCTTTTACATAGGAGGGAAACAGGCCCTCTTTAGTATCTCTATTTTATTCATCTTAATGTCATTCACATCTTTGAAGCTTCTCTCACCCACGGTACATACAGTGCTGGGTAGCGGCTGTCTTGGTTACCATACCCTATATATACACGAAAAATTATAAAGACTCAGAAAAGTAGAGTTAAAAAGAGAGTTAAAAATACTATTTGGAAAAAAAAAAAAAAAAACCTTAGAATAAATTTGTCCATCTGCAGTGCGATTTTGGACCATATAAATGTAACTTAATAAAGAAACAATTCCTGCCTTCACAGTCAAATTTCTGCTGCAGAACTTGGAAGCTGCATAAGACAGAGGCTGGCCAACAGTCCTGGGACAGAATTCCCAGCACAGGCACATCGCCATCCTTCTCTCTGCACGGGAGTCCACCACCTCCAGTATTCATCCCGTTTTTAGGGCAGATCTCTCAGGAATACAATAAAATCCCACATTAGAAGTGAACTTTGCCTCATTTGTGAAATTAGCTATCAATTCTGTCATGGTTTAACCCCAGTCAGAAACTAAGCCCCACACAACTGCTCACTCACTCCCCCCACATCGGGATGGGGAGAGAATCAGAAAGAGTAAAACTGAGACAACTCGTGGGCTGAGATAAAGACAGTTTAATAGGTAAAGCAAAAAGCCGTGTGCACAAGCAAAGCAAAACAAGGAATTCATTCACTGCTTCCCATGGTTCAGCCATCTCCAGGAGAGCAGGGCTCCATCACGCGTAACCATTACCTGGGAAGACAAATGTCATCACACAAATGTCCCCCCTTTCCATCTTCTTCCCCCAGCTTTACATGCTGAGCATGATGCCATGTGGTACGGAATGTCCCTCTGGTCAGCTGGGGTCAGCTGTCCTGGCTGTGCCCCCCCAGCCCACTCGCTGGTGGGGGGTGAGAGGCAGAAAAGCCCTTGGGGCTGCGCAAGCCCTGCTCGGCAGGAACGAGAACAGCCCCGCGTTATCAGCGCTGCTCTCAGCACGGATCCAAAGCACAGCCCCGTACCAGCTACTGTGGAGAAAATAACTCTATCCCAGCCAAAACCAACAAAAAGTCAAAGGAAACCAGACTGAGTCACTCCCCTAGAAAATGAAAATGCAGTTTTTACAAATGAGGGACAGAATGCAAGCCCTCCGACTGTGGTGGTACAAAACCTAACCTGACGTAGAAAAGTGGATTCAAACACTTGGCCTGAATAAACACAACCCCCAGCTCTCTAATAAGGCCTGAAACAGAGAAGTGTTGCACAACTTGCATTACCATTTTTCATGTGATATCCATATATAAGATGTGGGACTGACGGTAGAACACTGCTTTCAGCTCAAGCTCCTGCACATAAAGATATGCCGTCTTCACTAGCCACCAAATTCTGCAGAACTCCATGTGATTTACGGAATTTTATTTGCAAGACTGTTGTCCTCAGGCATTGTGCAGGAAGCTTAGGCAACAAACTAAGGTATCAGGATTTCAGTACTGGTGTAGCACTTCCAGTATATTTGTGATCCACCCAAGAAGTTGTTGGCTATGGTAAGAATAGAAATCACAGAAGTAAACATTACAATGAGAGATGCATAAGCCACTAAGCATCATCAAGTACACACACCGGCTCACGTTCAGGCGGCCCTCACCCAGCACCCCCAGGGCCTTTTCTGCCCGGCAGCTTCCCAGCCACCCTTCCCCAGCCCATAGTGCTGCATGGGGTTGTTGTGACCCAGGTGCAGGACCTGGCACTGAGCCTTGTTGAACCTCATACAATTGGCCTGGGTCCATTGGTCTGGCCTGCCCAGACCCCTCTGCAGAGCCTTCCTGCCCTCAAGCAGATCAACAGTCCCACCCAACTTGGCATCACCTGAGGATGCACTCGATCCCTTCATCCAGATTGTCGATAAAGATATCGAACAGGACTGGCCCCAATACTGAGCCCTGGGGAACACCACTTGTGACCGGCCACCAGCTGGATGTAACTCCATTCCCTACCACTCTTTGGGCTCAGCTGTCCATCCAGCTGTTAACCCAGGGCAGAGCACACCCATCCAAGCCAGGAGCAGCCAGTTTCTCAAGGAGAATGCTGTGGGAGACAGTGTCAAAGGCTTTACTAAGGTCCAGGTAGACAACACACACAGCCGTTCCCTCAGCCACTAGGTGAGTCATCTTGTCACAGAAGGAGATCAGGTTCATCAAGCAGCACCTGCCTTTCACAACCCTATATTGGTGGGGCCTGATCACCTGGATGTCCTGCACGTGCTGTGTGATAGCACACATGATGATCTGCTCCGTAACCTTCCCTGGCACCGAGGGCAGGCTGATGGGCCTGAAATTTCCCAGATCCTCCTTCCCGCCCTTCTTGTAGATGGGTGTCACACTGGCCAACCTCCAGCCTTCTGGGGCCTCTCCAGTTTGCCAGGACTGTTGATAAATGATGGAGAGCACCTTGGCAAGCTCCTCTGCCAGCTCCCTCAGTACCCTCAGCTGGGTTCCATCTGGCCCCATAGACTTTTGGCATCTAAGCGGAGCAGCAGGTCACCGACCATCTCCCAGCCTGTGGGGACTTTATTCTGCTCCTTCTCATCCCTGTCTTCCAGCTCAGGGGGCTGAGTACCCAGAGGGTAACTGGTCTTGCTATTAAAGACTGAAGCAAAGAAAACAGTGAGTACCTGTCCTGGTTTCAGCTGGGACAGAGTTAATTTTCTCCTCAGTAGCTGGTGCAGCGCTGGGTGTTGGCTCTGATCTGAGAACAATGTTGACAGGACACTGACGTTTTCAGTGGTTGCTGGGTGATGCTTACACTAAGTCAAGGACTTTTCGGTTTCTCAGGCCCTGCCAGCCAAAGGGATGGAGGGACACAAGAAACTGGGAGGGGGCACAGCCAGGACAGGTGACCTGAACTAGCCAAAGGGATATTCCATACCACATGGCATCACACTGAGTATCTAAACCGGGGGAAGAAGGAGGAAGGGGGGACATTTGGCATTATGGCGTTTGTCTTCCCGAGTAACCATTAGCGTGATGGAGCCCGGCTGTCCTGGGGATGGCTGAACCCCTGCCTGCCCATGGGAAGCGGTGAATGAATTCCTTGTTTTGCTTTGTTTGCATGCATGGATTTTTCTTTACCTATTTAATTGTTCTTATCTCAACCTTTGAGTTTCTCACTTTTACTTATCCGATTCTCCCCCTCATCCCACTGTGGGGGAGTGAGCGAGCGGTTGCGCGGGGCTTAGCTGCTGCCTGGGGTTAAACCATGACAGCACCTCAGCCTTTTCCTCATCCTTAGTGGCAATATTCCCTCCTCCCCTTCCAATAAAGGATGAAGATTATCATTGCCGCCCCTTTTGTTTCTAATGTATGTGTACAGTTTTTTGGGGGTGGGGGGGTGGCATGGTTGTTGGGGTTTTTTTTGTTATCACTTTGCAACAGTGGCCACCCTGAGTTCTAGCAGGGCTTTTGCCTTTCTAATCTTCCCTCTGCCTAACCTCAGACATCTTTACAGTCCTCCTGAGTTGCCTGCCCCTTCTACCAAAGGTTGTAAATGCTCTTTTTTCCTGAGTTCCAGCAAAATCTCTGTTCAGCCTTTTTTTTTTTTTTTGCTTCAATTCCCAGCATTTAAAGAATGTAGCACAGTGTGCACACAAGATATTCTGTTCCAATCAATCTTATTTTGAAATGCCTGTTAATTGCACAGCCCTATTCTTTCATCATATATCCAAGGGGAATGCATGAATTGTTGTAACAGAGCAGGCGCTGCAACCACCCACCTTCACTTCCTGCATTATGGATACCGTGGATGCAAGCTAAATGATATTTGTGGTAACAAGCCAGTTTCTGACAAGAGTACCCTGTTCATCTCATTTTGTACTTTCCAGAGTTCATTTTTATGAAAAAACATAAACCATCACACCCACTGGTCTCTTCAGGTCAAATGAGGCCAATGGGAGATATCACAGGGAAGTTTTACATTCTTACACCCACTCTGGGGTATCATGCTCCAGGGCTGTCAGATCAGAAGCCTTCACTGATATCATATGTTCGGTTTGGGGGTTCTTGTGTGTGTGGTTTTTTGTTTGTTTGTTTTGACTTATTTTTTAGTTGAAAGATGAAACATTATTCCATCACAAACGAAGTACTTTTAGCCACCCATAGCAGGAGGCAGCTGCCTTTGTCACTAACCATTTTCCTTGATATAACAAAAGATGGGTTCCCAGTAGAGACTAACTCAGTGTTTGCACAATTTTCTGAGGGAGGAGGGGTGTATGGATCCATCTCCCTTTTGCAACTAAGCTCAATTTTGTAACACTTCATACCACTGCTACTTCCATCATTGATCTTACCGAGTATCCAGGAGTCCTACACTTACTGCACATACATGCCAGAACCCCATTATGTGTGTAATTTATGGACTATATGAACCAAAATAACACCCATTTTTAGGGAAAACTTCCATAACAGCCTTAATTCAATGAGCTGATCTGTATTTCTTTATCCATGTGTATTGGGCACCATCAATAAAAAGACTTTGCTATCCTACCAACTAATGCAAATCAATTTAATTTCAATCAACCAGGTTGTGTAAGTAAACACAATGGTGAGGTGCAGAGGACAACATACAGAAACTGCAAGAGCATAAGACAACTGCTGGATTCCAGATGGGATCGAATAGGTCATAGGCATATAGAATGGTAGAAGCAAGACCTGTAACTCAAGACTTTTTTGTGAGGTACTGGCATATGCTTAAATACAGGATAACAAACAGGTTTCTGTCTGCACAGAGAAGTAATCACACATGTCCTAAAGCTGCCAGCATCAGTGGCAAGTGGTACTGCAAATGAAGACAAAAATAACTTCAAACGTTTTCAGATCTGCACTGATCATTAATTTATTTTGTTCATCTGAATAACACAACTTTTGAAGTTGACATCTGGAATCCAAACAAACTAAATAACTATCTAGGTTAGACTAGTTATGGGTTGGGGAACTCTGTTGAAATATACAATATGTATATTGTACAAAGTTCAATTTTAAGCCTTCCTCCCTAACAAAGCAAAACAAAAAATCTTGTGAAGGGTTTTGGGGGTTTACTGTGAAACTGTTTCACTAGTAATAGTGAATTTTTATTTATAGACCATTGCTGACAATTAATTATTGAAAAAAAATCCAACTTTTTTTTAAAAATAGCTTGACAACACTTCAGAATCTTCTTCTGGGATTGTGTATTTTCAGTTCCAAATGAAAATTTGACTTACTGCCAAGAGTTTCAGAATCACACATTAGTTTAAGCCCTGTTTGTATTCTTCTGCAATTCCACTCTGTAAATATCCATAAGATACTTCTAGAATATATTCAAAAGGTTAAGAACTACTCAGAAATAACCATGGGTTATGCTAAATAAGGTAAAATATGCTAGCTGATTAGGAAAAGTAAAGAAGAGAGAAATAAAATAATCATTATCTAGTATGTAATGGTCACGGTATCTTTGTACTTTCTGTATCCATGTACTTACGAAAGCATTTATATCCACATTCACCAAGGTAGAAGAATTAATGAGAACACGATATCTGGCGAACCATACTGCAACAAGGTCAGACCTAAAGAAAGGTTTTGCTATTTAAAATGGGATATGATACAGGGTATCACATCACATGATACAGATAAATGGGATACAGTCTTGGTCCTGGTAACAGCTACAATTTTTTCCGTCCTCATAGGGCCACTTACATCAGCCTGACCAGAATGCAGAACATGGGCCTGATACCAATAGGGGTTTCAATTAGCTTCAAAGTTGCAAAACCTACCTCATGCTTTCAGATTGAACTTGCGTAGGAGGCCAACAAAGCTATTACTGCCCTTTAAAATTACATAATCCAAGCCTGGGACGCTTAAGGAGCATCTTCTGTAGCACAGAATCTGGATCACTCTCCCAGATGTGTGGAAGCCGCATTCGATTCCTCCTCTGCCCAAGAACACTCAACCTCACCTCTCCTGGGAAGAGCCGTTCACTGCCATGCTAGTTGGGTCTGCTTTCGGACAATACAATCTCCACTTCCTTACCATAGCTGCTCCTCTCGGAATGATTTCTTCGAGATAAAAGTTGATGTGTTTTCAGAAAGGTCAGGAATTTATAACTTTGGTGCCAGGTGTATCTCGACAATTTTAACCATTGAAAAGTCAGCCCTCTCTTCCCAGTTCTTCTCTGAACCGCTTGCATGCTCAGTGGAAGGAAAGGGACTTCATCAAGGACAAACAGTTGCATCCTCAGAGTGTTACGGACTGCACTGTGAAAACGCTACCTGCTGTCCCACTGAAATAATTAGACTACAGAGGAATGCTTAGATTTTAGATTACCATTGTTAGATAAGACATATTACTTCAGGTAATAAACAAATCTGGCCAGGAGTCTGAAGAAAGAAGTTTTGGACTCTCCATGTCTACTCCTATAAACATTTCTGAATTTTAATGTTAGTCACATATTGTGTAGACAGCTTGTGCACACTGAGATCCCATTACCATACTCAGGACCAATATCTCTTTTAGATAAATTTAGAGTTTAGACATACAACATTTGACTGTATGATCGAGTGCCTGGCTGTTAAGGCAATGCTATTTCCCACAGTAGGTTCACAAATGCCATTGTAGTTCCCTTGAGTACCATCAGCATGGGATGCTCTTTGAGCTTTCACCCCCTCTAGAGCCTCTGCGGTGATGAGGCACAAGTAAATCTGCAGTTTCGGTTCTGGATGTGAAGCACTCTGTGCTTCAGGCAGTTCTGCTGCTCTCATCATTGGACCTGCAGAGCGCTGAAGGAGAACCAGGTATGGCACTCCAGACTCGTGTCACAGCACTCCCACTGAACACAGTAGGCGCTACCATTTTTTCAATCCCATTTGTTCCAGTAAACTCTATTTTGCCTCAGGTACCTCCTGGCTTTGGGTTTTTTTGTGGCTGGGGAAGAGCTGGTGTGTTGGTTTGGGTCTGGGCTTTTTAGTTTTAGTTTGGTGGGGGTTTTTTGCCTTAGATAAGTAGCTTTAGAGACAACTCCAGTAAAGCACCTGTTGGTTCATGTGAAGAAGCTGCTGTCAGGTCCAGCTAGGCTTTCTGCTACAGTTATCGACTGACTGGAGCACACAAAACCTGCTGATTTGAGCTACATGTCACATACCAAGCATCACCTGCTGTTCACAGATCAGCTACATTCCCTCTATTTTTTTAACACCTTTTACCTGGCATTATATTGCTAAAGAATTCAAAGCAGATAAATTTATCAGAAATATAATCTTTAGTCACATTCTCAATGTGTTTAGCCATTGTGTTCATGAAGAGATTTTACTCATTTGATCAATTTAATTTCCTTATCAAGTATGTATTTTAAAAACGAGCTGCTAGTTTTACACCACTTCTCTATATTACTGCAAAGTTAATGTTTTATTTTAATAGGATTGGTTTTATATCAGCAATTTCATTAAGTGTGTTTCACTTTACTGGGCATCCATCCAAGAGCCCAGATAACTAATCTCTAAAAAGCGACCTACATACTTAACCATTGTGCTCATTCATAAGGGACACTAATTAAATCATATTTTCTGTTTGATCTATCCACAATTTCTCTTGTGCAAGTGTGTAAATCCTTATACTTCAGTCATTTTTTCTGTATATGACAATTTTTTCAAGAGTAATTCAGACAGATAAAATTGCCCTGTATCCTAAAAAAACCCTAAGTTTATGTTCACACTGTTAATCTTTTTCCTGCGTCCTAAAAACAGTCTTTATGCAGTGCATAACAAACCCATGTAAGCAGTAGGTTTATTTTCTTAGAATTGCAGCAAAGGTGGGCATTGATATCAGATTTGTTACACAGTCTGCTCTAAACTGATTCTTCCAAACTCTTTAGACTGGCTGTACAGTTGAAACCTTTACAGGGGGCAGAAGAGCGGGTGAGGAAATGCTTTGGCCAGACTGAAAGTTTGTTACGAAACTTTAGAGCACAGCTTTGATAATTTTGAGGGTGCCCTTCCTCCTGGGAAGAACCTTTTCCTACTTTCGATTTTGAGCATATGCCTTTATTTTACCTTCGTACACTCAAAAAAGCTCTTCAACATCTCTGTAGCCATTCTCTTAGTGTGAAGTGTGTATGAAAAAGAATAACAAGTTCCATTGCCAAAGGTGGAAGCTGACACCCTTTCCAGAGAAAAAATCAAACCTGAACATTGTTACCTAGAGGCAGCTAGCTCAAATACTACAAGAGCCATCACTTTGAGAGAAGACTTTGAAAAACCAACTAAAAGGAGTTGATAGAGAGCGATACCTGCAGAAATAAATATAACTTGTTCAAGTTCCCTTATCTCTGGTTTTGGGCAAACGTCCAGTAGAGAGCTGAGGTTCTGTTGTCAGTCATTTATTAAGGAGACCTGGTACCAGTGTGCCACTAGGAGATGGCTCTGACCCGAGGCCTGCAGACCCTGCAGTGCTGTTTGCACTGGTTTCTGCTCTCCCCCCACGTTTTCAAGTCAGACAGTGAGACCTCTGCTGTCAGTAAAAGAAAAGAGCTCAGCTGCGTTATGAGGGAGAAAACTATTTCTGATCCCTAGGGTGCTAATGGGAGATGCAGGAGACCAAGCAGAAGCCTTTAGCCAATATTTTAGTCCTGGAAACACTTAAGAAATGCAGCATTTATTTCATTCTAGAAATAAAGAGGTGGTGGGGGATGCACACACAGAAGGGCTTTGTCTGTGAAACCAGCTGATCTACTCAAACAGCAAGAGCTGATGTTAAATGTTGCTCGAGCGTAACGTTTTAACCTCAGGAATGCTCCACTCTGGGGAAGATACACACAACCAGAGCTAACATCGGCCAAGCCAGCTATGCTGAGAGCAGCCGGGACAGCCGGTCAGCTTGGTAAGCTCTGCAGCCAAACGCTACCGCGAGAGCGGGTACCGACCCTTCTCGGACTGCCTCAGTTGCAACACAAACTTTAAGAGCAGCTTTAAACCCTGACCAAATTAACATTACATTTATGACTGGAAACTGCATGGTATTAGTAACTGATTTAACTGTTAATTATAGAAATATGTAAATTAGTATCTTAGTACCAACAACTCTGAAACCACATCTCATTTTTTTCATAGAACAGGCCCATTAACTTACAATATGGAAATTTATTTGTTGTTCTAGATCTTGAGATCACATCTCATGTATTTGGCTAACTCTATTGAATGAGGAAAAAAAATTCTGTTTAAGTGCTCAGTTCATGGGACTTATGGAAAAACACTACACATTCTTGCATAGTCTATGCATACAGACAGACACTTGCAGACTTGACTATAGAATGGAATACTAAATATCCGTGGTTGTAATGCAGAAGTAATGTATTAGAAAAGTGAAATCTATCTAGTCTGAAGAATGGCTTTTCTTCATCACTGTGCATTTTATCTTTTCCTGGTTTTTGTATTCCCACTTTTTATCCAACGCACCCCCTTCCATTTCCAAAATGGTATTTCCATGTCTGGATTAAAATTGTAATATTTGCTT